>NC_071393.1:66996900-67624400 GCF_022682495.2 Desmodus rotundus | reverse complement strand
ACACTTTTATTCTTGTGAAATTTGGGCTTTGAGTCAGTGGACTAGATTAAGAGAAGAAGATAATGGTAATTCAGAGCCCCTTGGTCATGGATGTGGGCCCTTGGTCTACCCTTGGTCATGGGTATTTCCTTCTGTTGCAGCATCTAACTCACAGCATCATCCTAGCACTAAAAAGTGCGTGGAGAGAAGTGTGAAGAGCTCAGAGCGCAAAGACAACTTTCACCCATTCATTACATTAATATCAGTTAACTAGTTAATATGTGGCTGTCACTGTTTTTGGTTCTGAGAATACAGTGATGAATGAGAAATGCATTGTCCCTATGATTTAGTGAAAAAGAGAGATAATGGACAAGCCAGTGTAAGTGTGAAGAATGTTAGGGGGGAAGAATTGCCAGGTGCTAAGGAAATGTATAGGAAAAAACTCTTACCTGGCTTGGAGAGTTGGGGCAGAAGGCATCAGAATCATAGGCGTTCTGACAACATTAATTTATTTACTCTGCTTTGCTCCCTGATGCAGCCCCAGGGCATGAATGGGATTTGATACATAATAGGGACTCATTCAAGGCCAGCTACATGCCAGACTGTGCTCTGAGGATAAGAGAACTCAGTTAACAGGAAGGACAGCACTTCTGTTTAATACAGCTTGACTTCTAATGGAAGAAGACAACAAATAAATAGTTACCATTTGTGACACATGCTAAAATAACTGAACAAGGGTATGTGGGCCCTACTGTAAATAGGATGGTCAAGGAGGCTTCTGAAAAGGAGTCCTCTGAACCAAGTCCTGAAGGCTGTCAGGCACACGTTAAGCACTCATACTCCACGCAGAGGATATGGCTGGTGTGAAGGTCCTGGTGCTGGGAAGGGTTTGGAATGTCCCAGGCAAGGAAATGAGGCCTGGGTGTTGGGGTGTAGGAAGTAACAAATCAAGTGGCGCAAGAGGAGGATGGAGCGAAAGGCCACGATCACGTCAGCCTTGCTTGACTTTTCTTCTCAGTGCAGTGGCCATTGGTCTGAGGGATTGGGGTGGTGGTAAGAGAGATGCAGGCAAGGCAGGTATTCTGTCTGACAGAAGCAGGTTCTGGACTGGACCTGGTATTATCTATGTCCCATCTCTCCTGGAGGCCATGAGGCAGTAGGACCACTGCCACTGGGCTCTGGCAATGTCCTAGCACACGTTTCTCTGAGGGGAATAATAACAGAGCTATGGAGTTTTCGGGTTAGAAATCTTTGTCTTGACATCTCTCCACAGTCCCTTGATATGTAGCAGCAGGGCACTTACATTCCATGATCCAGAGAAAAGCAGAAGCATGAAAAAAGAAAGCCATTGGAACTTCGAGCCAAGGAGACGAAATGGCCAGAAATATGGCTCATCGCCATGAATTCACTGATTTGGGGAAAATCTTCACTGAGTGTTATTTTTGTCTAGGTGGCAGAGATGAGAGCAGCCCATGAGTCAGAAGGAAAAGTAGAACCTGAAAAAGCAGAGTAAGTTCTTGGTAGCTTTGAGTACTCAAAATCCTGTAGTAGGTAGTTCTTGATAGCATTCACTAGTCTATTGCTATGGTAAATAGAAAACTTGATTTCTAGTAATACAAGAAATAGATTTTTTACAAACTCTAGATATATTACCTTTAACCACAGATATACAATAAACACATTTTATTAATCTTATTAACTTTATAATCTCATTAGTACATCAGAACTTCTCTGATGGGCCCTGGCTGGTGTGGCTCAGTGGATTGAGTGCCAGCCTGTCAATCAAAGGGTCTCTGTTTCAATTCCCAGTCAGGGCACATGCCTGGGTTGCCAGCCAAGTCCCCAGCAGGGGGCACATGAGAGGCAACCACACACTGATGTTTCTCTCCCTCTCTCTCTTCCTCTCCCTCTCTATAAAATAAATAAATAAAACCTTTTTTTAAAAAAAATAATTTCTCTGATGGGAATTCCTCTTAATAGCTGCTCCTATATGCGTGTTATGTGGGGACTTAACTGCCCCTAGTCCACATGGCCAAACAAATCAGCAAACACCCACATCTTATAACTGTATACAATGTTGATGATTATAGCTCATATAGTCACTACCTCTTTCATGCCAGGCCCTTTGCTAAGGTCTTTTACACAGTATCTCATTTAATTCCTACCTCAGACTTGGAGAATAGGTACCATTGCTAATTCAAATGAAGTGTTAATAAATAAATTAAATAAATAAATAAATAAATAAAGGGCTTTTCTGAAGGGAAAAAGTTGTTAGGCCAAATTTCAGAGGAGACTACAAATTTATATTTACAACTGTTGTACACCTATGACCACAGCTCCTTAAAGAGGACACCACTCATTAAGGGCAAAGTTGACAACCAGGCACTGTGGTGTGATAACAACCTGAGGTTCCTGCCCACGAGGAATAATTACAAGATTTCTCTTTAATTCAGTCTTCCTCTCCAGGCCAGGCCTCCCTCTGTCCTCTGTGCTGAGTGGGTTTCTTGTCCCTGCAGCATGGAAAATGGGGAGAAGGAGGATCCAGCCAGAGAAGAGCAAGCCAAGGCCTTATGGGCAGAAGCCACAAAAAAGAAGAAGCGACGACGTGGCCAGAAAGTTGAGAAGCCTGAAGCCTTCATGGCTAATTTCTTTAAAGGGCTGGAAATCTATCAGACCAAGCTGCTGGTAAGCACTCCCATGCTGGCCTCACTTCTGGTGCCGGAGTTGCCCAGGCAGACCTCAGAGAAATGGCCACAGCTTTCATTTCACCATTTGGTTAGTTATGCTTCTTCACTTCCTCACTCCTCTTCTTCTCCTCTTCTCATTTATCTGCCTGTTCCTTTTGTGTTGGAGGAAAAGAAAAAGAGGATAGCCTGGAAAAGCCAAGTGCTGCAGCTGCCCAGCCCAGCAGTGGGCACCCTCTCTGACCTGTGCTTTCTTGGAAAGAGAAGGAATCCCTCTTCCTAGCTGGCCCTACATGTGTGTGTTATGTGGGGTCCAAAGTTCAGAGGTCGTTGGATGATTTGGGATGCAGTAAGAATACTCCTGTTAGGTTAGGTTCTCACACTTGTCCTCAAAAGCTGCTATCTCACATGCAATCAACCCCCAGCACAGCTTGTGACATTCTTCTTGGATACATTGCCCACTGAGGTATAGTTGCTGATGGCCAGGATGACACCTTCCCCAGCACCATCGGTGAGAGCCCCCTCCGCAGAGAGACTGAGCTTTCCCCATGCGGCAGCCATTCTAGTCCTCCAGTGCCGATTCTTCAGGAAGACGGCAGTGAGAACAGGAATGGCGCCCCCTGAGAGGGGAGAGGTAGAGGCCCTCCCCTCTGGGACTTACAAAGGGACAAGGGCTTGGGGCCACAGTCTGGCTGCATGCAGGGTGAGAGCTGCGGAGGAGGCCTTTTGTGAGCTTCAATCACGCATAATGTCCAAATAGACTGCTTCCTGCATGAAGTGCTCAACACGCGCGCACACGCGCACCTCCACAGCACCGAGTCTGCAGGTAGTATTTGGCATTTGGTCCCCTGAGGGATAAGCTGGGGCCAGAGTTCCTTTGAATATCATTCTAAGAAATATTTTTTAATCACCATTTCTGGTTTTCCCCCCCAAATAAGTCCTGAGAAGGCCAGGACTGTCCTCAAAGACTGGCTACCAAAGAGTGGGGCTAGTCCTGCACACACTTCTGCAACCAGGAGAGATCTGTGTGAGAGAAAGGGGTTCTCTTCCCCGTGCCGAGCTCTGCGACTTCTGCCTGTCCTTTTCTTTTCAGCATTACCTGGCCCGGAATTTCTACAACCTGAGGTTCCTTGCTCTGTTTGTAGCCTTCGCTATCAACTTCATCCTGCTCTTTTACAAGGTGATGCTTCACTCAAAGGTTATTTGCAAAATACACTTTGTTTTAAAAATAATAGAAATTACAGCTAATATTCTAATATCTAGAGAAATTTCTAAGACACTGGCTCCTAAAAAGGATACTATTTTTAGCAATGGGAAGAATGGAGAGACTGCTTGCAAGGGAAGCCAATTGGGACACTATTTCGGTAGTTCAGGATTATTCTATTCATTACTTAGTAAGTTCTTTAAATATTTGTTGGGCATCTACTATGTCCTTGGCCATGTATTAAGAACTATGAGGCATTTCAAAATGAGTAACACAGTTCTTCCCTTGAGGAATAAGCTAACCCAGAGCCATTACAATTGGCCCATATGTTAGAACCCATAATAGAAGGAGGAATTAACAGGAGTTGGTTGCTGGCTATGGGAAATTAAGGTTTTGAACACTGGTAAGTGGGTCTTATAACACTGTAGGCACATAATAAAAGGTTATGGAATGAGTTCATGGATGATAGGTCCTGGATTTTTGACATAGTCTTCAATTGGCTATTTCACCTTGCCTCTCTCCCTTCCTGTTTAAAACCACCAATCTAATTTTTATAAAACGTGCTTTATTCACATCCACCTTCCACTCCATGAACTAATGGCTCTCTCTTGCCTGTAGAAGAAAAATGGAAGTTTACAGAGGGGTGTGGCAAAACTTGGTTTTACACATATTGAGGTGGAAGTGACTGCAGACTGCTTCCAGGTGGAGGTAGCCACAGGCAGTTGGAGCTGCAGGACATAGCCGCGAAGGTGTAGATTTGGGGGGCATCTGTGTAAGAACGGCAGTTGAAGAAATGAGTGTCAGTGGCATCTAAGAAAGAATGGAAAATGCTGTGTGTACATACCTGTCAATGTCTTAACCTCCTCCCAGGCCACAACACATCAGAGACCACTTCCTGAGGCACAGAGATTATAGCACATATAGTAAAACTTCCCTAATTTAAAAATATTTTTGCTTTTTCTCAAAAGATACATTTTGTTTCTTTAAAGCATTGCTCACCTAGTGGCAGCGGCTCTTTCTGATGTTTCTAAGACTGTGTGTGTCTTGGGCCAGGTCACAGAAGAACCTTTAGAAGAGGAGACGGAGGACATGGCGAACCTGTGGCATTCCTTTAATGATGAGGAAGAGGAAGAAGCAGTGGTGTTCTTTGTCCTGCAGGAGAGCACTGGGTATATGGCCCCAACGTTGCGGGCCTTGGCCATCGTCCACACCATCATCTCTCTAGTCTGTGTGGTGGGCTATTACTGCCTGAAGGTGAGTTGCTGTCCACACTGAATCCAGCCTGACTCCTTGGGGAGAAAGCATCACTTCTGAATCCAGCCAGCCCTTTGCTCTCTCAGACTTTTCTAACAGACCAAAGTTCATGGAGCAGCAACCTGGGTATCACCTGGGAGCTGGTTAGACCCGTGCAGTCCAGAGCCCTGCCCCAGGCCTTTTAAATCGGAATCTGCAATTTAACATGATCCCCAGGGGATCAGTGTCCACACTCTAGTTTGAGAAGCCTTGCTCTGCGAGTTCCATTGCAGCCACCATTTGTTGAATTTCATAAAATTAGAATCATTGGGCTAAGTCACATGTGGAACTGGTAATGAGAGTTTCTTCTGATCTTTCATGTTGGAGTTTTTATAAAAATGCTTTTGACTTTTCAAAAATAATTAGGTTTTAACTATTCACAATATCAGAAGAAAACTTATTGATAAGTTAGTTTCAGTTACTGTTTATTGCTGCATGACAAATCACCCCAAAACTTAGTGGCTTAAAGTGACACATTGTATCTCTCTGATTCTGCACTGGCTGGGCACACTTGAGCAGTCCCTCTGCTCTGTGTGAGAAGTGGCTGCATCAGCAATCATCCGGGCACTCAGCGGGACCAGGGCCAGACTGTCCATGGTGGCATGCACTCATGCCTGGCACAGTGCAGGAGTAACAGCTGGCAGGCTGGGCTCAGCGGGGTGGCTCCATGTAGACTCAGCACATTGCCCTTTCCATGTTTCCATTGCCCTCTCCACATTCTCTCTGTAGCCAGGTAGCTGGACTTCTTGCATGTGGTGCTTTGGAGTTTCCAAAAAGAACACAGAAGTGAGAGCTGCTAGCTCTCCTGAAGGCCCAGGCCCAGAACTGCCACAGTGTCATTCTTACAACAGCCTGTCAGTGAAAGCAAGGCCAGGGCTGGCCCAGATTCATTGTGGCACCGGGCTGAGCAGGGCTGCACAAAGGCATGAATACTGGAGGCCTGGCTCACTGGGGCTATCTTCAGACACTACTACATGTATGTCAGTCTTCAGTCATTCTGTTCTGTTTTTGGTGTTCTGAGTCCTTTTCTACTGTACCACATTTTTTCTCATTACATTTTTTCTTAATTCTCTTTAGTAGGAAGCTTCTTTGGCTCTTTACCAAGCCATCTCCTCCCAGGGAAGAATCCAGGAAATAGATCCCTATCCTTGTGGCTTGACTTTCCCAGTGACCTGTGGTATTATGTAGGAAGTTCAGTTACCCTGCTGGCAGGAGACCCTGTACCCTCAACCACACTGAGGACCCCATTATAACAATAAAAGCACGGATTCTAGAGCCGGGCTGCCTGGCTTGGACTCAGAGCTCTGCCACTTAACCTCGCCATCCCTCTGTTTCCTCATTTGTAAAAATGAGTATTACAATAATACCACCAACCCCTAAAAGTTGCCAGGAGGAATGAATGAATTAACATGTGTACAAGTACTCAGAATATCAGCTATAGTGACTAACACTAGGGTGTTAGCTACCATTCTGTAGGCCCCCATCCTCGAGCTCATCTTGCTGGAGGGCTGCAGACACACTGCTGACCCAGAGAAAACAAAAGAGAAGCGCTGCCTAGGGACTGAGTGCAAGTCCTACTTACAGAGCTGCACACGCTCCAAGAAGATTGAAGGGGAATGAACCCCAGAGATCAGCACGACTCTACAGCTTGGTATTATTGTTATGCAGAGTCATTTCAAAATACAGCAGAAATTAGTCAGAGTAGCTTTACCTTTATCGTTACCTTTGTACCCCTCCCACATCATCCATTCACTGACAGCAATCATGGGTTCCTCACAATGCCTGTTATTAGCCTTGCTGTCTTCCTATCATTAGTCTTTTATTTCCTCAGTGTCGTTTTATTGTTTTAAAGAAAAAAGAGCAAGAGGTAACTCTTTACAAATCATGATCTAAATTTTGTCTTTTTGTCTTGGAAATAAAGCATCAGTATGAGGCATATGGATATCATTAACTTTGAGGAAGAGTTATTAGAAGTAGCTGTTTGGAGACCAAGGTCTTAAGGATGTTGCTAAGTAACCAGTGGCTTCCCAGCTGAATGAGAAACCCTAGTTCTGTCTGAATTATGCATTTCTGGCTATTCTGACTTCCTCTGGAACTTCAGTAGTGCCCTCTGCCCTCAGAAAGTCTGTCCCATATTTGAAGTGTGTGTGTGTGTGCGGTGATGGTTGGGGTGGGTGGATTATATCCCTGTCCTTCTGTGTGTACTTCTTTGGTGGTAGGTCTTTTCTTTTCTTTTAATTGAAAAGAGAGAGCGGTAGGGAGAAAAAGAGAGGGGGAAGAGAGAAACAATGATTTTGTTGTTCCACTTACTGATGCATTCGTTGGTTCATTCTTGTATGTGCCCTGACCAGAGATCAAACCTGCAACCTTGGCCTATTGGGATGATGCTCTAACGAAATGAGCAAACCAGCCAGGGCTGGTGGTAGGTCTTTGTAGCCATGCCACCATATCTAGTCTAAAATCAGACTTAGAACTACAAGAGAATGGGGATAATAGTTGAGAACAAATAAGTGTGCTCCTACCTCACAGGAACTCTTCAGGGAAAGAATCTCAGGAAGAAAACCTCAGACAGAAAGACTATGTGCAGAGCCCAGTGTGTCCTCTCATTCTCTCTACCAAACTGTGTTTCATTAAGCAAAGTCATGAGATGACTATGACCCTAGCCACTGAAGGGGTTGGAACATTTTGTGGTATTCCTGTGGCTGACCAGTCAATTCTAAAATAGTTTGTCACCCTTTCTTAGTTCTTAGGAGTCTTAGGAGACCTAACTCATTCAGCCCAGGGACTCATCTATAGGATGGGTCAAGGAGTCCAGTTTGCATTAATATCAGCTGTTTAACCCAAACCTTAAAGGGTGGCCTGAGTCAGATCCTTTTGGATCTCCTTTTGGAAAGGAAGGTGTATTAGCCAAAGGAGTGATAAGAGATTTGACTCTGGATGCACAATTAAGCCACCTAAGAATTCCACTAAGACTGCTGCCCTGAAGGTGGAAGGCCTGCGTGTAAGAAATGTTTGGGAGAGAGTGCTGTAATCAGGAAAGCCTTCTCTGAGCATCCAATGTCTTCCCACTCCTAGGTGCCTTTGGTGGTATTCAAGAGAGAAAAAGAAATTGCCAGGAAGCTGGAGTTCGATGGCCTATATATTACCGAACAGCCATCTGAAGATGACATCAAAGGACAATGGGACCGCTTGGTAATCAACACACCGTAAGTATCCCCCCCACACCCTCCCACCAAGGTAATCAAGCCCTCTAAGCCTTAGTTTCCTCTTCAGTAATAGAGGGATGAGAAGCCACCTCCTATAGTCTGGGAATATTAATGCCCAGCCCAGCGCCTGGCACATGGTAGGCATCAAGCCGTTAGTCCTTCCCTTTCCCTAACTGTTCAAAAAATGCCCATCGTTAGCGAAGGTAATGCTCTAGTGCCATGTAGTCACAATTGTGACAGTGAGAGTTGTAAGATTATGTTCTGAAGGAAAAGTAAAGAAATAGGGCCAGATAGGTAAACTGAGGTGACGATGCAGAAACACTTGGCTGTGACAGTTAAAACATGCACGTGAGGAAACAACCCCAACCCCTAGAAGAAGGAAATTGCTCCTGAACCACAGATGGCCAGACAAACTGAGAGAGGATCAGCTCTACAAAGGTACAACTGAGCTTTTTCAATAGTCTCTAGAAAGGGAACTCTTCTCTTGGCGGTGGGGGCAGGGGGCGTGCCCAGGAGTGAGTACGCAAATCAAAAGCCTGTTCCTGCCATTCTCTTCTAAAGAGGAAGAGGGATCCAGCTTTGTTTTGGGCTCTTTGTCATTATGGAACTGAAATTTTGGATGCTATTAAATAATTTAATTATTTGGCAAGCTTTCTGCAATTATCAGTAACGTCTATGTCTGTGGCACCAGATGATATGGCCTGAAAGTACCAGGACAAAGGCAGTTCAGGTTCGAGGAATTTATCCTGAGGAGGTAGTGAGACAAGAACACCAAAGTGTCCCAACAAGGATATCTGCTAAAACTTTATTGGAAGTAGCTTACATGTCCTTAAGTAGGAAATGCATAAATAAGTAGACGTTTAAGAAATTTTTGATCAAAGGACCCTTAATTTTTTTACAATAATGGCACCATAGTACACGTAGTACTTCATAACCTGTTTTTTTCAGTTGACTATATGTCATGGAGAGCTTTCTTTTTTAATATTATTTTTGTCTTGTTAAATATACATGTAGAAGATAGAACATGTATATGAATATTTTTAAACGTAATAATAAATTGAACTACAAAGGCTAACAAATGGAGCACTGCAGAGAGCTTCGAAGTCCCGGATGTTATGATCCCCCTTGACCCTGTCTCCCCAAACCCTGCTAAGTACCCTCCTGACGTCGGTGGTGCTCATGTTTGCGTCATAGTTTCGCGGCTTCCATGTCTATCCCTCGATGCTGTTTCAGTTTGACTACTTCTGCACTGTATGTACAGAGCTACACTCCCTGTGCGGTACTGTCATTTGAATCATGTGTTCCGTGCTGTGTGTGAGATGATGTGTGTGGCCATAGTTTTGTCATTTTCAAAACTGAGCTGTTTCAAAACACTTTAAAAACACATGTATATTATCATATATGTATCTATTTTCCTGACAGTGGGTACTTCCAGTGTTTGCAGTCTCTGGCTATTACAAATAGTGCCACGATGAACATTTCTGTAACTCTTGCACAAGTAAAAGAGTTTCTCTAGAGTAGCGACCCAGGAGAAAAAATTGCTGAATAGTAGGACATGAGATGCCTGTCCAATTTACCTTCAACCAGCACTGTGCAAGAGTCCCTGCCCCTCTACCTTCTTGCCAGCACTTGTTACTGTCAGATAGTTTTCCTGATCTGGAGGTAGCAATGGCATCGCATTGTGAATGTTTATGATTTTTAAAAATCACCCTGATTTTTAAAGAGGGTGAGTATTGTATATTATTTTTCTTGACCATTCATGGGTAGATGTTATTTATTTATGCACTTCTCTTCTGAAGTTTCTTTTGTCTATCCCACACTTTAAAGAATATTACCTAGTAAAAATGCGTTTTCTACCTTCAAGGAGCTTATTTACCTAGTCAGAGGACAAAAATACTCAGACCAAAGTAAGATCACGTTCAAAAGGGTCTTGTCCAGAGCCTTTGGTCAGTGGCCCTTCACCACTTCTGGAATTTTCTATTTACAACAATGTGACCAAGGCTGGGTTATATGTTATGGACCATTTTTATAAAGAACTTAAGGAGAAAGGAGATACCAGTGTGGACAGAGGAAGCCTGGCTTGGTTTTCCTTTGTTTTATTTTAGACTCTAAATGCAGCACATTAAAAAAAAAAATCAAGTAGCAGAAAAATGAACAAAGAAGAAAGTCAATATAATTGTGGCCATCCCCATTATTTATTCTATAAACCCAGCATTTGTTCTTGCTTTTAAGTGGCATTTGGAGATTTAAGACAAGGAAACTGCTTTAACTATTTTTTTAAAAAAGTGTTTTTAAAGGTGGCCATCCAGTTGGGGAGAGGTGGCATTTGCTCGGGGTTATTCTTCTGAGAAGTCCATGCACAAAGGGAGGCCCCCACTCCTCACACCAATTGGGGTGGTTTCTAGAATAGGAGACTGTGTCCCGGTTCCAATAAGAATGACTCAAATTAAGGAAAACAGAAGTGTAAAAAGCATGTGCCAAGGGCCAGCAGTTCCTCAGCTGTAATCTAGCCTCACAGGGAACCCTCCCAGGGAGGGCTGCTCATTCTGTAGACTACAGAAACAAAATATTGTGAATGGTTTTTGCCAACATATCTGAAAGTGAGAGTTCTTTCTTGACTTTTAACAATAGAAAGCTCTTTGCAGTGGAGCTAGTGGAAGCTACCAGGCAGAAGAAAGAAGTTTGCTCTAGGGGGTTAGGAATAGGATGTTTTAGGAAACCACCCCCAAAGGAGAAAGCGATCTAATTCCCTGAAGAAAGCAGACCCCTACAGGAGTTACAGGGAATGGAGTAGAGAGTGGAAGAGCACTCTGGTTAGCAAAACCCTATAGAATTTAACTAAAGGCGGTTCCCAGACTGGAAACTTTGTGTAGTTAGGGACTTTGTCTACACGTTGCCCCACGGAATGCTGATCTCCTACCCCAGCGATTGACATAAACCAGGCATGCAATTAATGCAACTTAAATGCATGCGTTTCCTGTGGGGTTCTGTTCTACTTGATCCTGGGATCACTAAACACTTTTCTGCTTCTGTCTAACCCTGGTATCAGAAGGCCTGCCTCACAGCCGTAATTTTAAATAGAACATGCAGAGTGGTTTTCCAAGTGTTTCAGAAGTCAGTGCAAAGTAGTGAAACCGTAAGCCACCCTGTGGTGACTGTGAACTTCAATCACGTCTTGAATTCTTCAATGAGCCGGACAAAACCCACAGGGATCACAGATCCAGACACTCTCACACTGCAAAGTTTCTTGATGTGCTTTGCCTTGATGTTAAGAACCTGCCTTTTTCGTTTTCTTTTTTCAGATCTTTTCCTAATAACTACTGGGACAAGTTTGTGAAAAGAAAGGTAGGCCTTGTCAGTGGGGGTGAGTTCTATGACCACCAAAGAAATGCCATAGGTTTTGAGCTCTCCACATACAAACATGAATAAATTTGATGTTACTTTTTATGACAGTTTCCCGAGAAGAGTAAGTCACAGACAGGGTGTAAATGAACATATGCAGGTTTTTGGCTTCAATCCTATATTTCATCTGCCTTAAAACAGCTCAACACAGTCATTGTTTTCTGCATACTAGATTCTTTTCCCCCTCTAAGAAAATAGCAGCCTGAAAAGCAATTTTCATTTAATTGCCTTTATCATTTCTGTTTTCTTTGGGGGCTATTTGCCTTTATTTTCCGGTTGCATTTTGAATCCTGTCTTTATCACACTGTTGAAGAGCCCAGCGTAGAGCAGGCTTCTGGGGACGGCGGGCTGGAGGGAACACTGACTCTCATGTGTGGCCCAGCCTCACCCTGTCGTTCCTTTGCTTTAGGTGATAAACAAGTATGGTGACCTCTACGGAGCGGAACGCATTGCTGAACTCCTGGGTTTGGACAAAAATGCCCTTGACTTTAGCCCAGTAGAAAAGACCAAAGCAGAGGCGGCCTCTCTGGTGTCATGGTACAGAGCTTAGGAGTTAAAATCCAAAGTCTGGCTGAAGTAGATCCTTTGATTTCTCCAGCCCTTTTCAAGGGGCTAAAGGGAAAAATTCTCAATCAGATCTTTGTTCTCTCAGGCTCTGGTCTGGTTTAGGTGTTTCCTCTAGATTCTAACATATTGGGAGAGCAGTGCTTAAAAAAAATTAAGGAACTATCAGGCTTTTATGCCTGGGAGAGCTGAAATAGAAGGACTAATTAAAATTTCAGATTGGGTGACCCTACCGTTCTCAGTCTCACAAGGAACTCATACACCTCGATAAAGCTCAGAGCCATATTTAGATTAATAAACCTAAGAGAGAAAAAGACAACCTTATTTTCCCCCCCTTATTAAACACTTAACTTACACCTGACATTTATGTGTTTTTAAATTATTTGGTCCCCTTAGGCTAAGCTCCATCGACATGAAGTACCACATCTGGAAGCTGGGAGTTGTTTTCACTGACAATGTAAGTGCAGCACCTGGAAAGAGATTCAGTTCCCCGGGTTCAGGGATGTCATTAGACGCCACAAGGAAAAAGCAAGGGAGCTTGCCCAGAAAGATTCTGGGACCACCTCAAAGACAGAGAGCCTCAAAGGGGCTTGTGCAAGAGTGTAAGACAGATGGGGTTTCACTTGGCAATTCTTAGGCCAGTTCACAGCACCTCTACATCTAAAAACCCTCTATCCTCACTCTGTCCCCAAAGGTGAGAAAAATTAGTTCAATCAGCACATCAGGAGGCAGGAATGCCTGAAAAGCTGCCAAATCTCTTCCATTTCCACAGTCCTTTCTCTACCTTGCCTGGTATACAACCATGTCAGTCCTGGGCCACTACAACAACTTCTTCTTCGCTGCCCATCTGCTGGATATCGCCATGGGCTTCAAGACCCTGAGGACTATTCTATCATCTGTGACTCATAACGGCAAACAGGTAGTGGGTTTATACTAACACAGAACTGAATGGACCTAGATATGGAAAATAAAACGAACAAGACCGTACAACTAGTGTATGGCAGGAAGGTACATCATAGTATATAATACAACTTTCTTGGTGAAACACTTGAATGGTGATTTTTTTTATTTAAAAATAAAATTGTAGCCATCACTCAAGAGGCATAAGGCCTTCATTCAGAGACCCCTAACATTTAGATGAAGTAGGGGAGGGGGAGGGAAGGAGGTAGTTGACACATCACTTTGGAAACCTTTTGTGAATCTACCCCTTCCTCCGTGGATCCGATATACTCACTGGGGCTTAGCACGTGGTCCTATGTAATTCAAAACCTCCCAAGGTACTTCCACTATAAGCTTCCAACTAAGAACCGATGATTTAGACATGGATATATACACACACATAAAAACAGCTATACATATACATGTATACATACATATAGACGTGTATGTGTGTGTTTGTATAGAGAGTGCTGAAAGTTGATATAGTAAAAGATGTACTTATACATCCATATAGCCATTGCCACATCCAGTCTGACTTCCACAGTGCTGTCAGGGGGAACCCTTCGGAATCCTTTAATTAAAATCCTCTAATGGCTCGTTCTGTCAACAAATTCAAATCCTTTAACATTTCCTTCTGCATTAAGTGCAATTCCATGAATGAGACATGCCCCCTCACATCTCTAAACCTTTGTATGAGAAGGAGAAAAGAAGGAAGTTAAAATGTGCCCAGGTTGGTACAGGCATTTTAGAAAACAGTATGGAGGTTCCTCACAAGACTAACTATAGAACCTCCGTATGACCCAGCAATCCCACTTCTGGGCATTTATCCAAAGGAAATGAAATCAGTATCTTGAGGAGAAAGCTACACTCCCATGTTCACTGCTGCATTATTCACAATAGCCAAGATATGGAAACAACCTAAGTGTCCATCAATGGAAGAATATATACATACATACAAGGAAATATTATTTGGCAAAAAAAAGGAAATGCTGCTCCTTATAACAACATAGATGGACCTTGAAGGCATTGTGCTAAGTGAAATAAGCCAGACACACAAAGACAAATACTGTATGACCTCACTTACATATGGGATCTAAAAAAGATGAGTTCATAGAACCAAAGAGTAGAACACTGGTTGCCAAAGGCTGGGGGGGGGCCTGGGAAATGGGGAGACGTAGGTCAAAGGGTATAAACTTCCATTATAAGAGGAATAAGCTCCAGGGATCTAACAGAAAGCATGGTGGTTATAGTTAAAACTGCTGTATCACAGACTGGAGATTTTCGGAGAGTGGACCTTAAGTGTTCCCACCGCACTCTCACACACACAGAATGATAACTGCAGTAGGTGATGGATATGTTAGTTAACTGGACTTCAGTCATCATTTTACAATGCATACATATATTAAGTCATCAGGTTGTACACCTCAAAAAAATGCCTAAAGACTCCAACCTGAAAAAAATCAAGTTGACTTTTGTTCTAAAATGAAAGGAGCTAGATCATCACCTTTCATTTGCTCACTTGATTATGCTCACTTGACAGGTAAGAGAATTGAAGCTCAGAGAGGCTGTGTCTCACCCAAGACCAC
Organism: Desmodus rotundus; assembly: GCF_022682495.2. NCBI lineage: Eukaryota > Metazoa > Chordata > Mammalia > Chiroptera > Phyllostomidae > Desmodus > Desmodus rotundus. Next base: position 67,609,543 of record NC_071393.1, on the reverse strand, counting down.
ATAGCTGCTAAGTGGCAGCTTCTTTCTTCTTTGGTGCAAAGTCCAGGTTCTTTCTGTTTTTCTAAAACCAGCTGGTTCTGTGAGGTCTGTTATCTGAGACTAAGTTACTACTCATTATCTAAGAAGTTGCTGAATATGTCTCTTCTGGTACTTATCTTAGAAATTTTGTAATCGATCTTCATAGTTTCTGCTCAGCACCTAGTCCCTCGAATAGGCCAGATGGGCAGGTCCTGTGGGCTCCTCGTGTGTAGTATACCCTAAAGCCAGGAAATTAACATGGCCTATGACCCCTGCAAAGGTCCCAGGCAGACATCTTGGTTATGAAAAATGTCACTTTACTCAACCATCATAAAGAATTCTTGTAGTAACTTCAAGGCTGTGACAATTATCCCATTCATGGTTATTTATAAAATAATGTCATGTAGGGACACCTACCAGTCCAAGGATCCTTTGGTTCCTTTAGAAGCTTTAGCAGCATTAGAGGAGGAGCTACATTGCAACACTTCAGGTCACTGCTCTGTCTGTGAAAATAATGTCACCTACCTCATGGCACCTTCACCACCCCATCCTGAAACCCCTTTGTAGTTTGCACAGGCCCAATTCCATACCCCAGGTACTAACCTGCTCCGACTGCCATAATGAAATACAGACTGGGTGGCTTAAACAAGTCATTCTTCTCAGCTCCGGAGGCTGGAAGTCCACGATCAAGGTGTGGGTAGGCGTGGCTTCCTCTGAGGCCTCCCTCTGTGACTCCACCTGGCTGCCCTCTCGCTCCCTTTCCACTTGATCGCCCCTCTGTGCAGCTTCTTTCTCCCACTCTCACTGTGTGTCCTGGTCTCTTCTTATATGAACACCAGTTAGATTGTAGCAGGGCCTACTCTAACAGCCTCATTCTAATGGAATTACCTCTTTACAGGCCCTATCTCCAAAGTCACATCCTGAGGTACTGCAAGTAAAGGCCTTAACATGAGTGGGGGCACAATTTAGTCCATAGCACCCCAACATTACTCTTTTTGCCCAATAGCCTATTTCTGCACGATCTTCTTTCCCCTTTCTCCACGGCTCAGGCTCCCCTTCCCTGTGTCCTTAGAGTTGCCCATGTACAATTCAATGTGCAGAAGACCCACCTCCCTTTCTTTCTGTCCCCTCCCAGCTGGTTTTGACTGTGGGTCTCCTGGCTGTAGTGGTTTATCTCTACACTGTGGTGGCATTCAACTTCTTCCGCAAGTTCTACAACAAGAGTGAGGATGATGACGAGCCCGACATGAAATGTGATGACATGATGACGGTGAGAGCCCACTCAGGGCCACCTGGCCACCTGTCCTCGTTGAGAAAGAAGGGCTGTAGGTGGTCTGGGGAACTAAAGAGCAGTGGAGTTACAGAGGAGAACATAGATGCCCCATCCAAAGGGGAAAGCTTCCTAGAGAGACAGTAGTGATGGAAATGGGTTTCACGAGCACTTACCAAAGGTTAGGTGGAAATATAAGCACCCCGCAGAGCATGTTACTGGTCATCAGTCATCTGTATTTGTTTGTGGCAAAGATGTGACTACTTTAAGTGTGAATGGACCGGTAACTAAATGCATGCAAGGCAAGCGTTTGATTCTTTGTCTCTGAGCTGCAGCAAAGTCCCACGGACCTTGTGCTCAGTTTATTTCAGCAAGTCAGTAGTTAGCGGTAGGATCAGGTCAGGAGCGCCCCCTGTGGGAAGGACAGGCACAGCTCAGGGTGAACAAGCACAGCAGCAGTAGGATCTCTACAAGTTCACCGTGACCAGATGCCTGGAGAAGAACTTGAGGCAAGGGTGGGAAATAGTGAACGGCCCCCGCCTGTGATCATTCCTCTAGAAAATGGGTAAGACTCCTCGGCGAAAAACGTTCGTGTGCTTTCTTGGGGCAAAACCCTCATGTGACAGCAACACTACAGTTGCCAGAGCACCAGTGTGGCCAGCACCCACCTTCACAATGCCCTGGTGTTTGACTTACCAAATGTAAGGCTTCTTTTTCCTCTGGACATAACCCATCCAGGCCGGAGGATAGATGGAGGGCACCCTGCCCGGTGAGCTGGTGCCCAGGTCCCTGCACTGGGCCACATGTGTGGCACAGAAGGAGAGCAAGTCTATTCTTTAAGGTGCTACAGGAATCCCTGCCCTACCAGGTGTAAGGCGAATGCAGGAGAAGTAGAAGGGGCCTCTCTTCCCAGAGGTGGGAGCCCGGCCTGCCCCCTTATAATTAAATGAGAGAAAACTAATGTCTGGCCTATGCCATATGCATTGGGGCTAAAAGGTCTTTTAACGTATGCACGCCTTAAATGAATTCTCTTGTATGTGTCAAAAAAGTTCAAAACTTTTTAAAAATATGAGCAAAAAATATTGTTGAAGGCTAAATGTAACAACAATCTTTCCCCCTGGGTAGACAGCATACTGACCAGAGGACAGGGTGAGGGGCAGGGAGCGGCAGGACTGCTGAGGTCACTGACCACCCTTCCGCAGCTGAGGGCTGTCACACTCCGTCTGACCGCCCGACTGACCTGACAACCCTCTTGCTGAAAACGAACACCACTCTGCACCTTTTACCTGGACTGACATTATTTTTCTTGTCCAGTGTTACCTATTCCACATGTATGTGGGAGTGAGAGCTGGCGGAGGCATCGGCGATGAAATTGAAGACCCTGCTGGTGATCCCTATGAAATGTACCGCATTGTCTTTGACATTACCTTTTTCTTCTTTGTCATTGTCATCTTGCTGGCCATCATTCAAGGTATGGTTGCTAGTTAAGTGTGAACAGGGCTTAGTCTAATTCTCTGTACCTTCCTCTAACAACAGCCTAATTGTTTTATGTAGAGATCTGTGCATGCATTTATTTGTTAATTCCATATTTATTGAGCATCTACTATATATGAGGCCATGCCTATAGATAAAGCCAAAGATCCCTCCAGGCACTGCTACAGGCTTAACTCATTTTTATGACGCTTTACAAATGTTGCATTTTTTCACTAACTGAAGTCAAGCCCTTCTACCAGCAAGAAGATTAAGACATGCTTTATTGAGTCTATTGAGTATTGCTCTACTGCGGTGGTCTGGAACCAAACCCGCAATGTCTCCAAGGTTTGCCTGTACGGAGAACAGAGCACCCCCTTCCTACCATTCCCCACTCGGAACTGACTATTACCTGCTCATTCTGCTCCCCTGTGTGTGGTCCTGCCCACAGCCTCCTGACTCCTTCCCAACTCACTTTCCTCCCGGGCAGTGGGGTGGGGCGGAGGACCACAGAGAGGAGCTAAGACATGTGACAGGGTTTCTCTTCTTTTCAGGGGAGGGGTGGTGATATTTAGTCAGTACCTTGTCAGGAATGAGAGGAATGTGATGAATTCAGTTTGGGTCATGGTGAGTTATGGTACCTGTGAGACATGCAGGTGTTGAGGGCTCAAGCAATTCACTGTAATATATGTCTTAGGGAACAAGTCAGGAATGAAATAATATAATAGAAAAAAAATAAGGTAAAACAATAGAATGAGGGGCCATCGTGGTGGGGAGGGGGGCACGGGGTTGGTCAAAGATGCTGGCTCAGAGGAGATTTCCCAGAAATAGAAACAAAGAAACTGATGAAGAACCTGAGACACATCAATGCATCAGGGGCCGGGAGAAGATGGGGAGTGCCAACAGGAAGGCACGAAATGAAAGGTCGAGCAAAACAGAAGGGAGAGAGACTAGAGGAAAAGAAAATGTTTCTAGGAAGAGTGAGTTGTTAGCAGCACGCACTGCAGAAAGGCTGAGTCAGAGGAACAATGAGAAATGGTTAGCCAGGGTGCAGCATTTGAAAATAAAGTATTTTTCTGATTTTATTTTTACTGAAGAGGTCAGCTTGATGATTTATTTTTTTACAAAACAAAGTGGCCTCTGCCATTCCTTCTATCTTCTTCTACCCTGAACCACTGAACAGATTATTTGAAACACTTTCTCTGTCTTTACATGTAAAATCCAGGTCTTATTATTGATGCTTTTGGAGAGCTAAGAGACCAGCAGGAACAAGTGCGAGAAGATATGGAGGTAATGTTCTCCTAACTACGCTATGTTTGTATCTCACAGCAAATGAAATTTATAAACAATAGGTTCTGCTATTACTTATGGCCAGCCCTGGGCAAAATTTCCAGCGTGTTTTCCACTCCTGTCCTCTTCTTGGTGCCTAACAGCGCTGGGCATTTAGGGCCCCACCCTGCGCTCTGCTGCCCCCACCATGCCCCATGCTTGGGCAGGAGCAAGTATCCTCAGCTGGCGAGGACCTAGGTACTCTGTGGCACTGTGGGGTAGATGACTAAGAGGCTGAGTACCAGAGAGAGAAGTGGTTTTCAGTGTCTCTCAATGCAAGCAGAGGGTGCAACCCTCACCCTTTTCCCACCTGCCTGTAATGTCTCACTAATGCCTTTACTGCCTCTGTTATTTTTCTAGACCAAATGTTTCATCTGTGGGATTGGCAATGACTACTTTGACACGACCCCTCACGGCTTTGAAACACATACATTACAAGAGCACAATTTAGCCAACTACTTGTGAGTACTCTTGGGCAATGGAGGAAACAGGGGCAGGGGGAAGGGGTGGCAAACTCAACAGTATGTCCTTCAGTTCAGTCTCTGCTGATGCTGCCATTTCCTCCTATTTCCATGAAAAGTAGAGGCAATTAGGAAAGAATTTTCCAGAAGTCCCCCTGAGTGCATGTCTTTGTCCATACGCTCGCCCCCTCCCGTGTTTTCATAGACCTGTGCTGTGGATGGACAGTTCCTTCTCTGAACAAAGGTCAGTCCCTCCACCTGGGATCAGATGCCATCCCCTCTGAAGGTCACATACCTCCAGCAATTTTCTCTCTTTCCTAGAATCTTCCTATCATGCTACATTTTTAACCCTAAACAAAGACAAAAGTCTGCTTAGAGGAGACTTTACTTCACTAAAATGGCCCCACTTTAACTGAGTGGCCCCCACTCAGAGAGAGAAGCTGTTGCCCTGCTTCTCTCTCTCCATCCAGCAAACCTTAAAAGCACCGTCGCTCACTGTCTGCAGCTTCTCTGTCCTGTCCCCTTTGTGCCCACCCCAGTTAGGGCTCCCTCCCCACCAACTCGCTATTGTGGCTGTCGAGGTAGCCAGTGACCGCATGTTGCTGGACTCTGTGATGGTCAGTCCTCACCGAGTCCATCCTCTCCTAGTAATCCACAGGCTCCGTGAAAGCGGGGCGGGGGGGTTGAGGGAGGGTGTTGGGGGCATGTTTGCACATGGCTGTATCCCAGCACTGAGGCCTGGCACCCAGTAGGCAAAGAATAAATATTTCACTTTTTCTAAGGGAAAGCATTCACTTAAGAACAAGTTACTCAGAGCCTATTATGTGCCACAGACTGCCTGTGACACTTACTGAATGTATAGAGAATACAGCTTACCTGAAATTCAGATTCTGTAACCAGGGGTGTCCAACCTGTGGCCTGTACGCAGCCCAGGATTGCTATGAATGTGTCCCAAGACAACTCCTCTTCTTCCAGTGTGGCCCAGAGACACCAAAAGGTTGGACACCCCTGCAAGAGCTCATTTGCAAGGAAAAAAAAAAAGGCTGCTCCCTGGCCTAGCCCTTCACCTCTGTGTGTACATTGTCTTTAGAAAAGCCTGATCTTTCTTTAAGATGGAACAGGCATGGCGTCTGGTATAGGTATTAACTGTCAAAGAGAAGTAGCAAAAATGTAGTGTCTTAGGTAAAAACACAAATTAAAAAAAAAAACTTCGGCATACCCACCCCCTCAAGTTTGAGTAGTCAACATTGTCTGTGCTCATTACAAGAGTGCGCCTCCTCTCGAAGGTGGCGGGGTGGATGTCCTTCCACAGCAGGTGAGCACATGGCCTCCTTTCATATCAGGACCAGTGACTAGAAAGGGGTGAAACGGTGTTATGCCCCAGGGGGTGGGCCCCCTTCTATGTCTTCCCCTAGCCCTCTGTATTATAATACTCCAGTTTCTATCTCTGTGCCCCTCTGCCAACAAGCTTGGGGGAAAGAACCCATCTTATTCAGGTTTGAATGCCCCCCCCCACCCCAAATGGTGCTTTCTCAAACAAATGTGCTAGGAAAGGAATAATGTCCTATGTGCCTGGATCTCAAACAAGGTGAGATATTGGCCATGCCTTGTTTCTTAGTCTGATAAAAGAAAAGGGAGGAAGGAAAGTAATATATTTGTAGGCTGTACTGAGGGCCACAATCTGAAGCTATAAATCTAAGGAAGGGTACCCTGAAAGGACTCAAATTTCAGGGCTCAGGCTCTCCTGACCCTCAGAAGAGTATTAGCTCTACTTTTTCTTAACAGGAGCCTCACAGTCCTTTTCCTAAAGGGCATGAGACTGGTTCCTTTGGAAGCTGCTGCTGAGGTCATGGAAAGAAAGCTGACAGCTCGGCCTCCCGGGACACTCGTGTGTTCCAGACAAACAGGCTGAAACCTCACACACGCCAAAGTCAGGGCAGGTGAAACCACACCGGCGCCTCTCAGTGTCTACAATCAAAACAAAGCTGCACTTCTGACACAATCAGAGCAACTTAAATGATTTCCAAAAATTCCTTAACCTCTAGACAAACATAATTTCAATTCTACATTCTTATATGATAAATTGGCCTACTAAAAATTATAGTGTCTGAGTTATTTTATTGTTTAATTAGGATATTTTTAAACAAAATGGTAGGCAAAAATGCTTCCCCACAAGTGATCTTAGCTCAAGGATTAGAGATGGTAAAAAGGGATCTCTCCTCATGAAAGGCTAATTGGAGATTAACCTCACATTCTTATTAGAAAGTGATGGTTTGTGTCTTTTTGCCATAGTTCTCCAATTCAGAATGGCCTGGTAGACAGCACAATAACAAAAACATATTTGAGACCCCTGTCTGGTTCAGGTAAATGAAATTAGGTTTCCACCTGAAGTATCTAATATTGCCTTCTTCTCATTTATCATACCTCTCTCCCTTGTTCCAGGTTCTTCCTGATGTATTTGATTAACAAAGATGAAACAGAGCACACGGGTCAGGTGAGGAGGAAAAGTTTCTAATTAAGAATCACCCGCTGTGTAAATGTACCATAGATTTTTGATCCACTCATTTACTGATGGGCACTTAGGCTGCTTCCAGCACTTGGCTACTGTGAATTGTGCTGCTATGAACATTGGGGTGCATAGGTTCTTTTGGATTGGTGTTTCAGGGTTCTTAGGATATAATTCTAGCAGGGGAAAAGGGTGAAGGGTTTGCAGGAACAATTATAAAGGACACATGGACAATAACGGGGAGGGTTAGAAACAGGGGAGAGCTGGAATGTTGGGCTGGGGTCGGGGGAAAAGGCAGGAAACTATACTTGAACAACAATAAATTTAAAAAAAAAAAAAAAGAATCACCCACCCGGTGTTAGAGGTTCCCAAGTCCCAAGACTCGGTTGAGCACAGGCTGCTGGAAAGAGATATCCCAGCAGTCTCTTTCATGCTTTCCGCCACTGCTCTCTGCGTTACTCCACCATCCCTTTGTGATGTAAGAAGCCAAAGTCCTAGGGCAACCCCAGTCTCTTCCAAAGATTTCCTGGTTACCCTTCCTAAATCCTTGTGGTTACTGCTTCAGAGTAAAATAGCTGGAGGTTGGGGGAGCATTAGAGAGAAAAAAAGCAATGAGAAGCTGAGTGGGTGGCTACACAAAGCACAGGAGAATCAGAGTAAATGCTGCAAGAGACAACATAAGAAGGATAACCTTTTGTGTGAGGGACACGGGGTGGGGAGGGAGTGAAAGAATGAATGAAGGTACGTGTCAAAGGGATTCTGTGACTAAGCATGAAAAACAAATGTAGACAGAACGCAGGAGGAAGAGGCAGGTTATCAAATATTCACACATCAGGATTTGCAGGAATTCTTCACAGCTCACACTTTTGAGAGTGAGAGGAGCAGCTGGTTTCCAGCTCTGGCTTTAGCTGTCCAGGCATCTAAGCCAGTCCTCAGTGTCCCGCATCTTGCATTTTCTACCAATTACAGATGACGTGGAATCAGCCTATTGCTAAATCTTTAAGTATTTTTTTTGTGACAATCAGTGACTTGGTTTCAGTCATTTGGAGGAAACCTATGGCTCCCAAATGGGTTGGGCATAGAGCAGGAAAGAGTATGCCAGTTGAGCCTCTTCTAAACCCACATCCACGTTCCTAAAGGGACCTGCACAGAACAAAGCCAGAGTTTTAGCTTATTGTGGTTTAAAAAGCAGTACCTTTTCCCCCCATTATTTCAGGAATCTTATGTCTGGAAGATGTACCAAGAAAGGTGTTGGGATTTCTTCCCAGCTGGTGACTGCTTTCGGAAACAATATGAAGATCAGCTTGGATAAATCTGAATGAAAGAAACTCCACAATTCTAGACTATCAAGTTAAAGTGAAATTAAAATCCTTCTTTTACACGTTTGTGACATTTTTGAAAGGTGACATTTTCTAAATGCCTCCCTTACCACAAAAAAGTGTTTGTTAAAAAATCTGTGATATCTGGAATTGACTTGGCTCTTTGTGCCAAATGGACATGCTCTGCGGGAGACAACCTGTCAGAATGTTTGGTCAAGGACTCTCTAGTTGAATGCCCTCAAGTTTTTCCAAGACTAAGGTAACTTGTTTGTCGGGATGGCGTCACCAAGAAAAGAGCTAAAAGGAAAACACATAATACATGAAATTTAAAACACTTGATTGTCACATGACAGTATCTACCAGTGACTCATGGTCTGAACTACAAAGAATCATTTTAACTGCAGTCTAATTTTTTCCATGGTACTTGCTAGTGAATGTACCCAGAATCAGCTTGAAAAGCTTTAAGCAGTTAAAGAAATAGGCAAAAAAAACACTTTGTCGACACTGAAATATCGATTAAGTGCCTTAAAATCTCTTTAGATATAGCTATGCAAGTTTTTTATGTTTAGGTTCCAGATGGAAAGTTCCATTAAATAGTTGTGCCGTCTTTGGTCTTAAGAAACTGCACTTGAAGGTTATTCATATATTTTTTTTCAGTAACAGCTTGTCAATTGCTGTTATTAGAAGAAAAGTACTGTAACTGAAAACTCAGAAAAATTTCAATCTTACGCCAAATTGCGTAATGCTTTATGGTCCCTTGTAAGTAGTGGAGCTGCTATGTTTAGGTGAATCTCTTTAAAATAAAATGAAGTGCCCACTGCAATAAAGTAATACATGCCAATCTGTGCTTCGGCCTCTTGTAATGCACCACTTCTGGATAATTCAGCAACCCCACTGTGACTGCTGGGGAACAGGATATGCGATACACGGCCCAAAACCACACACAGAAAAGAAAACTCCATAGAACGGCATTTGTTTATTTCAGTCAAGTGCACGCCCTGCCGTGTGCTCTAGTCCCTTCAGCAGCAGAGCTTGCTATGTTACATAAACACTGAGACGAAGAAGGCTGGAAACAAGCGCTATAACATCTCTTGCCCTTGATAAGTCTCAGATTACTAAACCAGAGAAAAGTGCAACGAGCCTCTTAAATGTATCATTTTGGATGTTGTCAAACAAGAGGTAGGTGTTCATTGCGGTGAGGGAGTGCACTGGGCAGGCTGTCCTTCATGGACAGCCTGGGCCTGTCCTTACTTACAAAGCAACCAAAATTGGCTTCAAGCACTTTTCTTTCTCTTTTTCTTCTTTTGTTAGGAAATCATGCTGTCCAGCCAGTCTTCGAGTTCTTCCTCGGTAACATTTTTTGATGTGCTTGGTTGCACAGATTCCACATTATTTGCTTCCATCACAGATGGTTTCGCAAGAACTGGGGAAATAAGAGCAATGCGAACAACTTCACATTCGTCTGCAGATTGAGGGTTAAGGCTCCCCTGGGGTCTGTTCCATGATGTAACAGAGCCATAATTATTACTTTTCTTACAGAAAGGGGAAACATTCCATTATTATTCCTGTTCCCTAAGAAGATACAATAATAGCTAAACAAATTAATAAATAGGGTAGAAACATGCTCCTCTTATTTATTTTTAAGTTGAATTTCATAGTTCAGTAGTATTTTAAAAAGACCAACAGCTCGGTTTTCTTTTTACTACTGTAGCAATCCTGAGATGCCATTAAAGATTCGGGAAAGTAGTGTATCACCGGGGCGGTTGCCCTCGGCCTCTCCATATCACACAGGCCACCATCGCACCGAGTATGCACAGACGAGGAAGTGTCCTCTCATAAAAAATAAGATCAAAATAGCAAGCACAACACAGGAAGCGTTGGTTAACTGGCCTGTTCAGTTAATTAAAATCCTGCTGCTCCACAGCTGAGGGCTTCGAGTACTCAGCTGCCTTTTTACATAGCACAGGTTCAGTTCGCCGCCCAGGTTTAACATTGCAGTCAGGCAGGCAGTAGCTTTTGGAAACCGGTGTATCGAGTGAGAGGAAGGTCAGCACGGGGGAAGCAGAGATGTGAGCATGGAAATAGATGTCAGTGGACAACGCCAGATCGGTGTCAGACACCAGTGGACATATGTACAGATGTGGTGAGAACAGTCTCTCCCGTGTCACAATGCCAGAAACAAGAAGATGCTTAGGGAATAAAACGAAAACCATACCTTTTTCTTCCTGGGCCACCGCCTCCCCATCTTTCTCAGATTCCAGGGCCTGGGGTATCTGGTCTGGTAAGAGGTCATCTCCCGCTTTTACAGGTGCATCTAAGTTGAGTAGCAGATCTAATTCTTCTTCCAAGTGGTCTGCTGCTGCTGGCAGCGGGGAGGCAGGTTTCTGGGAACCCTTTGCAGGGGCCAGACTTGGGCTGTCTTTACCCAGGTGCATGGGGCAGCCAGCAGCCACAGATTTCAGCTCAGGCACAGACCCCTTTCCTCCAGGCCCCAACGGCCCTTTGAACTGCACACCTAGTCCCTTGCCTTCATCATTTCTCTTTGGTTTCACCTGAGGAAGCTCTAAAGGAAGGGCAGTCTGAAAAAGAAGCATAACTGAGTTGAAAATGTGAATCCTGACACTTGCTTACACAGAAACAGAAGCTAAGGAAAACATCAAACTCTGTGGAGTAACAGGTAATTCAGATAGGAGTTTACCAAGGGTCTCAGTTTTGGGCCTGCACAGCAGCCTTTCTGACTGATGTGGGGTCAGTGTGGGTGGGACACCTCACTGAAACAGCAGGGCTGCGCTTCCCACTCTCCCCACCTCGGCTCCATGCTAAGAGTTGAAATCAAAGGGCGATGTCTTCTATACGGCCTGAGCAATGACAGGGCCATAGGTCTACTTGAATGTGTACTTAAGTCTGTGATGAGATTTAAACCTCTGTAAAAGGCACTGAGAAGCAAATAGCAAATCATATCTGTTAACAGTACAAAAGCACTAAATAAAGGTAAAGGGATAAATTCACAGAGAAGGGAAGACCGACTGGCTCTCCATAATGAGTAAATAATGCCAGACATGAAAGAAACATACTCAAGCATTTTTAAAAAGCCAAAAACAGGCATAACTGATCTTTAATATTAGAAATCAGGATAATGGTTTTAGGGAAATAGTGACTCAAAGTAGTGGGGGAGGGAGAGAGCTTCTGGAGTCCATGGTCGTAAATACTATCTGTGCATGCACTTTTCTGTATCCATGTTATAATTTAGCAAAGGGGAGAAACTCCCCAGGTGATACTACTGCAGAGCTCAGGCTGAGAGCCACTGCTCTAGAGGGAGGCCTGGGCGAGCATGGCATCAGAGTGGAAAGGTTCAGAATGAAGTTCAACTACCATTGGCCGCATTGTCCCGTTTGTACAGTGAAGCATCTGAGCAGATCCAATTTGCTAATAGCTCTTCAGGGCTTTTAAGACAGCATGATTATACACACAAAGTTAAATGTTCATCCATCACTGTCAGGGTGTGGGCAATGCTGGGATGTGGTCCTCCACTCTAACCCTGGAATCATTTAGTGTCCAGGCGTCTGGCATCAGTTTGGTTGTTTACCTCCCCTGGAGGGTCCCAATGTAGAAACGGTTGAGATTAACTGCTGTACATCATGGTACAGAGGGCAGAAGAGGGATTTTAAAATAATTTAGCCAGGGTTTCAAAGTTACTACAGTTGCTATATACTTTTACTCTAAGGCCTGCTGCCAATACAACCTTCACTTTCAAATTCTTCCTATACTTCCTGTTTCTCTCCTGAGTCCTGTGTCCCCCCTCACCTTCATCTCAGTGGTTCCTTGATGTGTTCTGTTTACCATTCCTCATGGTGTGGGACCAAACTGAACAGGTGAGAACCTTGAACACCTGGACACCCAGCAGGAAAAGTAACACCCTCCCAGTGACGGGACAACCCAAAAGGCCCCCGCCCACATTCCTAAAGAAGTCTTGGGGTGATTCCCCCTCAGAGCCAAATGCCATCCTCTGCACTTCCCTGCCCTGCCCCTAACTGTCCTCTAGCCCTGACAGCTACTTGCTGCCCTAAATTAGAGACTCGTAAGTACAATAGAAACAGCATCACATTCAACTGCAGAACAAAGTTCATCATTTTAGCTGCTGGGATTCTATGTAAAATTAGTACTGCCCAGGGTTTCACTTTAAAAAATTCAATCAAGCCACAATTAAATTTTGAAGTTCCGTATAGTACAGTCCTTGGGACTTTTCCTCTCAATTGCCATCCTACATGTGTATCTATCTCCCAAATTTCTATTCCTGGCCCCTAATTCTGAACTATAAATTTCTATATCTGTTTGGCTAATATTTTCACTCTGATATCTCAGAGGCACAAACCCATAATATCCAAAACTCACCCTTCCTGGTACCACCGACCACTGAGTTGTACAGCTGGGAAACCTAGAACAATTCCTTGCCTGCTCTCTCTCCATTTCAGTCCTTCCCCAAGTCTTCTTGTCTTTTGAAGTACCTCTTGAAAAAGTCCAGTTCTGTACCATCTCTACCTCCATCACCCTGGTCCTAGCCACAGTACTACCCACCTGGACCCAGGCGATTGCCTCCTCATTTGCTTCCCCTTGTCTCCTCCTATGAGTGCAGTTTTACCAATGAACACCCGCCCCCATCCCACAGCCCACTCCTCATCTACAGGCAGCATGTTCTTGTTATTGGTATTGTTGGCAGTGCTGTTAATGAAGATCTATTGGGTCACTCTTCTCTAAATTTCAGGTCAAATGTTCTTCTACTTTGGATCTCAGCTTGTCTGTCCTTCTTCAGAAAATCCAATCCTAATCACACCAAAGTAGATCAGGTTCACTATCATGTACTCTCATAGCACAATGTGCTTCTCCTTCAAAGCAGTTATCACAATTTGTACAGTTATGTGATAATCTGATTAGTACCCATCTTCCCCAATAGGTTAAGCTCCATGAGGCCAGGAACCATGCCTGTCTCCTCAAACACTGTATTCTTAGTACCCGGCATAATTATTTTGAGAAAAATACCAGCCAGATTTTATGCTTTTACATTTCATTCAACTTCATTATATTCGATTCTTCAAAACGTTTCAATTACTTTTTAAAAAATGTTTTAAAAATTAATTCATTCTCCCTTAAAACTTTACAAAATCCTATCCAACCCAAACCCTCAGCTTTGTGAAAGGGGAAGCCGAGTCTGAGACATCATCCACTCTTTTTCCCCTCCCGCCCTAATCCACACCAACTGGAAGATGCCCTCAGGGTTTTTACCTGCACCAATTCAGCAGCAACATTGAGGCGCAGTGAGAGAGGCAGTTCTTGAAGGGCTTGAACCAATGACTCGCAGTGCACGTAAAATGCTGAATTCTATAAATAAATAGGAAAAATACCTATACCATACATATACATGTGATATATATTTCTGGTGATGGTTACACGTGAACCTTTTAGAAACAAAAGAGCACAAGATGAAAGTAACTATTAAACAAATCTTCCCTGGATTTCCATTCAGCTGGGACTAAGTCAGGTCATAAATCACACTTGATATGGTTAAGTCTATCATCTCCAAGTTAAGATGGGCAAAAAAACCCAACCACAACCTTCCTGAGCCACCCTCACACTGTGGGAGCAGCAGCGCAGTGATCGCCCCCACAGTCAAAAATGCATGGTAACCTGGAAACTGGGCACTCCTAGACTCACTGGCAAACTGAAAGAAAAATAAGCATTCAATAAAATCTAAGTGGACACCTCCCTCAAATTCAATGGCTGACCTTCGGGATGGAGGGAAAGAGCTGTGTGGGCAGTGAGAGGGGAGGAGAGGCACAGCCCCAGGAGCCCAGGAGGTGCCTGCTAACAAGGAAGGAGAAGACGGAAACCTACCAATGGCAGGCAGCACACTGTGCAAGGCCAACACTAAAGGCTCCCTTTGACTCCCTTACCATTCACAACGTGAAGTCACACCCATGCAATGACCTCCCAAATTGACAGCATTTGAAAAATCATTCAGGATTATCACATGGCTGGATAATAGTTTAACAGATGCTTTTCAGTGCCCTGGCCACTTAAGCGAAGGAAAAAACTAAATTAAGGTGGTTACAATGACCTCACATTAGAGGCAAACAGCACTGACCACCTCACCTACCAAGGACAGTCACAGGTCCAGCTAGAACCACATCTTAATCTATAACCACTGACTACTTCAAGTTAGAAGAAAATCCAGGGCTCATCTAGTCTAATCTCCAGTCCACTGCAGGAGTGTCTCGGGTAGATGAGTTTATGACTGCAGACAGAGAGTCAGTCATTCCTGGTGCACTCAAGAAGAGCCCAAAACAAAACCCAGACCCACGCTCACTCCTAACCCCCACAACAGCAGTATACGTGGGGATGGAAAGGAACAATGTGGCTTTTCCACTGCCCTGCTGAAATTTTCCAAAGATAGCTCTTAAGTAAGGAATCTTCACAGCACCAATTGTGGCCCCTTGTCCTAGAAAAAAGGAGCTTACGTTTACATCTAAAAAAAAAAAAAAAAAAAAGGATTTAGGGAATAGATGGAAAGTAACCAAGCCCTGACAAGAAAGTGAGACTTTCAGTAGGCTCCGGGCCCTTCCTCCATCCTGCACAGGGCACCTTACTGCTGTGACCCAAACCAGTGTGGCCAAGACTTTGTTTTCAAGTTCTCTTAGCCCACTAGTAAGGTGGGATATTCAGTGCTTGACACATGAGTAAGTTGCCAAATTACAAGCTGGAAATCTCATCCTTCCCACAGCCAAGCTGTCTGCAAAGCCACACATGTAGAGCCCTTCATGCGGCTTCTAAAAGAGTGAGAACTTTCCCTCTATAACCCGTTGCTCTCTTAGCTCTCCAGAGAACTGTTGAGACATGCTGGGGTCTGGCCAAATGTATCCCAATTTCCTCTGTGCCATTTCGCATCCCGTGCAAGATGACTACAGGGCACATCACCAACAATGAGAAGTGTGTGAGACTGACCGCAGAGAGATATGGGAACAGCCAGGCTGTGCTTGTGAGCCGTGTCCTGAATGACGGACACTTGACTGTGTTTGCGACTAGAATGTGTCCTCCCTGCACATTTCTAATGTCCACACATCATCCATGGCCCGGCTGACATTGCACCACCTCCATGATGCCGTCATCGTGGAGGTGATTGCTCCTTGTCTCCTGGCAGGAGTCCCAGAGCCCAGGACCTGCCATCAAGTGCCACTTTGTAAGAGTCCTTTTTTCATCACCAATTTGCCCCTTAACGGGCTAAAGCTGAAGACATCAGATGAAAAGGGAGCTGAAGCGACTTGTTTGTAATAGTAAAGTGTAAATTTTACAATTGGTTTCAATGGAATAAAATAACCATGAGTTAGCTTTTTACTACAGGTTTTAATTTAAAATAACTGGTAATCTATTTTTGCCTGGAGAGCCTAGTCCCTACATCCACTTGACCAACTCTGACCGTCACTCACAGCTGGAGCACACAGCCTGGTCTTCGACACCAGGGCACCCTGCTGCCTTCTCTCCCGCAGATGCTGAGGCTGGCAGAGGGGAGCAGGCTTGACTGTTAGCACAAAGTCCCCCCACACCACTTCTCTGCCACTGTTGTGCACAGAAGTCTGTCTCGGGGGTGAGAGTCTGTAATCCTGAAGGTCCCTCTTGTCCAGGAACCTTATTAAGCTCTGAATCTCAGAGTCTGTGTAAAGGTGCACTACTTGGTGCAAAATGATCATACTGGAAACTACACTTTGCAGCTTAAACAAAGCCTAGAACTGCTTTCCTCCTGTTCTGTTCTGCCTTTCTGAGAAGCGATCACCGTGGCCTTTACTCTGACCATCGCACCCTCCTCCAGAGCTATCGCACGGGCCGCATTCACGTGGGACTCAGGGCCACACATGCACTCCACAGCAGTGCCCACCCAAATCAGGCCATGCTTTTTAAAAAGATGGGGAGCTTTTCCAGATGTAGATTCTCGGGCCTCACTCAGAGCTGGGCTCTGGGGGGTGGACCTGGAAGTCTACATCTTTAGAAGCCAGGTGTTCAGGAACCACTGTGTCTCATTCAGCACTCAACAGTTGCTTAAAGAGTTCTGTTACATAAATAAGTCACCATGTTGACAAAATGAAAAATGAAATGAAAAAGGTGATCTTTTTAAAACAGATCTATTTTTTCACCTAATGAAGTTCTCCTACCACCCTTTCCCTCCACACATGCCCCTGCACTATCCAAAGGAAAGGTGTGAAAATCCCACTTGTGGATCTAAGGGACAACTTCCCCATAGTAACTAATGTGCTCCTACCACCAGGCTACATTGCCGTCACCCTGCACAGGAACCACAAAGAAACGAAGGCAAGTCAATGGGATGGTGCTGGGTCCCTCTCCTATAAGGGCGTCCTTTGAGGACCTAACACATCCCACTATCAAAGTCCTACTTTCTCCCATTTCTCTTTATTGTCTTGTGCCACTGGTTGCACTGGGGGCAGAGGGAGCCTGAGGGAAAATACACACATGTATTTGTGTGTGTGATTACACAAATACACATATGTAAATTCCTCTCTTTTTCTCTCTCAAGTATACAAGAAGAAAGAGGATTTAAGTGGGCCAGAAAACAATTTCGATGCGGAAATGATAAATTCAGTTTTCACTATGTCCCACCAATACCTCAACTCAGAATGTTCAAAATCAAACTTGCATTCTTTCCACTCTCCTTTTGCCCCACTAACGGCTTCACCACTCACCTAGTCTGGATGTACAACTACAAATCTTATTTGCCCCATGTTTCATATTTGGTCAGTGCTACGGGCTACCTCGCCCTCTGCTGAAATCCCATCTATGTGTAGCCCTTCTCCACCCTCACTGCCTCCTGCTGTCAGGCCCCATCCCTTCCCACTCACCCAACATAATATCCTCCCTAAATGCTTTCCCTGGTTCCAGCCTCTGAGCTCTTCACCTCCTCCTTCCCATTTGCTGAGGTCAAATCTAACCACTTCTATTTTCTTGCTAACCTAAACTTCTGTGAACAAATAACTGTAGTCATATGAGCTAGTTTTCAGTGCTTCCTACATGTCAGGAACTATGCTAAAAGGCTTTTATTTATCATTGAATTTAATCCTCATTAAAGCTCCAAGTTACATTTTATTATTAGTTCCATTTTACAGATGAGAAAATAACAGAAGGAAGGGAGTTTGCCTAAGTTGTAGAACAAGGATTCACACTCAGGTTTGTCTCTCACATGCTAAACTGCCCCCGGGGAGAAAATGAGGACCAGACTGCCGGTACTAACTAGCCCAGACCTTGAGACTCCTTCTCCGGGGAAGCTACTCCAGCCACACTCCCCAGCTGAGGGCCTGCTCTCTCAAATCGCCTCTTCCTTCTCCTGTTGTTCCCCAAGGCAGGACCTACCAGAATCACACTCATCCACAAGGGCCCATTCAAATGCTCTCTTCCCCATGGCACTGTTCTCAATCACTCCCAGCCCAATAGCTGTCTGTCACAGAATTATGTTAGTTCATTTATTACATCACTTATTTTATGTTGCATTCTTTTTCACTTATTACATAAATATTTACTGATCATCTACTGTACGTCAGCCACTAAGTAGGGCACTTGGGGCGATGAACAAGCATGCTCCTGCCTTCTTCACCTTTGAATAAGCTTCGTCTAATAAAATATCTAGTAAACAACAGTTGCTCAGTGCTTTGATGCCAACATGGTCTAAAATGAGTTGAAATGTGAGCTGTTTGGTTTTCACCATATTCGTTAATCATCTCCGTTTGTCTGTTTTCAACTTGTCCTAGAATTCTAAACTATATCTCAGGTATGTGCCCAAAGAGACTCAAGCAAAGGCAAATATTTTTAATTCCTAATTTCCTATATATAATAATACATACTCTTTGCAAAGTGATAGGCAGTTCTTTTACAAGTATCTTCCATCTCCTCAGTTTATATAACACAGTGTCCATCCCAAACAACTAAACAACACCAGCCCAGAGATAAAATAAGCCACCTACAGTGTGCGTACTGAGCTGGTACAGGGATGGGGAGAAGGGTGCCTTACCTTTGGGCTTTGGGTCTGCTGCTCAGCCACCTGTGTGAGGCTGTGGGCAGACTGTCTAATCACTATACCAGACAGTATGCACTAGCCCTGGAATCGGGGAGCATATGACAACCCACCAGTAATTCTCTGTGCATTTTAAAGGGGTGAAAAAATACGTTATCTCTCATATGGAAAGAAAGGGAATGGTGCTTGAAAAATAATCAAAACTCTTTGGGAAGAAAATATGGCATGAACACAAAGCAAAATAATTGGGCTTTATAGATATACTGAAAGACATCTGTGATTTTGTTCTTATTTGATAACTTTATTCTCCTAATTCTGGAAGAGGAATTATTTAGAGTTATAAAGTAATGGATTTTCTTAATACCAAAAACAATATGGAGGAAAAAATTAATTTTCAGCCCTGAGGGGAAATTTCACAGAAATGGAAAAGAAGGAAGCCCAAATGGCAAAGTAATCTACTCAAAATCATAATTCTAAATTTTCTTCCTTGCATCCTAGTCTGTGTGAGCAATTTACACAAGTAGGCAAATATGAAGACGAACTCTACTTTCAAGGACATACAAAATTTAAGCTCCCTGACAATTATATGAGCAATTTAGGTAACTGAGACTAAACTGTATATGAACTACTAACCTCTTTTCTACAGAAACACTCTACCTCAATAATAACTTCAGAGGTTAGTCTTCAGCCTTGAGAAGAGCCAGTCCACTCACATTCAAGACAATCCATCTCACCTGCTTTGGACATGACGCCTCCCCATCCCACTCTTTCTCCTCAGCAAACCGGAACTGTGAGAAGGAGTCCCCTAGAAACAGAAAAAAACACAACTTTATGCAAAAGTCAAAGGAAAACAGCTCTCTAAACTCCCCTTTTAGAATATAAGTGCCATTTCTGAAGAGCTAACCATCCTGAACTCTGTGATATCTTTCAATGGAAGGACCTGGCTTCCACATCATTACATAGCAATCTGTGCATGGCGGACACCGGAAAATATTTTCGACAACATATTTAATTGTCCCATTCAGGTCTCAGTAAGTCACTATCCTGCATGCTGGCCTGAACTGTACAGGCCAGCAGACATGGCCATCTACCCATATTTAGCATTTTGTCATCTCATCTGCCTTAAGTGTGCAAGGAAATTTATGGTTATGATTTGGGGGCAGGCATAGCAGAAAAGGATGGAGAAGAACAGAACTGAAGGAAAGTAGTTCTAGACTGATCCACAATATGACACACTTAAAATATCTCTTTGACGTGAGGTTATGAACCTCAATCATCACTCCAAAAATCAACTGCTTAGAATGTCAAATGCAAGATAAAACTCAAAGAATGTGTATTAGATTAGTTAATGTGAATCATAGTACACTGCTCTGAGCTCTCGGAACAAAGGAAAATGAACTTGTAAGATTAACATAAGCATGCACGAAAGACAATCCTATGCAGCAAGCTTCGACAAAGGCTTATTTTGTAAATGTGTACTTATCTGACTATTTGCATGAAACACAGCTAATTTATAAATGAAGAATTATTTCTTTGGCCTAGCTTTCAGGATCCTCCAAAATGTAGTCCTACCTCATTAACCCATATTTACTTCCTATTTCTTCAGACTTTCTGCTCCAGAGTCAGCCTTTTCCATATTCCAAACATAACGTACTTCATATTCCACACTGGCCATTCGTGTTTTAATCCTTCACTCTCATCTGGAAGATCCACACACTTCTACCCGTTTATATTCTACTTTTTAAAATATACTTATTGATTATGCTATTACAGTTGTCACATTTCCCACCCTTCACTCCACTCCATCCTGCCCACCCCTCCCTCTCACATTCCCCCCCTATAGTTCATGTCCATGGGTCATACTTATAAGTTCTTTGGCTTCTACATTTCTATACTATTCTTACTCTACCCCTGTCTATTTTCTACCTACCATTTATGCTACTTATTCTCTGTACCTTTCCCTCCCCTCTTCCCCTCCCACTCCCCTGTTGATAACCCTCCATGTGATCTCCATTTCTGTGCTTCTGTTCCCATTCTAGTTGTTTCCTTAGTTTGCTTTTGTTTTTGTTTTAGGTGTGGTTGTTAATAAGTGTGACTTTGCTGTCATTTTTACTGTTCATATTTTTTATCTTCTTTTTCTTAGGTAACTCCCTTTAACATTTCATAGAATAAGGGCTTAGTGATGATGAACTCCTTTAACTAGACCTTATCTGAGAAGCACTTTATCTGCCCTTCCATTCTAAATGAAAGCTTTGCTGGATACAGTAATCTTGCCTTTCATGACTTTGAATACTTCTTGCCAGCCCCTTCTTGCCTGTAAGGTCTCTTTGGAGAAGTAAGCTGACAGTCTTATGGGAAATCCTTTGTAGGTAACTGTGTCCTTTTCTCTTGCTGCTTCTAAGATTCTTTTCTTCTGCTTAATCTTGGGTAATATAACATGATATGCCTTGGTGTGCTCCTCCTTGGGTCCAGCTTCTTGGGGACTCTGTGCTTCCTGGACTTCCTGGAAGTCTATTTCCTTTGCCAGATTGGGGAAATTCTCCTTCATTATTTGTTCAAATAAGTTTTCAATTTTTTGTTCTTCCTCTTCTCCTTCTGGCACCCCTATGATTTGGATGTTGGAATGTTTAAAGATGTCCTGGAGGTTCCTAAGCCTCTCCTCATTTTTTGGATTCTTGTTGCTTCATTTTTTTTGGTTCGGTGTTTATTTCTTCTTCTGGTCCACACTGTTGATTTGAGTCCCAGTTTCCTTCCCATCACTATTGGTTCCCTGTACATTTTCCCTTGTTTCACTTAGCATAGCCTTCATTTTTTCATCTAATTTGTGCCCAAATTCAACCAATTCTGTGAGCATCCTGATTACCAGTGTTTTGAAGTGTGCATCTGATAGGTTGGCTATCTCTTTGTTGCTTAGTTGTATTTTTTCTGGAGCTTTGATCTGTTCTTTCATTTGGGCCTTTTTTTTTTTTTGTCCTGGCATGCCTGTTATGTAAAGGGGCGGAGCCTTAGGTGTTCATGGGGGCAGGGTAACGCTGGTCTCTGCACTGGGACTCTGTAAGTGGGGGGAGGGGCCGAGAGGGAACAATGGCACTGCTCCACTCTCTGCCAGATTTCAGTCACTCTCTCTGCTACCTACAATCAAATTGGGCCCCTCTGGTGCTGATTCCCAAGTGGGTGGATGGGCTTGTGCACGCTCTAGGCCCCTGTAGGTCTCTCCAACAAACTCTCCTGTAAAGCTGGGAGTTTCTCCTGCTGCCGCCTCAACCCCCACGGGTATTTTCAGTCAGAGGTTTGAGGCTTTATTTCCCCTGCTGGAGCCCTGGCTTGCATGGTCTGTTTCGTTCCCCTGCTGTTCCTCCCGGTTTATCTATGCACCAATGTGGGGCTGTACGGGCTGCCAGCCACTGCCTTGTGGGGTCTGCTAGCTGCAGCCTGGCCTGCCCCACTCCACAATCCACCACCTCGCTGGGTCTGCCAGCCACTGCCTTGTCAGGAGTCCTCTCCACCCCGGCTGCCCGTCTCCACCCGTCCTACTGGTCTGGATGAATGTTTCTTCTTTATCTCCTTGGTTGTCGGACTTCCATGCAGTTCAATTTTCTGTCAGTTCTGGTTGTTTTTTTGTTTTTAAATTGTTGTTGTTCCTCTTTTGGTTGTGCAAGGAGGCACAGTGTGTCCACCTACAGCTCCATCTTGGCCGCGAGCCCCATTTATATTCTCTTTATACTTCAAAAACTCAGATACAGCCCACTTCCTCCACCTGTGATACCCCTGTGGGGACTTAACCACATATTTGTTCTTTACTTCTACATTAAAAGGAGGGGAAAGTGAAGAACTCAAAATTAAAGAGACAAAGATAAGGATGAAACCTATACCAATCCCACCACTTTCAAAACAAATTGATCATAATGTTAACACTTGACAAGGTCAAATTCAAGGCAAAAAGGACGAAGAATGACACTTTTTATCATGAAAAAGGGTAAAACCACTACTCTTAGTCATTGGTAAATTAATCTGATCCCTCAAAAACTATGATACAAAGAATCTGAGTAATATAATTAATAAGGTCTGGTATAGGGATGTGGATGTATATGTATTTCTGCATGTATGTACTGTGATTATATGAGGTCTGTCCAGAAAAATTCCAGCCATAATTAATATAATGGGAACAGTTGGCACAACATTGATGTAACCTGGCAGCCAAGGAGAGTGGACTGGGATGCACAGTCATGAACATGATGACTTCACCGCACTAGTCAGTGGGGGCGGTAGATGCCACTGAGTGAGCATGTGTGCTGTGTGGCCGTCACATTCAAAATGACTGAGCAAGTAGAGCAATGAATCTGCATCAAATTTTGCATTAAGCTTGAACATTCCTCTGCAGAAACTATTTGGATGATTCAGAAGTTTTTGGGAATGATGCAATGAGTGCAGCACAAATAAAAATGTGGCAGAGATACTTTAAATATGGTCAAGAATCTGTTGACAGTGATCCATGTTCTGGAAGGCCTGCAACAAGCAGAACACCTGAGAATGTTGAACACGTCCAGGCTGCAATCAGTAAAGATCAGCAACTGGCAATGGAAGAACTAGAAGCTGATTTGAGGATTCCAAAAACTACTGTGTCTGAGATTTTGACACAGGATCTTGGCATGAAATGTGTCATGGCAAAATTCGTTCCCTGGCTTTTGCTGCCAGAGTAGAAGGAGCATCGTGCTGCAGTTGCTAATGGCCTAATTCAAACTCCTACCTTCTTGAAAGAAGGTCATAACTTTGAAGGGGACTGAGGTGTCACTGTCCTATGTACAATGTTTCTTCTGTCTTGTATTTTCTCCAATAAATGTCTCTGGTTTTCATATTATATGGCCGGATACTTTCTGGATAATCTGTGCAACATTAATTTTTAAAAAGTACTATACAAAGGCCACAAAAACCTCAGTAAATCCTAAAATGCAACAGTCATATAAACCATATTCACTGTTGATAAACACTTGTAGCACATATCGGCAAAGAACATCTCTTACATACTAAGAACTTTTGCAGATCAATCAGAATAAAACCACCAAATAGTAAGGGCTGAGAATAATAAATATGAGTGGTTGCTACATACACATGAAATAAATAATAAATGAATAAATTAAAGATCAACCTGGCTACCTGATATCAAACTATATGACAAGGTTGTAATAATAAAAACAGCATGGTACTGACATAATAACAGACACATAAATCAATGAGCCAGAATAGAGAACCCAAAAATAAATCAATTAGTATGTGACAAAAGAGGCAAGAACATACAATGGGTAAAGACAGTCAATTCAATTAATGGTGCATAAAAACAAAATTAGACCACCTTTTTTTAAATCCTGAATCCAAGGATATATTCATTGATTTTAGAGAGGAAGGGAGACAGAAAGAAACACTGATGTGAGAGAGAAATATCAGCTGATTGCCTCCTGCATGAACCCCAACTGGGGATTGAACCCACAACCTAGGAATGTGCCCTGACTGGAGATCAAATCCGCAATCTTTTGGTGTATGAGACAATGCTCCAATCAGCTGAGCCACCCAGCCAGAGCTATACCTTCTTACACCACACACAAGACTAAACTCAAAATGAATTAAAGACTTACATTAAGACTTGAGACTATAAAACTCCTAGAAGAAAACACAGGCAGTAAAATCTCTGACATTTCTCTTAGCAGTATTTTTTCTGATATATCTCCTTAGGCAAGGGAAACAAATGAAAAATAAATAAATAGGAGTGCATCAAACTAAAAAGGTTTTGCACAGCAAAAGAAACTATCAACAAAATGAAAAGACAACCTACTGAATGGGAAAAGATATTCACCAATGATACATCCAATAAGGAGTTAATATCCAAAACTTGTTAAGAACTCATACTACTCAACAACAAAAAAAACAAACCAATTAAAAATTGGGCACATGGATAGCCAATAAACATATCAAAAGACACTTGGTGTCACTAAGCATCAGAGAAATGCAAATTAAAATCACAATGTGATAACACCTCAAACCTGTCAGAATGGCTATTATCAATAAATCAACAAACTACAGTGTTGGAGAGGATGTGGAGAAAAGAGAATCCTCATTCACTGTTGGTGGGAATGCAGATTGGTGCAGCCACTATGGAAAACACTGTGGAGTTTCCTCAAAAAATTAAAAATAGAACTGCCTTATGACCCAGAAATTCCTCTTCTGGGTATATATCTGAAGAAACCCAAAACACTAATTTGAAAGAATATATGCACCTCTATGTTCATTGCAGTGTTATTTACAATAGCCAAGCTATGGAAGCAGCCCAAGTGCCCATCAATAGATGAGTGGATAAAAATGTTGTGGTACATAGACACAATGGAATAAGAAGTACAAGTTGGTAGCTACCAAATAGTCACAGGTATGTAAAGTACAGCATAGGGAATATAGTCAACAATATTGTAATAACTATGTATCATGCCAGGTGGGTACTTGAAATATCGAGGGGGGATCACTTTGTAAACTTAGGATTCTCTAACAACTATACTGTATACCTGAAGCTAATATAAAATAACATTGACTATAACCTGTAATTGAAAAACAAATTTTTTTAAAGAAAGGAATTTACAATGGTAATAAAAACAGAGGTATTCTTAAAAAGGAAAAAATCAATCTGGCAGATTTTAAAAACCTAACCAAATAGCCGAATACCTTATTCAGTGCTATTTTTGGCATTCCTGAACTTCTATATTATAAACAATCCTAGGATTGCACAAATTACTATAATATATAATCAACACAAGATAACAGTAATGCAAATAAGGCATGCTATATGTAGTTAATATCTGAATATTTACCTTCAAATACAGGTAAGATTCCACCAATGGCTAAATAGCTTATTACGAACTCGTTCCTAGTCCTCTTGCTGAGAACTAGGAACACTAGGCCAAACCAAATAATAATAATAATAATCTACTTAAAGATATTAGGTCACAGAACCCCACTCACTCCCCCAACCACCCTCCCGTCCCCCCTGTGGGTTCTGTTTATTCTATGGTTCTTTTTGCCCACCACCGGTAAGTACTGTGGCCCTTAATACCAGAGTTTGGTAAAAAGGTTCCTTAACTATATATTTAAAAGTTATACAGGTTCAGAATAATGGCAAAATGTTGCCATTAAATCCCAGAATCCTTTTAAAACAACCCCCTACACACACAGTCCTGCCTCCTCTTGCCAAACCAGGCCAGTCAGGGGTACCGTACCTCAGAAAAAGAAAATAACAAGTCTGTAGCTCGGCTAGGCTCCCATTCTTAATCCAAAACCGTGTGGCACTTCCTCATGGTAGGCCAATGGGAGTCCTTCTGTATTCTTTCAAACCGTGTGGCCAAGGCCCTGCCGGTGTATGGTCAAGAGGCTTCTCCTTCCCCAGCTGCATGGTCACAAGCCCTGCACGGCTGCTACATCCTATTTTTCTGCTCCTTTCTAGGCCACATGGTCAAGAGAGCCCCTCTCCACTCCCAAACTAATGGTTAAGCCCCAGCATGGCTGCTGTGCCCGGGTTTAAATCCCTGCATGAATCTTCCTCCATAACCCCATTCCCCACTCCTCCCACAATTAGCTACACCTGCCAGCCCTGCTGTATTTTCTTCCACCTTTCTTAGTCTAGGCGAGCATAGCCCTGTGATGCAGAAGCCACCTCTCCAAGCCGCTCTCACAGGTGCAGGAAGCCCTTCCTGCTACATCACATCATGGGTTAGAGTCATGCCCATCTCCCCAGCTCAAAGTGGGCGCAGCTTTTAACATCATTTAAATGCTGGCCAAGTTCTTCAGATATGCAAAATAACTCTCAATGGCCCTGCTCCACTTCCCTCATCCCCCAAGCAATAGCTGTGGGGGCATTAGGATTTGGGGGGACCTCCAGCTCAGCACCCCATTACAATTAGAGCAGGGGTCCCCAATCTCCAAACTGTGGACAGTTACCAGTGAGGTCTAGGCCTATTAGGGACCAGGATGCACAGCAGGAGGTGAGCTTGAATGCAATGCACTTGGAGCATCTCAAAACCATCCCTCCCACCCCAGTCTGTGGAAAAATTGTCTTCCATGAAACCGGTTCCTGGTGGCCAAAATATTGGGGGCTGCTGCATTAGAGAACTATGACAGCAGTGAGAGTGTGAGGGACAAAGGTCCAGAGAGAGAAGAGAAGAGCAAGGAGATGAGTCTAACATTTAGAACTGCTTTTCCCTTTGAGGAATTTGATAATTTCCAAAGGAGGGGGAGGCCTGAGAGACTGAAGAACTGAGCATAAAATAACCACCAGGGAGGCTGTGAAGCTGCAGAGACCTTCTGCTAGTCTTTACCGCACTGGGCGAACAAAAGCTGGAGTCCAGGGCCCATGGATGAGAAAGAGTCTTAGAAAAGCAGGGCTTTCCCTCAGGATCCCTGATGACTGCCTCTTAGAATTGGGACCAAGGAGGAATAGGCCAGCCCTCACAAAGTCTGAGGCCAAGCTGTGAATCAGCTCAATCTCTGATTCTGCCTATAAGAAAAAAGTTCTTTTTGGAGGAAAATGACATTATCAATAGCCTAAAATTATCTCTACAATTTTTTATAGACAGTGTTGAAAATTCATGAAAAAACAGCAAGCATATCAGGAGACAAGAAGACCAAGATAACAACAAAGAGAAAGGAAAAATTAAATTAAAAAAAAAGACAATATCCACAGAAGTTAAGATATTGGAGTTATCAATCAGACTTGGATTTTGCAGTGTAAAAATTTCAAAGCCAGTAAAAACGATAAAGTCACATGACGACAGCCATGACGGCATCTTTGATTCATATGAAGTGTAGACATAAAAACACAAAGAAAACAATCTTTGAGGAAAACAAGTCACCTAAAACACATTTTGTATAGTTAGAAAACTGCAAATCAATGCAACTTAAAAACCATAATAAATAAAGCATAAAGTGGCTAATTTTGAAAAATAAGCTTATTAAAATGACTACTGAGGAACATCTGCCCCTCTAATCCTCTCACCAAACATGAAGGCGTGTTGAGACTGGTCAAAATGATGAATCCTACAATCAAAGAGTGCTTCTGGAAAACAGGCTAACAGAACTCTTCCTCCTGAGTTACATCATGACATGCACAAAAACGATGGCAGTGTTACCAGATGTGCTGCTCCCACACCTTCTCCTTCAGATATGTGGACATGCAGAAACAAACGGAGACATTCTTTAAGACAGCACAGCGCATTAACAAGGCATTCCACGCTGCTCCTGCTTTATTCCTTGCAGAGCACTCCACTCCCAGTCTCTCACTCTTACAGTGCATTTGACTGAAGAAGTGTGGAATGGAAACCAGTGGAGAACAATAACATGACAGCCAGCTGTTGCTGACAATGAAACAAACGGTGAAGTGAGAGTGCCTCAGAGTTGTAGCATTCAAAGTTTTTGTCACACTCACCAGCTGTATGTTCAGAAAGGAATTACAGCACAGTAGATTAACAGAACTACGAATCATAAAAGGAACACAGCACTTTCTTCCTTCTTCAGCCAAAGACTAATTCCATGACATAAGAGGTTGTAGACTGCCCTGCTGTGTACCCATACAACATCCTCAAACAAGTTGGAGGAGAAGCAAGTGCCTGTTAGAAAGGCTGCTTGAACAACAGCAACAAAAACCCCATTATATTCTACTTTGCAGATAAGAATACCAAGGTAGCAGGCCTACTAAACCCAATGATTGCTTATTGAGAACATAATTTATTCATTAGAATATGCTAAAAAAAAAAGGAAACTGATATACATTAGAGTTCACATTGTTCTTACAGAATAAAAACTCCCATATAATGCTATTCCAGCCACAAAGCTGTGGTTGGTTTGCATGCAATAAAATCTGAGATACACACTGAAACAATTTTGTTATATTTTGAAAGTCAATTATATTGCTCTAATGCCACATTTCCAGAGCCAAAATTAATGACAGAAGTTTTTTTCAATAAATAATTCTGTGAGGCAACAAAATGTTGAAAATTAAATATGTGGGATGGCAGCAATCTTAAATATGCTTCTGAATATACTTAAGCAGTGTGCAGCACTTCAATTTCTGGAATTACTCATGATCAGCAAACGAATCCCCAAGTCTAAGATTCAATGAAGAGGTAAGTCTTTACCTGGGTACTATTAGAGAAGACAAGTTAACTGCTAAGTATCACCAGCAGCACTCTACTCCAGCAAAGCCAGCCAAACATCCTGCTCCTCTACCCACCGTGGCTGAAAGCCGCCACTTATTTAGTATCTCAAATACACAGTAGTGTATAGCGACTGTGGGAACAATCTAACAGAAGACAGTGGTGAGAAATGAGAATGCCTATATCTAACCCAAATTAAATCTGGTGACGAAAAACTTTTATAATAAAACTTTTAAAATAAAACTTAATAGTTTTATTAAATTTTCAGATTTTTTCTTGTATTTTGGATGTCCAATCTACAATGTAATATTTTGCTTTAGCTTCAGCTAAATATGACTTAACACTTAACCATTTGGCCAGTTTGTATTTGGTGCACCTCAAACTTTCAGTTAGTGACATGCTATGAGGCCATTTAAAAAATAAGGTAGCTTGTGCCCTGGCCAGGTGGCTCAGTTAGTTGGAGGTTTGTCCCCTACACCAAAAGGCTGAGGGTTAGATCCTGGGTTGGGGCGCATAGGGAAGGCAACCAACCTCTTTCTCTCTCACACTGATGTTTCTCTTTCTCTCTCTCTCTCTCTCTCTCTCTCTCTCTCTCTCTCTCGCCCCATCCCAAAAAAGATCAAGAAAATCATATCCTTGGGTGAGGATTAAAAATAATAATAATAAATAAAAATAAGGTAGCTTTATATGTACTGACCCATTAATAGATACCCATTACTCAACTGTTACATTAAAAAAATCAAATTTTAGTACAGTGTGAATAACACATATAGATATACACACAAAATATAAATCACAAAAATACTAATATTTGCATAAAAGTAAGTGGAGATAATTATATACCTACTTTAAGAATGATTATGTCAGATGACTTCTGGCCAAGACAGAGGCATAGGTAGATATACTTTGCCTCCTTGCACAACCAAAACAAGGAAATCAACAAATTTAAAACCAAAAAGTAACCAGAACTGCCAGAAAATCGAACTGTATATAAGTCCAACAACCAAGGAGTTAAAGAAGAAACATTCATCCAGACCAGTATTAGGAGGGATGGAGATGGGCAGCCAGGGCGGAGAGGACTTGTGGTAAGGCAGCGGCTGGAAGACCGGGCGGTCCCACATTTGCATGTGGATAAACCAGAAGGAACAACTGGGGAGCAAGACAGACCATGCAACCCAGGGTTCCAGTGTGGGGGGAAATAAAGCCTCAAAGCCTCTGACTGAAAAAACCTGTGGAGGCTGAGGAAGCAAAATAAATTCCCAGCCTCACAGGAGAGTTCGCTGGAGAGACCCACAGGGACCTAGAATACACACAAACCCACTCACCCAGGAATCAGCACCAGAAGGACCCAATTTGATTGTGGGTAGCCGGGGAAGTGACTGAAAGCCAGCCGAGAGCCAAGCAAGCAGCATTGTTCCCTTTCATAACCCTCCCCCACATAGTGCACCACAGTGCAGCAACATGGGTTGCCCCACCCTGATGAATACCTAAGGCCCTGGCCCTTAATGTGTAACAAACTTGCCAAGACAAAAAAAGCATGGCCCAAATGAAAGAACTGACCAAAGCTCCAAAAATATAACTAAGAAATCCAGAGACAGCCAACCTATCAGATGCACAGTTCAAAACACTGGTAATCAGGATGCTCACAGAAATGGTTGAGTATGGTTGCAAAGAGAGGGAAAAGTAAAGAATATGCAAAATGAAATATAGGAAAATATACAGGGAACCAACAGGGATGGGAAGAAAACCGGGACTCAAATCAACGGTTTGGACCAGAAGGGAGAAATAAACATTCAACCAGAACAGAATGAATAAACAAGAATTCAAAAACATGAGGAGAGGCTTAGGAACCTCTGAGACAACTTTAAACATTCCAACATCCAAATTACAGGGGTGCCAGAAGAAGAAGAGGAAGAGCAAGAAATTGAAAGCATATCTGAAAGAATAATGAAAGAAAACTTCCCCAATCAGGCAAAGGAAATAGACTTCCAGGAAGTCCAGGAAGCTCAGAGAGTCTCCAAGAAGCTGGACCCAAGGAGAAACACACCAAGGTACATCATTATTACATTACCCAAGATGAAAGAGAAGGAGAGAATCTTAAAAGCAGCAAGAGAAAAGCAGACAGTTACCTACAAAGGAGTTCCCATAAGACTGTCAGCTGCTTTCTCAAAAGAAACCTTACAGAAAAGAAGGAGCTGAAAAGAAGTATTCCAAGTCGTGAAAGGCCAGGACCTACATCCAAGATGACTCTATCCAGCAAGGCTATCATTTAGAATGGAAGAGCAGATAAAGTGCTTCCCAGATAAGGTCAAGTTAAAGGAGTTCATCATCACCAAGCCCTTATTATATGAAATGTTAAAGGGACTTATGTATGAAATAGAAGGTGATCAAAAATATCAACAGTAAAATGACAACAAACTCACAACTGTCAACAACTGAACCTAAACAAAAACAAAAACAAAAGCAAACTAAGCAAACAACTAGAACAGGAACAGAATCACAGAAATGGAGATCATATGGAGGGTTGTCAGTGGGGAGGAGGAGGGAGGAGATGTGGAGAAAGGTGCAGGGAATAAGAAGCATAATTGGTAGGTACAAAATAGACATGGGGAGGTTAAGAATAGTATGGGAAATGGAGAAGCCAAAGAACCTATATGCACAACCCATGGACATGAACAAGGAGGGGGATTGCTGTATGGAAGGGGAGGTGCAGGGCGGAGGGGAATAAAAAGGAGAAAAAAATGGGACAACTGTAATAGCATAGTCAATAAAATACATTTAAAAAATGATTATCCCTCAGAGGGTGGGATTAAGAGAGACTTCCTTTCTGCACAATACCCGTTCCAGTTGTATTGTCCTTTGTTAACAACAAGCACCTACTACTTTTGGAACTGAGCCAAACAGAAGTAAGGAAATCTAGAAAAAAGCTAAGTTTCCCAAGGGCAGGGACCTTCTGAGAATGCATTTAAGGCAAAACATCCACAGATCTCAAAGCTGGAACCACAGATGCCATTCATTCAACGCTCTCTTTATAGAACAACGAATAACTTCAGGTCTGGAAGGCTCAATGGCCTAACCAAGGCCACACAGCCAGTTAGTGATAGATACCAAGACCTCTTGGGTCCTAGCATTTCTTATTACATCCATAAATAATAAAGTTCTTTCTACTGTTTCCATTAGGTTTTGAGGCTATCTGAATTCCCTAGAACAAAAACAGTTACTCAATAAATATCTTATGACATTTGGTATATTAATATTTTATATGCTGACAATGTTTGAAGATATGAAAATCCAAATTCAAAAATAGAGAATTCTTCCTCTTAGGGAAAGAATCACTGAGGGTTCTTTTAAATAACCATTGTAGTACTTTTAAAAAAATTAATGTTTTTATAGAATTCTAGATATTCTAAATATTATAGCTTCAGGAAAAAATTATATACCAACACTGACACTATTTATAATGCCCACGATTCTCATTCCGTCTAACTTCCTAAACTGGTCTAACACATGTCGTATGATCAATGGCAATGTGGACACTAAACTTATTAGAATTCTGCAGTACTGTGCTTTGTAAAGGCTTCATCATAGATGACACATCTTTGCATTTTAAGTTAACCCTTGGGGCCTCATCAGCAAAAAAAGACTTTCTGCTAAGCAAAACTACTTAACATGATGAAAGCTCTCCAGTGAAAGTTCAGGTAGGGTTACAAGGAATTATCTGGGCAAAGAAAAGCAAGCAAAGACTTTCAGTTTCAACAATTCAGATTTGCAGTACATATGAAAAGTTGAATGTAAAGGATGAAAAATGTGCACGAACCTAACAATACCCAGAGTTCCAATACTTTGGTAGTGGCAATTTTCATAACTGATATCTGTCCTAGGTATTTGGATCTTTTTGTCATAAAACTGGCCCAGACCTTCGTGGTGCATTTTTTTGGAAACCAACTCTAGAAAGCAAGAAGAATGTATTACTAGTTCTGGATGAGTACTTCAGTTTAAGCTCCATTTTCCTGGCTTTTCTTTATCGTGATCACCTTCCTTTATTTCTCCCACAGTCCTTAGTATATGCCCACAACTAGGACATGGTGTCTCTGGGAAACCACAAACAAACATTATAGATGACAAGTTCACAATCTTCATTAAAAAAGAATATGCCGCAATAGTCACAATGGCTGCTACCGAAAATGAAACGTCCCCTTTCTCCTCTCCTAATTTCTCTATTCTCACCTAAGAGAGATGGCAAAGTTGGAAGGTCAAGGTGGAATCTAAGTCCACAGGCTAACACAGATCAATTTAATGATGATCACAGTTTAGCCTCTAGGACATAAAAAAATCCCTGCCACCCCCAACTTCCATGGATGAGCCTCTCTAGATGATGTCAAGCACTCTGATATTTATCCTAAAACAAAGCAATGGCTAACGTCTTGTCTTTGTGAGGAAGACTAACAAGCCACTACAGTATTAACAAAAAAAAGTCAGGTTGAGCCAAAGAACGAGAGAGATAAGAAAAATCTCTCTTCCTGCTCAACAGTGACTTATAATTAGCTTTCTCACCAGGTGTGGGGTCCCCAAAGCCCCTGAGCATCCAATATCCACATTGAATACTACATAGTAGATGTGCCTATCTTCCCAATGTCCCTAAAAAGTTGCCTCCCCATCTGCAAGGTTTATGTAGAAGGAAAAGCCAAATACACTCAGGTACCATGAAAGAGTTCTAGGCTTTATGATAGAAGGATGATGCTAACATTCTAGAATTTAGAATCTAGCTGTTTTCCTCAAAATAGTTGAATAGTCTATGTTAACCCTGTACCACTATAAGCAATCCAGTACAATTTCTCAGACCAATTACTTCCAGAAGTATCAAATCCTGGCACAGAACTCCAAGATGAGAATAAATGATTAGACAAAGGTGATCCTCACATGGACATAAGACTGAGAACTGGTCTGAAGTAAATCAGCACGTCAGCTAGGATTAGGTCTGGCTGCATGAAACAAAGAGCTGAGAAATTATGGCTTAAACAAGATAAAAGGTTATACCTCTGTCAACTAAAAACGTCAACACTTAGGCGGTCAAAGGCTGGGATGGTGGCCCAGGCTCCCTCCAGGGCACTGGTCTGCCATCCTATGGAGTCATGATCCAAGATGATGACCAGAGCTCCTGCTACCCCATCAAAGCTCCTGACAGCAAGATGGAAAAAAAGTTGGAGAAAAAGGGACAGAAGGCATGCACTATCCATCTGCTGAGTTTTCCCAGAAACTACCATAATTATTTCTACTCATTTCTCTGTTGGCCAGAGCTGTATCCTATCATTTTATCAAGTCATGAGGAATGCAAAATAATTAATTTCTTCCCAGGTGGCCATGTGCCCAGACAAGAATCAGGAGTCCGAGGAGAAAAAGGAGAATAAACACGGGTTGGGGAAGCAACTACTCGATGATGATAAATTATCAGAATGTCCTACTCAAGACGCAGGTAGTTAATGAGGGTCAGCTTTAAGTGTAATGACTGTGCTCACTGAAGTATGAGTTGTCTCCAATTATTTCAAACTTCTGAAATTATAATTAAAACTAATTTTAGAGAATATATGCCTTTCAACTTTTTCCCCACTTCTCCTAAGAGGTGTCGGTTAAAATTCTAGTTTCCAGCATAAAGCAAGACCTTTTTACCAAAATAAATACTGTTGGCTATTTTTCTCAGGGAAAGCAGGCATAATGTGAAGTTGAACAATAGTGACTGCAGAAGTAACAATTCATTTATTTAATTAATAGTTTTTTCATTCTTTCATATATTTTTCAGCGCAATTATGTGCCAAACACTATTGGGTGCTAATAACATACATAAAGAAGAGACATTCCCTGTTCTTCTTTCTTTCAGATCCTGAGTTGAACAAGACAGGAGAAACGACAGAGAAAAGACAGTTTTCTCTGTAAGAAAGAGAAAACTATGAAGTTTTTTAAAGCATTTAAATCCCTTCCCCAAAGCTTTAGAAGGTTTGTACTCTCTCCCTTTCTTCTTTTACACGTACGTGCACGCATAATGAGGCACTCATGGTGTTAATTTATTTTAAAAAGATTCAGTCCACCTAATAGCTCATTTGTATTTCATTTTTACCCTATTTGACACCAAAAATGTTGACTTTGTGTGTTATCTCAGTAAGTGAAAACCGTCACACAGACAATCAAAGGTTCCAAGTCAAATACCTGAAGCAGACTGCACTCTAAACCCATGGCAATCTTGCAGTGGTTTACAGTTCACTCCAGAGGGAGATGAGGAAGAAGAGCTAGATCAATGCCAAACTGCCATGATCTGGAAAATAGCCTGGTATCTGCAGAATGATGCTCAAACATTCTCTCTCTCTCTCTCCCTGTCTTATACACACACACGCACACGCACACACATTCAGTGCAGCCGTCCAAGACGCACAGTCCTACAGCACACTAACACTGTCCTTTCCTAAGATCACTGTGAAATTCAGCACCTCAGTCCCACAGCAGAGTCAAACCTTGCCTGAATTTTCTGGCCTGTAATCCATTCTTCCTCATTATTTCATTTTCCTTCCTAAACTGAACATGGTTTTGAAAGTCAATCTATTGGCTTCCGGCCAAGATGCAGGTGTAGGTGTAGGTGCCTCCTCACACAACCAAAGGAAGGACAACAATTTAAAAACAAAAAACAACCAGAACTGACAGAAAATCGAACTGTATGGAAGTCTGACAACCAAGGAGATAAAGAAGAAACATTCATCCAGACTGGTAGGAGGGGCAGAGACGGGCAGCCAGGGAGGAGAGGACTCCAAGCAAGGCAGCGGCTGGCAGACACAGCAAGGAGGTGGATTATGGAGCGAGGCAGGCCAGGCTGCAGCTAGCAGACCCCACAAGGCGGTGGCTGGCAGACCCTGCAGCCCCACATTCGCACATAGATAGACAGGGAGGAACAGCAAGGGAACGAAACAGACCATGCAACCCAGGGCTCCAGCAGGGGGAAATAAAGCCTCAAACCTCTGATTGAAAGTACCCGTGGGGGTTGAGGCGGCAGCAGGAGAAACTCCCAGCTTTACAGGAGAGTTTGTTGGAGAGACCTACAGGGGCCTAGAGTGTGCACAAGCCCACCCACTCGGAGGTTGGCACCAGAGGGGCCCAATTTGACTGTGGGTGGCGGAGGGAGTGACTGGAATCCAGCGGAGAGTGGAGTGGGCGCCATTGCGCCCTCTTGGCCCCTCCCCCCACATACAGCATCACAGCACAGCGACCAGCATTACCCCACCCTGGTGAACACCTAAGGCTCCGCCCCTTTACATAACAGGCGTGCCAAGACCAAAAAAAAAAAAAAAAAATGGCCCAAATGAAAGAACAGATCAAAGTTCCAGGAATAATACAACTAAGCAACAAACAGATAGTCAACCTATCAGATGCACACTTCAAAACACTGGTAATCAGGATGCTCACAGAATTGGTTGAATTTGGGCACAAATTAGATGAAAAATGAAGGCTATGCTAAGAGAAACAAAGGAAAATGTACAGGGAACCAATAGTGATGGGAAGGAAACTGGGACTCAAATCAATGGTGTGGACCAGAAGGAAGAAACAAACATCCAACCAGAAAAGAATGAAGAAACAAGAATTCAAAAAAATGAGGAGAGGCTTAGGAACCCCCAGGACATCTTGAAACGTTCCAACATCCGAATTATAGGGGTGCCAGAAGGAGAAGAGGAAGAACAAAAAATTGAAAACTTATTTGAACAAATAATGAAGGAGAACTTCCCTAATCTGGCAAAGGAAATAGACTTCCAGGAAGTCCAGGAAGCTCAGAGAGTCTCCAAGAAGCTGGACCCAAGGAGAAACACACCAACGCACATCATAATTACATTACCCAAGATGAAAGAGGAGAGAATCTTAGAAGCAGCAAGAGAAAAGGACACAGTTACCTACAAAGGAGTTCCCATAAGACTGTCAGCTGCTTTCTCAAAAGAAACCTTACAGAAAAGAAGGAGCTGAAAAGATGTATTCCAAGTCGTGAAAGGCCAGGAGCTACATCCAAGATTACTCTATCCAGCAAGGCTATCATTTAGAATGGAAGGGCAGATAAAGTGCTTCTCAGATAAGGTCAAGTACAAGGAGTTCATCAACACCAAGCCCTTATTATATGAAATGTTAAATGGATTTATCTAAGAAAAAGAAGATAAAAAATATGAACAGTAAAAAACCACACCTAAAACAAAAACAAAAGCAAACTAAGCAAACAACTAGAACAGGAACAGAACCACAGAAATGGAGATCACATGGAGGGTTATCAGCAGGGGAGTGGGAGGGGGAGAGAGGGGGGAAAGGTATAGAGAATACGTAGCATAAATGGTAGGCAGAAAATAGACAGGGGGAGGGTAAGAACAGTATGGGAAATGTAGAAGCCAAAGAACTTATATGTATGACCCATGGACATGAACTAGGGGGGACGTGGGAGGGAGGGGGGAGGCAGGATGGAGTGGAGTGAAGGGTGGGAAATGGGACAACTGTAATAGCATAATCAATAAATATATTTAAAAAATAAAACTAAAAAGAAAAAAAAAGAAAGTCAATCTATTTATATAACTATTTATATCTTTCAAACATGGTATTTTCGACCTTAGCCTGCCCAATTTTTCTTCTTGCGTGTAAAAGTTCTACATAAAGATTAATGGTAAATAATTAAAATCCCCAAAGGCTGTAATCCCATGATGAAAAAAATATGTCTTGTAGCATGGCCTCCAATTTAGAGAACACTGTGGGGTTTGCTAGAGAAAATGTCTGAATCCCTTTCTATCACGAATATGAATATGCTTTCAATTTGTTGTGTACTGACTAAATGTATGCCAGATTCTCATGAATTAAAGAGTTAAGAAGTGTTCCCTATTGTCTTATGTCTGACTGTCTGATTACTTTTGTAGTTTACTGCACCTTAGCTCAGTTCACTGAAATCACCTCTCTGGTATGAATTCACATCATCTCAGCATAAAAAGCAGATTCACATCGACACCTTTAGCTGCTGACAGCACTCCTCTCAACTTCTCCTCTCATTCCTAAAATCCTATAA
The DNA here is from genome assembly GCF_022682495.2 of Desmodus rotundus. Taxonomy (NCBI): domain Eukaryota; kingdom Metazoa; phylum Chordata; class Mammalia; order Chiroptera; family Phyllostomidae; genus Desmodus; species Desmodus rotundus. The sequence goes on along the minus strand of NC_071393.1, from coordinate 67,571,853 downwards.
AGCCTCCTTTTTAAAACCACATAAAGATTTTCTTAATATTCTTCATAAAATCTCCAACTGAGCAGCACCAGCAAGCACCAGTAATACCCCAGCTGAAGAGAGGAAACCATTAGTCTATAGAGTTTTATTGAGGTCAACTCATCCAGGCAACATAGAACGTGTGAAGGTGAGTTTTGATTAACTTCTCATATCCCAGAGCCTTGTGTTTCTTTGTAAAACTCTCTTAATTCTAGCTTTTGAGTTTGCCTGAAATGAGTTTGGTAGGGTAGCATATCCCCACATAAGCCGCATGAGCAGAGGCCTCAGATTGAAGGGAGCTTGGCCATTCACAGAGGAGAAAGGCCAGTATGGCTCAAGCCCAGTAAGGGGTAAGGAGGCAAGATGTGACTGATGGGATGGCTGGGTCACATTCTTTATGTGACTTAGCATTCTTCACCCAGTTATCAAGTCTCACTGCTAAATGCCATACTCCACAGTAAACCAGGCTTAGCAAAACTCCATCAAGGCTAGCTCTTATCTGTTAAACACATTTTGCATGAGTACCCAAACACACACAAATTAAGTACGATTATCCTTAAGCTGTTTACAGCTTAAACAAACCACCAAACAGTAAAAAATAAAAAATGAACTGGAGGCAGGGGGAGGAAGCTGTCAAATTGTCACCTTCAAAAACAAAGACGATGTAAGATCCAAAGCTCTCTCTGCAAACAGTAATGGATTGTTCTAAAAACATTACTGTATCTATATGCCACCTTCCAAGCCATTCTTGAGAACCTGGAATCCAAATATGAAGATAAGGAATTGGGAAGCTATCCTGACAGGTAAATTAGCTCAGGGAACGACCTCATAGGACATCTATGGGAAATTTGGGCACAGAAAATTCTCTGTGCCTAAGAACATGCCACATCCCTAATTGATATCCGAAATCACTAATCTGGAAAGCAACATAACTTCAAACAGTCAGTGGTAGAAGGGAGAGGAAATGCAGTGAAAGACAGAATGAGTTGGGGAGAAGTATACATCTCACCTAACAACATGACCCACCCCTGTGGTCTGGCTCTAACTAGCAGAGGTCACGTCAGCCTCTTGGTTCTCTGTTCCTACTCTGAGCTGCCCACAGATTCAAACCTCGGTGTCTGGAGTTGGCTTCTGAGCCCCATCTCATAGACTTCAGCTATTTAAGACCATAGTTATTTTGAACTGCACCTTTCCTAATCCAATCCGTAAATGTGAACCTTGGCCTAGGTTTTGACCACACTTAACTTCCAGCCTTTCCAGGTCTGCCATTTTATTTTGGCATCCATCTCATGGCTACTTTCTTCTTTATGTAGGTGAGCTAGTATGTGTTTGATGGTAGTTTATGTGTGTTCAATGCTTAAATGCAGCATGATGAAACAGAAATGCAAACACTACCTTCAGAAGCCCTAGTATTTATTATTAATATATTTAGATGGGCACTTTTGGGTCCTGGCATTATTCATGTGAACAATACATACTGCTTTCATTGGAAAGTCACAAGTTGCCTTATATTTGGTAAATCTGCTTGAGAATGTCAGTAGCAAGGATGATGATTTTCATTATTTACAGCTGCTTTAGAATATGATTGGCTTTCTTTTTTATCTAAAATTTCCATTCCATATCTAAAGTAAAAAGTGAGTTTTAAGAAAATATGATATACAAAAATACAATAATTTGTCACTGTTACGAAAGAATTCATGAGCGGGCTCATTTAGATATTGAAATTCCATGACAAATTTAAAATGTGATTGAGTTTCCAAAAGCTTTACTTAAAACTTTTCAGAATACATTTAATGTTAAATGGTCAGAATATCAGTGGATCATCTATACAGAAATATCTGTTGTCTGGATGCTCTTCTCCAGTGTTTCCACTTTGAGGAGCATGTTTGTGTTTCATTATATTCTCAAAAGAAATATGTTGCTTATCATGGGTATTGTCAAAAGTAGCAACATTTTTTCAAGATTTCAAAGCTCCATAGATTTTGTGCAACTGAATTATCAGAGTAGAATCTCTAAATCATTGGTGTATATCTCATGTTTTAAGAGTAGGATCAGGATAATAAATTGTTGGGTTTGCTTTGCTATTTCACAGGAAGATTCTAAAGCTTTTGCCAATATGTGAGAAACTCTGGCTAGGCAAGGTGCCAGTGGAATCTGTTTGTCAAATTTCATTTGACAAGTCTCAGTAATGATTTTTGATAATTAACCAGCTTGGTTCAGTTTCATGGTTACTGTGTTTCCAGGAGACGCTAGTGGGTGGAATTCAGAAAGGGCCTATTTTTTTTTAATCACTCACCTTTGCAAATTTAGCCCCACTTGAGGCTTTCTGGGTATTAGCCAAATAGTATGCTTTCTTCTTCTTTTTTTTTTTTAACTTTGGCATATGCCTCTGAAGTATAAGGCCTTTTTTTAATACTATAACAATATTATATGTAAAAGTGGTAGTAATTAAATATAATAAGGTACTATTATCAGATATGCAGATAATATTTAATTATCTCCATAAAATGTTTTGGATTTCTCTTGGGGGAGAGGAGGATTGTTTTTTATAGTTGGTATAGTCAAATAATGATCCAACTAAATTCCCCACAATGCATTTAGTTGATGTGTCTCACAAATCTCTTTAGTATTCATAGTTTATTTGTTGAGAAAACCAGATCATTTAAGCTATCAGTTTTTTTCACTTTCTGGATTTTTTTTCTATATAAACTGGTAGTTAGAATTAGAGGTTTGATCAGATTGAAATTCAATTATTTTGAATATGTGCTTTTTAAATCAGAGAAAATTAATGAAAATTTATAAGGACAAAATCCAATTTTAGATAAGGGGTGATGTTGACTTTTAGAGTTATCTGGACAGGAGGAGAGTATACCAGACCCACCGTTTACCTAAAATTTTTAGGAAATGAGGAGATCCCAAAGGTGCTCATCAATAATATCATTTACAAGTAAAATTAACATAAGCTTAAATTATAATAGAGAAAAGTTTTTTAAAAGGTGAAGTGATTGACAATAATGTACAACCTGTATGGTCATTGATAATGACATCATATAAAACCCAGGATGGGAACTGACAAGCTTTTTCAGAGAGAACAGGTTGGGTCATGCTCACGCAGGGAAATGGTTGTACACTCGTATCCAGTTTTGAGCCCATTTTGTTTGCCAAGGAAAAGGGGGTAGCAAGTGGAAGAGGTGAGAGTCACTTTCCAAACCACTTTCCCATCTCGGTAATTTAGAAATGTATACAAAGGGAAGCAGATTCATGCCCAGGGTGAGTCCAGAAGAACTGTGTTCCGGGAAATGTCAAAAACTGGTACATAATTAAGCTGAAATTTTTTAAAGGGGAATTATAAGACATCTGAGGTTCTCTGTAGCCCATTCTCAGGGCTGGTGCTTTGTGGGGCCTATGGAACAGCATGACTCTTGCCCCTGCTTCACACGCCAAAGGAAAAGAAAGGTTGCTCGCACCCACCACACACAGGTCCCCCATCCCAATACACGTCCAATGTCTACAAGTTTGGTCCATTCGATTCCTCTGCTGAATAAAGCATATGGACAGTAGCTCTTCTCAAATCCAGGGCTGCCAGCATTATGGGAGGGTAACTTAAGCTCCCACTTCTCCATGTTCCTATTTCCAATGAACTGTACAAATCATTCTTTTGTGTTCACAACTTACATTTTGGTGCATGATACCTATTAAGCTTAGTTATTTATAGCTGTCATTGTGAAGATGTAATAGTGCCAAAATTATCTCTAAGTCAGAATTATAATTGAATTGTAAAGTGGTATTTTGTTACAAAATAAAATTTCAATTTTTATTGCCCCCTTTCAGAAGAGGATGCTAAGGTTTTCTCTTTTCTGGTGGAGAATGTGGAAAAAATAGCTATTTGAAATGTCAATGTTTCTAAACCCAATATATATTTAAAAATGTTTAAATATAATAACTTCTGGCATTGCTTTCCTTTGGTTTCTTTTCTGGAGAGGTCCATCCTCCTGCCAAATGGAACGTACATGCTTTTTTAACAGTTGTGACATTCAAAAGCTGATAATTCTATACATAAATGTGAAGTACTGTAAGGTAACTTGCTACCTCTAGAGAAGGAATGGATTATGTAGTTTATATGTATTTCTAACTTTATTTTTTTTTGATAATTTGTATAATTAACATGGTAACTCTTCCCTTTTCCTGGGGTGGGTGCTGGGCCTGTGATCAGCTAACAGAGCAAAGACCACAGCAGACTGGCTACCCAGGGCTGCACTTCCACAATGAACAGTCATAAACTACAACCAAATATATACTAGCCATCTATGTGAATGATAAAAAAGCCATAAAATGGCAGAGATCAGCATTATGCAGAGGGCCATCAATGGAAAGGAAGAGATCTCAAATTTAGACTTTCTAAAGTTCTCAGAGCCGCCCTCATCAAAGTCTGTGAACTGTGTGTGTCACACAAGGCCACATGATCTTGCACAAGCAAGATCCACAATAACACGTTTGCTCTGACTCAAGACTGTGATCCAGAGCACAGAGCTCACTCTCAGTTGCTCCTGCAATCCATCCTGGGCAAGAAAGCACAGGGTTCAGAGTAAACTCTCAGCCTTAGAGAGCTCTTTCACGGATCCTGTCACCAGCACCAGGTAACTGGTTACATGTAAAGGGCTTCTCTGAATCAAGAGTGTCAGATCCAATGATCACATAATAACACTGCTGACAAGGGATAGAGCAACTGGATGTAAGAGAAATTCACAAAATGTACATTTAAGACTTTAAGATCCACTTATTTATAATGTTCTAAAGAAACAAAGGTATACCTGACAGATTCAATAACGCTATACTATGTCACTGGATATTCAATGTCACTTTGAAAGGTGAAGGGCTGGGTCTTCTGAAATATAATGAGGAGTGCCAAGAAGAAAAATTAGAGCAGCCCAAAGGACACCAAATCATATTCTCAGACCTAATTCTCAAAGAAAGGGGGAAGAGAGAAAAAAGAAGTGAAGTGACCACTGGAGCAAAATTGGGGATTTTAATTTAGGGACCTTTACTTTGATAAAGTATAACACACACTTGTGCTTTCCTGGTGGTTAAAGGCTCAGGCTCTAAAGTCAGACTATCTGAGTTTGAATCCCGGCCCCACTATTTAGTAATCGTGTGTCTTAATGAAAGTTGCCTGAACTTTCTGTCAAATGGGGATATTAATAGTTCCTAGCTTTGCAGATTATGAGTATTAAGTGAGCCATGCATGCAAACTGCTTTAACACAGCCACCACAAGGAAGCAAATGCTTAGCAATATTTAGTTGTTGTTAACATGGGCACCAAGCAAACAGTAAGCAGAGATTATGATGCTGCCCCATCCTGAGATATTTTATGTTGCCAAAACCAAGTTATGCCAAGGCTCTCCCCAAAAATGTCACTTAATTCATCTAAGACTCAGACTAAATTCCCTGTATCAATTTTGGAAAGAAATCATAGCAAAGGAAAACACCTCTCCCATAGGACCACAGGATTAAATGAAATGGAAAGAGCGATAGCCACATATTGTGTGGATGACTGTTTGAAAACTCACATGTGCTTTTTCCTGTAATCTTGAATGAGAATGAATAAAAAGATTAGAGTTAGAAATTCCACCTGAGTAATTAACTGCCTTCAAAGACCAATAATCTATCACCAAACATCAAGTGTCTGCCTGAATCATGAGAACCAAGGGAGAACTGCCGGTGCCCCGAGGTGTTCAAAATGCTTTTCGGCATTGGATGTTTTAAAAAATCCCATTATCAATTGTTCATTTATCATAATAAGAAGAAAAACATAAACACTAAATATTAAATTTCTTTTACTTAGAAGTAATTTTACACCAAATAGCAGTATATAATTTATCATCATAAAAAATTATCCTGGAGTTGAGGAAAAAGACAATCTCTAAATTCACAGCCATCAATGGATCAGATGTTGTAATGCCTAAATCAACCTCATGTTCACCTTGTCCCTCTGTATAACTCATTAATATTAATAAAATCAAATTTGCCTCACAAGTATATATTTTTTAATGGTACTTAATCATTTGGCTCAGATTTGCTGGGGGTGGGGGAACCACATAATATAAGGTAACCAAATCTGAATTTAGTTTACTTCTTATTTAGAAAATAGTTAATTGATTTAGTATATAGGAAACTAAAACATCCTCTGAAATAACATATTGAATCTTCCTTTAATAGGAAAGCCTTTTTTAAGTAAAGAATAATTTTTTAAACCTTATCTTAGTCACTTCCAGCTACCTCTTCTCAAGCTGTAATATCAAGAATTTAATAGCAGCTGAAATTCAGTAGAAGGCTAATTACAGATAAATAAATCCTAAAACTCAATAACTTTTCCACATACTATCAATAAACAATTAGACAATGGTTGGGGTGGCAAGAAAAACCCCTTCATGGCTGCAACAAAAACTTAAGAAGTGTTAAGACGTATATGAAGAAAACTGTAAAACCAAAAAGAAATATTCTTGTGTATTCATTTAACAAAAATTTACTAAGAATAATACTGTATTCAGTGTTGAAAGTATAAAATGACATAGGCCACTGTTGACCTTGATGAGTTCACAGCTACATAAATAAGCGATTACAGGACATACAATGACAGACAAAAGGTCTGAGGGGAGCATTCTGTGTGTCGGGAGGGACAAAGAGGGATGCAGGGGACAATTGACTCAGGTTGGGGACATGTCAGACAAAGTTCCTTTAAGAGGTGATAACTTACCCAGGCAAAAAGCTAGGAGATTGTAATTAAAGGCAGAACTAAAATCAGAAAGTGAGAAAGTGCGGGTGTGGTGGGTACCTACCTGCATGCAGCTTGGTGTTACTAGAGCACAGAATCTGAGGAAGGAAGGAATAATGAAAGATAAGGAAAAGGTATAAAAGGAAAAATGTAACATTCTTGGATGAAATCTCACAACTATAACAATGTCAAATCTCCCCAAAGAAATATTTATATTCAATGCAATTCCAATCACAATCCCAATTTTGGGTAGGGGGCAATTTATCAACTATTCTGAGTTTTACTTGCAGAAGTAAATGTGTAAGAGCAAACAAGACTTTCCTGAAATATTTTAAATAACAAAGAAGAAAAAGTCTTACCTACCAAATCAAAATGCCAGACTATAAAGTTAGAATCATTAATATAGTCCTGGCAGAGGAATAGGAACTCAGAGTACACACTTCAGAAAGAAACCCAGGCAAACGACTTTGCACGTGATGAAGGTGACATTTCAAATCAGTGGGGAAAGAGCATCACAGCCAAAGGGTGGGTCTATTTGCTCTCCCTATGGAAGAAAACTTACTTAGGTTTTCACATTTTTTGCTACAGACATACATACATAATTTCAGATAAATTTAAAAATAAAAATGTACAAACTGAAACTACAAAAATACTAACACAAACCAGAAGGGAATAGTTTTATCATCTTCCAATAGGGTAAGACTTTTCAAAGCAAGACTTAATTGAAAATCAATAAAAGATTAACAGATTTTTACTACCTAAAATTGGAAACTTTTGTTAATCAAAAGACACTACAAAAATTAGAAAAAGACTGACCTGACTTTTTAAAAAGCAACATAAAAGACAAAAGATTACTATCTTTAATACACCAAAAGTACTTATAAAGAAACTCAGGAAAGACACTCCATAGAACAGAGTTGAGGACAAAAGATAAGACAAAACGCAGGGATTTTGGGACTTTCAGCCAAGATGGAGGTGTAGGTAGACACACTGTGCCTCCTCATACAACCAAAAGAAGGACAACAACAAATTTCAAGACAAAAAACAACCATAACTGACAGAAAATTGAACTGTATGGAAGTCCAACAACAAAGGAGTTAAAGAAGAAACATTCATCCAGACTGGTAGGAAGGGTGGAGAGGACTCGTGGCCAGGCTGCGGCTGGTGGGCAAGGCTGTGAATTTCAGACTGGGCGGTCCCACATTTCCGTGCAGATAAACCGGGAGGAACAACTGGGGAGCAAGACAGACCATGCCACCCAGGGCTCAAGCATAGGGAAATAGCCTCAAACCTCTCATTGAAAACACCTGTGGATGTTGAGGCAGCAGCGGGAGAAACTCCCAGCCTCACAGGAGAGTTTGTTGGAGAGACCCACAGGGGCCTAGAATGTACACAAACCCACCCACTTGGGAATCAGCACCAGAAAGGCCCAATTTGATTGTGGGTAGCCGGGGAAGTGACTGAAAACCGGCAGAGAGCCAAGCAAGAGCCATTGTTCCCTCTTGGACCCCTCCCCCACATACAATGTTACAGCACAATGCCGTGTGTTGCCCTGGCCAGGTGAATACCTAAGGCTCCACCCTTTACTACATAATAGACCCTCCAGGACAAAAAAAAAAATGGTCCAAATGAAAGAACAGATCAAAGCACCAGAAAAAATACAACTAAACAATGAAGAGATAGCCAACCTATCAGATGCACACTTCAAAACACTGGTAATCAGGATGCTCACAGAATTGGTTGAATTTGGGCACAAATTAGATGAAAAAATGAAGGCTATGCTAAGAGAAACAAAGGAAAATGTACAGGGAACCAATAGTGATGCGAAGGAAACTGGGACTCAAATCAACGGTGTGGACCAGAAGGAAGAAAGAAACATCCAACCAGAAAAGAATGAAGAAACAAGAATTCAGATAAATGAGGAGAGGCTTAGGAACCTCCAGGACATCTTGAAATGCTCCAACATCCGAATTATAGGGGTGCCAGAAGGAGAAGAGGAAGAACAAAAAATTGAAAACTTATTTGAACAAATAATGAAGGAGAACTTCCCTACTCTGGCAAAGGAAATAGACTTCCAGGAAGTCCAGGAAGCTCAGAGAGTCCCCAAGAAGCTGGACCCAAGGAGGAACACACCAAGGCACATCATAATTACATTAGCCAAGATGAAAGAGAAGGAGAGAATCTTAAAAGCATCAAGAGAAAAGGAGACAGTTACCTACAAAGGAGTTCCCATGAGACTGTCAGCTGATTTCTCCAAAGAGACCTTACAGGCAAGAAGGGGCTGGCAAGAAGTATTCCAAGTCATGAAAGGCAAGGACCTACATCCAAGATTACTCTATCCAGCAAAGCTATCATTTAGAATGGAAGGGCAGATAAAGTGCTTCTCAGATAAGGTCAAGTACAAGGAGTTCATCATCACCAAGCCCTTATTCTATGAAATGTTAAAGGGATTTATCTAAGAAAAAGAAGATTAAAAATATGAACAATAAAAATGACAGCAAGCTCACACTTATTAACAACCACACCTAAAACAAAAACAAAAGCAAACTAAGCAAACAACTAGAACAGGAACAGAACCACAGAAATGGAGATCACATGAAGGGTTATCAACAGGGGAGTGGGAGGGGGAGAGAGGGAGGAAAGGTACAGAAAATAAGTAGCATAAATGGTAGGTAGAAAATAGACAGGGAGAGGGTAAGAATAGTATAGACAGTGTAGAAGCCAAAGAACTTATATGTATGACCCATGGACATGAACTAAAGGGGGAGAATGTGAGTGGGAAAGCGTGCGCAGGGTGGAGGGGAGTGAAGGGGGGAAAATGGGAAAACTGTAATAGCATAATCGATAAAATATATTTTTTAAAAAAGAAGACAGGAAAACACAGGAAAGTATGCTCCAACTTGCTAGGTGTCAGAACACTCAAATTTAAACAAACAATCATGAGAGACCACTCCATTTTTTGATCATGAAACACAAAAACTTTAAAGAATAAGTAATCCAGAGTTAGTAAAAATGTAGAAAGATAGAGCATTAGTTCTTGTTAGTGGAAACATACATTGAAACAGCCTTTAAAAATATTTTCAATTACAGTTTACATTCAGTATTATTTTGTATTAGCTTCAAGTGTACAATACAGTGGCACAGCCTTTTCTGAAAGATAATTGGGCAGTTTCATCGGGGTAAATCCTTTAGAATTCATGCAAGCATTGATTATAAAAATGAAAAACTAGAAACATTCTAGATATTCACTAATAGGAGAATAGTTAACTCACAGTGCATCCCTAAAATAGAATACTACACAGCTAATAAAAGGAATGAGACATATCTGCAAAACCAATACAGAGGATGTGTGTGATGCAGTGATAACTCAAAGAGTACCTTAAGGAACACCATAATGTCAGGGTTCCCAGGACCACCCCCAACATTCAGAGATTTGCCAGGAAGGCTTATCAGACTCAATGTTGGTTAACCTTATGGTTCTGATTTATTACAGCAAAAGAATATAAAACAAAATCAGGCAAGGGAGAAGGTACATGGGGCAAAGTCCAGAGGCACAAGCTGCCAAGAGTCCTCTCCAGCAAATTCACACCAGATGAGCCGCATTCTTCCAACAACGGGGTACAACAACACACAAAACACTACCAGGAAGGCCCCTTAGAGACTTGGTACTCAAGGTTCTTACTGGAGGCAGATCACACAGGCACTCCCCGATCTAGCCTGTCCCAAAAACCCTCAGAAGGAAAGCAGGTATCCAGCATGAATTACATCGTCTGCACAATTTTGGTAAGTGAGCCACTCATCAGTTCTGGGAATAGTGAGAATCCTCCCAAACTCCAAGTTCCCAGACTCCAGCCAAGGGCCCGCCTGGTAAGCAGGACGTTCTGTGGATAAGCAATCTCAGGGTTGCTGTGTTAACCTTTTTCTGTACAACGATGAAGACTAAAAACAAAGCATATAATAGAAAGAAGGTGTTTTTAGAATTAGGAGAACTAGGTTCTAGTTCCATCTTAGATAACTTCATTTTTTCATCTATAAAATTCATTCATTCTTTCACACATTGGTTCAACACTTATTGAATACCTACTATACACTGTTCACAGATGCAGGTAACACAGTGGTGAGTAAAATAAAGTCCCTGCTCTCTTGGAGCTACATTCAATCTACACAAGGTAAGTACATAATGTGTCAAGTGCCATACAGAAAAACAAAGCAGGTTAAGAAAGCTGGGACCAAGAAGGAGAGGCGGGAAGATTGTTACTGTATTACGGTGTGGTCAAGGGAGTCCCCTCTGATGGGGAACAGTCTGCAGAGATCTGAAGGAGCAGGGAAGGGATCGTGCAGATTTCTGAGCCCTGAGATGGATGATGCTTACTTAGCATATTTGAGGAGAAGCAGAGTCCAGAGTAGCTAAAGCTATGGGTCATTACCATCCTTCACAGGATGGTGTGAGGACCTAAAAACAATGTGTAAATGTACTTTATAAATCAAGTTAGCATTTTATTAAATAGCTTTAATCTTGGGGAGTTTAAGATATTATCTATAGAAAATGCTTTTGAATTTCTACTTTTTTTCCTATTTCAGCAACACAAGATGTATTCTCACAGATTCAAAAAAAGATTATTTTTCAATTTATATATACTTGAAAATAAACTTTCCAGAACATATTTGATTACTGTACTTTACATTTTGAACATTTTCCAGATTTACACATAAAAGCATCAATAATCTGTTCCATTAACTAAATGACAAAAACAGGCATCTTTTGAGTGTTGCACTGTAGTGACTCCAAAAGGTGAAGATAATAAACTCAAAACCCCAAAGACCCCACTCCCCAAGTAATGATGGCCTTTTAACGTAAGTCAGTAGAATGAAACCTTTTCCAACAAATATCCAGATGATTTCTGTTAGTGTCTGACAGATTTCTGGCTTTTACTGTCCTCTCCATTGCTAACTTGTGAAGTCTGTTTTGGCTTTATTGTTTGTTGTAGCACACACTATAAGCGCAGCTAAGGACTCAAACAGTATGAGGCTCCTTAAGAAGTCCATGTTGCCCCTCAGATCCACCCTTCCACATAGTAAATGTAAATCTTAAGTGATCTGTTTCTTTGCCTCTTCTTCACCTAACGGGTATGAACTATGTTTCCACATGGGAAAAAAAAGAAAACATCCAACCTTCCTCTCATCCCATTAGGTTTTCTTCATTTTTACTTTTGAAAAATACTATAGAGTTATTCTACTAAGTTATGATTTAAATGGGCAAATGATATGCAGAGTAATTTGAATTTTAAAAGTTTTGTTTTTCCCTGCTGTTAAATATTAAAGCAAAGAATGTGCAAACTGTGGTTTCAATCTACTACAGGTCATGTCCTTTAAGACTTGAAAAATAGCAGACTTCCAGTCAAGATGGTGGCGTAAGTTAATAAACCTCGCCTCTTTGCACAACCATGTCAAAATTACAACTAAATTATAGAACATTATCAAGAACTATCAGAAATTAAGTTGAATGGAAGTTTGGTAACTACAGAATTAAAGAAACCACATCCATCCAGACTGGTAGGAGAGGCAGAGTCAAGGAACGGGCTGGTTGCACATCCACGTGTGATAGATAAACATTCAGGAGGGATATCTTGGGAGCAAGGAGTCCCCACATCAGGCCACCCAGCCCAGGGTTCCACTGCCAGAAAGATAGGTTCCCATAACTTCTTTTTTTATAATATTTTATTTATATATTTTTAGAGAGAGGGAGGAAGAGAGGGAGAGAAACATCAATGTGTGGTTGCCTCTCGCACACCCCCTACTGGTGACCTGGCCCACAACCCGGGCATCTGCCCTGACTAGGAATCGAAACAGAGACCCTTTGGTTCACAGGCCAGCACTCAGTTCACTGAGCTACACCAGCCAGGACAGGTTCCTATAACTTTTGGCTGAAAAAAACAGTGGGGATTGAGTCAGTGGAAGAAACCTCTGGAATACCAAGCATTTTCTCCTAAAGAATCCACACACGAGATAGGAAGATGGCGGCGAGATAGGTGGGAGCATAGTCCACTTCCCCTCAACACCAATGAAATACCTAGCTGATCTGAGGAGCAGAATGAATAGCCAACAGTATTCCAGCATATATGAAGATCGGAGACCAAAGATAGAGGACATCGAAAGATCAGACGGTAAGAAGAGTGCTTAAGGACAATAAGATCCCCGGGACCTGCCCAGGGACTAGGGCGACTGAAGCCCCGGCCCCGGGAGCAGGGTCTGCTGCAGGATTCTTGGGAGAGAGCCAGGCTGGGCTGTGTGAGCAGCCAGGTGCTTGTTTGGACCAGGGGGGCTTGAATAGGAAGAATTTCTCAAAAAGGAAAAGAAAATAGAGGAACGTAGTAGCTAGTTAGAGAACTCTCCACAGCAGCTGCGGCCTCTGGCGCCCCCCCCCCCCCCCCCCCCGCCTCAGCCCCTGGACTGTGAATGGGGAAAAGCAGCCCCTGCGCTCACCTGAAGCCAGGCTGGCGCCGACCCAGATTAGCGGACTGGGGGCCCATAACTGAAACTCCGGGTGAGCGTGCGCCCAGATAAGCGGCCCAGCTGCCTGGGCGCCAGACCCGAGAGTGCCCCAGTGGGCATGTACCCCAATCAGTGGCATGGGGCCCACATCTGAAACCCCGGGTGGCCGTGCGCCCTGATAAGCGGCCCGGCTGCCTGGGCGCACACACAAAAAGCGCCTGGGTGGACACGCAATCGGATCAGTGGCTGGCTGCCCCCGTGCACAGACCCGAAGGGGGGGATCGGCAGCCAACCCAAGTTCCAAGCGGAGATCGGCCACACAACCTGATCAATGGCCTGGCTGCCTGCAGGTGACCACACCCAAAAGCACTGGTTCTGAAAAACTCCTACCTGGCCCCTTCGCACAGAACCCTGCAGGGCCTACTGGCTCTCTGGGAGGAAGGCAGAACACCCAGCAGAGGGGAGCAGCAGGGCTAGGGGAGACTGCATTCCCAGGAAAGACTTGACCCAGTAGGGGGCTGAACTACCCCATAGCAGCGCCGAGAGCCCCTAGCATCTAAGACAGCAAAGAGCAAGAAGGTGGAATGTGAGTTGCCCCTAACTGGTGCAACTCAAGGACACCATAGCTGGTGAACTAAAGGCCTAGTGGGGAGCAGAAGGACCCGGAGGAACTAGACTGAAGGCTGAACAACAGCAAAGAGTGTGGCTCAGGAAGGGAGAAAAGTGAAACCAATCCTTCCAACCACCCCCTCCCGTTCCACAGACAGGAAGACCAGCAGAACTAACCTGACGGGTTTAAAGCCAGCACAAGACTTTTTTTTTTTTTCTTTTTTCTTTCCTCCTTTCCCCCTGAATTCCTTCTTCCTTTCTGTCCTTCTTTCTTTTTTTTATGCTTTCTTCCTTCCATCCTTTACCTTTTTTATTCCTTCTTCCTGCCTTCTTTTATTTATTCTGTTGTTTTAATTTTTGTTAAAATTCCTTCTTATCTTGCCTCCGATCTCTCTCTATTCCTTCTTCCTTCCTTCCTTTCCTTTTCTATTCCCTTTTTCCCTCCTTCCCTTTTTTTTGTCCCCATTCCTCTTTTTCCCACAGGTGAGACAAGAAAACCTGGAGTGCTGAAAAGACCAGAGTTAGACTGTGTTACACCCATAAACGTCACCTCAAGACCAGTGAGCACAGGAGATTAAGGACACAGCAACACTGAATCCCACCGGCATTCTACCATAGAAGTTCATACCATAAACCCAGGGAGTCAGAATAGATCAATTTAAGAAGCAGAGGCTAACAAGAAGAGTCTCACAAACAATGGGAAGACAAAGAAACAATTCCCAAATGAAAGGAAAGGAGGAAGTCTCAGAAAGAATGCTAACTGAAAAAGAGGCAAGTCAACTATCAGATACTGAGTTCAAAGCAATGGTCATCAGGAAGCTCACTGAGCTCTCTGAGCTCAAAGAGAACTACCAGAAACTGCAGGGAAACTACAATGAACTCACTGCAAACTATATCAACATGAAAAAGGAAATAGAAACTATCAACAAGGGCCAAGAGGAAATGAAGAATACAATTTCTGAATTGAAGAACACAGTAGAAGGAATGAAAAGCAGACTTCATAAAGCAGAGGATCGGATCAGCGAGCTGGAGGACAAAGTAGGAAAAAACACCCAGAAAGAGCAAGAAAAGGAAAAGAGGCTCATAAAGAATGAAGAGGTAATAAGGAAATGCAGGACAACATGAAACGTAACAATATCCGTATAATAGGAATACCAGAAGGAGAAGAAGAAGAGCAAGGGATAGAAAACCTGTTTGAAAAAGTAATGATGGAAAATTTCCATAATCTGAGGAGAGAAAAAGTCAAACAAATCCAGGAAACACAGAGAGTCCCAAACAAGAGGAACCCAAAGAGACCCACTGCAAGACACATCATAATTAAAATGGCAAATCTCCAAGACAAAGAGAGGATCTTAAAGGCAGCAAGGGAGAAAAAGGAAGTAACATACAAGGGAGCCTCAATAAGGTTAGCAACTGACTTCTCAATGGAAACGCTCCAAGTCAGAAGAGAATGGCAAAAAATATTCCAAGTAATGAGAACCAAGGCCCTGAAACCAAGACTACTTTACCCAGCAAGGCTCTCAGTCAAGATAGAAGGCCAAATAAAGAGTTTCCCAGACAAATGAAGTCTAAAAGAATATGCTTCCACCAAACCAGCTCTGCAAGAGATGCTAAAGGGACTGCTTTAAGGAAAGGAAGGAAAAGAGAAAGAGAGAGGAACACAGGTAGGAAAAAAAGGCAATGAATAACTACCTATCGATAATAACCTTAAATGTAAATGGATTAAATGCTCCAATCAAAGGACATAGAATAGCTGAATGGATAAGAAAACATGACCCACACATATGCTGCCTACAAGAGACCTACCTCAGGACAAAAGACTTACACAGACTGAAAGTGAAGGGCTGGAAACAAATTTTCCAAGCAAATGGACAGGAAAAAAAAGCAGGGGTAGCAATCAGACAAAATAGACTTCCAAAGAAGAGAGACCCAGAAGGTCACTTCATAATACTCAAAGGAAGAATCCACCAAGAAGACATAAACATTGTAAATATATATGCACCCAACATAGGAGCACCCAAATACATAAAGAAAATCTTGGAGGATTTCAAGAAAGATATTGACAGCAACACAATTATAGTAGGGGACTTTAACACCCCACTGTCAAAAATGGACAGGTCTTCCAAACAAAATATCAACAAGGATATTGTGTCACTTAACAACACCCTAGAGGAAATGGACTTAACTGATATATATAGAGCTTTTCATCCCAAAGAAGCAAACTACACATTCTTTTCAAGTGTACATGGAACTTTTTCAAAGATAGACCACATGATAGGACACAAAGCAAGCCTCAACAAATTCAAGAAAATTGAAATCATATCAAGCATTTTCTCTGACCACAAGGGACTGAAACTAGAAACCAACCCCAAAGGAAAAAAACCCAAACACTCAAAATCATGGACACTGAATAGCATGCTATTAAACAATGAATGGGTCAAGAACGAGATTAGGGAAGAAATCAAAAACTTTCTAGAAACAAATGAAAATGAACTCACAACAACCCAAAACCTACGGGACACAGCAAAGGCAGTCCTGAGATGGAAGTTCATAGCAATACAGGCCTTCCTTAAAAAGATAGAAACATTTCAAACAACCAACCTAAACCTATGCCTACAAGAACTCAAGGAACAACAACAAAGACAGCCCAAAGCAAGCAGAAGGAAGGAAATAACCAAGATCAGAGCAGAACTAAATGACACAGAGACTAAAAGCACAATACTAAGGATCAATGAATCCAGGAGCTGGTTCTTTGAAAAGATAAACAAAATCGACAAGCCTTTAAGTAGGCTCATCAAGAAAACAAGAGAGAGGATCCAAATAAACACAATTAGAAATGAAAGAGGAGAGATTACAACTGATACCACAGAAATCCAAAGGATTGTAAGAAATTACTACAAAGAACTGTATGCCAAGAAATTTGAAAACCTACGTGAAATGTACACATTTCTAGAAAAATATAATCTTCCAAAACTGAATGAAGAAGAAGCAGAAAACCCGAACAGACCAATAACAGCAGATGAAATTGAAGCAGTCATCAAAAAATTCCCAACACACAAAAGCCCTGGACCAGATGGTTTCACAGGAGAGTTCTACAAAGCATTTAATGAAGAGCTAACCCCTACCCTTCACAGACTATTCGAAAAAAATCCAAACTGATGGAAGACTCCAAAACTCTTTTTATGAAGCCAGCATCATCCTAATCCCAAAACCAGATAAACACACAATGAAGAAAGAAAACTTCAGGCCAATATCGCTGATGAACATAGACACTAAAATTCCCAACAAAATATTGGCCAACCGCATCCAGCAATACATTAAAAAGATCATCCACCATGACCAAGTGGGATTCATCCCAGGGATGCAAGGGTAGTACAATATTCGCAAATCAATAAACATAATACATCACAACAATAACTGCAAAGACAAAAATCACATGATCGATCATATCAATAGATGCGGAAAAAGCATTTGATAAGATACAGCACCCATTTCTGATAAAAACACTCAGCACAGTGGGAATAAAGGGAGCATTCCTCGACATAATAAAGGCCATATATGAGAGACCTACAGCCAACATCTCACTCAATGGTCAAAAACTTAGAGCTTTCCCACTAAGATCAGGAACAAGACAAGGATGCCCTCTCTCACCACTCCTATTCAACATAGTATTGGAAGTCCTAGCCACAGCAATCAGACAAGAAAAAGAAATAAAAGGCATCCAAATTGGAAAGGAGGAAATGAAACTGTCACTGTTTGCAGATGACATGATAGTGTACAAGGAAAACCCTATAGACTCCACCAAAAAACTACTCGACCTAATAAATGAATTTGTCAAAACAGCTGGATACAAAGTCAATACTCAGAAATCAAAGGCATTCCTGTACACCAACAACGAAACTGCAGAAACAGAAATCAGGAAAAAAATCCCATTTGATAGAGCAACAAGAAAAATCAAGTACCTAGGAATAAACCTAACCAAGGAGGTAAAAGACCTGTACTCAGAAAACTACACAACACTGAAGAAAGAAATTAAGGAAGACACAAACAAATGGAAGCATGTACCATGCTCATGGATTGGAAGAATTAACATAATCAAAATGGCCATACTACCCACAGCAATGTATGGATTCAATGCAATCCCTATTAGAGTACCCATGACATATTTCACAGATATAGAACAAACATTTCAGAAATTCATATGCAACCATAAACGACCCCGAGTAGCTGCAGCAATTTTGAGAAAGAAGAACAAAGCAGGAGGGATCACAATACCTGATATCAAACTGTATTACGAGGCCACTCTAATCAAACAGCCTGGTACTGGCATCAAAACAGGCACATAGACCAATGGAACAGAACAGAGAGCCCAGAAATAAACCCAAGTCTTTATGGTCTATTAATATTTGACAAAGGAGGCAGGAGCATAAAATGGAGCAAAAACAGCCTCTTCAACAGATGGTGTTGGGAGATCTGGACAGCTACGTCCAAAAAAATGAAACTCGATCACCAACTTACGCCATACATGAAAATAAACTCAAGATGGATAAAAGACTTAAATATAAGTTGTAACACCATAAAAGTCCTCGAGGAAAACATTGGCAGGAAAATCTCAGACATTCCACACAGCAACATCCTCACAGACATGTCCCCTAAAGCAAGGGACATAAAGGAAAGAATAAACAAATGGGACCTCATCAAAATAAAAAGCTTCCACATGGCTAAAGAAAACAGCACCAAATTACAAAGAGAACCAACAGTATGGGAAAACATATTTGCTAATGATACCTCAGACAAGGGCCTGATCTCCAAAATATATAAAGAACTCACACGACTGCACTCCAGGAAGACAAACAACCCAATTAAAAAATGGGCCAGGGACTTGAACAGACACTTCTCCAAGGAAGACATACAGAGGGCCCAGGGACATATGAAAAGATGCTCAGCATCACTAGCCATCAGGGAGATGCAAATTAAAACCACAATGAGGTACCATCTCACACCAGTCAGAGTGGCCAGCATAAACAAATCCACAAACAAATGTTGGAGAGGATGCAGAGAAAAGGGAGCCCTAGTGCACTGTTGGTGGGAATGCAGACTGGTGAGGCCACTGTGGAAAACAGTATGGAATTTCCTCAGAAAACTAAAAATGGAAGTGTCCTTTGACCCAGCAATTCCACTGCTGGGATTATACCCTAAGAACCCTGAAACACCAGTCCAAAAGAACCTGTGCACCCCAATGTTCATAGCAGCACAATTTACAATAGCCAAGTACTGGAAGCAACCCAAGTGCCCATCAGGAAACAAATGGATCCAAAAACTATGGTATATTTACACAATGGAATTCTACTCAGCAGAGAGAAAGAAGGAGCTTATACCCTTTGCAACAGCATGGATGAAACTGGAGAGCATTATGCTAAGTGAAATAAGCCAGGCGGTGAGGGACAAATACCATATGATCTCACCTGTAACTGGAACATAAGCAATAGAAGAAATAAGCAAACAAAATATAATCAGAGACATTGAAGTTAAGAACAATGTAACAATAGCCAGGGGGGAGTGGGGTGGGGACAGTGGGAAGAGGGGATTACAGGAACTACTATAAAGGACAAAACCAAGGGGGAGGGTAGAGGTGGGGGAGGGAGGTGGGTTCAGCTGGGGTGGGGTGGAGGGATGGGGAGAAAAGGCATGCAACTGTAATTGAATAACAATAAAAATTAAAAAAAAAAAAAAAAAAAAAAGGAATCCACACACGAACTTACACTCACTCCATCTGAGCTCCAGCACTGGGGTAGCAGTTTGAAAGGCACCAGTGGCATACAGGGAGAAGTGAAGGGTCTAGCATCAAGGTTAGAGCTGGGGAACAGCTTTCTCCCAGAAAGACCATTGTCCCTTTTCTGAACCCTTCCCTCACAGAGCCACAGAGCCCAGAGCCAGCAGGCAGGTGCCATATCTGAGACTCCATCAACCTGGTTAACACTGTTTGACCCACCCTGGAGATCCTCTAAGGTTCCATCACACCCAACTTATAGCTGTTAAAAGTGGGTTTTCCATGTGAATGACTGGTCTTAGCTCATGCTTCACAACTTCCTAAATCCTTTCAAACAAGCAACAGCTGGTTCCAGTGAGCCCCCAGCCCCCATACCTCTAGCTAAGTGGTCCCAGGCACTGCACTAGCAGCAGCCAGACTAGATTCACAGCTTGGCTTTGCCTGGGAATCTCCAAGGCCAGCACAAGTAGCAGCCATTTCAGATTGCTTTATAGCTCAGGCAGGGTGGCCCCAGGCAAAACATAAGTGGAGACTGACCTTGGCCTGCACCACCCAGGAAACGCCAAGGCCTGAGCACCCAGTGAACAGCTACAGATCATGTCGGGGCACCACCAGCCTGTCCCTGCACAGCTGATCCTCTAGAGAGGGTGGAGGTTGGTGATCTGTGGTTGTTACAGCCAACCCTTGCAGCTGACAGGCCTGGGTAAATCCCTCCCATTGATCTGTCAACAGCAATCAAAGCTCAACTAACTACAAGAGGAGAGTGTATTCAGCCCACATGAAGGGTGCACTTCAAGTACCCAGCTTGGGTGATAGGGGAGGCCTACAGGACACCTACTACATTAGGCCACACTACCAAGACAGGGAGTCATAGCAGCTCTACCTAATACATAGAAACAAACACAGGGAGGCTGCCAAAACAAAGAGACAAAGAAGAAACATGGTTCAAGTGAAAAAACAGAACAAAACTCAAAAAAAAGAGCTAAACAAAATGGAGTTAAGCAATCTATCAGATGCAGAGTTCAAAACACTGGTTACAAGGATGCTCAAAAACTTAGTGAGGAGGACCTCAACAGCATAAAAAAGACCCAGTCAGAAATGAAGGCTATAAAATAGAAATAAAGAACAATTTACAGGGCAACAACAGTAGAGTGGATGAAGACAAGAATCAAATCAATGATATAGAACAGGGGTGTCAAACTCATTTTCACCAGTGGCCACATCAGCCTCACAATTGCCTTCAAAGGGCTGAAAGTAATTTTAGGACTGTATAAATGTAACTACTCCTCAACAGTTAAGCGAGAGCTCAGCGCTGCCACGGGGGAGAAACGAGGTACTCGGCTGGATAAAACAAGGTGGAGGGCTGGATTCGGCCTGTGGGCCTTTTGTTTGCCACCTGTGATCTAGAACATAAGGAAGAAAAAAACAACCAATCAGAACAAGAAGAAGAAAAAAGAATACAAAAAAACCCCAAAGATAAGTAGTAAAGCCTTGGGACAACTTCACATCACAGAGCTGCCAGAAGGAGAAGAGAAAGAACAAGAAATTAGAAGCCTACTTAAAAAAATAATGAAAGAAAACTTCCCTAATTTGGTGAAAGAAATAGAAATGTAAGTCCAGGAAGCACAGAGAGAACCAAAGATGGATGCAGAGGCCCACTCCAAGACACATCATAATTAAAATGCCAAAGTTAAAGAGAGAATCTTAAAAACAGTAAGAGAAAAACAGTTACCTACAAGACAGTCCCCTTAAACTGTCACCTGATTTCTCAACAGAAACTTTACAAGCTAGGAGGAAGAGATTGGCAAGAAATATTCATAGTGATGAAAAGCAGGGACCTACAGCCAAGATTGCTCTACCCAGCAAAGCTATCATTTGGAATTGAAGGGCAGTTAAAGGGGCTTCCCAGGCAAGAAAAAACTAAAGGAGTTAATTATTACAAAACCATTATTATATGAAACGTTAAAGGGACTTATGTAAGAAAAAGATCAAAACTATGAACAATAAAATGACAATAAATACATATCTATCAACAATTGAATCTAAAAAACAAACTAAGCAAGCAAGCAGAACAGAAACAGAAGCATAGATACAGAGAACGTTTTAATAGTTGCCAGATGGGAGGAATGTGTAGGGCACAGCTGGCTGAATCCGGCCCTCCACCTTGTTTTATCTGGCCCAGTACCTTGTTTCTACCCAGCGGCAGTGCCAAGCTCTTGCTTAACTGTTAGGGAGCAGTTACATTTATACAGTCCTAAGATTACATTTGGCCCTTTGAAGGCAACCACGAGGCTGATGTGGCCCTTGGTGAAAATGAGTTTGACACCCCTGGTATAGGGGAATAGTTGAAGAGGTGAGAGGATTAAGAAGTACAAATAGGTAGTTACAGAATAGCCATGGGGATGTAAAATACAGTATAGGAAAGGAAGTAGCCAGAGAACTTATACACATGACCCATGGACATGAACAATGGGATTGCCTGAGGGAATGGGGTAGAAGGGAGAAAAACTGAGATGACTATAATAGCATAATCAATAAAATACAACTTTTTAAAAAAATAGTATTTGAATGGTCCTGGACAGAAGAGAATGTTTTGGACCAGGAGATATGAAGGAGAAGAATAGGCCATTCTAAGTCAAGGGAAGAAACGCTATATTGTCAGAAATACAGAGGCAGGCAAGAATGGTAAGAGGAAGGAGTCCAATGTTATGAAAGCATTAGCTGTATGATATATTCGAAAGGTAGGTGGGAACCAGGTCCAGGTAACAGGTGGTAACATGCCTAAATAAAGAGCATGCACTTCATTCAGTAGATGTTTTGGGGGCACTGAGGGGTAACAGTGGTAAAAAGGAATCTTTTCTCACCCGTGCCCCTCAAACACAGTGAAGAGGTTTACATAACATGACAGGGGACTTTTCAAACATAGTTCTTTGGACTGTTCACATCACCCAGGTTGCAATTTTTCCTACTGGTCCAGCTAACTTCTAATATCAGAGCTAGAAACAGCTGGAGGGCCCCAAGCATTTTGCCACCATGTGGAATCTATGTTATACACCTGGGGAAATGGTTCCCTCTTGAAAATGCAACATTAATTCAAGAGTGTTTAATATTTACTTGCTCAGTAAAAGATTTTTCTATTGTTAAATTGCAAGCTAGAGTACAAAATTTGGTAAGATTTCTAACTTACAGAGAAACTATTTTCTTAGTTAATGCCTCTTTTCTGAAAGAGTATTCCCACAGTGCAAACCAAGTCGTCCTTTTGGGTTATAAAGCTGAGAATCCTCGAACTACATATATATATTTTTTAATTTTACAAGTACACAGAATAGAGAGTCTAATTGCCAGCAGTTCTGCTAAAATTCACAGTGAGAATGCCAAGGTCACAATCACTGCATGCATTCTTGTCCTAGCTCCACGTCTGTGCTTAAGGATCTTCCTCCCCCATCTCACCCCCCTTTTTCTTCTCTCTGAGCCCTCTATGCAATTGTAATTGTTCTGTGGAAATGAGTCCTTGAAACCCTTTGGGATCTAGAAGGTCACTTCTCCCACAAAGCTAAATTGTGTCTAAATGTCCTCAACTGTCTGAGATTACAACTCTAGTGTGGAAAAGTAGATAACAGAGTCTCAGAAATACAATTTTTTAAAAAAATTTAAACACAAGAAGAGTCTGATTGCATAGCCTGGTTAGTCAATTAAAATATCATTTTGGTGTCATATTTCTCTTCAACCACAATACACAATATAATTTCTTTAAAGTCTAAAACCTGACATTCAGCTATAGGCTACAAGATTCTAATACCTAATTGTTCAATTTCATAAATGGCAATCCCAGTCAATAACTACCAGTGACTAACTCATCATCTCTCCCTCCGCAGTAATGGGATAGCCCTCCTCCCTTCCCCACACAGACTCACTGGGTCGGGGCCAGAAAGAAGGAAGAAGTGGTGGGATGAAGGGGTCTGAGCGCTGCCCCTCTAACTATTTTCCAAAAGCAAATACAGATCGTGTAAGGGTAAGCCACCAATCTGTATTTTTGGTGCCTTTCCTGCCCTCTAATGAGAGCCTTGTTTCCTAAATATTCCCATTTCATTTTTTTCTTTAATAACAGATTTATTGAGCTATATATAATTCATATACCATACAATTCATCCACTTCAACTGTACATTTTAATGGTTTTTAGTACAGATGCTCTTCAGCTTATGATGGAGTTACTTCCAGGCAACACCCATCATAAATTGAAAATGTCATAAAACAAAAAGACATGTAACACATGTAACTTACGAAACATCAGAGCTTAGCCTACCCCACATTAAATGAGCTCAGAACACTTACGGTAGCCTACAGTTGGGCAAAATCATCTAATACAAAGTCTATTTTATAATAAATAATTTGCTATGCATATCCCTGTTGTACCAGTTGTGCAACCATCACCACAATCAATTGTGGAACATTTCATCATCCCAGAAGGAAACCTGTGCCCATCAGCAGTCGCTCCCCTCTTCTCCCTCCCCCCTAAGTCCTTGGTAACCACTAATCCACTTTTTGTCTCTATGGATTTGTCTAGTCTGAAGATTTTCTTATAAATGAACTCAAATAATATGTGGCCTTTTGTGACTGGCTTGTTTTACTCAGCATGTTTTCAAGGTTCATCCAAGTTATGACATATATCAGTACTTCACATATTTAGTGCTGAATATTCCGTTGTAAAAAAATAACATTTTATTTATCCATTCATCAGTTAATATCACTTTACATTCTTTGAAAGTAGCCTGTGCTTGCTTTTATACTTTAAGTAAAATAATCAGTTTATACTTTAATCTTATGTGTTTATCTTTAGCAGTCTCTCTATAGTTTGATAATCAATTTGCCCTCGACAACCTCCCAGAATTTCTAAAGCAACTGTCACCTACTGAAATCATTTATCATTCTTTTGGCCACCAGGTCAGAATGCCCTTCCTTATGAAACAGTCCTTCTCCCATTACCAAAGCAGAAAATACCAGAGGCTCCCTTTTCACTTCTCTTGCTCTAGGACATAGGCACATAAACAAGGTCAGGTTGATCATAAACACTCACCCATAGTATTTCAGTCAAAAATTAATGACCAGAGTAAGCGATCATAGTAAAGGAAGGAAACTGGACTCTGGGTGGTGAGCAGACAATTGAGTATAGAGATGTCATGTTATAATTTTGGACACCTGAAATTTATATTATGTTAACAAACAATGTTACCTCCAATACATTTAATAAAAATAATTTTAAAAAACTTTTGGTACACAAATAAAAAGTGAAGTGCCATGCAGAATCCATATTAGTGCTGGGCAGTGGCAACAACAATCAGTTTCTAAAAGGACAGAGCAGTGCCCAGTACTGGCCACATGGGTATGGGTGAACAAGCTGTAGTGCTCTGTGCCTAGGAGCAGCAGCAGCAGCAGCAAGCCCGCTCTTGATCAGCTCTGCTGTAATTTGAGGCCCTCCAGGCTCTGAGCCTGGTTCTAAGGCTCTCTCAGAGAGGCTGTGAGCTACACAATAAACTCCTTTTCTCAAATTAGCTTAAGCCAGTTTCTGTTGCTTACAATTAAGACCCTGATCGATACAATATTGTGGTTTACTTAATTTTACATATTTTTGGCATTATGTAATCTCATTAACTATGTTCCCCCAAAACAAACGTGGGATCCTATGTAAGGAGATATAGTCAGGAAAAAGCACACGTAACAGTAACACTTTTCATTGTGCGGATCTTCATTACGAACTCTAAAGGTGGGCGGGGGGGGAAATGCAGACAACTGTAATTGAACAATAAAATAATTTTTTTAAAAAAGAACTCTAAAAGAATGAAAAACAGCCAGTATGATTTATATTTTTAAAAATGTGCTTTAAGGTACAAAATAACTTTTTTCATTGCTTACTTGTTGTGAAAACTTGGAAAACTTACTTAAACTCTCTGGGCCTCAATTTTCCCATTGGAAAAAAAGATGAGGGTAATAACACTCATTCCCTAAGGCTATTTCCAAGATGAGAGATTATATAACACCCAGCCCCGGATCTGACATGTATTAGGCGCTAAATAAACTTTTATAATCCTATCCTCATAATCAGCCCATCCCCTCAAGGTCGAGAGTCCCAACTACTCTCCTCTACAAATTCTTTCTTCCAAACTAGGGAAAAGGAAAGTAAAATTCATTCCTGGACCCAATCTAACCAAATGCACTGACCACAGAGAAACAACATCCTTTGTTTAGTGTGCTAGTTAGCATACTCTCTCCCCTATTTTTTCTAGTATACTGTCTTTCTTATTCTTCTAGATTTTCTAAGCACCTGTTATACATGAATTACTGTCCATATATCCATGGAATCATATGTTATATTAAGTTGTTAAATCTGATGTTATCAATGCAACTCCCCTAACAAAAACAAAGTGAAATACGGTCAAGCTTAAAGCCACTCAGCTACCTAAGGACAGATCCAAGTCCCCCTGCCTTCTTGATCAGAGCTAGAGTCAAATGCACGTGAGCATCTCTTCTCCTGTGTTTGAGATGCACAGGGTGGCCAAGGGGCAGGGAGGGAAGGCTTCAAAGGATGTGGAATGTGCACCAAAGCAGGTAGAGAAGCCCCCTGTGCTGACAGATTACATAGAATATTAGAGATATCCGAGGGGCTTTAGAGATTATTGGATTCAACTGCCTCATTTTACAAACTTAAAAAAATGAGGCCCAAATTACATAACTGACTTCCCAATGTCAAATAACTAGTTAATGGTAGAGCAAGAATAAGGACCAAGTTCTTCTAGTTGATGGTCCAATGGTTCATATGTCTTTCCACCAAATGATGAATGAAAGCAAAACTGTGGATTTGGAATGTCTCCCTAACTTGGCCTCTGGACCACCGGTCTAGTGTTACAATATTCCAGATATCACCGGGCTATGGCCCTGATCACCCAGCTCCAGTTCCCTGCTGACACCTACTAGGCACTAAGTTAACTCTCCTTACAAGCTGAGACTTGAAGTCATGGACAGGAGGCTGCCACTTCCTCCATACTCAGGCTACTTGGTCTCAAGGGCAGCCACCGGAGGCCAGCTGCCATGCCATGCTCTGGGAATTTTAATGGGAATCTCAGAGGAAAGCCTGGGGTACCAAGATCAGTTATTTTGCTTCCAAACTGGATTATGTTTTTTAAATGAGATGTTTTTCCCTAGCAGACATTGTCAACCCTCTGAGTCCATGTTTTTCACGCATTAAAAAAATTTTGCTAGGTAAGCTCATCAAGAAGGAAGGAAATGTTATAACGGCCCTCATGATGGACCTGGTAGCGACCCTGAAGGCACAGACTTCACATGGCTGTGGCTTTCATCTCCCTCACTCACCATCCCAACAACCGCACACAAATTAAAATTCACTGGTTCATAAGAATCAAATAGAGAGTGAAGGCTGTTTCTCTGAAGTCCTAGTAGCTCTGAAAATAATAAAGCTCTAGAAACACCCCTGCTGCACTGTCCTGACCACAAAACTGCCAACACCCAAATAATCTTGAAATGGAGCAAAGACAAAAATGTCAAAAAAAAAAAAAAAGGAAAAAAGTGAAAGTGCTAGAAGAAAACATGGGTAAATTTATTTTTAATTTTTTTATTTTTAAAGATTTTATTTATTTTATTTTTAGAAAGAGGGGAAGGGAGGGAGAAAGAGAGAGAGAGAAACATCAATGTGTCATTATCTCTCACACGCCCCCTACTAGAGACCTGGACTGCAACCCAGGCACGTGCCCTGACTGGGAACTGAACCAACGAACCTGTGGTTCACAGGCCAGTGCTCAATCCACTGAGTCACACTAGCCAGGGCAACATGGGTAAATCTTATATTTTAAAATCTTGGGGGTAAGTAAGGACTTTATAAACACAAAATTCATATAATTCCATAAAATATAAAGTGCCTATATAGTCAAAAACTATGAAGTCAGAAGACACGTGACATGTAGGAGAAATATTTGCAACCAAAAGATAAAAGACTGTTCTTCATCTACTACAATGTATACTTTACAAATCAATTTTTAAAAATATTTCTGAAAAATAAAATATACATAACAAAATTTACCATTTTAATTTTTAAGTGTGCAGTTCAATACTATTAGATATATTACCGTTGTTATACAACCACCACCACCATCCATCTCCAGAATGTTTTCATCTTCCCACACTGAACTCTGTAACCCTTAAACAAAACCCCCACCCAACCCTCCCCCAGCACCTGGCAACCACAACTTTCATTTTTGTCTCTGCATTCAACTACTCTAGGAACTGCACATACATGGAATCATGTGGTACATGTGCTGTTTTGTGACTGGCTTATTTCATTTAGCATAACATCCTCAAGGTTCAAGCATGCTGTAGTACATGTCAGAATTTTCTTCCTTTTTAAGGCTGAGTAAGATTCCATTGTGTGTGCATACCACATGTTGTTAATCCATTCATCCATCAGTGTGTGTTGCTATTTTCACTTTCCAGTTACTGTATACAAATCAATGTTTTAAAAAGACACATAATCCAGTTAACGAACAAAACTACAGAAGGTTTGGGACCTGGTCCGTGCAAGGGACTACTGCCGGGGGAAAGGAGAATCCACCACAGGCTTCAGTGGTCATGTGGGTCTGCAGTGACCAAGCTGAGATTTGAACTATGGCCAGTTTCCCTCACATCGTTCTTGCTGAGTTCTAAAGGTGCTTTGGAAAGTGAAGTGGTTTTACACAGGTCTCATGCCCTCTGCAACAGCATTCCCCTGCTCTGAGCTTCCTGCCTAGGCTACCCCTCAAGTTATCTCCCTGAGTACTGGTTAACGGTTTGGTGCTTGAGTTTGTTGGTGATTGGGTTACAAAGTTACACAGGTCCTGAGTGGCCAGCCCCGGCCTCTATTTTCCCCTTATCCCTGTTATTTTAGTGTACGATTTTACAGGAACCCAGATCCCCTGGGAAGACTTATAGCAGAAACATCTTTCCTTCCACACCCAGGAACAAAGGTGACATTCTGTGCCTACTACTTGGAGAGAGGAATAAAGCTAGGTAAAAGGCTAGAGATTCAGAGAATAAGACAAAAGTAAAACATGCAGGACACAGAAAAACAAAACAAAACAAAAAAATGCAAGAACTCTCATGTGAATAAACTACTTGCCCATTGGTGATTATAAAGTGATTTATATTATGTTGACGCACTAATAGTATGTGGATTAATACTGATATGTTACTAGTTCAAGGTTTGCACAAGAAAGCAGGACTGCAAGACTTCCGGCCAAGATGGAGGCGTAGGTAGACACACTGTGCCTCCTCACACAACCAAAAGAAGGGCAACAACAATTTAAAAACAAAAAACCAGAACTGACAGAAAATCGAATTGTATGTAAGTCCAACAACCAAGGAGATAAAGAAGACACATTTATCCAGACCAGTAGGAGGGGCAGAGATGGGCAGCCAGGCGGAGAGGACACCAGGCAAGGCGTCGGCTGGAGGACCCAGTGAGGCAGCAGATTGTGGAGCAGGGTGGGCAAAGCTGCAGCTGGCAGTGAGGCAGCAGCTGGTGGACCCGGTGACAGACCACCCAACTCAGAGTTCCAGTGCGGGGAAGTAAAGCCTCAAACCACAGATTGAAAACCCCTTGGGGATTCAGGCGGCACGGAGAGAAACTCCCAGCCTCACAGGAGAGTTTGTTGGAGAGACCCACAGGGTCCTAGAACATACACAAACCCACTCACTCAGGAATCAGCAACAGAAAGGCCCAATTTGATTGTGGGCAACAGGGGAAGTGACTGAAAACTGGCAGAGAGTGGAGCAAGCACCATTGCTCCCTACTGGACCCCCTCCCCAACATATAGCATCACAGTGCAGCCACGAGCATTACCCCACCCTGGTGAACACCTACGGCTCCGCCCCTTTACATACAGGCATGCCAAGACAAAAAAATAAAAATGGCCCAAAGGAAAGAACAGATCAAAGCTCCAGAAAAAATACAACTAAGCAACAAACAAATAGCCGACCTATCAGATGCACAGTTCAAAACACTGGTAATCAGGAAGCTCACAGAATTGGTTGAATTTGGGCACAATTTAGATGAAAAAATGAAGGCTATGCTAAGAGAAACAAAGGAAAATGTACAGGGAACCAAGAGTGATGGGAAGGAAACTGAACTCAAATCAACAGTGTGGACCAGAAGGAAGAAAGAAACATCCAACCAGAAAAGAATGAAGCAACAAGAATTTGGAAAAATGAGGAGAGGCTTAGGAACCTCCAGGACATCTTGAAACGTTCCAATATTCGAATTATAGGGGTACCAGAAGGAGAAGAGGAAGAACAAAAAATTGAAATTTTATTTGAAAAAATGATAAAGGGAACTTCCCTAATCTGGCAAAGGAAATAGACTTCCAGGAAGTCCAGGAAGCTCAGAGAGTCCCAAAGAAGCTGGACCTAAGGAGGAACACACCAAGGCACATCATAATTACATTACCCAAGATGAAAGAGAAGGAGAGAATCTTAAAAGCATCAAGAGAAAAGGAGACAGTTACCTACAAAGGAGTTCCCATGAGACTGTCAGCTGATTTCTCCAAAGAGACCTTACAGGCAAGAAGGGGCTGGCAAGAAGTATTCCAAGTCATGAAAGGCAAGGGCCTACATCCAAGATTACTGTATCCAGCAAAGCTATCATTTAGAATGGAAGGGCAAATAAAGTGCTTCTCAGATAAGGTCAAGTTAAAGGAGTTCATCCTCACCAAGCCCTTATTATATGAAATGTTAAAGGAATTAATTTAAGAAAAAGAAGATAAAAAATATGAATAGTAAAATGACAGCAAACTCACACTTATTAACAACCACACCTAAAACAAAAACAAAAGCAAACTAAGCAAACAACTAGAACAGGAACAGAACCACAGAAATGGAGATCACATGGAGGGCTGTCAACAGGGGAGTGGGAGGGGGAGGGGGGGGGAAGGTACAGAGAATCAGTAACATAAATGGTAGGTAGAAAATAGACAGGGGGAGGGTAAGAATAATGTAGGAAATGTAGAAGCAAAAGAACTTACATGTATGACCCATGGACATGAACTAAAGGGGGGGAATGTGAGTGGGAGGGGGTGTGCAGGGTGGACGGGAGTGTAAGGGGGAAAATGGGACAAATGTAATAGCATAATCAATAAAATATATTTTAAAAAAAAGAAAGCGGGACTGTTTCCTTCCTGTGCACAATAACGCTTGCTGTAAGACATAGAACCACCATATACAAAGAGGGCATCTTCTTCATCGTAGGCTCTGTCAGCACACTGTTCCTTGGAATTTACAATTTAGATTTGGAAGCAAAAGAATTTTGATTAGATGCTAAAACTGTCAGCTATATTCTACCCTCCATCAAGCCACAGTTAAAAATCATCTGTGTGTTTCATTTTTCAAATGTTTAGAATCAAAACAATTTTAGAATGCCTAAAATTACTAAATGCACCAGGTACATAAAATTATAAACACCATAACTCTGCATTTATCTAGGACTTTTTCTATAATCTTTAAAACCATTTGTTTTGGGAGCAAGGAACTGCCTGTTCAAATGCGTCTGTCTTCAGGGTCCCTTGGCGTCTGGGAAAAGCACACATTCCTCTCCTGTCTCTGAGACATGCCAACACGGAGCTGGAAGCAGGGCTAAAACCAGACAGGGTGGGCACATGGGAGGGGGCTGTGAACTTTGCCAGACAATTATTATGGTATCTACTTAGAAATCACCAGCAGGAAAGCAAAGAGAAATGAAAATAATATAAAGCCAACACATTTACCGCAGACCCAACACCTGCAAGGCACTGTCCCTGCTGCTGTAAGAACACTGGCCACAGAGGCAAAAAGTGGGCAGACACCACTGGGACCCAATGACAGCTCTATCAGTACTCGTGTCCATTCAGTTAGCCCAGGGCGAGGCTTCCTGTCTCACAGAGCACTACTACGATGTCTGCTCCAGGGTCCAAAAAGTGACAGGGAGACAGACTGTAGCTCATGAGAACTCACCGGAGGGCACCCTGCCGATTGTGCCAGGAGGAGATCTAATGGGGCAGACTGGTGAGGCTGGAATACCAGGAACATCCTGAAGGCTGGCCGATAGAAAAGGCAGCTCCACCCAAGAGGCAGGAGAGACACTAGTTCCACCACCACTGTTGACTAGTCACTTCACCTCTCCATTTGCCTATTTCTGGGCAGATATCAAGATCATAAATATTCCTTATTAAAATGCTTTGAGTTCTTTGGAAGAAAAGCAACTTTAAATTAATGAATCATTGTGACAAGGAATTACAAGGGAGAAGCTAAAACAGTGAGAACAGTTCCAAAACCTAAGCTACACTGAATCCAATTCATTAAAATCTTCTCTCAAAAATATTTATAGATATTAAATAAATGTTACTTATTCTTCTCGGGACAAACTCTAGCACCTCCACTTGTTCTCATCACACCCAGTATCGAAACCACCTCTGTGCCAGTGCCACATTGGTTGAGCAAGGTCCACAATTAAAACTTCTTCCACCCAGGACGAGCTATTGCCATGAAGGCCGCAGACAAAAGCCAGCGCTGCAGGCCTCTCGAGAAACAAAGGAAGAGAATACTCACAACAAGGGCAACAACATCAAAGGCATCCCTAGCTATTTCCACCTGTGCTTTCATCTATTTCCTTTTGGTTCTGATGAGATGGATTTAAATGAGACAATATTTTACACAGCCTTTCACACTTTCATTCAAAGTGACTTTGAGAAATAATGCAATGTCTGGAAAAAGAGGTATACATTTCATTCAGTACAGCAAGGCTAAGTGGGAGAATAACTCTGTTAAAAGTATAAATTACATTTGAAATCTAAGGCACTCCCAGGGCAAGGGTTTTAAAATAAGAATTTCTGAGCCATAAATTGAGACACTTAAAGAGCTAAGAACAATAATTAACAATACAGAGCTCTGGAAATAAAAGTACATATTATGTAAACATTGACAAGTCACTGTGTAATCCTCTAATTGGCAATACGAAAAGATGGAAGTCTAATTTGTTTTAAATTATACACACCACTGCAATAACAATTAAGAATCATCTTTGCAAACTTCCCATTACTTACAGGCTGACAACTAGCTAGTGACTTGTGTGGTACCTTTGTTTCTTCTCAGTTATACATCTAGAGAAAGATGTCAGCTGAATGTACATAAGAACTGAGAGAGAGAGAGAGACAGACAGACAGACAAAGAGAGAGAGGGAGAGAAAGGAGATGAAATGCAAGTAGGTTCATTATTTGTATGTCGGACCTTCCAATTACAGAATCTGATGAAGGGAAAAGGAAGAAACTCTAGCCTTCAAGAAAGATTTGTGACCTACAGACTATAATTATGTAAATTATCTGTGGATCTTTGGAACAGGCATGAGGCAATAGAAATCAAAAAGATGTGTGTTTAGCCCCAAGAATACAAGATGGAGAGGCGTAGGTAGACACACTACACCTCCTCACACAACCAAAAGAAGAACAACAACAATTTAAAAACAAAAAACAACCGGAACTGACAGAAAATCTAACCTCACAGAAGTCCAACAACCAAGGAGATAAAGAAGAAACATTCATCCAGACCAGTAGGAGGGGTGGAGACGGACAGCCAGGGTGGAGAGGATTTGCAACAATGTGACGGCAGAGAGGTGGCAGATTGTGGAACAAACAGGGCAGGCAGTGCCACAGCTAGCAGACCCCTCAGCCCCACATTTGTGTATAGATAAACAGGAAGGGACGGCAGGGGAGCGAGACAGACCCCTCAACCTAGGGCTCCAGCTCGGGGAAATAAAGCCTCAAACCTCTGATTGAAAACTCCTGTGGGGGTTGAGGTGGCAGCAGGAGAAACTCCCAGTCTCACAGGAGAGGTCGTTGGAGAGGGGCCTAGAGCGTGCACAAGCCCACCCACTCGGGAATCAGCACTAGTGGGACCCAATTTGATTGTGGGTAGCAGAGGGAGTGACTGACATCTGGCAGAGTGGAGCAAGCCCCATTGCTCCCTCTCAGCCCCTCCCCCACTTACAGCGTCACAGCACAGCTACTAGCGTTACCCTGCCCTGGTGAACACCTAAGGCTCTGCCCCTTTACATAATAGGCATGCCAAAACAAAAAAAAAAATAAAATGGCCCAAAGGAAAGAATAGATCAAAGCTCCAGAAATAATACAACTAAGCAACGAAGAGATAGCCAACCTATCAGATGCACAGTTCAAAACACTGGTAATTAGGATGCTCACAGAATTGGTTGAATTTGGTCACAAACTAGATGAAAAAATGAAGGCTATGCTAACAGAAACAAAGAAAAATGTACAGGGAACCAATAGTGATGCGAAGGAAACTGGGACTCAAATCAACGGTGTGGACCAGAAGGAAGAAAGAAACATCCAACCAGAAAAGAATGAAGAAACAAGAATTTGGAAAAATGAGGAGAGGCTTAGGAACCTCCAAGACATCTTGAAACACTCCAACGTCCGAATTATAGGGGTGCCAGAAGGAGAAGAGGAAGAACAAAAAATTGAAAACTTATTTGAACAAATAATGAAGGACAACTTCCCTAATCTGGCAAAGGAAATAGACTTCCAGGAAGTCCAGGAAGCTCAGAGAGTCCCAAAGAAGCTGGACCCAAGGAGGAACACACCAAAGCACATCATAATTACATTACCCGAGATGAAAGAGAAGGAGAGAATCTTAGAAGCAGCAAGAGAAAAGGAGACAGTTACCTACAAAGGGGTTCCCATAAGACTGTCAGCTCATTTCTCCAAAGGGACCTTACAGGCAAGAAGGGGCTGGCAAGAAGTATTCCAAGTCATGAAAGGCAAGGACCTACATCCAAGATTACTGTATCCAGCAAAGCTGTCATTTAGAATGGAAGGGAAGATAAAGTGCTTCTCAGATAAGGTCAAGTACAAGGAGTTCATCATCACCAAGCCATTATTATATGAAATGTTAAAGGGACTTATCTAAGAAAAAGAAGATCAAAAATAGGAACAGTAAAAATGACAGCAAACTCACACTTATTAACAACCACAGCTAAAACAAAAACAAAAGCAAACTAAGCAAACAACTAGAACAGGAACAGAAGCACAGAAATGGAGATCACATGGAGGGTTATCAACAGGGGAGTGGGACGGGGAGAGAGGAGGGAAAGGTACAGAGAATAAGTAGCATAAATGGTAGGTAGAAAATAGACAGGGGGAGGGTAAGAACAGTATAGGAAATGTAGAAGCCAAAGAACTTATAAGTATGACCCATGGACATGAACTGTAGGGGGGGAATGTGGGGGGGGGGCAGGATGGAGTGGAGTGAAGGGGGGGAAATGGGACAACTGTAATAACATAATCAATAAATATATGTTTTAAAAAAGATGTGTGTTTAAAGTTCAGCTCCACAACGCATTAGCTCTGTGACCTCAGTAAAGTTATTTAATCTCTCCTCACCTTCTCATATGTAAATAACATTTAATCCTATCTGTTTCATCCATTTATCGCTAAGTTTAAGGGAAAGATCACAGGTATGTCTTTTAGAAGAGGCATAATGAAAACAATGCTGCCTCCACACTCTCCCTGTCTCCCTGTTCACCACTTATCTGTACATAAAAATAACACGCCAGAGACAGAAGGCATCCGACATCACATGGTAGTTTAGGCTTAATATTTAAAAGTATCACTTATGGAACAGCAGTGATTAAAATTAGGTTTATGAAAAGTTTATTTTAGAAAACATAAAGGAATATAAAATATTCATAGAGAAAGTTATTTATATATGGGGATCTAAATGAGATTCCTCACAAAATTATCTATAATGTTAAAGACAATTCTTGGCATAAGGGCAAACGTACAATATAAAACACCACCAACGACAGATTTCCATCAACAGGAAATCTAATCCCCCTTCAAAGGAGGCACCTTAGTTGAAGTTCTGCTCACTTGGAACGCTTGGCTGTTCCAATCTTAGCTCTCCTGTGGTCTCCATTAAGGGATAAGCTTGTCTCTCACGGCCAACTGAACAAATCAACCATCACAACTACACTGGAACAAATGACACTCATGTGCACTAGACTCCGACGGGTGGCAAAGGGGAAAACAGTCTCTCTAGGCCAGTGACTCAAATCCACGTTTGGCAAGAACTTTCTAAAATTCATTCATGAAAATGAATCAAACATTTACAGACTGGGATACAGTGTTTAAAGATTATCATGTAGAAGACATAATAGAAAAAAGATTTTAAGAAATCTAACAAACATAGTAGCTATGGCTACTTTTAAATAAACAAAGGCTGAAACCAAATGTTAAATTTTTAAACTGATTTGGTTTTCAAGGGAGTAGAAATGTACAAACGGGAGAGAGGAAGATGGCGGCAACATAGGTGGGAGCGGAGTCCACTTCCCCTCAACGCCAGGGAAATACCTAGCTGATCTGAGGAGCAGAGCGAACAGCCAACAGTATTCCAGCATATACGAAGATCAGAGACCAAAGATAGAGGACATTGAAAGATCTGACGGTAAGAAGAGTGCTCAAGGACAATAAGGTCCACGGGACCCAGGACCGCGCGGTACAAGGGCGGCAGAAGCGCCAGCCCTGGCGCAGGGGCTGCGGCAGGAGTCTTGGGAGAGGGCCAGGCTGTGCTGTGAGCAGCCAGGTGCTTGATTAGACCAGGGGGGCTTGAAAAGGAGGAATTTCTCAAAAAGAAAAAGAAAATAGAGACACTCAGGGGCTAATTAGAGAACTCTCGGTAGTAGCCGAGGCCCCTGGCGCCCCTCCCCCTCCACCCCTGGACTGCAACGCTCACCTGAGGGCCGGTCGCACGCGCGAGCGCGCAGATTAGCGAACGGGACCCACACTTGAAACCCCGGAGGGGCGCCCACACCTGAAACCTCTGAGATAATTTGGAGCAGAGACTAGCTGCTCCACCCACAGGCCCAAAACCTCGGAACCGAGTGCCGCGTGATTCAGTCCCAGGGCGGCCCCGCCCGCCCGAGAGTCTCAAGCCCAGGGCGGCTGGATCGGGCCCCCAAGCACAGAGCCTGTGGCTCAGCGGGCTGCGCGTGCTCACCAAGCACAGGGCCGGCTGGGTGCCCGTTTTCCAAATACAAAGCTGCTGGCGAGTGTCCTAACCCCAAGGCGGCTGAATCCGCCACCTGCGCGCCAGCGTTCCAAGCCCTGGCGGCTCGATTGGTCCGCCGGCTGCGCGCTCAGGGCACAAAATAACGTCACAGACCCAAAGCAGCTGGATTCCCCTGCTGCGCACGCACGCGTCACAAGCCAAAGCGGCTGGATTGGCTGATCAACGGACTGATTGACTGCCAGGGACCACACCTACAAAACAGCGAAGAGTGTGACCCAGGAAGAGAGAAAAGTGAAACCAATCCTTCCAACCACCCCCTCCCGTTGCACAGACAGGACACCAGCAGAAATAACCTGACCGGTTTAAAGCCAACAGAAGATTTTTTTTTTTTTATCCTTTTTCTTTTTTTTCCTTTCCCCCTGAATTCCTTCTTCCTCTCTCTTTTTTTCTTTTTTTTCATTCCTTCTTCCTCCCATCCTTTACCATTTTTATGTCTTCTTCCTGCCTTCTTTTATCTATTTCTATGTTTTAATTTTTGCTAAAATTCCTTCTTATCTTGCCTCCGATCTTTCTTTATTCCTTCTTCCCTCCTTCCTTCCTTTCCTCCTTTCCTATTTCCTTTTTCCCTCCTTCCCATCTTTGTTTTGGTTTGTTTTGTGTGTGTGTGTGTGTGTGTGTGTTTTTTTTTTCTTTTCTTTCGCCCCCCCTTTCTCTTTTTCCCACAGGTGAGACAACAAAACCTGGAGTGCTGAAAAGACTAGAGTTAGACCGTGTTAAACACATAAACGTCAGCTCAAGACCAGTGAGCACAGGAGAGTAAGGAGACAGCACCACCGAATCCCATTGGCATTCTACCATAGAAGTTCATATCATAAATCCAGGGAGTCAGAACAAAGCAATTTAAGACGCAGAGGCCAACAAGAAGAGCCTCACAAACAATGGGAAGACAAAGAAACAATTCCCAAATGAAAGGAAAGGAGTAAGTCTCAGAAAGAATACTAACCGAAAAAGAGGCAAGTCAACTATCAGATACTGAGTTCAAAGCAATGGTTATCAGGAAACTCACTGAGCTCACAGAGAACTACCAGAAACTACAAGGAAACTACAATGAACTCACTGCAAACTATATCAACATGAAAAAGGAAATAGAAAATATCAACAAGAGCCAAGCGGAAATGAAGAATACAATTTCTGAATTGAAGAACACAGTAGAAGGAATTAAAAGCAGACTTGATGAAGCAGAGGATCGGATCAGCGAGCTGGAGGATAAAGTAGAAAAAAACACCCAGAAGGAGCAAGAAAAGGAAAAGAGGCTCAGAAAGAATGAAGAGGCAATAAGGGAAATGCAGGACAACATGAAACGTAACAATATCCGTATAATAGGAATACCAGAAGGAGAAGAAGAAGAGCAAGGGATAGAAAACCTGTTTGAAAAAGTAATGATGGAAAATTTCCCTAATCTGAGGAGACAAAAAGTCACCCAAATCCAGGAAACACAGAGAGTCCCAAGCAAGAGGAACCCAAAGAGACCCACTGCAAGACACATCATAATTAAAATGGCAAATTTCCAAGACAAAGAGAGGATCTTAAAGGCAGCAAGGGAGAAAAAGGAAGTAACATACAAGGGAGCCCCAATAAGGTTAGCAACTGACTTCTCAATGGAAACGCTCCAAGCCAGAAGAGAATGGCAAAAAATATTCCAAGTAATGAGAACCAGAGGCCTGCAACCAAGACTACTTTACCCAGCAAGGCTCTCAATCAAGATAGAAGACCAAATAAAGAGTTTCCCAGACAAAAAAAGTCTAAAAGAATACAGCTCCATCAAACCAGCTCTGCAAGAGATGCTAAAGGGACTGCTTTAAGGAAAGGAAGGAAAAGAGAAAGACAGAGGAACATAGGTAGGAAATAATGGCAATGAAGAACTACCTATCGATAATAACCTTAAACGTAAATGGATTAAATGCTCCAATCAAAAGACATAGAACAGCTGAATGGATAAGAAAACATGACCCACACATATGCTGCCTACAAGAGACCCATCTCAGGACAAAAGACTTACACAGACTGAAAGTGAAGGGCTGGAAACAAATTTTCCAAGCAAACGGACAGGAAAAAAAAGCAGGGGTAGCAATACTCATATCTGACAAAATAGACTTCCAAAGAAGGGCCATAAAGAGAGACCCAGAAGGTCACTTCATAATACTCAAAGGAAGAATCCACCAAGAAGACATAAACATTGTAAATATATATGCACCCAACATAGGAGCACCCAAATACATAAAGAAAATATTGGAGGATTTCAAGAAAGATATTGACAGCAACACAATTATAGTAGGGGATTTTAACACCCCACTATCAAAAATGGACAGGTCTTCCAAACAAAAGATCAACAAAGATATTGTGTCACTTAACAATACCTTAGAGGAAATGGACTTAACTGATATATACAGAGCTTTTCATCCCAAAGAAGCAAAATACACGTTCTTTTCAAGTGTCCATGGAACTTTTTCAAAGATAGACCACATGATAGGACACAAAGCAAGCCTCAACAAATTCAAGAAAATTGAAATCATATCAAGCATCTTCTCTGACCACAAGGGTCTGAAACTAGAAACCAACGCCAAGGGTAAAAACCCAAAACACTCAAAAGCATGGAGACTGAATAGCATGCTATTAAACAATGAATGGGTCAAGAACGAGATTAGGGAAGAAATCAAAAACTTCCTGGAAACAAATGAAAACGAACTCACAACAACCCAAAACCTATGGGACACAGCAAAGGCAGTCCTGAGAGGGAAGTTCATAGCAATACAGGGCTACCTTAAGAAGTTAGAAACAGTTCAAACAAACAACCTAACCCTATGCCTACAAGAACTGGAGGAACAACAACAAAGACAGCCCAGAGCAAGCAGAAGGAAGGAAATAACCAAGATCAGAGCAGAACTAAATGACATAGAGACTAAAAGCACAATTGTAAGGATCAACGAATCCAGGAGCTGGTTCTTTGAAAAGATAAACAAAATCGACAAGCCTTTAAGTAGGCTCATCAAAAAGAAAAGAGAGAGGATCCAAATAAACAGAATTAGAAATGAAAGTGGAGAGATTACAACTGATACCACAGAAATACAAAGGATCGTAAGAAATTACTATGAAGACCTGTATGCTAAGAAATTTGAAAACCTAGATGAAATGGACACATTTCTAGAAAAATATAATCTTCCAAAACTGAATGAAGAAGAAGCAGAAAACCTGAACAGACCAATATCAGCAAAGGAAATTGAAGCAGTCATCAAGAAACTCCCATCACACAAAAGCCCTGGACCAGATGGTTTCACAGGAGATTTCTACAAAGCATTTAAGGAAGAACTAACCCCTATCCTTCATAGACTATTCGAAAAAATCCAAACTGATGGAAGACTCCCAAACTCTTTTTATGAAGCCAACATCATCCTAATCCCAAAACCAGATAAAGACACAACGAAGAAAGAAAACTTCAGGCCAATATCGCTGATGAACATAGACGCTAAAATTCTCAACAAAATATTAGCAAACCGCATCCAGCAATATATTAAAAAGATCATCCACCATGACCAAGTGGGATTCATCCCAGGGATGCAAGGATGGTACAATATTCGCAAATCAATAAACATAATACATCACATCAACAACAGCAAAGACAAAAATCACATGATCATATCAATAGATGCGGAAAAAGCATTTGATAAGATACAGCACCCATTTCTGATAAAAACACTCAGCAAAGTGGGAATAAAGGGAGCAGTCCTCAACATAATTAAGGCCATATATGAGAGACCTACAGCCAACATCACACTCAATGGACAAAAACTTAGAGCTTTCCCACTAAGATCAGGAACTAGACAAGGATGCCCTCTCTCACCACTCCTATTCAACATAGTATTGGAAGTCCTAGCCACAGCAATCAGACAAGAAAAAGCAATAAAAGGCATCCAAATTGGAAAGGAGGAAATGAAACTGTCACTGTTTGCAGACGACATGATAGTGTACATGGAAAACCCTATAGACTCCACTCAAAAACTACTCGACCTAATAAATGAATTTGGCAAAACAGCTGGATACAGAGTCAATACCCAGAAATCAAAGGCATTCCTGTACACCAGCAACGAAACTGCAGAAACAGAAATCAGGAAAAAAATCCCATTCGATATAGCAACAAGAAAAATAAAGTACCTAGGAATAAACCTAACCAAGGAGGTAAAAGACCTGTACTCAGAAAACTACACAACACTGAAGAAAGAAATTAAGGAAGATACAAACAAATGGAAGCATGTACCATGTTCATGGATTGGAAGAATCAACATTATCAAAATGGCCATACTACCCAAAGCAATTTATAGATTCAATGCAATCCCTATTAGAGTACCCATGACATATTTCACAGATATAGAACAAACATTGCAGAAATTCATATGGAACCATAAACGACCTCGAATAGCTGCAGCAATTTTGAGAAAGAAAAACAAAGCAGGAGGGATCACAATACCTGATATCAAACTGTATTACAAGGCCACTGTAATCAAAACAGCCTGGTACTGGCATAAAAACAGGCACATAGACCAATGGAACAGAATAGAGAGCCCAGAAATAAACTCAAGTCTATACGATCAATTAATATTTGACAAAGGAGGCAGGAGCATAAAATGGAGCAAAAACAGCCTCTTCAACAGATGGTGTTGGGAGATCTGGACAGCTACGTGCAAAAAAATGAAACTCGATCACCAACTTACGCCATACACGAAAATAAACTCAAGATGGATAAAAGACTTAAATATAAGCCGTAACACCATAAAAGTCCTTGAGGAAAACATTGGCAGGAAAATCTCAGACATTCCACGCAGCAACATCCTCACAGACACATCCCCTAAAGCAAGGGACATAAAGGAAAGAATAAACAAATGGGACCTCATCAAAATAAAAAGCTTCTGCATGGCTAAAGAAAACAGCACCAAATTACAAAGAGTACCAACAGTATGGGAAAACATATTTGCCAACGATACCTCAGACAAGGGCCTGATCTCCAAAATATATAAAGATCTCACACGACTCCACTCCAGGAAGACAAACAACCCAATTAAAAAATGGGCAAAGGACTTGAACAGACACTTCTCCAAGGAAGACATACAGAGGGCCCAGAGACA
The DNA here is from genome assembly GCF_022682495.2 of Desmodus rotundus. Lineage (NCBI taxonomy): Eukaryota > Metazoa > Chordata > Mammalia > Chiroptera > Phyllostomidae > Desmodus > Desmodus rotundus. The sequence goes on along the minus strand of NC_071393.1, from coordinate 67,529,923 downwards.
TATGAAAAGATGCTCAGCATCACTAGCCATCAGAGAGATGCAAATTAAAACCACAATGAGGTATCATCTCACACCAGTCAGAATGGCCAACATAAACAAATCCACAAACAAATGTTGGAGAGGATGTGGAGAAAAGGGAACCCTTGTGCACTGTTGGTGGGAATGCAGACTGGTGAGGCCACTGTGGAAAACAATATGGAATTTCCTCAGAAAACTAAATATGGAACTGCCCTTTGACCCAGTAATTCCGCTGCTGGGATTATACCCTAAGAACACTGAAACACCAATCCAAAAGAATCTGTGCACCCCAATGTTCATAGCAGCACAATTTACAATAGCCAAGTACTGGAAGCAACCGAAGTGCCCATCAGCAAACGAGTGGATCCAAAAACTATGGTATATTTACACAATGGAATTCTACGCAGCAGAGAGAAAGAAGGAGCTTATACCCTTTGCAACAGCATGGATGAAACTGGAGAGCATTATGCTAAGTGAAATAAGCCAGGAAGTGAGGGACAAGTACCATATGATCTCACCTTTAACTGGAACATAAGCAATAGAAGAAAAAAGCAAACAAAATATAACCAGAGACATTGAAGTTAAGAACAATCTAACAATAGCCAGGGCGGGGGTGGGGGGTGGGGGCGGGGATAGTGGGAAGAGGGTATTACAGGAACTACTATAAAGGACACATGGACAAAACCAAGGGGGAGGGTGGAGAGGGGGGAGGGAGGTGGGTTCACCTGGGGTGGGGTAGAGGGATGGGGAGAAAAGGCATACAACTGTAATTGCATAACAATAAAAAAAAAAAAAAAAAAAAAAAAAAAAAAAAAAGAAATGTACAAACGGGTTCCAAATAACACTAATTCTCAAATAGTCAATCCTACAATTGTTCTGTTAATGAAGAAGATAATAGAGACAACCAAAACATCACTCATTTGGGACTGTACGGCACATTACGGAACATCCAGGGATTTAAGCAGATTTACATTCCTAATTATGTTTTGCTTCACCTAATATTAAAATTACCTTGCAGTAAAAAGATTTTTTTTTAATTACCTTGCAGTATTTCCTAAGCCTCCTGGTGGGATGACTAGCAATATGCCGAGTGGCAAATGCAGCGAAACTGGAATGAAATCGAATGCAATGATAGCTCTCTCATATACAATTACTTAACTCATTAAAGTTTATACATTTCCTGTGAAACTGAAAATCAGCCTACTAAGTCATAATAAAATGATCAAAAATATAATGAGTCATAGTATTTTGAGTGCTTTTCCCCATAAAACCAGAAACAAGGCAAGAATGTCCTCTGCCAGCACTTCTAGAACACCAACATGGACCTGAACACATGAAAAGGCATCGCCTGCTCTGGGCAAGGCCACCTCGGTGTCCAAGGGCACCAGGCAGAAACTGAGATCTACAGACATTGTGAGGAGTGCCGGAAAAGGGAAATATGTGAGAAGATATAAAACACCATTTTTCTTCTTCTCTCTTAATTTCCTGAAAAGACAACTAGTGTTTAAAGCAAAAATAGTAACACTGTAAGGTAGGGTCCACAGCGTATGTGGAAGTAAACAATCGCACAAAGAGCAGGGAAGAGGTGAATGACATAATACTTGCATCTGAGGAGTAGAAAGGAAATGACAGTTCTCCCTAAGTTAATGTAAAATTTCATGAAATCCCCCAAAATAGCAATGAGTTCTTTTAGAGTAGTATTACAGTCGTTCTTTGCAAAATTCAAATGTAAAACTAAACACACAAGGACAGCTAGGAACACACTGAAAAGGAAGAACCATCAGAAATATTAAAACACATTAAAAAGCCTCTCTGATTCAAACAGTGTGTAGCACACGCACACAGAGATAGTAATGGAATAGAAAATCCAGAAATAGACCCACATCTAGCATATGCTAGCGATATACCTCAAACTACTGAGACAAACACAGCCTTTTTAACAAATATGATTGGTACAACTGGATAGCTATTCGGAAACAGATAAAATTAGATCCATTCCTCTATACAGAAGAATAAACTCCAAATGCATCATAGAGCTGAATGTGAAATAAGAAACTCACCAGGTACTAGAACAAAATATAGGTGGATTCCACTTTAACATGAGTATAAGGAAAAGCTTTCTAGCTATGATTTAAAATCTAAATGTGAAAAAGTTGAAAATTTGGCTAAAAATTAAAACTTTTACATAAGCAAAGTCAAAAGACAAACTGTAAGAAAATATTTGCAACATACAACAGAGAAAAGTGGTAAATAACCTCTAATATGCAAAGAGCTTTTAAAATGACAGAATAAGAACAAAAAATCCTACAGAACAGGCAAAAAAATAAAACCCATGAAAAGATAATTCATAAAAAGATATAAAAATGGCCCTTAAAATATTAAAAGATATTCAACTTGACACACAATAAGAGAAATGCAAAACAGGCCATTTAGCAAATGCTAAATTTTTGCTATTTATAATAGCAAAAACAGGAGACCAGCAAATAAACTGTTTATATCCACATAAAGTACTAAGTAGCTACTATTAAAAAGAGCAAAGATCTCTATGAAGTGCTGGCAAATGATTGCCAGGAGATACAGTCAGTTGAAAGTAAAATAAGCAAAGTACAAAAAGAGTACATATAACATGCTACCTTTAAAAAAAGTAACGTTTATTGAGAAGTAATTCATATGCCATACAACTCGCCATTTAAAGTGTACGATTCAATAGCTTTTAGTACCTTCAGAGTTGTGCGATCATCCCTACAACCTTAGAACATTTTCATCTTCCCCTAAAGAAACTGTGTACCCGTTAGCCCCTCAGCAGTCCCCAACCTCCCCAGCCCTAGACAACCACATACGTACTTTCAGTCTCCACAGACTTGCCTATTCTGGACACAGTGTGTGAGAAGGGGGAAATAAGAAAGCATGTACATGCCTGTTCTCACAAAATGAAACAGAAGAAGGATAAGTTAGAAAACAGTGACTGAAGTTGTCTACAGGGGTTGGGGGAAGAAGGGTGGGAGGAGTATAGAAGGGAGTGTGACCTTCCCTTGGGGGTGTCTTGTATAGTTTTAACTTTTGAAGATGGCAATGATGGTAGGTAGATAAGTAGGTTGGTAGGTTGGTAGGTAGGTAGGTAGGTAGGTAGGTAGGTAGATAGATGATAGATAGAGAGATAGATAGATAGCAAATTAAGTCAGTAAGAGTGGGTAGAGGAAGAAACATCTAAAACCAACATACATCTATTCCCTAGCTCTGACCACTTAGCAAACACACCCCAAGAACAATGCATGCACCTAGTGCCCATATCTTGGTCTTTAAAACCACTAGAACCAAAAAGAACCAGGGTTCCAGAGAGAAATGGCCAATTCCAAGATTGGGACAGAGAAGGTACAAGATGAGTTTGGAACATCTCAAATGCCAGAAAGGAAGGAGATATCCCAAAGATAATGAGATATGTCACAAACAGAGAAGAACAGCTAGCTGAAGGGGCTTCCAACTGGCCACATCTGGGATCATTTAAGATGTGCTCTAAGTGTAAAACACACACTAGATTTCAAATATTTTGCCACTCCCCACAAAAAAGGATGTAAAATATCTCAACAATTTTATATTGATTACACAGTGAAATGATAACATTTTGGATATATTTAGGTAAATAAAATATATTTATATTAATTGCACTTGTTTCTTTCTACTTTTTTATAATATGACTACTAGAAAATTAAAAATTTCATGTGTGGCTCCCAGTATTGAACAGTGCCATCAATTTTAAAAACAGATTAACTTGTTTTAATGAGCTAAACTTTAGTGCCTAGAGCTGCATTTGGGTGATAAAACTGTTTTTTAAAACACAGGAAGTAATTCCTACAAACTCAGGACAGTGGTTACTAATGGGGGAAGGACCTGGCTGTGAACGCGGGAACGTAAGGAAGGCCCTGAGGTTTTTTATTTCTTGACCCAGGTGGTGATTGCAAAGGTATTTGCCTTTATCAGGCTACACGTTTGTTTTATATAGTTTTCTGTACCTGTGTTTTATCTTACAATAAAACCACACAACTAAAACAGAAATAAGATATTTCACTTCAAGCTTTCTGATGTAAAAGCAGATTCTTAAATGTATCTAAGAAAAGCAAAGCAAATACTATTAGCAGGCCTGGAAAAGATTAATTATCTTTTAAAAACTGCTTCAAGGGAGCTTCCGGCCAAGATGGAGGTGTAGGTAGACACACTGCACCTCCTCACACAACCAAAAGAGGAACAACAACAATTTAAAAACAAAAAACAACCAGAACTGACAGAAAATCGAACTATATGGAAGTCCGACAACCAAGGAGATAAAGAAGACACATTCATCCAGACCGACAGGAGGGGTGGAGATGGGCAGCCAGGGTGGAGAGGACTCCCTACAAGGCAGCGGCTGGCAGACCCAGCAAGGTAGTGGATTGTGGAACAGGGCAGGCCAGGCTGCAGCTAGCAGACCCCACAAGGTGGTGGCTGGTAGACCCCGCAGCCCCACATTCACAGAGAGATAAACTGGGAGGAATGGCGGGGGAGCAAAGCAGACTGTGCAACCCAGGGCTCCAGCGCAGGGGAAATAAAGCCTCAAACCTCTGAGTGAAAACACCCGTGGGGGTTGAGGTGGCAGCAGGAGAAACTCCCAGCCTCACAGGAGAGTTCATTGGAGAGACCCACAGGCGCCTAGAGTGTGCACAAGCCATCCACCCACTTGGGAATCAGCACCAGAGGGGCTCAGTTTGGTTGTGGGTGGCGGAGGGAGTGACTGAAACCCGGCAGAGAGTGGAGCAAGTGCCATTGCTCCCTCTCGGCCCCTCCCCCACTTACAGCGTCACAGCACAGCAACCAGTATTACCCTGCCCTGGTGGACACCTAAGGCTCCGCCCCTTTACATAACAGGAACGCCAAGGGAAAAAAAAATGGCCCAAATGAAAGAACAGATCAAAGCTCCAGAAATAATATAACTAAGCAAGGAAGAGATAGCCAACCTATCAAATGCACAGTTCAAAACACTGTTAATTAGGATGCTCACAGAATTGGTTGAATTTGGTCACAAACTAGATGAAAAAATGAAGGCTATGCTAAGAGAAACAAAGGAAAATGTATAGGGAACCAATAGTGATGGGAAGGAAACTGGAACTCAAATCAATGGTGTGGACCAGAAGGAAGAAAGAAACATCCAACCAGAAAAGAATGAAGCAACAAGAATTCAGAAAAATGAGGAGAAGCTTAGGAACCTCCAGGACATCTTGAAATGTTCCAACATCCGAATTATAGGGGTGCCAGAAGAAGAGGAAGAACAAAAAATTGAAAACTTATTTGAACAAATAATGAAGGAGAACTTCCCTAATCTGGCAAAGGGAATAGACTTCCAGGAAGTCCAGGAAGCTCAGAGAGTCCCAAAGAAGCTGGACCCAAGGAGGAACACACCAAAGCACATCATAATTACATTACCCAAGATGAAAGAGAAGGAGAGAATCTTAGAAGCAGCAAGAGAAAAGGACACAGTTACCTACAAAGGAGTTCCCATAAGAATGTCAGCTGATTTCTCAAAAGGGATCTTACAGGCAAGAAGGGGCTGGCAAGAAGTATTCCAAGTCATGAAAGGCAAGGACCTACATCCAAGATTACTCTATCCAGCAAAGCTATCATTTAGAATGGAAGGGCAGACAAAGTGCTCCCCAGATTAAGGTCAAGTTAAAGGAGTTCATCACCAAGCCCTTATTATATGGAAGGTTAAAGGGATTTATTTAAGAAAAAGAAGATAAAAAATATGAACAGTAAAATGACAGCAAACTCACACTTATTAACAACCACAGCTAAAACAAAAACAAAAGCAAACTAAGCAAACAACTAGAACAGGAACAGAACCACAGAAACGAAGATCACATGGAGGGTTATCAACAGGGGAGTGGGAGGGGGAGAGAGAGGGGAAGGTACAGAGAATAAGTAGCATAAATGGTAGGTAGAAAATAGTCAGGGGGAGGGTAAGAATAGTATAGAAATGTAGAAGCCAAAGAACTTATATATATAACCCATGGACATGAACTATGGGGGGAGAATGTGAGAGGGAGGGGATGGGCAGGATGGAGTGGAGTGAGGACAACTGTAATAGCATAATCAATAAATATATTTAAAAAATAAAATTTAAAAAAAAGAAAAGGGCACTCAGCATTTGTGACAGCATGGATGGGCCTAGCAGGTACTGTGCTTTCTCAGTCAGAGAAAGACAAAAACCATATGATTTCATTTATATGTAGAATCTAAAGAACAAAATAAAATGAACAAACAAAATAGAAACAGACTCATAGATTCAGAGAACAGACTAATGGATGCCAGAGGGGAGGTGGGTTGGGGGATAGGTGAAAAAAATAAAGCAATTAAGAAGTACAAATTGGTAGTTACAGAATAGTCCCAGGGATGTAAAGCACAGCATAAGGAATATAGTCAGTAATACAGTAATGACCATGTATGGTACCAGGAGGGTACTGGAAATATTGGGGGGAACATTTGGTAAAGTATATGATTGTCTAACCACTATGCTGTATACCTGAAACTCATACAAAATAATATTGAATGTAAACTGTAATTGAAAAATGTAAAAAAAAATCCTACATAGTGATAACTACAAGCTCTGAGATAGTCCCCACTCCTCACCAATTCCCCTTATCTAAATGAATATGGATTCCATTATCTGCATGTCTATATCCTTCCACTATTTATCACTCTCTGTACCAGGTCTTAAAAGACAAAACAAAACTAAAAAAGACCACAGCATCTTGCTTTGTATTTATACTACTTTTGAAGTTGCTAGTTATTATTTCAAGAACTATGCTAGCATCAGCACTTTCACCTTAAGCCCTTGGGACTCAGATAGCTTAACAAAGGGGAAATTTGTCCTAGCTAGACAGGATGTCCATTACAGAAGATTTGGCTTTGGAAATCAGTGTGCCCTGGTCGTGTCTTATATTTAGGAAGCATTAATTCCTTAGGCATCACAACTCATCCTCAAATATAGTCAACACCTCTTGAAGGCATAACTAGCCTCCTGAAGAAACTCACGCTCTTTCAGATAGACCTTTATTTTAGGAAACTTTAAGAAAAATCTTGGCTTTTACTTTTCATTATCTCAAGAACAATGACAAACAAATCCTTATCTATGGAATTATTTGATCAGGATGTACCTAATCTGCCTGGGATTACTTATGGTTAACAAATCTGGAATCTTTAAACTTATGGAATACAACCCCTTGAAAAATATCATATAAACTGTGTAACCAATTATAGGAAATTATTATTTATCAGTAAATTATTATAAAGTCTTATGGGGGGCAAGATCTGATTCTTGTGGATCTGATTAACAACTTAACCCTCCGTGTTATCTCAAAGACCTCTTCTAAACAGCTTATTTCATGAAATGCATTTTGTGCTTTACTTCTGATACTTCACTGGTTCTCTCCTTTTTTTTTTTTTTTTGTCTTTTTTTTTTTGTCCCACAAAGCTCAAAGTTTTGTTAGAAATGAATAAGTAAATTAATGTTGAATTTATTAACTGCTTTACAGGTAATCTAATGAGCACCATATACATGTTTAATAAATATTAATTTTAAATAATCTATGCTTTCTGAGTTAACCCAAGAGCACATATTTTAAGAATGTAAATTGTACTTTAAATTTAGAAAGTTTTTACAAGATTAAGGCAAACTACATTTGAAAAGGATAAGGTAAAAAGAAAGGTAATGAACTTGGTAATTACCCTTCTTTGTTCGATTTCAACGAAACAATCTTACTAGGCAGAAAGAAAGAATTAGTAAGGTAAGATTTAGTCACACATTGTTTTAACAATTGAAGGAGTACTTGGGAATTTATTCTACCCTGAAACATGTGTTTAACTTCCATAATGTTAATGATAATTATATGCAACCTTACAATATAATAATAGTCAAGCAAATGCATTAATAAAGAATAATCACAGTTACTTCATCTAGGCATATTAATTGATTTATTATGTGACTTCCAAATTGTAGACATGCAATTGTGAGAGCCTTCAATGTTACAAATGTAGAGCAGATTGGGAGTCTTTGGTAAAAGACCAAATAGTGAATGTATTTTATTTGGCTTTGCGGGGTCACACAGTCTCTGCTACAACTATTCTCACAGGCAATAAGTAAATAAATGGATGTGGCAATGTTCCAAACAAAACTTTATTTACAAAAACAGGCAACTGCCCAGAATTGGTGCCTAGACGGTAACTTGTAGCCGGTAATACAGAGAATCTCCGTCTCCACCGATCATTCACTGAATGCCTAAAGTATAATGAGGACCAGGGGTACAGTCTGGCCCTGTCCTCCAAAGAATAACAAAAACCTGCTCAACACCTGACGTCAATACAAACTAATAATGAATGTAAACTTGAAAAATAATTGAAAAATAAAAATAAAAACCTGCTCAATAAAATAAAGCAGCACAGAAAGAGCACAAATGAAGTAGTGTAGGATTTAGACAAGTAGAAAGAGAGGTGAAGTAGGGGGTGCTTCCAGGTGGGGAAAACAGCCAAGTGAAAATGCAGGGAAGTTTTAAAGTGACCAGGAAAGTATGTCACAAATTTGAGAGAAATGTGGGACAAGTGTGAGAGTCTGCAGGAGACCACCAGTTCTGCCTAGACTAGTAGGTCCCAGGCCACTAGATCTAACACAACTCAGGAGCAGTGCTGCCCAGTAGAACTTTCCGCAATGACAGAAATGTCTCACACGCGACTGCTGGGGATCCAGTCAGCAGACTCAGTTCTCTTCAACACTTAGTCAAAAACAGAAGTTCTGTCCGTTCAATAATGCAGCAGTACCATTAAAGAATGTTCCATAAATTTCACAATAAGTCACTACAACACAGGCAAGAACAACCTGGTTACTGAGTGTTACCAATTCAAAGATTAGTCTCTACACAAGAAAACTTGGAAGCACTGACGTCTTATAGCTCTTATCGTAAAGGAAACTTAAGAGAGATGTTTCTACATTTGACAACAGAAACAAGGTGAGCAAGATAGGGCTGTCGACTTGGCAGGGAAGGTGGCCCTGAAAGAATATGAGGTGGGAGTACTGTGGCCAGCGGCCAGCAAATCTAGGCTAAAGAATGAATTTAGAGGACTAATAACCAGTACAGGAGTTTGAAGCTGAACGGAGTAAAGAGGCTCTCCAAGAAGCAACTGATTGGGGGAGAGAAAATGTGCTCTCGGTGGGCTTTAGAACCAGGGAGTAGACGATGGGATTCCTGATCCAGAGTACTCAATTATGTTCAGCCTATAAAGCGTGCGTGTTTTATCACCTTGGCACCTGAGTCTTAGTTTCATTATTACCCAGGTCTTTATGTGGGCTACTAGTCACTGAGGCACAAAAATGGTAACCCTAGTCTGCCAGGAAGTCTTAATGTCATACTGCCAATATGCTGACTTCATAATTTGAGTGATTTCAAGTGAGTGGACCATACCTCATAGCTTTACACTGTCTTTCCACAGACAGGGCTGGGCCAAACCCTGGTCGAAGGAGAAAGGGAAAAACACTGCATAGCACTGGTGCCAGCATCAGCCTTGTAAGCTCCCAGAGGAAAGAAGGCTAGTGTTCAAGGCTGCTAAATTTACAAATGCTTCAAGGATGTACGGGATTTTTAATTATTTAAATAAGCCATGAAACTAAAGTAAGAATTCTCTACCACCATTACAAAATTAGAATGTTTCAGCAAGCAACCTAAATTTGCACACAAAATTGAAAAAAAAGGCATTACTGTGACGAATTACTCTTTACCACCTTTTTCAAAGATAGATCAAAATACCCCCTAATAAATGTCACTTAATCTCACTGCTAAAGATTGGCAGGTGATAAATGGGAAACACAGTGTCCCTAAATACACAGTGAAGAAGACATGTGAAGTTTAATCTTCACATGTCTAAGAAGAAGGGAAATTTATTCAGAACAAATAGGAACATAAGGCATTAAACTACTAGGGAACTGAATTGAAATATATGAATACAGACTGATGAAAATAAGTATACTCAGTTATAACTGGCGTAACTACTGCTAAAAAAAAGAGAAAGAAAAAAATCCAGTCCTTTCTTCCTAAGTGCTACAAATCAGCTTTCTGTTTGAGACCTATCAAGGAGCCCTATAAATGCACCAGCACCTTGAGGAACAGATTAGGAAACTGTCCTTAATGCAAGTCCCTAAGACAACAGAAAAAAATAACAAATATCTTCCATCATTTTACAAATAATCTTCTGCTGTCTTTCTGTCCCTCTGTCTGTGGTTTCCTAATCTTTGAGGAGTGAACAGAACTATGTACTTGAGTCAAGAATATTTTCTTGGGGAATACAGACCTGATTCAGTACAGCATCTTGACACCCAGCCACTCGAGACAAGGAAGTAAAGCACAACACTAGTACTATTTTGGATCCATCTGCAAAAAAGAACTACTTGAGCAATCCCTGAAGAGAGTTTATTAGCTAAATACTAATTTCAAGTTCACTTGAAGCCAAGTAAAAGTCAGGTCCTAGACATGAGGCTTTCTAGAAAAGAATGTTAGCATGAATAAAATATGCATAAATTATAATCTATAACTCTTTTCTCAGAGACTCTGAGCAAAATATTCCCTCTTCCTTTCATGTGAAACAGCCTATAAACACTTTCTTGCTAAATTTAAATTGCTATGGGAATAGTCACTGTGAATTCAAAATTAAGATGATCATATTAAATATGAAATTCTGAATGAAAAGCAATATGTTATAGTTTAAGAAATACTAAAAGCCAATAGTATGATAATCAAGATAACCATGATTTCATTATTTTTAAACATCCCCTTTTCTTCTCTGGGCAGACCCTTTTACTTCTACACCGCCTACTCCTTAGAGAAAAACAGAAGGTGCAATTTCCCAAAGGGGCTCTTCTTTCAGAATGACTACCAGCAACAGGTGTGGTACAGTCAATGAGTACATTATCTGCGGTCTGAATCATGAAGCATTTTCCCCATGTAAAAAAGGCAACCTTCAAAAACTGAAATTCCATTTATAGGCTCTTTTGTATAGGTTTATTTTTAAGTTATTTCAGCCAGCACTTAACCATCAAATTACCCCAATGTTCATAGCAGCACAATTTACAATAGCCAAGTACTGGAAGCAACCTAAGTGCCCATCAGCAAACGAGTGGATCCAAAAACTATGGTATATTTACACAATGGAATTCTATGCAGCAGAGAGAAAGAAGGAGCTTATACCCTTTGCAACAGCATGGATGAAACTGGAGAGCATTATGCTAAGTGAAATAAGCCAGGCGGTGAGGGACAAATACCATATGATCTCACCTTTAACTGGAACATAATCAATAGAAGAAAAAAGCAAACAAAATATAACCAGAGACATTGAAGTTAAGAACAATCTAACAATAGCCAGGGGGGGGGGGGGGACAGTGGGAAGAGGGGATTACAGGAGCTACTATAAAGGACACATGGACAAAACCAAGGGGAAGGGTGGAGGTGGGGGAGGGAGGTGGGTTCAGCTGGGGTGGGGTGGAGGGATGGGGAGAAAAGGCATACAACTGTAATTGAATAACAATAAAAATTAAAAAAAAAAAAGGACACATGGACAAAACCAAGGGGAAGGGTGGAGGTGGGGGAGGGAGGTGGGTTCAGCTGGGGGGATGGGGAGAAAAGGCATACAACTGTAATTGAATAACAATAAAATTTTTAAAAAAATTTTTTGAAAATGTATTTATTTGCAAAAGAGGAACTATACTAGATGTTTTCACTAAATTCATTAAAATAAACCTGCTACAACAAAACCAAGTATTTAATTTTCAATATTTTATTTCATCATTTCTTCTCTTAATGAAGAGCTTGGTCATTAGAATTCATGTATTAAGCAGAATACAGAAGCCAATTGGTTAGGAAGATCTCTTTCTTACAGCTAGAAGTATAGCTAATTTGCAACAGATAAAATAGCTCATCATAGTCCAAATAATCCCCGAGAGAAGAAAGAGACAGAGATCACAGAAAGAATAAAACATCCAGAGTCGTCACATTGACAAGGATAGAACTAATTCTGAGACTTTATGGCATTAATCTCCAGGGAAATAAATCTCAGTGGAAGTACTGTCCAGCCTGTGGTACAGTTCATTTGAACAGACTCCTAGCATGTAAAAGTTAGAATATCATCAAATTGATTAATAGGTACATCTTACCAAGTCAAGATACTGATCACTAAGAATAGCATCAGATGTTACAAACAAGCTACATCTACTGATGCAAATGAGCAGAAATCTGAAGACTAAATACAAGAAGCTTTAGGCCTTTCTGTAATATGCACTATTTAATAACTTATACCCAACTTGGCAAATTTGTACCTACTATTTCAAAATTCAACAAAACAGTCTAAAGCCTCCATTTCCACCAGAGGATACTCATGGCGAAAGTCATACAGTGACCATAACCACGCAGAAACTCCATTTTTTAATAGGACCTTTTATCCTTTCTCTTCTTGTGACTCAAACTACCGCAGCCTCGTGCAGCACCACAACTCACCTGCTTCCCTCCTTCCCTGCACCTCCCCTCCCTTAGTCATTAAGCCCTCAGGACATTAAAGTTCGGTTAGCACTAAACACTCCTAGGAACAAAGCCTCAAGTCCGTTGACCACAGAAAGAGAGTTTCGGTCAAACTAAAGATAACATCTAGGCCTCAGCTGTGTTTCAGCCCCAGACCCAGAAAAACAGAAGGACCCCACTGACCATACCCTTGTGAAACCAGAGAAACACTATGGCTGACATCAGGATCCCATGCAATGGACAACTATCCCCTACCCTGGCTCCAAACACTCAGTAGACCACAACCCTAACTTCCTCAGTCACTGTGATTCATGATTTTTCCCTGTATAATTCCTCCCCTAGAAAACACCAGGGAGCCAGATCCCAGATCTTCTCCGAGCACTACCTCACCTGTGACTCCAGGATGGTGCCATTTCCTCAAATAAACCTCTGCTGTCTTTGATGCAAACTGCTGCTGGCATTGGATTGGGCCTTGATATGCACAGGCAGACGGACCCCTTCAGTTTGGTAACATGATTTTGTCAGCTACATGTGTGCACACACGAGACAAACATGGCTCCCAAGACAAGTGGATACACACTTACATTACAATGTACACATTTTTGAAGCATTACTTCTATGAGGAAGTCAAACTGTATTAGGGATAAATACAATTATGAAGGAAAGTGATAAAGGTCTCCTTAAGCCAGAATTATTTTTTAACGGCAGATCTTAACACATCAGTGGTTTGTAAAATCAATTGAATGGGTATCCACATTTTCAAAACCAAATTAAACAACAGAATATATCAAAGACATTGTATATGGCAAATGTAAGATTTGTTTCATGAATCTTTTACATCTGGCTTGTGTGAGGAAGGGATAGCAATATAAACTGTATGTCTTACTTTGATCCTGTTTACAAATTTGAAATCCTCTGCCTCACACATTCCCTTTACAGAACATAACCTGATTAGTCAGTGCTTGAGATGAAGGGAAACCTGGGAGAATCATGTTCCTACTCATAGCCTGGAGCTCCAGAATCACAAAAGTCACAACCTTATTCTGACACCGATTCCAATGTGTGGGGTTTCTTCCACACCACCAAGCAATTCTCAGGCACCAGCTGGTGTCATGGAATTCAACTCACCTCTGACACTATCAGAGACAGCACCAAGTTCCACAGGTTAAGGCAGGGGTGTCAAACTCATTTTCACCGGGGGCCACATCAGCCTCGAGGTTGCCTTCAAAGGGCTGACATAATTTTAGGACTGTATAAATGTAACTACTCCTTAACTGTTAAGGAGTTGAAATTACATTCGGGCCTTTGAAGGCAACCTCGAGGCTGATGTGGCCCCCGGTGAAAATGAGTTTGACACCCCTGGGTTAAGGGCTCAGCATCACAAGACTATCCTCCACTTCAGACGCCAATCACAAGTCCAGGTGCTTCTGGCCAACTGACTATAAATCAGAGGTTCCCAGAAGCCCCTCCTTGGGTTTCACTGATTTGCTAGAGAAGCTCACAGAGCTCAGGAAACCAGTTTACTCACTAGGTTACCAGTTTATTACAGAGGCTATAGCAGAACAGCCACATGTAAGAGATCTGTAGAGCATGGTATGGGAAAGGGCTCAAAGCTTTTGTGTTCTCAGAGCCTGCTTCTCTCCCTGAATCTCCATGTTCACAAACCCAGAAGCTCTATGAACCGTGTCCTTTGGGGGTTTTATTGAGGCTTCATTATATAGGTATGACTGATTAAGTCACTGGCCACTGGCAACTGATTCAACCTCAACCTCCCTCCCCAGTCCAGAAATCCAGGGGGTGAGACTGAAAGTTCCAGCCCTCTAATCACATGGTTGATTCTCCTGGCAACCAGACCCCATCCTTAGGTACCATCCAAAAGTCGCTTTATTAACTTAACAACAGACACCTTTATTGTTCTTATCACTTAAGAAATTCCAGGAGCATTGTTCCAGAAATGGGGACAAAAACCAAATATATATTTCTTATTATACAGCACTCTCGGCAGTCCTGGGATCTGTCTTTTGCTTCAACGGGGTTTGGACGGAACAGACTTAGGGACACCCCTTCTTTCCAACTACCCTCCAGCCTCTTTCCTAGTCAGCACCTTCAAAACCATCTCAGCCATCCTCAGCCACCAAGACCAGCCGGCCCCGTTTTTTTTTACCTTAATTCTTCATTGCTGAACACCCTTGAGCTCCCAAATTCATGAGAATTATTCTACCAAGGTAGAGGCCACGGTTAACCACCTGGCCAACCTGTATCTGCCAGCCTCCTATGCCTACCTCTCTCTGGGCTTCTATTTCAACCGGAAAGGTGTGGCTCTGCAGGGCATGGGCCACCTCTTCCGAGAGTCAGCTGAGGAGAAGCGTGAGGGCTCTGAGCGTCTCACCAGCGCAGTGCATGCCTTCTTCTCCAGGACATGGAAAAGCCTTCCCAAGATGAGTAGGGTAAAACCCAGGACACCATGGAAGCAGCCTTGGCCTTGGAGAAGAACCTGAACCAGGCCCTTTTTGACCTGCATGCCCTGGCTTCTATCCACACAGACCCTCATCTCTATGACTTCCTGGAGAACCATTCCCTGGATGAGGAGGTAAAACTCCTCAAGAAGATGGGCAACCACCTGACTAACATTCGCAGGCTGGGCAGCCCCCAGGCTGAGATGGACGAGTATCTCTTTGAAAGGCTCATCCTCCAGCATGACTAGGAAGCCTTTGGAGCCCAGAGGCCTTTGAGGGGCCCGTCTGCATTTGCCTGTTAACTGGCTTTTCCCTGAAGCCCCATCCTGGAACCCACTCCCATGTATTGGACCAAATGGAAACAATAAAGCTTTCTGAAGCAAACAAAAAAAGATTTTCTCCTGTTTTTGTTTACAAGTGTCAATTGATGGTTCTTGGTGCCAATTCAACACCAACAAGAATCCCCAATTTGGGGCGCAGTTAAGAAGGAAACTTCATTCAGTGCAAAACAGCTCAATTGTGATACAGTACAGCTGTGAAAACAGCACAGCTATGGAACATCTCAATTGAGAAAAAGCAGGGATGTTGAGGCAGCCCCGAGGCCAGGCAGCCCCAAGGCCAGGCAGCCCCGAGGCCAGGCGGCCCTGGGCCAGGCCCGTTTCCAGCTAAGCAGCTCTGCTGTGCTCCTCCATGGTCTGGTCTGGTCTGGTCTGCTCTGTGCAGGTCTGTTTTGCACTGCATGGGTCTGCTTTGCTCCTGTGCTGCTCTGCTTTGCTCAGTGCTGCTCTGGCGAGACACCCTTGGTGTTTCAGGTTAAGCGAGGAAGACACAGGTTTCAGTCTTTGCTGGAAGAGGAAAGTGCGTTCCCCTACCCTGACTCCAAGGGGAGCTGGCTTATATGAACAGGAGTCCTCGCCCCTGGTCCCTGATTGGTCTGTCCTCATGCAAATGAGGACTCTACATCCTCACAGTTTGGCACTGTTCTGATCAGAATAGAGCCACTCCAGTTGGTTGGAGCTCACAGCTCCAGTTGGATATGGAATACCTCAGTCCTATTAGCTGAAATAGGATTCTAGGAACTCCTTTATAAGGGCCAGCTTAGATGGCAGAAACACAGCACAGGCAGGCAGTTCAGTGCAGGCTTCTCCCTGAAGTGAAGTTTGTGTAGAAATGGCTGCTAAACTCTGCTTTTTAAAAACACAAGGACAAAATCAAGGGGGAGGGTAGAGGTGGGGGAGGGAGGTGGGACTGGCTGGGGTGGGGTGGAGGGAGGGCGAGAAAATGCAGACAATTGTAACTGAATTTAAAAAAATTTTTTTTCTAATTTGGGATTAAAAAAAAAAATTTGAGCCCAGTTAGCCACCAGGAGCCTTTCTTAGTAGGTGTCTTCTTTCTTAAGGTTAACGCAAGTTTTGTAGTAGCTCTTACTTTCAGGTCTATGACCCATTGCTTTAATTTATTAAATTGTGCAAGGTAATAAAAACATTTCTTTAAATGGGCCATTTCCTGGAAGAAAATATTTTCACACATGTAAACAAAAGTTAACATCTATGTCTAGAATACACAAAGAACTCCTACAAAGATGAACTACTTGCTATACATGTACACAGAAACCCTTGGCAGTAATTTATTAAGCAACATGCCACACTGTTCAGTTTTCTCAATTGAGAATGTGTAAATTACATTTTCAGAGTAAACAAGGTAGCTCTGTATGTCTAACCAGAAACCACATTTCCTGCCAAACCCACACCATCAGTCGTGCCGATTTCTTTTAATGGCCAAGTCACTCTCCCACCAGCCTGTCACCCCTCCCTCTTCTTTACTAAAGTATCACTGAATTTACAATGTGGTCAACAGAATTTGATCAAATTTTATAATCAATTATGATTCATGAATTGCCAGAGTAAAATGGCACCATTTTAGGAGATAGGATCAGAGGCTGGAAATCAGTACCAACAGTTATGTTTGGAGTAACATGTACAACTGAGTACAATATGCTAAAACCAAGTTCCCTACAGAGGCAAACTCTAAAAGAACAATACAGAGAGAGAGTAGTTCACTGTCACACTGGGAAGGTGCAAAATGCACCAGGAAGAATTTTAAACTAAGAAACAGGAGACCGGAATTCTAGTCTAAACCATGCCATAAACTAGCTATGAATTGCACTATGTAATATCCCTAGTCTTCAGCTTTTTCATCCTTAAAAGTACAATGAGATAATTGTTAAAAGTTCTGAAATCTCTAAAATTCTATGGTTCTACACACCCTTTCCACAGATGGGGAAAATGTACTACAATGAGCTGAAAATAATAATTTGGACTTAAATGTAATATAAATGGGCACCTCAGTTTCCTTTTAACAACAATGAAAAAACCATTAAAGAACTTATTACCTCTTTTCAAAATCAAGTAACACCAAATATTTCAACAAAATAACTCCCTTTTTGCCCTAACTGGAGTGGCCATGGACTGGGCATCGTTCCGGGAACTGAAAGGTCACCTGTTCAATTCTGGGTCAGGGCACATGCCTGGGTTGCAGACCAGGTCCCCAGCAGGGCACATGAGAGGCAATCAATTGATGTTTCTCTTGAACATTGATGTTTCTCTCACACATCAATGTTTCTTTCCCTCTCTTTCTCCCTCTCTTCCCTTCTCTCTAAAAATAAATAAATAAAGCCTTTTAAAAAAACTTCCTTTTATCAGAATTTCCCCTTCTTATCAATCAACCTGCCAGTTACTCCCTACGTCCTGGAAGTGTAAATACAATGTTAGGAGTTACTGACTGGCAGAACAGCTCATCCCAGTGCTGTGCCCCCAAAGCAGACTTCAGTCATACCTCTGAAACTGCAGAGCCACTGCACACATGAGGTCTGGTCCAAATGTCTATGCAATCTGCAGGATTCGTGCTTCTTTGGCTAACCATAGGGATTCAACCTCATTTGGACCACAAATCCTTCCTGTGACCTACAATAAAACTCTGGCTCTAGCAATTCCTAATCTGTCTTTCTACCATTTGTTCTACAGAGTATTAGTCCTGCAAGATGCTCTAAGAACAAAGAATGCCACACATATTTCAGAAACGCTGCATGCTACCTCATTCTGGAGCAATTCACAATGAACATGAAAACATTAAAGGCTCTGAGAAGCCCTAGAGAGTACAGAAATCTGATTTATATTGTTTTGTGATGTACCTACAAAACCCTTTTTTCACAGGGTATCTATTAACACCCTACAACATAGTGCTCCAAGGAAGCTATTTTGGAAAGTGCTTGCTTAAACATAATGTGATGATATTTAATTCACACATTGCTAAACTGAAACCAATTTGCTTTTTGTTGTTTGTTTTGATTTTTGCTTCATTCTATATGACTCAAAAATCATTTACTGAAACTGATTTGTTTTTTTTGATTTTTGCTTCTGACACCCTTATATTACTCAAAAATCGTTTACTAATTTCTAAATGTTAAATTAATTTTCCAAAATCCAATTGTTCAATGTTAAACAAACAAATAGTATAGCTTTTCCCTGACACAAGCATCTGAAAACGACCAAAGAATATGGTTGGGCGTGACAAAAAGCCATCGCCAGTTTCCTGTCTGAGCACGTAAATCACTGTTACCCTGTCAGGGTATAACTGGTACCATTCCTGCCTGGTTGTATTGTTTCCGCTTTGGTAACTGCAGAGTTTACATTAAAAAACAAAACAGAACTTTTAAGCAAAAGGTAATTAAAATACAGCCAAAGTGAGAATAATTTAAACCACCAGCAGAAGAAGGGAAATTTAAAAACTGAAAATTGGTAAGTCTTAAGACATACCGTATAAAAGGTAAAAACCTATTATTTAAAAAAAAAACTTATGGGACAAAAGGCTTATACACAGCATTCATATTGAAAATATAAACACTTGAATTAAGATTGACTTATAAAGTCACACATAATGGGGCAATACTTGCAAAAAGTAGAACACTTTGTTAGGTATCTAAATACTTCAGTTTTTCAGCTTTTGCACTCTTGATAGTAAGTGTTCTTTCTTTCTTCTAGTCATGTCAAAGAAGAAGAAAATAAAGGAACAGCCTACCCTAAATCACCATCATCAAAAACACTTGGTCCTAATACATTAGTTAAAAAAATGTCCTTCTCAAGGTGCTTCTCAGGTCTTTCAAACCCACCCTGGGGATTCTGCGGCACAAATCTGTATGGCACTTGAAGATTCACTGTCAGATCTTGATAAAAATCACAATAAAAAATACGGAACTTGCCCTCATTAAATAAACTCAAAGTTACTACTTCCAGTTACAGCTATTACTAAATACAGAAAAGAGAAAGCACTGAATATCAGCTTTCAATGTCAAATTCTATGACTGTAAAACTGTGAGATCACATTTTTCTTTACATTAATGCCTCTGCTTCCTGCTGTCAGTTAGTTCCCTTTACCACCATCCTTCAAGCTCCCGTTCAAAATGCATCACTTTCAGGGAGTCCTCACTTCCCGACTAAATGCCTACAGGACCAAGTGTTTAAAGGTGAAGTTGTACTTTGTGACACGCTGCTTTAGGAAGATGTTCTTTACTCATGTGTGTGCATGAATTCTCAACAAGATTATATGAGGATTCTTTTATAATTCAGGGCTGCTCAAATGTTTCCACCAAAGCACTTCTTTTGTTAGAGGATCTATCATAAAATCAAAATGTATTTGAAGTCTTCTGTTTAACGTTTAAAATTCACTTGAAATGTAAGATTCAATACCATAGTCTACATTTGTTTTAACATAAAAATAGGAATGTTTTTGTGTTGGCGAGGACACAGAAAAATTGGAACCCTGTGCGCTGTAGGTAGAATTGTAAAATGTTGTGCCCACCACAGAAAATTGCATAGAGGTTCCTCAAATAACTAAAAATAGAACTACAATAGAATCTAGGAATCACACTTCTGGGTATACATTCAAAAGAACCAAAATCAAGAACTCCAAAAGATATTAGCACTCCCCATGTTCATTGCAGCGCCATTCACAATGGCCAACAGGTGGAAGCAACCCAAATGTCTATTGACAGATGAACGGATAAATGAAATGTGACATATGCAACGAAATACTATTCAGCCTTAAGAAGGAAGGAAATCTTATCACATGCTACAAATTGATGAACCTGACAGACATTATGCCAAGTGAAATAAGCCAGCTGCAAAAAAAACAGATACTACATAATTCCAATTATATGAGGTATCTAAAGTAGTCAAATTCATAGAGACAGGAAGTAAAATGGTGGTTTTCAGGGGCTGGAGGTAGGGGAATAGGGGCTTGTTGTTTAATGAGTACAAAGTCTCAGACCTCTAAGACGAAAAAGTTCTGGAGACCTGTTTCCCATCGATGCGATTATACTTAACACTACTGAATTGAGAAATGATTAAGATGGTAAATTTTGTGTCTTTACCATAATTTTTTAAATGTTTTTATTCGCTGTATTTGCTCCAAATCATCAGGTAAAATTGATGTCACTGTATTCACTCAACATATACAGACACTGATGGAATGAAGTTGCCTGAAAACCCTAGGCAGCCTTAAAGGTGGCTCACAGGACACAACCTTCTGCTGCTCTCACATCCTCTGCTCAGGTCAACTGTTATCAAGCAACTATACTGTGGTAACTGCGAGGGAACATAAAGATTAATAAGGCCATGGCCCTGGCCCCAGAGCAGATCAGAGAAACCCATCACACCTTGCTCAGTGCTGGGACCTATTACCTGTGCAATGGATTGACCGGGTCTGCAGTTCTCAATTACCTGCTACACTGTGGGAAAAGTGGGATTTCTGTGAGCCGCAGTTTCTCTAGACAAAGTTCTCACAACAGTAAGCACAATGAACAATACCCACACGTGGGACAGAAGTCAACATAAGCTTTAAAACATTAAATTAACCAAAAGTTCTTCTGTTAAAAGAGAAACACCTGATGTAAAAATGACAGGAAGGCTCTTCCACTAAAGCAGATATATAGAGAATCCTTAAGGCACTTATCAGCCTAGCAAAGCAGAGGCAGACTCTCCATAGCAACAAGAGCAAGCAAAGGCTGTCCAATAATATAGAAATACGCAGCCCAATATAAGAGGAAATACTTGGCTGAGATAATTTTAAACAACTGTATCAGTACAAATTCCAATGTTTTATCTAGCAGACCAACTGGATTCGGTTCTGGGCGATGTCTCATCATGACAGCACCCAGAGCTGTCCCCTGAATGGAATAGTCCCTGCTACTTCCTGGAAGGTCTTCCTGTGTACTGCAGTGTCGATTTGGTCATAAATCCTAGTACTCCGCCTCCAGGTGCCACCACCAGACACTTAGTCTGTAAGGACAAGCTCACTCTCCTTAATAATGGGATTTCGATGGGTTATGTTACCACAGAAACAGCTTTACTTCCAAGGGAATCTGATAAAGCAGACATTATGGGAAAAGCTGCTTTTGTCCATCCTCAGGCGTCTCACTGAGACGCAGGCCCTCATCATTTCTGGATTACTGCAAAAGCCTCCTACCTGCCGCCCTCCCTGCCTGTCATCACACATGCCTCAAACCCACCCTTGTTTACACTCAAGTCATTAATCTTTCTAAATTCCAAAACTTATCCTGGCCCTCCCCTGCTTAATACCTTCTGTGGTTCACAAAGCCATTGGGATGTCTGAAATGCCATAGGAGGCTCTTTACTATTTAGGCCCTGCATGACACAGTTCTTGAAAACCTTTGTTTAGAAATCATTTCAAACTTACAGAAATGTTGCAAGAATAGTAAAAAAAGACTCCTGATCCTTTTCATCCAGATTCACCACTTACTAACCCTAGGACACAACCTCAGTGAAAGCAGGAACTTATATTTTAGTCATAGTGCCTGGCAAGGAGTTGATAATCAACAAATTCATGGAAGAAATTAATCTGTAAGTGAAGTAGAAATTAATAAAGGGTACATTTGTGGACTGAATGCAAATGTCACCTCCACTCCCTCCTGGACTCTCACTTAAGCAACTGCTACAGACTGTTTTTAATCCTCACCCAAGGATATGTTTATTGATTTGTGAGACAGAGAAACATTGATGTGAGAGAGAAACATCGATTGGTTGCCTCCTGCATGCACCCCAACCAGGAACTGAATCTGCAACCTTTGGTGTAGGGGGCGATACTCCAACCAACTGAGCCACCCAGCCAAGGCTAATCACATTTCTTAAACCTTAATCCAAAGGAATGAAGAGAAGAGACAACGTCAGCCAAAAAAGGGAGGTAGTTGACCTGGTAGCCCTAGTCATGTGAACCTTAGGAGGGAAGCCCAGAAGGGAGGCACAGGCACCTCTGAATGTGTGGATACAGGGATGGCCCAAAGCAAGAGGATGGCTGAAAAAAATCTTATATCAGTTAGACTACCCAGAGCTCCTGCCCAACATGGTACAATCACATAACCAACCCTCTCAGCAACGCCAGCTGAAAAACCCCAGAGAAATTCAATCAACTGTAAGTGAGCAACTATGTGCCAGGCTCAGTCTAGGTGCCCTAAATCTCTGAGGAAACAAAGCTAAGGCCTTGCCCCCGACCCTGGAGCTTCTGTTCTAGCGGGAAGAAATAAGCAAGCAAAACTGTGACAGATCTGATGTGACTTATAGAGCAAGAGGATAGGGTGTGTGATGTGGTCCTTGCTACAGAGCAGAAATCTGAAAGAAGTGAGCCATGCAGGTATTCAGACAAAGACCATTCCAGATAGACGGGGGTGGGTAGAAGACCTTGAGGTGGGAGCATACTCTGTGGGCGAACAGTGCGGCAGCTGACACGGTGAAGGTACAGGGGCAGATGGGGTCTGAGATGGAGTCTGAGATGGATCGAGGGACCAGATGACAGAAGAGTCCATAGAAGCAATGATTCCCCTCCACAGCTGCATACTGGAATCACATGAACAGCTTTCCAAAACTTAACATAAGTCCTATCCCAGAGTTTCTGGTCTGAATTTTGATTGGTATGGGAGGGGGCTGGTTGTACTTTCAAAATCTCTGCAGGTTGTTCCAATGTGCAAATGAGGTTAGAATCAAGGACTCAAAGAACTCCGGACTCTGGGCAGAGCTGGGGGATGAAGTGGAGGGCTCCACAGAAAGCAGGAAGATTGAGGTACAGGTGACAAACCCAAGATCCACCTTGCCAGCCTCTCCCCATCTAACTCCAAGAAACCACTAAAGAAAATACTGGTGGCTAGACACCTATGTGTCAGTTGGAAACCGATGCCAGCAAAAAACAAACAATGATTGCGCCAACTGTGAGGGAGGGGAAAGACAAACAGCTGGGGTGCTCCAAGTTTCTGAAAACTGAGCATTGTAACCCAACTAATGGAATGGGAAATGGGAGACAGCCTCAGGAGAGGGTGCGAGAAAAAGATAAGAAAAACAGAGACATCTATGCTATGTAGATGCACTTGGGGATTACTAAATTAAGTAAGTAATTTAACCACGAAGTATAATCGCTTAGACTCCCTTAGAAACAATCATCTGGAACAAAAAATTATAGCTATGCTATGTCTGTGTAGATGGAAAATGTTGCAATAATGAGTTTCTAGTAGGTAGAAAATTCATCAACAATTCCAACCATTTTAAAGATTTTTCATTTTCAAGAATGACAAAAGAAATATTTTGAAATTATATGGGTAAACACATTCAAGAATATATATACAATCAGATATTAACATGAGTCTATATGCTATTTCTAAAAATATCCAATATACTTATAAGAATATCAAATACTGTCTCTTAATTGCCTATATCAGCTGTCACAGTTGCTGTACAAACTGAGACAAAGAATCAAGTATCAGTAAACTAGTAATTTATTTTGTATATTTAAAAAGTAAATTGGAGAGAACCAAGATGGCGGCATAGGTAGACACACTGCGCCTCTTCGCACAGCCAGAACTGACAGAATATCGAACAGCAAGGAAGTCCGACATCAAGGAACTAAAAAATAAACATTCATCCAGACCGGTAGGAAGGGCAGAGATGGGCACCGGGGCAGAGAGGACTTGCATGGCCATGGCGGGACCCAGACTGGCAAGGTGTGGGACGAAACGGGCAGGCAGTCTGACCACTAGCAGACCCTGCAGCCCCACATTCATGCAGATAAACCGAGAGGGCCGGACTCAGAGTGGCGGAGAACGGGGCAGGTAGAGCAACAGTTAGCACCCTGCAGCCCCACATTTGCGCACAGATAAACCAGACAAACGGTGGGGAGCAAAGCAGACGGAGCAACCCAGGTCTCCGGCGCGGGGAAACAAAGCCTCAAACCTCTGATTGAAAACTCCTGTGGGGGTTGGGGCGGCAGCAGGAGAGACTCCAGCCTCACAAGAGAGGTCGTTGGAGAGACCCACAAGGGCCTAGGGCGTGCACAAGCCCACCCACTCGGGAACCAGCACCAGAGGGGCCCGGTTTGATTGTGGGTAGCGGAGTGAAACACTGAAGTCCGGTGGAGAGGGGAGAAGGTGCCATTGCTCCTTCTGGGCCCCTCCCCCACATACAGCCTCACAGCAGAGCAAACAGCATTACCATGCCCCAGTGAACACCTAAGGCTCCGCCCCTTAAAGTAACAGAATCACCAAGACAAAAAAAAAAATGGCCCAAATGACAGAACACTTCAAAGCTCCAGAAAAAATACAACTAAGCGAGGAAGAGATAGCCAACCTAACGGATGCACAGTTCAAAACACTGGTTATCAAGATGCTCACAGAATTGGTTGAATTTGTTCGAAAACCAGATGAAAAAATGAAGCCTATGCCAAGAGAAACAAAGGAAAATGTACAGGGAACCAATAGTGATGGGAAGGAAACTGGAACTCAAATCAATGGTGTGGACCAGAAGGAAGAAAGAAACATCCAACCAGAAAAGAATGAAGAAACAAGAATTCAAAAAAATGAGGAGAGGCTTAGGAACCTCCAGGACATCTTGAAACATTCCAACATCCGAATTTAGGGGTGCCAGAAGGAGAAGAGGAAGAACAAAAAATTGAAAACTTATTGGAACAAATAACGAAGGACAACTTCCCTAATCTGGCAAAGGAAATAGACTTCCAGGAAGTCCAGGAAGCTCAGAGAGTCCCAAAGAAGCTGGACCCAAGGAGGAACACACCAAAGCACATCATAATTACATTACCCGAGATGAAAGAGAGGAGAGAATCTTAGAAGCAGCAAGAGAAAAGGACATAGTTACCTACAAAGGAGTTCCCATAAGACTGTCAGCTGATTTCTCCAAAAAGACCTTACAGGCAAGAAGGGGCTGGCAAGAAGTGTTCCAAGTCATGAAAGGCAAAGGCCTACATCCAAGATTACTCTATCCAGCAAAGCTATCATTTAGAATGGAAGGGAAGATGAAGTGCTTCTCAGATAAGGTCAAGTACAAGGAGTTCATCATCACCAAGCCCTTATTATATGAAATGTTAAAGGGAGTTACCTAAGAAAAAGAAGATCAAAAATAGGAGCAGTAAAAATGACAGCAAACTCACAGTTATTAACGACCACACCTAAAACAAAAACAACTAGGCAAACAACTAGAACAGGAACAGAACCATAGAGATGGAGATCACATGGAGGGTTGTCAACAGGGGAGTGGGAGGGGGAGAGGGGGGGAAAGGTACAGAGAATAAGTAGCATAGATGATAGGTGGAAAATAGGGGGAGGGTAAGAATAGTGTAGGAAATGTAGAAACTAAAGAACTTATAAGTATAACCCATGGACATGAACTATAGGGGGTGAATGTTGGAGGGAGGGGGTGGGCAGGATGGAGTGGAGTGGGGGGGGGAATGGGACAACTGTAATAGCATACTCAATAAATATATATATATTTTTTAAGTAAATTTTAAATTTCTTTGTTTTTAAAAAAGATTTTTTTTAATTTTCATAAGTACATTTGATTCTTTTATTTTTTTAATATATTTATTGATTATGCTATTACAGTTGTCCCATTTCCCCCCTTCACTCAACTCTATCCTGCCCATCCCCTCCCTCCCACATTCCCCCCTATAGTTCATGTCCATGGGTCATACATATAAGTTCTTTGGCTTCTACATTTCCTATACTGTTCTTACCCTCCCCCTGTCTATTTTCTACCTACCATTTATGCTACTGATTCTCTGTACCTTACCCCCCCTCTCTCCCCTTCCCACTCCCCTATTGGTAACCCTCCATGTGATCTCCATTTCTGTGGTTCTGTTCCTGTTCTAGTTGTTTGCTTAGTTTGCTTTTGTTTTTGTTTTAGGTGTGGTTGTTAATAAGTGTGAGTTTGCTGTCATTTTACTGTTCATATTTTTTATCTTCTTTTTCTTAGATAAGTCCCTTTAACATTTCATATAATAATGGCTTGGTGATGATGAACTCCTTGTACTTGACCTTATCTGAGAAGCACTTTATTTGCCCTTCCATTCTAAATGATAGCTTTGCTGGATACAGTAATCTTGGATGTAGGTCCTTGCCTTTCATGACTTGGAATACTTCTTGCCAGTCCCTTCTTGCCTGTAAGATTTTTTTGAGAAATCATGGGAACCCCTTTGTAGGTAACTGTCTCCTATTCTCTTGCTGCTTCTAAGATTCTCTCCTTCTCTTTCATCTCGGGTAATGTAATTATGATGTGCTTTGGTGTGTTCCTCCTTGGGTCCAGCTTCTTTGGGACTCTCTGAACTTCCTGGACTTCCTGGAAGTCTATTTCCTTTGCCAGATTAGGGAAGTTGTCCTTCGTTATTTGTTCCAATAAGTTTTCAATTTTTTGTTCTTCCTCTTCTCCTTCTGGCACCCCTAAATTCGGATGTTGGAATGTTTCAAGATGTCCTGGAGGTTCCTAAGCCTCTCCTCATTTTTTTGAATTCTTGTTTCTTCATTCTTTTCTGGTTGGATGTTTCTTTCTTCCTTCTGGTCCACACCATTGATTTGAGTTCCAGTTTCCTTCCCATCACTATTGGTCCCTGTACATTTTCCTTTGTTTCTCTTAGCATAGCCTTCATTTTTTCATCTAGTTTGTGACCAAATTCAACCAATTCTGTGAGCATCCTAATTACCAGTGTTTTGAACTGTGCATCTAATAGGTTGGCTAAGTGTTCGCTGCTTAGTTGAATTATTTCTGGAGCTTTGATCTGTTCCTTCCTTCAGGCCTTTTTTTTTTTTTTTTTTTTTTTTTTTTTGGTCTTGGCACACCTGTTACATAAAGGGGCAAAGCCGTAGGTGTCCCCCAGGGCGGGGTAATGCTGGTCGCTGTGCTGTGACACTGTATGAGGGGGAGGAGCCGAGAGGGAGCAATTGCGCTTGCTCCACTCTCTGCCTGATTTCAGTCACTCCATCTGCTACCCACAATCAAACTGGGCCCCTCTGGTGCTGATTCCTGAGTGGGTGGGCTTGTGCATGCTCTAGGCCCCTGTGGGTCTCTCCAACAAACTCTCCTGTGAGGCTGGGAGTTTCTCCTGTTGCCACCTCAACCCCCACAGGTGTTTTCAGAGGTTTGAGGCTTTATTTCCCCAAGCTGGAGCCCTGGGTTGAGGGGTCTGTTTCTCTCCCCCGCCATTCCTCCCGGTTTATGTGTGGGCGAATGTGGGGCCATGGGGTCTGCTAGTGGTCACACTGCCTGCCCCTTTCGTTCCACAATCCACCACTCTGGGTTCAGCCACAAGTCCTGTCCGCCCTGGCTACCCATCTCCACCCCCTCCTAACAGTCTGGATGAATGTTTCTTCTTTATATCCTTGATTTGTCAGACTTCCATGCGGTTCAGTTTTCTGTCAGTTCTGGTTGTTTTCCATTTTTAAATTGTTGTTGTCCCTCTTTTGATTGTGTGAGGAGGCGCAGTGTGTCTAACTATGCCTCCATCTTGGTTTTTCCCTGGAAATTTTAAATTTCTAAAGAACATCAATATTTTAAAGATGCAGGAGGCCTAACAATAAAGAGAGTAACAATATTTTTAAGTAACCTTTCAGTGTCTTTCAATAAATAGCTAGAGGTACTAAAAATGTGAGGAAAAAGGCCATCACTGAACTCAGACACTGCAGCAGGAGCTACAGACCCCAGGAACGCATCTAGAATAAAGCATGGTGTCTGAAAGTTGTCTGAATACAACAGTTCAACTCATTTCAGTAAGCATTTGTTGATGTCCTACTACATACCAAGTGGCCTGCTAAGGCCTGGATGAAAGGCCCCTGCCCCCAACGAGCTCAAAAGCTGTAAGGGAGATGGACACCCAGACAAGTCATCGTGACCACTGTGCGGCCCCAGGCCCCAGGTAGGGAGGGGACACAGAATGGAAGAACTGACTGACTGCACTGGGGCACCTGGGGAGGTTTCAGGACTGAAATGAGAATCTGGGAGAGTTTTTAAAGAAAAGGGAAAAGTGGATTGGGGAGAGAAAAATCAGATTAAACAACAGTAAAAGTTAGAGAGCATGGTATGTTCAGGAAACCATCATTAAAGGAAGGGCGAATTTGTGAGAGGGGGCAGGAGATGCTAGGGAAGCAGTGTGGCGTTCCTGTCTCCAGCAGCAAAGCT
Organism: Desmodus rotundus; assembly: GCF_022682495.2. NCBI lineage: Eukaryota > Metazoa > Chordata > Mammalia > Chiroptera > Phyllostomidae > Desmodus > Desmodus rotundus. The sequence continues at coordinate 67,501,351 of NC_071393.1, read as the reverse complement.
TTCAGAAGCCTCCATGTGGAAAGGATGCACATCCGGTTTGGTCTCCGGGCTCCGTGTGCATCAGGGTGTTCCTAAAACAGTTTAACAATTACTGCTTTGACCTCATTAATTTAATACTTATTGCCATTATTCCCTGAGCCAAAAATCCAAGACTAAACAAGCCTTCAAACCCCTGCATTAACTCCCCTTTTCCTCCATGGGTGGGGGGGGATCTCTCATCTCATTATTCTTAAGCCCACACCCTTCCTGTCTCCTTGAAGGCAGGACACATTTTGCCCAAATGGCTCTCTATATATATATGAAAGAAATTTCCTTCCCAATCTATGTGAGACACAGATTCTCAAACAGAAGCTCCGCAACCATCTCTGTTAGCCCATTTTCTCTACATAACTTCAACAATTCTATAACCACTGTGCACTTTTCCTAATTCCCTCCCTTTCTGCATTCATCTAGCTTGTACGGAATGTAACCAGGGACCCTTGTCAAGAAGGATGCTACTGACTTTCTGTCTACATTGCTCCAGTTTGTGGTGTGACATCAGTCTTCAGGGTTCCAGGAGCATAAAGAGTAGAAATACAAACCAACCAAAATGACCTATGCCTTTATTTATTTATATTACATATCCTCTCCTAAAGGAGACTCAGACTTTGATCTACAGATTATTACCCCTTCTTCTTTCATTTCAATCTCATCCTTTATGGTTATGAAGCAACTGTTTAGGAAAAACCATGATAGCACAGGAGGAAAATTTCAAACTTCAAAGCAAAAATTATTTTAACTGAGAAGGATGCTTCTATTCTTCAGAGAAATAACTCTCAACTCCATCTGTAAAGCTGGGTAAGACCAATGCCAAACATTAATTTCCTAAATACCTACCACATACAATTCACCATCTCCATCCAAGTAAGCACAGCTCTAGGGCTCAAAAGTCCATTCAGTCTCAATAGCAAGATCTCTAGATAACCCAGGGTTTATGCAGCTGCAGTAACAAAAGGCGGATTTTAGAACCAAATTCTGTCTGGCCTAGTTTTAGAAATGAGCGTCCATACTAAGGTGGCTATGTAGGTAACAGCAGCTCACAAACAAGAGGAGGAGGGGGGTGAAGAGTATCTTCAATTCGAAAAATAAATCAGTTCTGTTTTCCACATCAAAAGAGAAAAACATTCACTCTAGGTTTCAGGGGAACAGGCGGGGGGGTGCTGGAAGAAGCAAAGCACTGAGAAGACAGCAGCATACCTTGCAACCTATTCCCCAAACTATTAGAAGACAACCGCAAAATTTATCCTGCTTTGCAGGTCTACATAGATTCCTGTCGTATTTGTTGGTTAGAGGGAAATGAGAAATTAAGTCTCTTTTACTGCGATTTCAGTATTTCTTCTCTTTCTTCATCAGACATCAATACACTCAATGGCAAAATATTACAATAAATCTTTGAAAAGATATGAAATTGCACGAATGATAAAACAGTATTAAATTTTTTTAAAAATGGCTCCCAAAGCAGCATAAATGGAAAAATAGAAATTAAACATGTGTTTTGTTTTTGTATGACAATTCAATTTCACATGAGTTTCTGAGGTGGTTGAACTGGATGTGAAATGAAACTGTCCAACTGAGAAAAACAATATGGACAAAAATCTGTCAATCAACCATGTTAGTGCCTAATGTGGCGCTATAAGAAGACAACTACAGCACTGGCCAGGTGGCTCAGTTGGTTGGAGCACCATCCCATATACCAGGGGGAAAAAAAGTTGTAGGTTTGATTCCCAGTCAGGGCACATACCTGGCTTGTGGGTTGGATCCCTGGTCAGGGTATATATGGGAGGCAACCAATCAATATCTCTCTCTCTCTCTCTCTCTCTCTTTTTTTTCTCTCTCTCTCTTTCTCTCTCTTTCAAATCAATAAACATATGCTTGGATGGGGATTAAAAAAAAAAAGACACTTCAAGGATACTCGTAGATCCCTAAGGATCCCAATGTTACTAAAAAAGACTTTTCAATTTACTTGTACTCTCACAAACTCCACTCTTATTTGAGATGAATAACATCAGAGTTATCAGTCTCACTCTTTCCCCTTTTCTACCTAGACGAGGCCCTGAAAGCACCACTAAAAATTATCAGGTAGTTATCTTTTCCTACAGCTTTGCACTGGAAACAGCACAAGACATCTTGAACAGTGACTTCCAAGAATCCAGTACAAAAATAATACCCTTCACTGCCCTGACCAGCATGGCTCAGTGGATTGGGCATCGTTCCACAAAGTGAAAGGTCGCTGGTTCAATTCCTGGTCAGGACACATGTCCAGGTTGCACGTTTGGCTCCCTCTCTTCCCCTCTCTCTAAAAATAAATAAATAAAATCTTTTCAATATATAATAATGCCCTTACTTTTCAGATGTCAGAGAAGATACTGATTGTTTAGCATTGCAGTATTGTCTTTTTTTTTTTTAACAGCACCTACAGCCTTGCTATCAGAAAATCCCATGAAGATCTACGCTGATCAGCATTGTAAGCACCCTATTAGGTTAATCTCTTTGCTTAAGCTTTTGCCTTAGTAACTCAAAGGAACTACTTAATATACTTGGGCATAGGATTAATTTTTTTTTAAGTCCAGACAGCAACCAAATTGTGTGTGAAGGAAAATGTAAATTAACTTTTTGGTTTGAGCATATACTTACATTCTTTGTTAGAAATGTAAGCAGACAAGAATCTCATTAAATATTTGGTGTCCTATTCGCTCCTAATACTTATAAAATCTGAAGGTGTAATCACAATGTACAAAGCTTAAAACCATGGAGTACTGCACAAAATGATAATATCCTAGGCCAAACGGCCTCTGATCTAACCTTTTGCCTCCAGTACTAAACTAGTCATGAAGAGTGATAGTAACTTCCTTTAAAAGAGCATCATACATTTGAGAATTCTGAGAGAAAAATAAGCAATGGAGCAGAAGTAATAAAAGGAGGATAATAAATATGGAGGAGAGGGGAGAATGGGAATTAAAAATAAAAGCACCATTCTGCTAAATTATACATATTACCTGCTTTTTTAAAACGAAGCACTGTATGTAGTTCATCTCCCTCCCGATCTGTAAATTATACCGCCTATTCTTTGACAACCAAAGAGACACAGGGTGGCAGCCACTATTGTCCTAAACATTCAGTGATGTAACTTAAGTCACTGTAAGAGAAGCCAAGAATAGCAGTAAGTAACAGTTGAGATGTGTTCCATCTATTCGTCATCTTCAAATACAAAGTTTTCCCTAAAAATTAAATTTGAGATAACTGAAAAAAATCTATCTTTAAATTAACATTTATTAAGTGTGCTTAATATAATTTAAAAATTCTACTTGAATGCTTTCTTCAATGGAAAATGCTGGGCATAATATAACCTTTTGTAGTGACCCTGATCAATCATTACAAAGTAACACTCTCAGGCTGCTGATATCTGTAGGGCTGTTTGTCTCCATAGTAATGAACATTTTTGGTTATTGCTCTTGATGTGTCTAGTTTCCCTGTCTGCTCTCCTGACACCAGTTTGCTGCTGTCTGTCCTTGCTAGGGTCACCGTGCTCACCCCTCTTCTCCCTGCCCTGCTCCAATCTGCTGAGCAACTTGCAGCCTCTGTTTCTCTGCTCCTGCTACTCCCTCAGCCCAAACACCCTTCTCCAGCTCTTCCCAGGCTTACCTTTGCCAATAGCATCTCATGAAACTTCCTGATCTCTGGCAGTCTGATAGCTGAAAATGTGTATTTCAGTTTAATTTTAATTTGCATTTCTCTTACCATGAGTGGGTTGAGAATCTTTTCACATGTTTAAGAGCTATTTGCATTTCATTTTATGTGAAGAGTCTGCTCATAGCCTTTGCCCATTGTTAATAAGATCGTTAAAACTCAGTATATACATTGGAAGTCAGTCTCTGTGACATAAGTCAGGACCCTCCCCACCAGCCCCAGCCTCTATACGCACATTCATCTTTTGGTCTTGGCTTTCATTACAGTTGTTGTCATGCACGCATTCTTAATTTTTATGTAATCAAATGTTTTTCTTTTATGGTTTCTGGGTTTTGTGTGATATTTAGAACGACCCTCCCCATTCTGACATTAGAGAAGAAGTTATCAGTGATTTGTTCTAATACTGTTATGAGTGTTAAAATTTATATTAAAATTCTAGACCCACATAGACTTTATCCTGTTACACGGTAGGAGGTTTGAATCCAATTTTTTTCCCAGACGGTAACTCCACGTGGACCAACATCACTGATTTACAAATCTATCTTGTTCCCAATGATTTGAAACGCTTTGGAGTTTTTTGGTTTGCGGTTTTCTCTTATGTCATGATATCCTGGTGCTTAGGATTTCTGAGATAGAGACATTCAGATAAACTAGAATTAAAAGCAGTTTAGACTGAAGTCACTGTCTTACACCTTCTTAAAGTACAAGAATTTACTCTATCAGGGTAAGTATTGGGACCCATATACTCTTATTTGACCAGCACACAGTAATTGCTTAATAAACATTCCTTTGAATGAACAGTGATTTACATTTCTTAAGACCTAGTATAGATTTAAATTCTCTTAAGGTCTGGAGAAGAGTGGCATCATTGTTAGCCCTGGCTGGTGTAGCTCAGTGGATTGAGCGTGGGCTGCGAACCAGGGGGTTGCCAGTTCGATTCCTGGTCAGGGCACATGCCTGGGTTGCGGACCAGGTCCCCAGTGGGGAGAGCATGAGAGGCAACCACACACTGATGTTTCTCTCACTCTCTTTCTCCTTTTCTTCCTCTCTCTCTAAAAATAAATAAAATCTTTTTTTAAAAAAAGAGTTGCATCACTGTTATTAACTATGTGTATGTCCCAAAGGGTAATTTTGCCAACCCTCCCTGTCCACCTAGCCCTTACTTCTTTGATAAAAGTCCTTCAGTCTAGTCAATATCTGCCAACCTCACTACATTCAATGAACATTTAATCAATTCAATGAATCATATTTTACAACCATTATGAAAAATGATTTGGCAATATCATAGAAAATGGAACATAAATCAACCCTATGACCCAGTATCTCTATTCCTAGACATTGACCGAAGAGAAACAAAACCATATGGCCACAAAGAGATGTACATATATGTTCATGGAAGTTTTATTCATAATAGCCCACAGTTGGAACTAAAACAAATGTCTGTGAATTGACAAACAAATGGTGCTATAATCATATAATAGAATACTCTTCAGCAATAAAAAGGAATAAACTACATGCAACAACATGAGTGAATCTCAAAATCATTACATGGTGTGAAAAAAGCCAGACACAGAAGAACACATACTGTATAATTTCATTTGTATGCCCCCCAAGAACCAGCAAACTAATCATGCTGATAGAAATCAAACCACAGTTCCCTGGGGACGGGGGAAGAGGGGAGGAAAGCCTTTCTGAAGTGATGGTAACTCAGCAGTTTTCAAAGTGTGTCCCTGAACCAGCAGCACCGGGGAATCATTAGAAATGGAAATGCCCCAGACACACGGAGTCAGAAACTCTGGGGGTGGGCACAGCGGTCTGTGCGCTTCAACAAGCCACCCAGGTGTGTCTTCAGCGTTAAAGGTTGAGAACCCTATTCCATAACACATCTTGTTTTAGAGATGATTAAACAGGTGTATACAATTGTCCAAGCTCATCAAAATGTCTGCTTAGGATCTGAGCATTTTATAAGAAAATTATACCTGAATATTTTAATTTGGATATAATTCTTTACATATAATCTTTAACCCAAATCTGTCTCCTCCTCTTGTTTTCCTTACCTTAATAAATGGCAAAATAATCCACCTAGAATCTTGAAGAGGGAAAAAAATTCCCTCTTCCAATCCGACCCCCTCCTTTGCTCTATGCAGTCAATCACCACATCTGGTAAATTTACCTCTGAAACGTCTCTGCTCTTCAGTTCTTACCCTTCACCTCTAACCCCTCCAATCCCAGCACCCTATTTCAACAGACACCTTCACTTTTGACCTGGTCTAGTGGAACAGTATGCCCCTACCTCTCTCCTTGTCCAACGCAGTCTCTAAATTGCCAGAGCTATTTCTCTATGTCAGCTCAATGTCTTCTTGCTTTTTAAAGACCATGGCTCCTGTCCTTCAATATAGAGCCTGAAGTCTCTTTGCTGAGGCCCCAAAAACCTTTAGCAATCTGATCACAATGCAAGGTATCCAGTCTCATCTCACCCCCTGGCCCCCTCAGACCTTACATTGCTCCAACACTAGCGCACTCAAGATTTTTCCTAGTGTGTCAGCACCATCTTGCCTTCAGTCCTTCATTCATCTCCTTATCCTCGAATGCCATCTCTCCCACTTTCCTTCCCAGTGTAATCCTAGCTGGTCATGAAAATCCAGCTGAAACATCACTTCTTTTGTAAAAATTCTGCATCATCATACCCCAGGCAGCATTAACTGCTCTTTCTATGTGTTTACATTTCTCTACTTCAGAGAACATATAACAATCTATGCCTCATTTTTTATGCACATTCAGTCTTCAATTCTAGTAGTTTTAGGTAATCTCATATCACTTCCCTACTTATGACCTTTCAATTGGTCCCTGTTACCTACTGAAGTTCAAATTCCGTATCAGGAAGTCCAGTACAAGTCTACCTTCAGGCCCTTTAATGTCTCTAACCTGTGTCTCACCACTCCCTATACTTTAGTCCAAACAACAGCCCACAAAGCACCAAACCCTCAAGTTCCCAGACGTCTCCACCTGCTTCTCCCTTGGCCTAGAACACCCTCCTTCCTGCTTACTTTCCCTTTCCCCATCTCCTCCTCTCCTGGAAAAGTCAAACTACAACTAACGAGTCACAGGTCATTAGGTATAACAACTACTGGGTTGCCCAAAAAGTCCCCATGTTTTTTCCACAAAATAAAAGCCACATTTTTCATTTTCACCGATAACTTTATTGACTTGTTTACTTTAAGTATGTGGGCTATCTCCCCTGTGGTATAACATTCATTGTCCTTAGTTAATGTCTCAATTTGATTGCCATCAACTTCAACTGGTCCACCCCAACCGTGGAGCACCGTTCAGAAAGAAACCTCCTGCACGAAACTTCGCAAACCACTTTTGACATGTTTGGTCAGTCACAGCACCTTCTCCATGTGCACTGCACAAATCTTTTTTCGCATTGCAGTTGCATTTTTACCTTTCATGAGATAATAAAGCATAATATGCCAAAAATGTTGCTTATTTTCTTCCATCTTCAATATTAAAATGGCTACACCAAAATTCACCAATTTCAATAAGTTTATTTGTAATGCACACTGATGTGACAGCTGTCACAATACAATGTAACAAAACTGTTTCAAATGAAGTTGAAGACAACTAAGCACTACTAGAGCAATCATATGGAAAAAAAAATGAACTTTTTGGCCAACCCAATAGAAATAGGTAACGAAGATCAGAGCCAGGTGAAGTAGAGTCACAGCACAAAGGAAAAAGGGGCAGAGCTGCTCTCTTCCCTGGCAAATGCTGGAGAAATGGGTAAGGCATGGTGTCTGATGTTGAGAAGCTCAGTTTTGTGGAGATTGGACAGACACACAAACAAATTTCCACAATCCAGACTGTGTGTGACAAAAGAATGCTATTAGATAAGAAAGGACACACATCAAACACACAAAGATACTCATACTTAAATCAAAAACATGTCATTGTGAGATTTATTCAAAAGTCAAAAGCTCACTATGGACAATATGCTGAACACCACCAGTGTGACAGCATATTAACTATGAAATTCCTTTGAATTACTCACCCTCAGGCAAGTCATTTAACCCTTTGTAGCCTCAATTTCCTTATTATAAAAGAAGAGAACTTGCCCTGACTGGTGTGGCTCAGCTGTCTGGGCATTATCCTGCAAGGTGGAAGGTCGCAGGTCAACCCCCAGTCAGGGCACAAGCCTAGGTTGTGGGTTCAGTCCCCCCATTCCAGAGGCAACTGATGGATGTATCTCTCACACATCAATGTTTCTCTCCCTCTCGTTCTCCCTGCCTCCCCCTCTCTCTAAAAATAAATAAATAAATCTTTAGAAGAAGAAGAAACTTGATAAGATATGGAGGTTTCTTTCAGCAATAAAATATTTACAAACAAAAGCAGAATTCTGGACACTGAATATATGGGCTTTTTCAACAGGAGGCAAAAGAGAATGACTTTTGTGTTTTCAACTATACTGGGAAATGAAATCAATAGATGGGTGGGACTTTTATATGTCACATCAGTGAATATGACAGTGAATTTAAAATCCTGAAAATTGTAGCTTATAAATGGAACTACTGACACAACCTCAACCATAGCTGCAAATGCACCACCATGATCGGGTTGTTATGGCAACTGGAACGTGCAGGTTAAAGAGAGGAAGAGAGTCTCTGTGTAGCAGGTTTGGTTGCCACTCCCATTAGAAATATTTAAAATGTTGTCTTTGTAATCTCAAACCACATTCTTCACTTAGCAGACAACAAGCCCCTTACTAGTGTTTTGAGAAAAACAAGAAAAATAAAATGGGCTTCTTAAAAATAACTCCACTGAAGGAATTTAAAAAGCACCTAGCCAAGTCAGTTTAACATAGATCCTCTAGAAAACCTCCGTTGTCTCTCCAAGCAAAACTGTCTATTTCCTCCTGCTGGCAAGCCCCATCGTATTTCCTATCCTACAGCTACTTCCGCAACTGTCACACTGAGGACAACACTGTCATTCATATGCTTGTCTCCCTCTCTCCACGTCAGCTGCTCAGGAACAGAGTTTCTCATTAGTCACCTTTATACATCCAGTGCCTAGAACAATGCAGATATTTTAGGTGCTGAATTGTTCAACTTAGAACATATCAATCCTATCAACTTACAAATGTGAACTCTCAACTGAACAACATAACAATTGTTAACTTATCACATTTCTTATAAAACATTTATTTCTTTTATTTTCATAAGAATTTCTCTTAGGAGAAAAATTAAGAAGTAAATGGTACATCTCAGGGAAAGAACTATAAGCTGGGATTCCAATTCTTGGGGCTCTACTGTTCTAACACATCTAACCTGCTAACCCACTATAAGATCTGCATCCTCAGGTGCATGCAAACTGGGCAGATGTTCAGCATTCTTGGGAAACGAGGTGTCTGGACCATCTGAGACAGAAAAGCCCTTCCTGTCTATACACCAAGAAACTAAAGAACATAAAAGAATTTTGACATGTTAAAAAGCATTCATAGAAGATTTTAAAGAAATTTTTCTCAATCAGGTTGGGGAGCAGGGGGCATGGAGTAGGACACGTTATTTAATCCTAGAGCAGCTGTTTTCAAACCATACCCTACACAGAAAGATTGATCTATCAAATTACTTTTCTACCTCCCTGGAATACCTGCAAGGAGAGAAGTTATGAGTATGTGTTGCACATAAACAGTACAGACAAGAAAAAAAAAGTGAATTTTAAAACCATCATTTAAAACACAGAGAAAGGACTATTCCCAAGGGTACCATGCAGGACCGCCGTGATTCTCAGGATAATGAGTGTACAGTACTCTTGCACATGCCTCAAGTATTCGAGAAGGTAAGAATCACCAGGTCTACAGCCCATCTCGTTCAATGTTCTCTCTCTTGATCTTCCCCTTCCCAAAGCTGCTCCTCACCTAGCTTTCTCCAAGTGCAGCAGATGGCATCCTGTCCCCAGTTACCACGGACACTTCTGAGTCACTCCAGCACGTCACTCTCCGTCACACCCAGACACCCAACTCATCAGCACATTCCATCCTCCAAAATATTCCTTCAGTCCATTTCCTTCCTCTTCTGTACTTATCTTAGTCTAAGGAACTGTTATGGACTAAATATGTACCCCTAAAATTCATACAACAGGGGACTCAAAAATATGGAATTTATAAAAAATTGTGTATTTATTCCTACATGTTTAAACTTCAGTCACCTTCAAAGTACTCTCCATTTGATGCAATACACCTATAGAGATTTTTCCCACTGCTCAAAACAGTTTTTGAATTCCTCGATTTTGATGCCTTTTATTGCTTCTGCCGTTTTTTTTGTTTCACCTCTTCCCCATTGGCAAAACATTTTTCATCTGGGGAAACAAAAATAAAGTCACTTAGGGCAAGACTGGATAAATAGAGAGGATGAGGAATAGGGGTCGCGCCGTTTTTGGTCAAAAACTGCTGACCACTCGGTGCAGTGTGCACTTGTAAATGACCCATCATGAAATGGGCAAACGTGTTGAAAGAGTGCTCAAAAAAAAATTTTTTTTTCACTGAAGCCAAACTCAGCCTCTCACAACAATGCCAGCTGGTACACTGATACAGACGGGTTCCTAGAACACTCACCTAGCAGGGGAAGCCTGTACTACAAGAGGCCTGCCCTCCAGAAAGTAATTCTGAGGGTTTTTTGGGTCCCTCCTTGTATGTTGAATCCCAGTAAAACAGTATTAGGAGGTGGGGCCTTTGGGAGGTAGGTAATTATGTGTGGAGCCTCTGTGATGGGATTAATTAGTGTCCTTTTAAGAAGAGGCAGAGACACCAGAGCTTCCTCTCTTTGCTATGTGAGGATACAGCAAGGAGTCATCTGCAAGGCTCCTTCCCCAGAACCCAACCATACTGGCAGCCTACACTCAGACTTCCCAGGCTCCAGGATGGTGAGAAACAAATGCCTGTTGATTAAGCCCCCCAGTCTGCAGACTAAGATAGGAACCATCGTATTTTGCTTAATCACAATAATCTTACTTGGTCTACCAATTTCTTAATTTCTCACTATGCCACACAAGACTCAGCTCTTTTAAAAACAGAAGATGGTGTTTAAGGCACGCCCCTGCTTAAAACCTTCCTGTAACTTCCCCTGACTTTACTGCATATCATCACACAGTTATCATCAACAGTATTTTCACTAACTCATGCCCACACTAAACGCATCTACCATTTCTCACTCACAGAGCTCTACCCTGGGATTCATCCCTAACAGCTTCATACATTACCACCTAATTTTAGGGCTTTCCTCTTAAGACTGCCTTTCAAATAATTTATAAAAATGTTAAATGAAGACTGTCTCTTACTAGAAGATCCCCAAAACTCCTCCACTTCCAAGAGCTGACGTCTATTCCTATAGTTCTCTTGCTGCCTCAGATAATAGCCTATTCACAAGTGTGTGTGTGTGTGTGTATATATGTGTGTGTGTGTATATATATGTTAAGGTTTTTAAAAAATAGGCTTTGTTTACCTAAATATTAAAAGGACTTTCAAAGTGGGAGGCAATCATTGTTTATTTGAGATCAGTAAGAACAGCTACTCAGGAGGCACTGGTTCAGGCAAAAGCCCAAACAGCGTTTGGATCAGCAGGCCAAGGCAGTGGGTACTTATGAGAAGGAAAGGGGACAATTACATCAGTAGAAAAAAGGCATTTCTATGGATACAGATAATGTAACACAATGATGTTAATTCTCAACAGTGTTTTTAATTTTCAGTCCAGTAAGTCACCAGTCCAGTCCATAATATCTGCTTTCTTGTTATCTTTGCAAGTAGTTCTTTGGGGCACAATGTTGCTCTAGTCCCAATCCAAAGGTAACGTTTCCCTGCTTCAACATCCCAAAGATCTGAGGCATAAGACGTGCAATGTTAAAGCTCCACTCTACAGTGGTTCTCTTAATATTTTTTTGATGACTTTAAGGTATAATCTTTGTCCAAATATTTTTTAAATCTAAAATATAACCCAATAGTTTCTATTCACCCACATACTTATTTATTTCTGAAACCAAGCTATCTTTTCTTCAATAATTGTTCACCTAAGTACTGAAGAATTATGTGCTCTTAAAAATGGATCTACCATCCAGAAGGTCACTAACCTGTTATCTCCAGAATTCCCACTGGAACTTTTGTTACAGACAAAAGGCTAACAAACTGCCTGGCTTTCTATATCATCACTGTTTATGTAGAAATATTTTGTTTAATGCTTTCCCAATTTCACCCTTACCTTTTTTTTCTTTTTATCCTCATCCAAGGACATTTTTTTCCATTGCTTTTAGAGAAAGAGGAGCGGAGGGAGAGAGAGGAACAAAGGGAGAGAGAGGAACAGAGGGAGAGAGAGGAACAGAGGGAGAGAGGGAGAGAGAGAGAGAAACATCGATGTGAGAAACACAGACCAGGGTGCCTTCTCACACACACCCCAACTGGGGGTCAAACCTGCAACCCAGGCATGTGCCCAGACCAGAAATCAAACCAAAGACCCTTTGGTCCATGGGACAACACTCCAACCAACTGAGCCACACCGGCCAGGGCTCCCTTAACTTCTTTTAAAATTCAAAATTGCAATTTAGTTCAAAACATTTATCCACATAAAAATTCTTATGAAATCATTTAATCATTAAGCTGATAATGACTGAGTCAAAATTTCCGCCTTCCTAATATGGAACAGCACTAGAAATAACAACTAGTTATACGGCCTGCATGAAAGAAGAAAAAGAACATTAAAACCTATTGTGTAAAAGGGACTAAATGACCTCTGAAGTCCCTTCCAGCACTAAAATTAAGTGCCATAGTAACCATGACAACTGCTGACTGAGTGCTTGCCGTCTATGTTCCAGGCACTGTGCTCAGTGCTCCTTGCGGATTACTCAGAACAAGTCCCGAAGCATGTCACTGAAGACACTTCTCCACCTAAACACCCTAACATACAAGAAACGCAAGTAGGGTGCAGACCCTTTCCACAGAAGAAATCTCTAATGTAAAGCAAAATGAAGTGAAAGGTCCCAAAATGTGGGGCTTGCCTTGTCCCTGGGATTGGGAGAGGCTGACTCCTGCACGAACTTCTTCCCTAAAGCTCACATGCCAGGAGCAGCTGAGAAGGGCATCGGAAGGCACAAACCAGTGCCCGGCCAAATCACCCACTTGCCCCTGAGAAGGGCTCCTTGCCGTCCTGATGAAGACGCAGTATCAGGCTCACCAAGAAAGCTGGAGCGCCCTCACCATGGAAGAGCTACAGAAAAGATCAAGAGTATGAGTGAGGCTTCGATAAACCTGAAAGTCTCCAGAGCCCAGGTGATTGGGATCTAAAAGTCTGTGAGGTGGCCACGCCTAACAAGCGGCTGTGCAACCACATGCTCACACTTCCTTCTGCTTACACTTCCGTGGCCTCACTACACTGCAGGGTTCTTAGAAGCAAAGAGCTTACCTTTTTTAAAAAATTTACTCTGAGGACATAGCACAGTATAGGACCTGGAACATAAGAAGCACTTAATAAATATTTAATGAGAAATATTAGTAACCAGTCTCACAGGGAACTTATCTATCCCAGTCAGTAGGGTGTGCCTGTAAAATCACAGCTTTCTAACGTGTGGGCTGGAGACCTCTAGTGGTGTGGGCACCTCGCTGAGAGAAGTCTACTCTGAAGGGGGACAGGTTGGAAAGGCTCGAACACCAGGACACAGGCTAAGGCACAGGTGGGAAACCCAAGGCCCATAGGCCGAATCCGGCCCTCCACCTTGTTTTATCTGGCCCGGCACCTTGTTTCTACCCAGCGGCAGCACTGAGCTCTCACTTAACTTTTAAGGAGTAGCTACATTTACACAGTCCTAAAATCACATTCGGCTGGCCCTTAGAAGGCAACCCCAAGGCCGCTGTGGCTCCTGGGGAAAATGAGTTTGACACGCCTGGGCTAAGGCCTCAGAGGAGTGAAAAAAGTGAGTGCTGTGCTAGAGTAATGATGAACTAAGGAAGTTAAAAAATAAAACATAAAACAAGTCCAAGTAAGAAGCTAAAAATGCAACTGGTTTATCTGAATGTGATACATAGAAAGAAAGCAATTTTTTCTTAATAATTAGTTTTATTTAAAAAGTACAACAAACCTGTTCATAATCCCCTCATAGCACCACACTTAGTTTAAATGTTTTTAAACATAAATGACTGGTATTCTAAAATATATTGCACTGACTTCAGGTCCAGATGGCAGCATCGGTAAACAAGGTGCTATTTGAGAGACTATTAAAGGATAAAGTAAACAATTTTGGAAAGAAAATCATCCCTTTAGAAATTCTAAGCATGGAAACAAGAAAAGAAACAGTCCTTCTATATTAAGTTCACTGTCTTCTCAAAGATGGTCAACCACTAGGGCCATCTGCCAGTCATCTGTGTTCTCAGAGAAACTGCAGATCTCACTTCGATAGAGCAGGAGTGACGCTGGAGAGGCACCACTCTCAAAACTGTATTCCCAGTCTTACACTTAAAGGGCATGGCTGCCTGATCTTTTTCTCAGCAGGGAATCTCCCTGGATCCACACCACAGTTCAAGGTCTAACTAGCTGGGTCAACTTGAGCAGGTTGCTCCACCTCTCTATATATCTCAGTCTCCTCCTTTATAAAAATATGGGTTGGCCAAAAAGTTCATTTAATTTTTTTCTGTACAATGGCTCTAGTAGTGCTTAGTTGTCTTTAACTTCATTCAAAACAATTTTGTTAGATTGTATCATGACAGCTGTCATATCAGTGTGCATTTTAAAAAAAACATCAAAATTGGTGAATTTTTGTGTAGCCTTTTTTTTCCAGCATGTTATGCTTTATTATTTCAAGAAAGGTAAAAACACAGCTGAAACACAAAGGAAGATTTGTGCAGTGTATGGAGAAGGTGCTGTGACCGATCAAATGTGTCAAAAGTGGTTTGCAAAGTTTCATGATGGGGATTTCTCACTGGAAGATGCTATACGGTCGGGTAGACAGTTGAAGTTGATAGCGATCAAATGGAGACATTAATTGAGAACAATCAACATTATACCACATGGGAAATAGTCGACATAGTCAAAATAAACAAATCAGTAAAATTATTGGTGAAAATGAAAAATGTGTCTTTTATTGTAAGGGGAAAAAAACATACGGATTTTTTGGCCAACCCAATATAAGCGACTATATATAGTGCCAGGTGGGTAATGGAAATATCGAGGAGAACACTTAGTAATGTGTATGGTTGTCTAACCGCTATGCTGTACACCTGAAACTAACACAAAATAATATTTAATGTAAACTGTAATTGAAAAATAAAATCTTAAAAATTAAAATAGAAATGATAACAGTCTCCACCTCAAAGCTATGAAAAGCAGAAGCACTTCGCACACAAACAGCCCGGACAGTGTCAGGTACCTCGTCAGGAATCAAACACGTGTCAGTTATCACAATTAAGGCGCTCAAAGGATCTGGAATGACCCAAGTAAGCCAACAAAGATTTGACATCTTTAACAAAGCAACAAACAAGCTGTTCTTTTTTCATGCAATTTACTTACTTTTCCAACTTAATTCCAAAGGCTAATAACTTGCTGGTATAACAGCTTTATTAGTTCAAATCAATATATCACATGTTCTAGCACATCAAGTATATTTATTTTAGAAAGAGTTTTCATGATTCTATAATACTCTCTTAAAATGAAACACTTTTCCTGGTATATTAACTGAAAAATAATCATACTTAATTGAGATTATGAATAATTTAAACTGCCCTAAAAAAGTAGTTGCCACAGAACTCTTTCACCACAAACCCTATTCATTTAAGAACTCAAAAACAAAAGAGGAGACAGACTATTTTTTTTTTTTCTTTATAAAAGCAGTTGTTTTGCAAAGTCTCAAAAACAACTATAAGCATACTTCTAGGTAGGAGCAAATACTCTTGCACAAAAGAACTTTGTAGGGGAAAAATGACTTATCATATATAATGTTCTTTAAAAATCTATGAGACCCATGAAACTTCTAAAGTTGTGCGATCTACTTTATATAGTGGAAATGGGAGAGTTTAGATTAAACATGAGAATAAGGCAGTAGAAACATCTGAACAAAAGAAAACTGTGCCTACTACATGCATCAAAGAGAACACAGAATCCATTTCCCTGAGACTTTCCCTCCTCCTCGTGTGGGGCTTTGGAGTGGGAAAAACAAGCCAACCACCCAACAAGCTACTAGATCTTCTAGATTCCTGAACAATATTATTCTCAGAGACAATTCCTTCCTTCAAAGCATAAAGTCCATCCTATAGAAAATAAAAATGCAATAAATGTAGCTTTCTAGAAACAAGATCAAAATCAGGAATACCAAGAACAAAGACGTGGAAAAAATTGATTCTCACAATGGCAGAGATCAGCTATTTTTGGTCTGGAACTCTATAGTTACTGCTTCGGTCAATGTTTTTCTATTAGTTCAGTTTATAGCTAGTGCACTGGGAGATGATGATTGGAAATTGAGTAGGGACTTGCACCCAAAATACACTGACAATCTATTATTCTAGTTCCCTCTATAACCACTCTGTCACCAACCATACAATGGTCTCTAGTTAGAATCTGCACATTTGCAAAGTACCACCGCATGTTGAGGAGAAAAATTACAAAGAAAACTTTGAAAAAAAAAGGTTTTTTATTCAACTCCTTTTTTTATTCAACTTATCTGTATGTAATGGTTATAGCAACTATTTACTCTCAATAAAGCACATATGTAGGTAATAAACACATACCAATACTCCCTATTCAGCAAAATTTAAGAGGCAGCACATAATGTGAGAACAAAGCTACCAAATGATTGTGCCATAGCATGACATACGACAGGAAACACAACATGAACACCTTTGGAGAGCAGTATACTATACCCTTCCACAGAAATGGGAGCATGGCCCTCAGTCGAGGCTTTGAGCCTAGGTATAATTTCCACCCGTGCCTGTAATGCTCTCCATATTTCCCTTCGCATCCTCATTCACCAAGCCAAGTTGGAGAACAGAGGGGGTATGAAAGACAAACAGAGAGAATGTGCATGAGAATGAATTTCAACAGCGGAGGGAGCAGCACACATTACTTCAGGAACTCATATTGACACATTCCTGGAAAAATTAAGTAGATGGTCAAATGCTTTGCTTTTTTCAGAAAAGGAGCTGGGAGTTCAAATCTTAGAGGAAAATAGAAATTCATAGGGAAAAAAACCCTGATACTATGGAAAAGTATTTAATAATTTATATAATGTATAGATATTATACAATCACGTATAATTATATATCACAGTCACTGGTCCTCGTGAACACAATGGCCCGATTTGATTTTTACTTCTCTCTTTTTACATCTTCACAGAACTCTAAGTTGCTTTCAAATGTTGGAAATGGCTTCATAGTCATTGGCTTAAAACTTGGAGCATTTATTATGGCGATGTTCTATTGTTTTTGATGAGGTAAACAAACAGGATGGTCTTTTCAAACAATAAAGTAGAACTGGCCCTGGAATGTACTTGACTGCATTTGCCCAGCCCAAAAGGGAGCCTCAACAGCCTGGGGCAGAGTCATGACCCTCATACTCCAGAACAAGTCAAGACACACTTATAGGAAGCAATGAACTTAATCAATGACCAATCATTGCCACATAAAAATGACATTCCTTTTCAGTATCATGAATAATGTTAAGTGGAAAGAAGTTCGGGAAAATATTCTACAGATATGTTCTCTTATGTAGATATTCGTATTATAAGTATGTGTGGAAGACCACTATAAAACAATTTTACTTTGCTCTCATATTGATCATCTAAGTCAATCTTTAAAATTCTAAGGCCTAATAAGTAATTATAAAGCATAGACTGTGTCTAGATTCTATTTTTTTAAAAAAAGCAAATCATGCAAAGAGAGTTTCTGAGTCATGAGATGTGTTATCCCAAAGAATTATTAACAATTAACTCCACTGTTAATTATTGTTGATTTTAATCATTGTTATTGTTGAGTGTCATAATGGCACAACGGTCACATGAGAAAGTGGCCATACTTTAAGAATATACATATGAAAGTGCACGGGGATGAAATGAGATTTGCGTTAAAATATTTCAGCTAAGAAAAAAAACTAAATGAAGCTAAATATGGCAAAATCTTGGTAATTACAGAATCTGTGTGATGGGTTTATAGACATTCATATATTCTATTTTTATGGTTTTGTGTATGTTTGATATTTTTCATAATTTTTAAAAACATTTATAAGCATTCTATTGCCCAGAAAGACTCCTCAAAGGACTCTATGGGCTACTAGGAAAAAAAAATCTTTTGATATTTAAAAAAATGAAGTACAAAAATTATGCAGTTGACATTTTTTAGATCTAGTCTTTTATAGTTACTCAGAATCCCATCTAATTTAAGAAAACTTTAAAATGAAGACCCTACTAAAATTTTATACCAAGCAATGACTCATAATGCTTTACTGCAAAGCAACAAAGTGCACATGCCCAAAAGACATGTAAAACCAGTTGTGTCTTCCACAAAAAGCAGGCTTTCCCTGCTACGAATCTTTCAAACTCACAATCTGCTTTTCTACCTCAAAAGACTTTTTAAAAATTATTTTCCTTCATTCAGGAAAACTGTATCATGAGGAAAGAGCTTGGCAAAATTTCTACAAATAATGCATAGGTTAAATACAGAGTCCTTTCTTCCAGCCAAAAGGACTAATGGGAAAAATGAACATTTTTAAAAGCATTTTGGAACCTTATTCCAGCCAACTCTGTGCTCGGCTTTCCTTTTCCTCCCAAGACACGTCACTTAACTGTATGCCAGAACAACTCTAGCCCCTTCCACCTGATCACATTCCAAAGCTGCAGCTTTTCCTGGATTCACTTCTCAATAACAAGCTGCTCAGACAGCACCTACCAAACCGAATATGATCATCTGCTCCTTCCTTGTTTCCTTCCAGGGCATTCTGCCGTCCACCAGGAGAAGTGATTAGCATGTTTATTATGTATGAAAGTGTCATCCCGTCAGTGTGCTGTCTGGTTTGAAGAGCTCGTATCAGCTCCTCATTCATACCAAGTATACTCCTGTCCGGAGATATAAGGCTGTACTTCCTTTTGGATTTTCCCTCTCTATTCAGAACTGTGTGTTACAGAAGCAGGAGGAAGACAGAAGAAATCCCTTCATCCTCTACAGAAAAAGCTAATGGACTGAAAAGTTGGTAAAGGAAAAGACGAGAAATGTGAGAGAAAACATCCATGCTTCCATTCCAGATAAGTTCTGAAGCAACTTGATTCGAGAGTGTGTGTAATTCTGAAATATGGACAGAACTTTTCCAGAAGGCAAAATGTCTATAGAAAGAACCAGGATTTCTCATTGCTGAAACACTCAGTGAATTTTCAGTAAGTTCTGAACATTCAAGTTGTCTGTGGTCAGATCGACTGCTGTTACCAGATAAAGGCAAAATCACCAATGGAGTCTTCATCTGCTGCGTGCTGTCCTAACTAAGGCTACGGGATTACCAGGAATACAGACACTGCAAGAAATCAAACACCGTGGCAAAGAAAACACAAAGGAAAGTAGACAAGGCATTTCAGGTATCAAAGCTTACTATTTCCAGCCAGAGTTCAAATTACTGAGCTTCCAATGAATAGCTGCGACCAGGTAAGATTTCATTTTATAACATTAATTTATATCTTGACCAGGAAACTAACCCCGCTGATGCTGTGTGTGAACGAGCCAGGAGATTTCAATTTCATGCAATCCTCCCTTACACTTTCCACAGACTTAAGCCTTCCTAGGTAAAGTCCTTTTTGTACTTATGCCACATAACAATAATAAAACACTGGAATAATCCCATTCAATTTTCATTGGATTTGTCCCATCTTTGTCTTCATTTTTAAAATCCCAATTTTGTGTCATTGAATAGCTTGGGAAAAATGCATGTAGAGAGCCCTGAATGGAGCACAAGAGCATTCACAGATGCTATTAACAGAACATACTCAAATGAAATTCATTTCCCAGGGCACTTGGTAAAACCAGAAAAAATTAATGCATTTTTATATGACTTCTATTAAAGCAAAAGAACAAAGCTCAATGACTGATTTTTATCATGACAGAAAAAAAAGCAGGCTGTGATGTCACTCTCATTCACGCTAAAGAAAAATCAAGCTCCAGTAAACTAGATTTAACCCTGAAGTAAAATGGGGTTGATTTACCCTGGAGGTCCTGGGCATATTTTTATGAGGCTAAATAAGGACGTTTTTCTGATTTAACAATAGAACAAAAAGATGTCTGGTACTTTAACAGCTTTAAATCAGATTAATGATCCAAACTATAAAATGCAAAGAACTACTGAAGCCATCAAAGAATTTTAAAGGGTACAGTGCCTTTTAGAAATTCCCTAGAAATCACCCCTTAAAGAGACTTCTACACACACACACACACACACACACAGCGCTGTCAGAATTGTAATTCCCTACATAGATTTTTAGCCAAAATTCAACCATATTAGTTTTCATATAACTTCAACAGGAAAAGTTCAAAGCTTGATTTTTTCATAAAGAATATGAAAAGAATAATATTCTTTATTTGCCATAAAGAATATCACAAGTAATATATTTATTTATATTATCTTAGAAGACAGGAGATAAGGGAAACAAAAGCAGATCACATCTAACTATAGAGATATGACAATACAAGGAAATTTATCAGAAGTAATTATTCTAAATCAGAACTATTTATCTAAAAACACAGTAAAATGTGAAATTATTCTCTGCCATTTCACTGAATTCTTTGTTTTCAAATTTTCATAGAGTGAATTACATGATCTCATCACTGTTTTCAAGGCAATCTATTAATAACCTTAAATATCACAAGTCTTTTGCATCTGAATTCATTACAGAAATTCACTCATCATTTTCCAGTACCGAAGGAAAGCAGCAATTTAAATACAAGCAGTGACAGTGGAATGTACCTATCTGTTGCAGAGTAAAATGTTTATTTATTAAGAAATTTCAAAATAGTTACCTTGTATTACCAGCCCTAACTAAAAGTAACGTATTGCTTTTTATCTACATTGAGATTTACCTGAACCCTTAAAGATTCCTTTCATCTTTTCCTCCTTTTTATGATATATCTGTAAACTGACATCCTTTGCAAGTGAAAAATATTAATCAATACTTCAATTCATAATTGAAGAATTTAATTAACTTTGGCAAAAATATGAGGTTAATAATATTATGCTCAATTTGTTTCCAATGACTAGAACTGACAAGGGTATAAAATAATATTTCCGAAGTCTTGTGGACTTTATATATTCACTGGAATGTACACAGAGACTCATGTCCCACCGGTGTGGAGGCTCTATGACTTACTTCCTAATGACAGTGGACAGGCAAACGGTCAGCGCTCTCCTCCCCTTCACAGCTCTGGTCAGCATCAGTCCTAAAGAGACTTCTTTCCTATCCTTCTTTCCTTTTCTTTCCTATCTAAATCCAGGCTCTCCTCTGTAATAATCCATTCTGGATAACAATTATTGAAGTTTAAAAATACTGTACTTATGTGCAATAATCTACATTTTCCTCTTCATTTTGGTGAAAAATAAAAAATATTAGCTAATTTTATCAATTAGCTCACTTTATCAATGATGTGTTAAAAAGTTGAAACTTACTTAGCATCTCATGGGCACAAATGGATAAGGAGCTTTATGCTGGTACCTGAAGATCTCATTGATTTATGGGAGTTTTCCCCTGTGTTGATGGATTTAGCAATTAAAATATTTTTTAATGTTCTTGGGAAGTAGTCGATGACTGCCTAATTGTTTCTATAATTTAAAATGTATTCTGTGCATATGGTATATAAAAGTGTTACAGTTTAAGTGATAGGACTGTGTATCATTGGGTTCTTAATAGAAATGGAGTGAATATTTTTGGCTACCTTATCCTTTCAATGATATTTATTACTATATCCTTAGATTCTGCACATTTTAAATCATCCAAAAGCTATGAACTTTCTGTGTGAACCATGAGAAAACAAAAGTAGATGTTCAGGCCAGTATCAAATACTTCCATTTATTGTCTCTGTTGACTTCTTTCAGATTCATGTGCTATCTTTGTCTGAACATAGTTTTGTATATAAAATTAGAAATATACCTAAAATTCATTTTAAGTGTTAATATTTCATTTAAAGGGACTGGCACTAAATAATATTTTTAAATTCAATAAAGAAATATTTATGCATTACTGTAATTTTCAAATTTTCCTTAAAATATTTGAAAGACTTTCACTCCAGTATAATGGAAAAGTTTTTCAAGCTTAACTCAACAGGGCATGTCAACCAGCTGGTATACTCCTTCTTATGGTTACTTTTCTTCATGAATCAATCAGATTTGAATTAGCATGATGGTTCATCATCGAGATTCATCTCCTCTCCAGTTTCTTCCCACTGAGAGAGAATGATCTTTGGTTTGTGACATCACAATGGGTAGCTGGGGAAGTGGCTGTGATAACAAATAGATGATTATAGCCTTTCAGTGGGCACTGGCTGCGAAAGATGTGAGCACTATCATTTCAAGTCATATCACAGGCATACTAAAGAGATGTGTGACAGGCACTGAATTAGAGAAAGATGCTTTCATTGCAATTGACACTTTTACAGAGTCTGTTCTTAAAGATAAAAGTACCATTTCACAGTTTTCTTCATTAATAATTTAAAAGAGGCAGTAAACACCACGCTAATAAAATTCACAGGTGCTGATAAATTGGGAGTGAGGAAAATACCAGCAAGCAACCAGACAATAACAGAAGGGAAACCTAGGGAACTGAAGAACAGGTGCAAAATCTCCCCTCGGTTCAAACAGTAACACTGATGCTACTCAGGAAATTGACAAAACCATCCACACACTGGAATGGGGAAGAATCTCTCTGAATGAGAAAGAGACTCCTAAATATAGAGTAGGAAGGGATCCCATTACATAGATCAATTAGTATGTGGCACATAAACTAGTATTATAAAACAGGGGCAGGTAGGAAGCTAGTGAACATCCTTAAAATATGAATTCATAAAAGAGAAGGAACCTTTTAATAAGCAAAATGACTGTTCTATAAAAATCAACAAAAATTTGCAAAAAGTAATAAAAATAATTTGGGAGAGCTCAACAAAGGAGACAAAATAAGAGCTCCTCTTTCTTACACACACACTCATACATACACCGTCTCTCCTCTTTTTATCATCTTTGTGCAGCTCTAGCTGCAAAGGACAAAGCAGAACAGACAAGCCTTCCACATGGAGCACAGGTGCAGCCTATCCTTTGATTAGCTGCAATATCCGACTCCCGACATTTGTGTTTTAGCCTCCTAGACTCACAGTCTTCATAGATGTGTAAATAAAAGAATAACAAGTCCATGAATAACTACAAGCCAAGCTGAAGTCTTGTTATCTACAGTTACACAATTGGCTTGAAACAATGGTATGGGAGAGACATTGTAAAGCATATTTCCAGTCCTATGTACTGGTTAAATACTACTTTATTTCTCAACAGTTGTTTGAAGATTCTGCCAGACTCCATTTTTCACATGATATTAGAGGTATCAGTGAAATAACTCAAGAATGCAGGTGAATCAGAACACATTACCACTTTTTAGACCCTTAATTCGAAGTCACAATTTCTCATCAGTATATGTGGGCTTCCTGTTTACCGATTATCATTATATGAATGTATAATGCGCTCTTTGGGTAGTGAAGGTCCAAGACAGTTTCCAGTTGCTATCCCAGTATCTCCAGCTGTTTACAGAATTTTCTGGGGGCAATAATCTAAATATGCTGGGGGGGGGGCATAATCTAAACCTACAGGCTTAGTACCTAACATGGCGCTACTCTAATATGTGACCCGTCATCGGCTGCACGTCTTCCTTTGTGTGTGTTGCAAGGACACAGTCCTTGAATGCAGTAACTTCTGGGTAACCTGTAGTAGGGCGTGCAGAAGAGTTTTTCATGCCTAGGAACTTCCATAGCACTTTGATCACACCTCCCCTATGACACCTTGTTAGACTGCATTGGAAAGCTATTTATACACTTACCTTGCCTACCAAACTCCGCAAGCTCATGGATGAGGGCCTCAAGTATGAGGACTACATCTCATCACTTTGTCTACTACCAAGATAAGAACAGGACTAGTTAATCAACAGATGTGTTATATGAATGTGAAAATGCACCCTAAGACATTCTCAAGTGCAATCTCATCAACAAGCAGAACAATAGTGATGCTAAAATAAACCTCAGCTTCAATTCACTAGTAATGAGCAAATCGAACAAGTACAGAAAAGTTCCAAGGTGGGGAACTTTCTGGGGCAGTCACACTGAAATATGGCTACAAAGATATCAAATCTATTAAGAATGTTACATGGTATTACCACATTTCCAGACTATAAGACACACCGGACCATAAGATGCGCCTAGGTTTTAGAGTAGGAAAATAGGGGAAAAGCCCCTGCTCCACTGCCACACCCCCGCCCAGCAAGCCAGGTAAGCTACATTCCGACTATAAGACACACCCCCATTTTCCTCCCAAACTGGGGGGAGTGCGTCTTATAGTCCAAAAAATACGATATGAAGTGTACAGACACAGATAGCAAATTTATCCCTTATTTGCTGTATTTGATAAATGGAAATCGCATTTGCCATAACATTATGATCTAGAACTTCATCAATAGTCCAAAAGGATCTAACCTGGCCCTGCTGTTAAAAAGGGATTACAGGAGAATTTGGATGAGCATTTTGCAAAAGAAACTGAAGTATTACTACAATCAGCTTCCTACTCAAAGGTGAGAGCGGGGAAGTGACAGACTTAAAAATCTTCCAGTTAGTCTATGCTCTCTCCCTCTCTGTGTGAGGAATGAATCTATGCAGGTATCTAAGTCAAATCTCCTCTGAGTTTCAGAGGCACGGTATCAGATTTATCTGTTAAATCTACGCCAGCAATGGTGATCTCTTTCAAAGTATGAAGACTAAAGCTTATGCTATACTTCATCCTCTCTTATAGAAATGAAGGCAAGATGCGAGTTGAAGTTGGCCAACATTCACTCTAGAATTCATTAGCATGTGTGTTGGGATGGAGTCTAAGACACTCTCTAGAGACGCTGGGGGCATGTGCATGAATGCCTATATTAAGTCCCCACAGGGATCTAGGGTTTAGTGTTGGTGCGCACAACTCAAGGTGTTTGATAACCTGTCATTTTCTAGCAGGATTACATTCTTTCAAACGAAATCTTACATAAAATCAAGATATATAAAGCATATAAAAGCAGATCTACCCTGGCTGGGTTGAAATGGAAAGCCTAGAGCCCGGCTATGCAGAAGGTCCTCTACTCACCCCATCTTTCTTCCTCACCCCTCCCCACACTTCTTGGATCAGCTCCCCTAAGGTATCTTTACTGTAACTGTTCTGCCATCTAGAGGACCCACAAAGGTATTCTTCTGAATTTTAACATATACATCTGATTCCATATAGACACCACCAAATACTCCAAAATTCCTGGAATGAGTTACGTGAAGCAACAGTGTCTGCTGGTACTAGTGGGCACTGGTTGCAAAACAGTGCAGCACAGACAGGCAGCATACTGCTCAATTCTTCTCGTCTCAACAATGACCAAGCAACCAACACCTAGAATTCAAATACATTACAAGTTGGTAAATAAGGACTAAATACCTGTAATTTGCATTAGAATATCCCAGAAGTAACTAAAATTAACAAAATCTCAAAAAATTACATCATTTGCAATCAAGAAGTAAGGCATGGAAATGAAACAGTGCGAATTTGTCACAATAGGAGTCGGAATTCAGTATAAGAAATCAACAGAATTCAATCGTTGGAAATGCCACAAAGCTGCCCTTTTTATATTTTTTCACCTATAACATTATGCCAAACATTTTAGTTGCCTTTAGATAATTTCATGTTTGTGGACTCTGTAAATTTACTTGACTTTGAGAGTGAGACAGAGTCTTAAGTATTTAAACTACAAACCATATAGAACTAAATTTTATATCTAGCAGAATATATTGAGGAAAAGCAACCTTGTTTTTCAAGAGGAAGTATCATTTCTGTCTACCACAAAACATGTTTCAAATGTGGTGACATAATTATGTCCTAATTTATTATATAATATTTTATTATGGTTATGTAATAACTTATTTGCTTCCATTCACTGATCATCTCCAGCACTATTTCCTGTTTACTAAGAAAGTGTCATAACTATTATTCCTATTTTGAACCCAAATCCCCCAAATGAGCAATGTCTTTTCCCCCTAAAATGCTTTAAAATCTTTTGAAATATAATCTTGAGAATCTATTCTTTTTAAGATTTTATTTATTTATTTTTAGAGGGGAAGAGAGGGAGAAATAGAGGGAGAGAAACATCAGTGTGTAGTTGCCTCTCGTGCACCCCCTACTGGGGACCTGGCCCACAACCTAGGCATGTGCCCTAAGACAAACCAGCCACCCCTTGTTTTGCCGGCACTCAATCCACTGACCCACACCAGCCAGGGAAGATTCTATTTATTTTCAAATATTTTATTATGCATTATTTCAAACATGTAACACCCATGTACAATACTTACCAACCAGCTGTAACAAATAACCAATTTTTGCTATTTTTGCATCAGATATTTTTCATGGTCTCTCCATAAATAGGTCTGGGAAGAAAAACTCCAGGAGGCAATACTTGAGATAAGTGTGTTAGGAGCTAGTTATAATTTATTCATCTTAATCAAGAGAAGGACCTTTTGTAACCATAGTATGTAAGTATCTTTGTTACAAATACTTTAAATAAATGTAAATACCAACAAAGATTTAAAAAAAACACCTTATTGAATGTGTCCTATCTCAGATTCTCAGTTGAACTTTTGAAACAAATGTCCTAGACAACAGAATCACACAGGCTAGTTTCTTTTATCTTCCCCCCCCCCCCCCGGGTCAGCTTCCTGTGCTGTAATGACATCCTGGATAGAAGGAAAATAATCAACATTACAGGGTCCCTTGGGTAGGAAACCAACTCTCAACAGTGATTTCTTATGTAGAAAAGAGATACCTAAACTTGTGGTCGCAGAGGCACAAGCAAGTTGAAGCAAAGTTAATATCTTGTTT
The DNA here is from genome assembly GCF_022682495.2 of Desmodus rotundus. NCBI lineage: Eukaryota > Metazoa > Chordata > Mammalia > Chiroptera > Phyllostomidae > Desmodus > Desmodus rotundus. The sequence goes on along the minus strand of NC_071393.1, from coordinate 67,474,499 downwards.
GTTTTTTAAATGTGTCATTGGATCAAGTCAGTACCAAAGAAGTTGAAATGTGCATCTCCTCACTCTCATGATAGTCAGAAAATCCACCCATTCCCTCCTAAACACAAAATAAGCAAAAATCACAATACAAACAGGCTGGACTTCTCACAGTGAGACAGGGAAGCTTGCCTTTGGGATAGCAATTGAGAGTGAGCTCCAATACTTTCACCTTGAAACGCACGGTTCCTCGTACACTGCTGCCATAGAAAGACCGCCTGATCAATGCTTCAGCACATGCTGAAGACGGGGCAGAGTCAAAGAAGTCCTCCTCCCACTCTACCCTTGCCTTCATTCACAAGCACATAAAAGACTGCATGTCACGGTAAATTCCAATTTCACACATTCACATTCTCTCTCATTAGGAGGCTAGGATGCCTGCCATACTTAGAGTCAGGCTGTCGTATGCCCACCTAGTGGCTTCACCACACACAATTCATATGTGCTCTCTCCCTCAAGGACACTTTGAAAGAAAGGATGGTCCATGCATATTTTCCTTTTCATTACATCCCTTTATCTATGTCTGTAAAATTTTGAACATTGAAACTCTATGTCTACAAAGGGAGAATCACATGTTCTCTATTATACTCTAAACCAGGGGAGTCAAACTCATTTTCACCGGAGGCCACATCCGCCTCGTGATTGCCTTCAAAGGGCCAAATGTAATTTCAACTCCTCAACAGTTAAGGAGTAGTTACATTTATACAGGCCTAAAATTATTTTGGCCCTTTGAAGGTGACTGCAAGGCTGATGTGGCCCCCGGTGAAAATGAGTTTGACACCCCTGCTCTAAACTATGATCTTCTACAAATATGATTTTCTGGTAAGTTAATTCCCTGTTAAAGCTGCCAGGTTTATAATAGAGACTATTTCAAAATTCACTGCCCCTGTATAAAACTGCAAATAAACTGGTCCAGAAAAATGTGGGGATCAGAGTAGACAATGAGAGAAGCACATCTGTCTCTAGGCAGAGAAGCACTTCAGACTGGCCATTCGGAACAAAATGGTATTCTTCCTGAGCACCCTCCGGATCTGCTAGGATACTAGACTGCAGTGTGGCACTAGACTATGCTAAATGTATGGACAGACAAGGTCTCTCAAGGGATTAGAAAAAAAGGGAGAAGAGGTAGATTTAAAAATTGGAGACAAAACTACCAAATGAAAATTAAATTGGTCCCTGAAGGGTCTGATAAAAATGAAAATCAGCCTCAGTTTTACCCTTTCCAGGGTTCCCACCCCCAGGAAACATTAGAAGGACATAAATTACAAACATGAAAACCAGTAGGTAATAACCTGAATCCCAAGTCTAACAAAAAACAAATGTGGAAAATGGACAGGAGAAAGATACATGTCCATGTCAGGCATGCGTAGAGGCATTAGAACAAGATCGATCAAAAACAGACAATACATAGAACCTTTGGCTTACATGGTTCTCCAGATTTCTTTCTCATCCTACATGAATCTATTTAGAAAAGAATATTCCTAACTTATTTAACTCTGAAATGATTTCTACTTTCTTTTTATTACCAATCGGGTCATAGTTTACCCCAAAGGAATCAACTCAAATTCCTCTCTAAAATAAAAACTGGAATTCAATGGGGTGTCTATCGGTATGATTTAGAGACCACACTGTCTATGAACCTACAGAAAAGATACTTATCTTGAGCAATTCATCTCCAAGAAATAGCCATATGGCCTTAGGTCTAACCCCAACTTCATGAGTCTCAGTTACCCCATCTGAAAAGTGAAAGATATGGACCAAATGGTATCTGAGATTTTTGTGTTTCAGAGTGTACATTCTAGGATGTTCCTGGAAGAATGAGGGGAAAAGACACCAAAAGTTCAAATACAACAACTTCACTCAACTAAGAGTAGATTAGCACCCCTGAGAATCTTAAAGGGCACTCGCAGAAAAGCAATAGGGACCTTTTGTAGTCAAGAAAAAAGCAATGCATGTGGCTGTATATTTTTCTTAAGCAACTGCTAGTTATTGGCATAGCAGGAGCAATGCAAGAGACTGAAAATGCTATTTGAAGAAATTATCCAGGTGAACAGTAACTTGTTCCAGCTATGAACTCATTATGCAATGATAGTTCTTAATCCTCTGTTTTCTGGTTTCAAAACAAGAAACAACTCACTTTTTCATTATGATTTTAAGTTTTAAAGAACAAAAGCATAATAACAAGGGAGAATACTTAAGATAATCTGGTTGAATTAGTGCTATTTTATTAACTGATATCATTGCAAACTAGTATGGCTCACAGCAACCAGGTGCAGCAGTGCTTAGGTACGAGAAAATCCAATACGTAGGGCCGAAGACACATTATTTTAAAGTTACATCAGGAGCAGCAAATGTTTTTTAGGAATTACACTGCATATCTGACAGACATGCACGCTCCTACACAGACCAGATGTAGTATCTTTGCTAACAGCATACCTTTCAAATACTCAAATACCAGGGTACTGGGAACGTCTTAACTTGACAAAACCTCACCGAGCAGCCTGCTCTAAAATGATTTCACTTTACCTGTTGCTTTCCTAGCATACCTTCTGTCCTGTAAGGGTGTCCTGGTACAGTCCCACTCATGAGCACTCCAAACAGACTGCTTCTCAAGCAACACTCCCTCCAGTTTCTCTGGCTGTGGCCTCCTGGCCACATACAGTAGGAGCATAAAGTATGAATACTAAATTTACATGTGTGGGTTTCCTGGGAGAGATAGCCTGAGAACAAGCAAAGCATGAATGAGTGCATAAAAGCCGTGGGCACAAAAATAGGTAGTCAAGTACCTAAATGGGAAAGGAAAAGGAGTGCCACAGAGGAAAAAAGAGGCAGAGACCTAAAGAGAAAACTTGCCCCAAACTCGGTCCATTTATCATTATCAGCTATACACAGAGAGAGCCCCAAATTACTTCCTGCTCTAAGGAGAGATACAGACAAGTACCTTAGCTCACTCCCAAACCCCATTTACACCATATTCAAATTAAAGCATTACTAACATGCAATACCATTCTGGCTTCAAAATATAAGGAAAAAATATAGCTCCTATATATAGTTAAAACTAGCCTACACTAAAAATGACATCATTCGAGGCTCCAATCAAAACTAAAGAAGAGAAGGGAGAACCAAGATGGCGGCATAGGTATACACACTGCGCCTCCTCACACAACCAGAACTGACAGAGAATAAAACGGCAAGGAAGTCTGACACCAAGGAAATAAAAAATAAACATTCATCCAGACCGGTAGGAGGGGCGGAGACGGGCAGCTGGGGCAGAGAGGACTCGCGTGGCCATGCCGAGACCGAGACTGGCAGAGTGTGGGACCAACAGGGCAGGCAGTCTGACCACTAGCAGACCCTGCGGTCCCACATTCGCACACAGATAAACCGAGAGGGCCAGACTCAGAGGGGCGGAGAACTGGGCAGGCAGAGCGGGGGGTAGCACCCTGCAGCCCCACATTCGCACACAGATAAACCGGGTCAAACGGGAGGGGAGCGAAGCAGACCCAGCAACCCAGGTCTCCAGCGCGGGGAAATAAAGCCTCAAACCTCTGATTGAAAATGCCCGTGGGGGTTGGGGCAGCAGCAGGGGAGACTCCCAGCCTCACAGGAGAGGTCATTGGAGAGACCCACAGGGGCCTAGGGTGTGCACAAGCCAACGCACTTGGGAACCAGCACCAGAGGGGCCCAGTTTGATTGTGGGTAGCGGAGGGAGTGGCTGAAACCCGGTGGAGAGGGGAGCGGATGCCACTGCTCCCTCTCAGCCCCTCCCCCACGTACAGCATCACAGCGCAGCAACCAGTGTTACCCCGCCCCGGTGAACACCTAAGGCTCCGCCCCTTAAAGTAACAGACGCGCCAAGACAAAAAAAAAGTGGCCCAAATGACAGAACACTTCAAAGCTCCAGAAAAAATACAACTAAGCGAGGAAGAGATAGCCAACCTATCGGATGCACAGTTCAAAACACTGGTTATCAAGACGCTCACAGAATTGGTTGAATCTGTTCAAAAACCAGATGAAAAAATGAAGCCTATGCCAAGAGAAACAAAGGAAAATGTACAGGGAACCAATAGTGAGGCGAAGGAAACTGGGACTCAAATCAACGGTGTGGACCAGAAGGAAGAAAGAAACATCCAACCAGAAAAGAATGAAGAAAGAACAATTCGGAAAAATGAGGAGAGGCTTAGGAACCTCCAGGACATCTTGAAATGTTCCAACATCCAAATTATAGGGGTGCCAGAAGGAGAAGAGGAAGAACAAAAAATTGAAAACTTATTTGAACAAATAATGAAGGAGAACTTCCCCAATCTGGCAAAGGAAATAGACTTCCAGGAAGTCCAGGAAGCTCAGAGAGTCCCCAAGAAGCTGGACCCAAGGGGGAACACACCAAGGCACATCATAATTACATTCCCCAAGATTAAGCAGAAGGAGACAATCTTAGAAGCAGCAAGAGAAAAGGACATAGTTACCTACAAAGGAGTTCCCATAAGACTGTCAGCTGATTTCTCCAAAGAGACCTTACAGGCAAGAAGGGGCTGGCAAGATGTATTCCAAGTCATGAAAGGCAAAGGCCTACATCCAAGATTACTGTATCCAGCAAAGCTATCATTTAGAATGGAAGGGAAGATGAAGTGCTTCTCAGATAAGGTCAAATTAAAGAAGTTCATCATCACCAAGCCCTTATTATATGAAATGTTAAAGGGAGTTACCTAAGAAAAAGAAGATCAAAAATAGGAGCAGTAAAAATGACAGCAAACTCACAGTTATTAACGACCACACCTAAAACAAAAACAAAAGCAAACTAGGCAAACAACTAGAACAGGAACAGAACCATAGAGATGGAGATCACATGGAGGGTTGTCAATAGGGGAGTGGGAGGGGGAGAAGGGGGGAAAGGTACAGAGAATAAGTAGCATAGATGATAGGTGGAAAATAGACAGGGGGAGGGTAAGAATAGTGTAGGAAATGTAGAAGCCAAAGAACTTATAAGTATGACCCATGGACATGAACTATTGGGGGTAAATGTGGGAGGGAGGGGGTGGGCAGGATGGAGTGGAGTGGGGGGGGGAAATGGGACAACTGTAATAGCACAATCAATAAATATATTTTTAAAAAATTAAAAACTAAAGAAGATTAGCCTGGGATTCAGAAAAACTTTGCATATAACTATTCTCTCACTTTAAAATAGGGATCATTGACCTTGACAGGGTGGCTCAGTTGGGAAGCATCGTCATGTACACCAAAAACTTGCGGATTCGATTGCCTGTGAAGGGAAATACCTGGGTTTTGGGTTCGTTCCCCAGTCAGGGCAGGAAAGGGAGGCAGCCATTCAATGTTGCTCATATCAATGCTTTTCTCTCTCTGTATCTCTCTCCCCCAACCATTCCTCTCTCTCTAAAATCAATAAACATATTCTCAGGTGAAAATTTAAATTTTAAAATATAGGGATCATCAAGTTGCAAAAATGCTCAATGGTCTACTGAGGTTAAACTGAATTTATGTATGAATATTACAATCACAACTTTTGCCAAGACTCGTCCAAGCCCTGACAGCAATCTTTTTTCATTTTCTCTCAAAATTATGGGGCTAAGATATCTAAAGAAACCTTAGAGATAATATGGAAAATATTAACAATAGTAATACCTTGTCAATTTTCCTAATATGAAGCTGATGAGTTTCAATTGCACGTATAGCACACATAATTTAATGCATAATTGTCTTTTTGCTTGAGTTAATAAGTATCAGCAGTGAAGAAAAACTTATTTCTATAGTAGAACTCCTGAGTAACTCTCATAATAATATAGTCAGAGAGTTGAAATAAATACATATTTTGTTTTTATACATATAAGTGACACAAGTACAAGTAAGAAATGTTTTTATTGTCATGGCCAGATCAAAAGGCACCAAACTATCCAACAAGGATAATTTCTTCAAAGTAGACAAATGTTTGTTTTGTCTTGTTTCTGCTATAGAGGTGGGGGGAAACATAACTATTTCAAACCATATAATGACTCATTTTCTACACAATATATCCAAAGAGCCTATCACTGCCGAACCAACTACAAGCATTCTGTAGAAGGCAACAGTTCAGTACAAAGAACAGCAGTGGGTTTCGTAGTCAGACAAATAGGAAACCATACTACAGTTCTATCACATACTAGTTATGTGACATTAGGCAAGTCATTTCACCTCCTTGAGCTTAATTTGCCCCATCTACAAAATGGTCCAGTGCTGACCTTGCAGGGCTATCTTGATTAAATAAAATATTGTACATAATGCACCAAATACCCAAGCCAGGTGTTCTATAAATAAGAACTATTTTAACACATTTATTTCTGCCTACACCTCAACTACCCTCTCCACCCCAAATTAAGGTAGGTATTGCTATTCAACCTAATACAGAAGTTGGCTCCAATACATACCACACAATGCTGCCTTCTCCACTGCAAATTCCTGCAAGACCACTCCCTCTCCCAACCCCCATCCCTCCCCACCCAAACCCTACTCTAATGACCCTGAGAATTAGGAACGCTGCCTTCTGAAAAAAAGAGAGAGAGAGAGAGAGGAGAGAAAAAGTAAGAAAGAAAGAAAAGGAAAGAGAAGGAAAAGGGGAAGGGAAGGGAAGGGAAAGAAGTGAAAATATTTCTGACAATAGCACATACAAAAAAGAAATAATATACAGTTAAGAGGCCAAATCTCAGTACAGCTGTCAAATTCAATCTGACTACTATTAAACCACCACTGCCAAATCTTGATCATATATTTAAGACTTTACAATTTTTTTAAGTGCTAGATATCCTTCCCTATATCCGGCACTGTACCAAATACTACTACTCCAGATTTCCTCTTACTAAACTGAAATATCTGAACAAAGTACATTTAGATTATGGAGCTTCTGAGAATAGCAGTAAGGAATAAATAGTTATGTCACACATCAAAATGTCGTGATGTTTCCCCCCCTAGGAATCTAAAAACACGTTACCTACATTCTCTCTCTGGACCAGCCCCTGTTCGGACAGCACCCCTGGGAATTGTCCCAACTTCCGCAAAGTTGCTGGTGTGTGCTGGGATAACTGCTGGCTCACTGAAATGTGCCTCCTCACTATCTACTCCTGTTGGGGTAACTTGTAGAAGATTACACCTCCTGATTCCACGGGACACCATACCTGTCTCTTGCATAAAGAAGCACAACATTAACGGCTTTCTGATTAAAGGATTTGAGACATGTGATACAAGTCATTTGGAATGGAGCTAATAATATCAATATATGTATATGTGTAATCATATATATGTACATGCACAGACACATATACATATATATACTTGTACATATATATATATATATATACAGGGATGAGCAAAAGTAGGTTTACAGTTGCTTCTTGTATTAGTATTTGTTATTTTTCTATGTGAACAACTGTAACCCTACTTTTACCAACCCCTGTATATATAGCTTCTTACTTGGTAGCCACAAAAGCTAAGAAATAAAATAAGCATTTTGTAAATGATTAATGAGGAAGAAATTAAAATCAATTATTGATGTTTTACCTTGTTTCTTAAATGTACCCTCATTAACCCCATTCAATTAATATAAATGATTCCACTCTTCAAAAAATTGACAGAAGAGTCAATAACACAAGAACAGGACCATTAGCACCATCTATTAATAAAGACAGCTCTGCAGTAAAGCTTAAACAGAAAGGTCAAGTATTTAGTCAACATAATTTGACCTTTTATTAAAATAATTTATTTTTCAATTACAGTTGATATACAATATTATATTAGTTTCAGGTGTACAACCCCATGATTAGACATTTATATAATTTATGAAGGGATCACCTGATAAATTTGGTGCCCACCCGGCACCGCACATAGTTATTACGATATTATTGACTGTACTCCCTGTGCTGCACTTTCCATCCCCACGACTGTTCTGTAATTACCAGTCTGGACTTCTCAATCCCTTCACCTTTTCGACCCATCCCCTCAACCCCTCTGCCCTCTGGCAACCACCAGTCCACTATCTCTGTCTATGAGTCTGTTTCTGTTCTGCTTATTCATTTATTTTCTTTTTCAGATTCCACATATAAATGAAATCATCTGACATTTGCCTTTCTCTGACTAACTTATTTCACTCACCGCAATACCCTCTAGGTCCACCCATACTGTTGCAAGACAAGATTTTATTCTTTTTAATGGCTGAATCATATTCCATTGTATATTCATAATATGCACCACTTCTTTACCCATTCATCCACAATTTGACCTTTTATCTGATGCAATTCTCTGCCTCATTCGGAGAGAACTGGTTTCCCTGAGCCTTTAAGAAAAATTAGAGTATCTGCACAGCATCAAAATACTTCCCCCAAGGTACTTATTATTCACTGTCACTATTTTAACATATGTCCACAAATTCCTCAATACCCCTCCCTCTAGTAGGTAAAGCTTAGTTCCCAACCCCGTGAGGGTGAGCAGGAATTGGTCACTCATCTAGTGAACAGGTAACTGGAAGTAACTTGACAATGGAGAAACCCGACAGGCACCATCTTCACCGTGTGATCGAAGTGATGTCATGTTGGTGTCACGTGTCCACCAATAAGATCCAACAAGAAAGGCATCCCAAAATCCACAGCCTCAGTCCAATCATGAGAAAATATCAGAAAAACCCAAATTGAGGAACATCCTACAAAATACCTAACCACTGTTCTTCAACAGTGCCAAGACCAGAAAAGACTGAGAAACTTTGCAAATTAAAGACAGCTAGGATAGTGTCCTAATTTGGAACAGAAAAAGGCCATCATCCTAGGTGAAGGGTATATGGGAATTCTCTTATCTTTGCAAGCCTTCAGAAAAATCTAAAAAGAATTAGAAATTAAAAAGTTAACAAAAGTCAGTAACAGACCCTCCTGTCACTCAGCAGTAAGTGGGCCCACGGACAAGCCTGCTGCAACTCAGCAGCCGTTCTCACTCACCGGAAATGAAAATGGCGACGGCGAAAAAAAGGCTACTTAGGGACCAAAATCCGTCATCAAATCAAGTGTCATTTTGGTGACTAAGCTTCCATGAGACAAATTTTAAAGCAACAGATCAAACTGGACAATGGTTGAACACCTCTGGAGATAATGAAATTCAACATGTTAAACTGCCTGAGAGATTTTAATAGAAGCATTAAGAAAATCAAAGACAAAACTCATGGAAATAAATGAAGATAAAGCTAAAAATCAGAAGCTCTCCATGCAAACCTCTCTCTCATGAATATAAAAGGTCTTTCTCATAACTAATAAATATACTTAAATTATGTAAAAACAGACCCATTTACATGAAAGGCTTCCCAACTGGTATAATAACCCTTGGTGAAATAAAAGAAAGATTAAAAAGATAAAGGTCAAGTACAGAATATTCAAATGAGAAAAAACATTACACAAAGCATTTAAGGGATCAATATTTGCAGTATGTGATAGTCCTGGATTTGCCAAAAAGTTTCTAAAAAACACCTGGCCAAAAGCATAAACAGACATGCCTTCTAATACTTTTCAAGGAAGATTACTTTGCCAAAAAAGAAAATGAAGAAAGCAAAATAAAGTGTAAGCTAAATTAAGAGCTAATGAAGAAATATAGAATTACTATGGATGCTGACATGGAAACTCCAGAAGAGAAGCTTGGATATTTACAGAAATTTGGCGCTGACTTAGATGATCAGACCTATAGAGAAGACCCACACTTCCTTTTCTCAAATTGTTAGGAAACAAAATGGATAGACTTTATCAGAGAAACAAAAGAGAGACTGATTCTATTTAAACAAAAAGCTACAGAAGCACTAGAGAAAGATGAGGAAGCCAGAACGGTAACCTACAACCACGGAACAAAGAAGAGATGTAGGAAGGCCCAGGAGAGGTAGAAAGAGCAGTCCTGAAAAAATCCCAAGGATCAACAAGAATCCCTACACAAATGGAAATCAAAAGGTCACAGACAAAAAGGAAAAGGAATTAAAGTTGCCAAGGCTGGGTCTGTTAAAGGAAAAGCACAATTTCTGGGAAAGAGAATGAAAGTTAATACTGACGGCACTCATGATGAAAACTGCAGCTAGACCAACACCAACAGGCAAAGAGCCTGCCTCCAAACAACAGAAAACACCAGCGGTGCTGGACACCCGAAGTCTAGCAAACACGTTTCTATGCATTGTATCTCTGGAAGTTTGAAAAAAAGAACAGTACATCAGGCCCCTTCAATGTCCAGCTGCAAGACTGGAAAGATTTGTATGTGGTTTAACCTGCCTTTTTTATTGTTGTTACCCAAATAGATTTTTTTAATGAATAGTTCTGTTTTGTGTTATTTCAAATGCTTCAAATGTCAAAGGAAGGTTCTTCCATTAAATTGCCTTTATAATATGAGAATGTACTAGTACAACTAATAAAATACATACCATGAAAAAAGAGAAAAAATGAACTGATCAATGAGGGCAATACAACTATCCTGCTGCTTCATGGGGAAAAAGTCCAGAGTTTAATCTAAAAGTAGAAACTGCTAGACAGATATGCTTTCTTCTCCCTTTCAGTGCAATTGCTGGCAAACACACACGGAGCCTGCCCCCCCCAGAAAAGTCATTGTACTAAAATGTCCCTCGCAAAATTGACTTTTCATAAAATTACATGAAGATAAATAAAAATATGCACAGACAACTCTGCTGACCAAACTATAGTCCAATTATTTCATTTTTATTTGTTCCACTTAAACAGAGCATATAGGTTTTTTTATTTTTATTTTTATTTTTTAGATTTTTATTTATGTATTTATTTTTAGAGAGGGGAAGGGAGGGAGAAAGAGAAGGAGAAAAACATCCATCTGTGGTTGCCTCTCACATGCCCCCCCCACCTGGCCTGCAACCCAGGCACGTGCCCTGACTGGGACTGCAACTGGCTACCCTTTGGTTTGCAGGCCGGCGCTCAGTCCACTGAGCCACACCAGCCAGAGCTAGACTTTTTGACCTAATTTTCTGAAGTATTGCTCCAGTGCATTCTGCTCATGCTGTAAACATTCTTCTAACTCTGGTTATCTGTGGCATCTTGAAAGAAATAGATAAAGCATATGGCATTAATTCAATGACTCATCATTTGGAGAAAAAAAAAGTAGGGGTTGGAAAAATTGCTTAAAGATCTAATATTTTATGCCTAAATGTTAAGTGAGAGTATGATACCAGTCTCAAAGCTTGTGAAATGTAACTCAGAACTGCAACAATACTGTTTAAGAAGAAAAGCTGAAGGCTCAATTATGTTTCAGAGGCTTACAGGGAGAGTCCTAAAAAAAAAAAAAAAAAAAAAAAAATTCCAAAGGCTCCCAGTTCTACGAAGAAAAGCATGATTTCAAACAAACTAGCCCCTTCCCATGCCCTCCACCTAGACGAGAGCCGCCACTGCCCATGGCCAGAAACTCACACACAGCGGGGCGGCAAGTGCCTGCGGAAGGCTCAGGCTGGCAGGTGCTCTGACAAACGCCCTCTCCAAAAACATTGCCCATGGTCTGCACTAGCAACTAAAGTTCTATCATTATCAGATTTTCTCCCTTGCATAGATATGCAAATCAAATAAGTAATATATTGTATATACTCGTACACAATTTAAAGAATTATTAAACAAACATAAGCAACCATCATCCAGGTAAAGAAACAGCATACTGACAACATCACAGAAGCCCTCCCACCCCTCAACACCTGCTGTGTGCCGCGCCCCCACCATTACCCCTCATCTCTCCGCCCCGTGAGCACAGTGCTGATTTTTGTAATAATCACTTCCTTGGTTTTCATCTTACCATTTAAATAGGAATCTCTAAATAGCAGAGTTCACTTTTTTCTCGCATTTGGACTTTATATAAAATCCCACTGAGGAATTGTGTGGGTATGAGGGTTTTTTCTTTTCACTTCTCATTATGTTTGAGAGTTTCGTCCACTTATCTATGTATTTATTCCACCATTCACGGGCATCTGAGTTGCTTCCATCTGTGGCTCCTCTGAAACACTGCTACGGACACTGGTGCGCATGCCCCCTGGGGCGCCTGTGCTAGAATTTCCTAGAGTAATTTCCAAGCATGGAAGTGCTGGGTCCTCAACTTCAACTGGAAAGTGACAAACTATTTTCTAACACGAATATACCAATATACTTACACACCAACAATGTGTGCAGTAAAAATTTACTCTTTAAATTTATCACTGGTCTGCAAAACTTCACTGTTACAGTGGAAATCCTATTAGGAGAAAACAACACATTAAGCTGGATGTACTCTCAGCGAGAGGTCTTTCTCTAAAACGGCATTTAAGAATTGCAGCGGAAGTGTGCGCACAGCACAGCTAACTCTGGAACAAAAATAATGTATAAAGAACAGTTCAAAGCACAGAGCCTTGTCTGAGACTCCAAGTCTGAATTACACATCTCAGTGACAACGGCCATCCTTCACGGCACGTGGCAGACACTGAGAATGATGAGAAAATCAGATGAACAACTGAAGGTGGCAAAGTGGGAGAAAGAGGAGTAGACTTCATTTTATGACCTAACCTAAAACTGTCCACTTGTAAATGCTCAGAGACTCAGACCACCACCTCTGGTTATTCAATAAACAGACTCGATAATCAGTTATATTATACCCAAGAAGAACTTTTCTCAGAAAAATGAGGATATATAAATTCTATTGGCAACCATTGCTCAATTCTGTTGGCAACTATTATTATATGTCTAACATTCAAGGGGAAAAAATTAAACTTTATTTTACTTCACCAAATATAGTTAATTAAGCTAGCAACAAAAAAATTCAGATAAATTCTCAATCTAGGCACCATGATTATATTTAAAGCAGAAGTAAAATCAATGATAGACTTCAGATAAGATGCCAACATCATCAAATCAGGTACTTCTTTCTATTCTTGCATTTCCTGTTGAAAGAAACAGTATCGCCTCAGGTTAGACAGACACAACAGAACAGCATTCAAATCCAGACCTGTTCCACGTGCTCCTTAGATTAGGCCACACCGACAAAGGAAAGACTACAACATCACAGCTGAATTTAAATGCCCAATACTAAACATCAAAACATTCAATGCAGATAAGTTACTTCCAACTTTGGTTACTTTTGTACTTAGTAAAGAAATTATACACTAATAAAGAAATATAGAAAATTGAATCCAAAACATTATATACTCTTTCAAAGACTGGAATACAAAGTAGAGTGATTATGCCACCTAACTTCACTAATATTTATAAAATGGATGTAAGTTTCAGTTATGCAAGGTAAATAAGCCCTAGACATCTCCTGTACAGCACTGTGCCTATAGTTAACAATGTCATACCACACACTTAAAATTTGCTACAAGGGTATAGATTTCATGCTACGTGGTCTTACACACGTGTGCACACACACACACAGTAATAGTAATAAAGGGAGCAGGAGGGCAGGAGGAAGCTGGGGTGTGATGGACATGTCTGTGGCCTCCATGGTGGTGATGATTTCACAGGTGTGTGTATTCTTATCCCCAAACTCTTGAGTTGTACAACCTTTAAACTTTTACATGTCAATCATACCTCAATAAACTGTTTTTTAAAATTAAATGATTGTGAAAATATATAGCAGCCAATGAAATTTAACATACTTCAGAAAACAAACAAAATTTGAACTTTAGTAAAACACCTTCATGAAATAAAAATAGAGGATCTTGAGGAAAATAGATCTTGAGGAAAAAATAGATTTCTCAAACAAGGCATAAAATAGCATAAACTATAAGATACAAAGTCAATTACATTAAAATGTAAAACTTGCACCAAAAGTCATCATCACAAAAGTAAAAGTGGGGCTCATATTAGAAGAAATTTATAATTATAAAAATCTAAAGATAATTATCAAGAATATATTTAAAATATCCATAAGTCAGTAAGACTTACAGATAAACAAGCCAAATGGTCAAAGAATATGTGCAGACAGTTCAGAGAAGAAACCAAGAACAGCAAACAAAAATGCTCAACCAACCTCCACAGACCAAGCTCTCCACCCGGCTCAGTGCCAGTCACTCTTGTTTGCACACTAAAATATATCATTACTAACATCTACAAAGTGGCCCTCCCCAAACTTCAACATCTAGCATCCAGCTTTACAGCCACCACTTCCTGCCTTTGGAACTCACCCTCCTGCAAGGAGGTAGACAACCTTTGTGCACAGAGGAACCTGTAGTCCCCTGAGGACACCACCCATCACTGCCCACCCCGTGCTTGCACTCCTCCCCGTGCTTGCACTCCTCCCCATGCTTGCACTTCCATCCCACCTGGCTCAAATTCAGTGCCAGTCTTTCTACTAACCCCCTTCTTCTCTCACTTCATTGCATTTGCTTGGCTGAACTGTTACCATGATTAAACCCCACTGTCCACCCGCTATGTGCACCTGTGCTGCAGAAAATGAATGAGGGAAAAACACCTGTTCTCACCTTCAATTCTAAACATGACCTCCTGTGGCCCAAACACCCAGAGGCCATGTCATGCTCCCCTACTTCATCACTCTCCCACCCCCTGAACAACTACTTCTTACCTTCTATCTCTCCTCCTCCCTGGCCCTCACACACAGCTTTCTTCTTTCACCAAGAAAATAGAGGCAATTAGCAGAGAACTTCCACAAGCCCAAATCACATCTACCCTCCTACCTATGTCTGTGCCCACGTGTTCTGCCTTTTCTCTGACTAAGGTGAAAACTTGTCCAAACGCCTCGCAATGGGCAATCCCTCCACCTGTACAATAAATTCCAACACTCTGTGTGTGCCGCAGAACACAAAATCAGCAATTCTCACTTCACCCCCAACGATGTTTTCCCTCTTTTCTGGATCTTTCTATCAATAAATAAACATGCAGCTACTTCTCCCATCCTTAAAAAATGGGTCTTAGCCCACTTTCCCCACAGTTCATTATGAGTCTCCTTCCCTTAATAATAAAGCTCCTTAAAACAAAGAGTTGTTGGTGCTTACTGTCTCAAATGTCTCTCCTCCCACATACTTTTTAAACCCAAGAAAGAATTTATCCCATCACTCCAGCAAAACTCCTCTAGTCAAGATCACTAGTCATCTCATGTTGTCAAATTCAACTGTCAGTTCTGGTTGTTATCTGCTGCGTGTGACCCATACCCCTCCATCCTTCTGGAAGCACGAAGATGCCACGGTCTCCTGGTTTTCCCTTCTGCCCTCAACGCTCGGTCTCCTCCCCTGGTTCCTTCTCATCTCCTCACCTCCAGACACTGCTGTGCCCAGGGCTCAGGACTTTTCTGGCTAATAACTGCCTGGGTCGTCTCATGCATTCTTATGGCTTTAAACATCACCTCAGGGCTTGCATCACTCACATGTGTATCTCCACTCCAGACCTGGATACTGATCCCTGGATGCCTTCATCCAATCGATACTTCGTGGTGGGTGTTGAGCCAGGTCTCTTCCATTTGCTACTCTACAGTCAGCCTCCAACCTTTTCCTCCCTGTTCTGCCTGAGGAGTGTATGTCTACATGGATGGCAGTAACCGGCTTCCCTTGCCTTCCAGCCTCCAACAGGCTAAGCTCATGGGAAGCCCTGGCAGGCGAATGGAGGAGAAAGAGAGTTATAGACCAGAGTATTTACTTCCCTGTCTCTCTCCCTGTGGAGTCATTGTCACTGGCTAGATCTCCTGACCAGAGGTGATACACCTTCTCAAGGTAGACTGCTCTCCATGTATCTCTCCTTCAGAGTTCCGGCAACGAGGAGTGCTAACATCTCTGCTGTTACCTGCCCT
The DNA here is from genome assembly GCF_022682495.2 of Desmodus rotundus. Classification (NCBI taxonomy): domain Eukaryota; kingdom Metazoa; phylum Chordata; class Mammalia; order Chiroptera; family Phyllostomidae; genus Desmodus; species Desmodus rotundus. The sequence continues at coordinate 67,458,689 of NC_071393.1, read as the reverse complement.
CCCACACTGTACTATCCCTGTGCTTTCCCTATATCCTACCCACACCTTGTGAATGATTCCTTTCTTAAAACTTTCCTTCTAATTATATGAGTATGCCATCTATTTCATAACTCTGACGAATACAGATGTCTAGCTGGCATCTCATTTTTAATACATTCAAATCCGAGCACCTCCACCTGGCTGGTGTGGCTCAGTACCTTGAGCACCGGCCTGCAAACCAAAGGGTTGCTGGTTCAATTCCCAGTCAGGGCACATGCCTGGGCTGCAGGCTAGGTCCCTGGCGGGGGGCATGTGAGAGGTAACCACACACTGATGCTTCTCTCCCTCTCTTTCTCTCTCCTTTCCCCCTCTCTCTAAAAATAAGTAAATAAAAATCTTAAAAAAAAAAACTGAAGCACTTCCAATAGTTTTATCCATCTCAAATAATGGCAATCCCCTTCTTCTAGCTGTTTAGGCCAAAAAGCTGGTGTCACACCTGTACCTAGTTTTATTTTCTCCCCACATTCACAAAACCTATATACAAGTCCCTTGGAACAGACCCAGAACCCAACCATCTCTCACCACCTCTGCTGCTACCACTCTGGCCACAGCCACCAGCAACGCTTGTCTGGATATAGCCCAACTGGTCTACCTGCTCTCCACTCACCTGTCTTCAGGTTACTCCAGCACAGCAGCCAGAGGGATCCTGTTAAAATATGAATTAGCTACATTACTCTTCCCTTCAAAATCCTCCAGTGGCTGCTCATCTCAGAGACTCAAAGCCTTTGAACTTGCTATTCCTTTGCCTGCGACACTTCCCACAGATCCTCAATGGCTGCAGCCTCCCCTTCCTCAAACCTTTATTCAAAATGTCATCTTCTCAGTAAGACCTTCGCTGTCCACCCTTTCTAAATTGTAACAGCCTCTCCCCATTTTATTTGTATCCTGAGCAATTATCACCATTTAAGATCTTACATACTTTTCTTTATTGTGTCCTCCAAACTCTAGAATGTTAACTCCATGTCACAGGTGTTTTGTTTGGTTTTTGTCCATTCTGTGCAGTGCCATTTCTCAGCTTCTAAAACAGTACCTGGAAATAGTGGGCACTGAAATTGTTAAACAAACCACAACTTGACACCATTCAATCAACTGGCCACAGTTAAAAGGCTAAGAGTACTACACATTGGCAGACATCTCCAGTGGCTCATCACTTTGGGGAGCAGTCTGGAAATATCTACAAAGTCTGTGATGTGCACATCTAACAAACTAGCAGCGTTTTTTCCTGGGTTGTGTGCTTATTTATACAAACAAGGGCAGTATACTAAAAATGAGAATCTAGAGCATATTCTTAACATTTTATGATCACAGAATGAAACTCCACCTCTTAAAAGTAAACCAATATTATAGCTCCACTCCACATATATGAAGAAAGCACAGCAGCTCTCTCTCAGGCTTACACTATGTGAAAGGAAAATAATAAATCGGTAGCAGAGTGGGGAAGAAATGTATCAAAAGATGTGACTATTGTAACCTAACAAGAAACCAATCACAGATAAACAAGCCACTTAAGAAATCAGTAAGCAAAGAGACTACAAAAAAATAAATAACCTATGAGACCCAAATCACATAGAATTCTGAACCACCTTCAAATATTTATGCAGTATCTTTATTTTCAATTACAGTTGATATTCAAAAATATGGAAGGTTTCAGGAATTTGCACGTCATCCTTGTGCAGGGGCCAAGCTAATCTTCTCTTCTTCTCTGTATGGTTCCAATTTCAGTGTGTGCACTGCCAAAGCAAGCACTAGGCAGTATCTTTTATTGCCAGATACTGTCATCGTGGCTGGCTACACAATTGATGCAATTAAGTCCACAGGATAATTTCATTGCACTACTTCAATTTTCCCCATAAATCTTTTAGCAGAACTGATAAAATTTGAAGCTAACCGGCACACATTTTACATTTCTCCAGCCTTGAATAAAAGTGCTTTTAAACCCCTAATTAGCCAAAATGCAGGTAATAAGAGAAAAATACTCATTTGACTGGCAAAAAGATGAGTCACCTGTCCCTGAATTGTCAGTGAGTTGGATGCCATCAGCAAACCTCTACCTAAGGTGGTTACACTGCATGTCCCACAAAAATGAAGACACCAGGCTGAACCTGCTCCTCTGACTCACGCTTCATACTCCCTCCACTTCCCTCTTTCTTTCCAACTATTCAACCAGGAGAGAACTCATCACTTTTGAGTCTTAGTCTGGGTTAGGTACTCAAAAATATAAGCAGATAGTAAAAAAGGTAGAACTCAAAAGCAACATAAAAGGTAGGGGGAGAGGGAATTCAAAACTGAAAATGTTATTTTCATTTTATTTCACTGCTTCTCACATCTTAATCCTTTACGTTTTTTAAACTGGCAATTTTTTTATTGAGGTTACTGTAGATTCACATGCAGTTGTAAGAAATAACACAGAGAAATCTCATGCCTGGAGTATGGTCCCTCAACAGTAACACTTTGTAAAACTGGAGTATGCTACCACAACCACTGTCACTGGCAGAATCCACCAATCCTATTCAGACGTCCCCAGGTTTATTTGCATTCACTTCTGTGTGTGTCTTTAAGTTCTACACAATTGTATCACTTGCCTGGGCTTGTGTATCCCATCACCACAATCAAGATAAGGATCAGTACCAGCACTACAAACATCCATATTGTTGCCCTTTTATAATCACATTCACCTCCCACCCACCCATCCCTAAACCCTGAAAACCACGAATCTGTTCTCCCTTCATCCTTCAAATTCTTATGTCTCACCCAATATGAAGTAGCCATCTGTACAAGCAGCCCTGCCCCATTATTTCCTGTAACCAACTACTCTACAATTTCACATTGCTGCACATCGCTCAGGGTGAAGTCAATCTTAAAAACACACCTGGTCATGGAAGGAATGAGTTTTTCACCCTCTTGAAAGAGAAGGCCATCCAAAGCAAAAAAAAAAAACTTTTGTATTCAGGTGCATATGTCTCTAATATGTGCATATCCACTAATATGCACATTCCTGGCTACAAAATAAGGAAAAAACCAACATATTCTGGAAAAGCTTTTTATAAACCTTTTTATAAACCTAGGCACCAATCCTTCTGAAATCAAAGAAAACAGTGCTGTTTCTCAGTCTGCCCACTTGAGAGGGGCCTGGTTCAGCATTTTATTTTTCATTTCTATGAAGACTTTTATCCATTTCAACCACAAATTAAGACATTTACATCAGTACATGGACACTCTGACTTCCACTTAAAAAAATGCCATTTTTCCTTGCAAAGCATTAGACACACTGTCCTTTACTTGCCTTTAAAATCCAAAGGGTAAACAATGAATTGCTAGTTACTAAGATGCAGTTGAAAAAGGAACATAAATGCCTGCGCAACTTGCACAGCACAAACCAGTACGTGAGCAGCCAGAATTCATACCTGCAGAGCTGAGAAGGACACTGAAATCTGTCCCCCTCTGTGATTCTCCACTTTCATTATCACCCTTTTTTTCGGTATCTTGATATCGATCCCAGTTAGAGATTATCTTTCTTTTAGAATAATTTCCCTGTTCATCATTCTCTTCTCCATAGGTCTCTGCATCATTGTCATCTTCAACCTACAATCATTAGAGACAAATCAACAGTCAGTGTAAATCTTGACCTAAGTAGTCTCAGCAGTAAAATAAAGCCAAAAAAATATATAGTACACAGCTATCACACTAGAAAGCACGTTTACACCACACTCCTGAGGATGTTATCTAACATTTCAAAATGACCCCATTACACCAGACCACACTTACAGGGTAAATTTTCATATAGCTTTGAGAAGATAGTCTGGGGAGTTCCTACCTAAAAAATTTGTGTCACTGGTATCCCCAAACTCTACCCCAGTGTAACCTATTTCAATAGTTGTTTCCTCCTAGTGAAATAATCAAAGCTATACGAGTCTTAAACTCAGAGGACTTTAAAATAGAAATCAACCCTTTCAATTTACAGATTTTACGAATACTCTATAAATGTTATATTGTAAGCTTTAAATGGGAGCCCTGCTCAGATGCATTCTAGAAAAGTTTCCTGTCTTGGCCATTAAAAGGTTGACAGCACATGCAGGAAAATGCAGAATGTGAGAAATTACAAAAAATAAAGGGCCTAGTTTTGTCAACAAATAAACTGCAAGGGGAAATATGCCGGAGAAGTAAGAGACCTGTAGATTAAAAGGGCTTAATGAACATAAGCAGGTGTGATGTCCGGAACTTCTTTGCACTCTGATTCAAACAATACAATTAGAGAAAATCACTTATGAGACAATTGGAGGAAGGTGAGCAATGACTACGTATTTGATTATATTAAAGATATTATTTTAGACTTCCGGCCAAGTTGGAGGCATAGGTAGCTACACTGTGCCTCCTTGCACTTCTAAAAGAAGGACAACAACAAAATTTCTTTAAAAAAACAACCAGAACTGACAGAAAATCTAACTGTATGGAAGTCCAACAACCAAGGAGTTAAGGAAGAAACATTCATCCAAATCGGTAGGAGGGGTGGAGACAGGCAACAGGGGTGGAGAGGATTCACAGCAAAGCGGTGGTTGGAGGACCTGGGCAGGCAAGGCAGCAGCTTGCAGACTGGGAGAGGCGGTGGCTGGCAGAGTAGGCGGTCCCATATTTTGAGTGCAGATAAACCAGGAGGAACAACTGGGGAGCAAGACAGACCACTCAACCAAGAGTTCCAGCAAGGGGAAATAAAGCCTCAAAACCTCTGACTGAAAAAACCTGTGGACATTGAGATGGCAGGAGAAACTCCCAAACTCACAGGAGAGTTCCTTGGAGAGACCCACAGGGTCCTAGAACATACACAAACCCACCCACCTGGGAATCAGCACCAAAGGGCCCAATTTGCTTGTGGGTAGTGGAGGAAGTGACTGAAAGCTGGCAGAGAGCCCAGCCAGCAGCATTGTTCCCTTTTGGACCCTTCCCCCACATACAGTGTCAAAAACGCTGCCATGTGGGTTGCCCCACCCTGGCAGATCCCTAAGGCTCGCCCCTTACTACATAACAAACCCACCAAAGCAAAAAAAAAAAAAAAAAAAAAAAGGCTCAAATGAAAGAACAGATCAAAGCTCCAGAAAAAATACAATTAAGTGATAAAGAGATAGCCAACCTATCAGATGCACAGTTCAAAACACTAATAATCTGGATGCTCACAGACATGGTTGAATATGGTCACAAAATAGAGGGAAAAAGTGAAGGCTATGAAAAGTGAAATAAAGGAAAATGTACAGGGAACCAACAGGGAAAGGAAGAAAGCTGGGACTCAAATAAACAGTGTGGACCAGAAGGAAAAAATGAACATTCAACCAGAAAAGAATGAAGAAACAAGAATTCAAAAAATGAGGAGAGGCTTAGGAACCCCCAGGACATCTTTAAACGCTCCAACATCTGAATTATAGGGGTACCAAAAGGAGAAGAGGAAGAGCAAGAAATTGAAATTTTATTTGAACAAATAATGAAGGAGAACTTTCGAATCTGGCAAAAGAAATAGACTTCCAGGAAGTCCAGGAAGTTCAGAGAGTCCCAAAGAACTTGGACCCAAGGAAGCACACACCAAGACACATCTTAATTACATTACTCAAGATGAAAGAGAAGGAGAGAATCTTAAAAGCATCAAGAGAAAAGGAGACAGTTACCTACAAAGGAGTTCCCATGAGACTGTCAGCTGATTTCTCATAAGACACCTTACAGGCAAGAAGGGGCTGGCAAGAAGTGTTCCAAGTCATGAAAGGCAAGGACCTACATCCAAGATTACTCTATCCAGAAAAGCTATCATTTAGAATGGAAGGGAAGATAAAGTGCTTCTCAGATAAGGTCAAGTTCAAGAAGTTCATCATCACCAAGCCGTTATTCTATGAAATGTTAAAGGGATTTATCTAAGAAAAAGAAGATAAAAAATATGAACAGTAAAATGACAGCAAACTCACAGTTATTAACAACCACACCTAAAACAAAAACAAAAGCAAACTAAGCAAACAACTAGAACAGGAACAGAAGCACAGAAATGGAGGTCACATGGAGGGTCATCAACAGGGGAGTGGGAGGGGGAGAGAGGAAGGAAAGGTACAGAGAATAAGTAGCATAAATGGTAGGTAGAAAATAGACAGGGGGAGGGTAAAAATAGTGTGGGAAATGTAGAAGCCAAAGAACTTATATGTATGGCCCATGGACATGAACTATAGTGGGGGAATGTGGGAGGGAGAGGGTGGGCAGGATGGAGTGGAGTGAAGGGGGGGAGATGGGACAACTGTAATAGCATTATCAATAAATGTATTAAAAAATTATCTTTTTAACAACAGTAAAATTCATAAACTACTATAATTAAAGAATTCATTGACAGCTTTAGTATTACAAAAATATTCTAGTGAAAATAGCTCTACATATTATTTCAAGAAGCTACATTTCAATAAAAAACTAATAAAAGTATACATACTATTATAGTATACAGGTATACACAGTATATAGCTAAGATGTTTCCATCTGTCATTGTATATTAAATAACATACACATTAGAGCAGGATCATATTTGAAAAAAGAGTAAATGTAATTTATGGATATATCTAAATTATCTAGTGAACCTATAACAATGTAAACTGAGCTCCAAAATACTGTGGCCATTAAGAATGGGGGGGAAAACCATGCAGACAATACTCAAATTTGACTGATAATAGCTCCTTTTCCTGTCCCTCCCTGTGATCAGTATGTGGGAGATAAGAGTGTTTAATGGGATCTGAGAACAGAGAAAACGGGTCCCGATCCTCCAAGCAGCTGTTCAGCAACACTTGTCACAGGCCTCTCCACTCATCCCAATCCTTACACTGTTATCTTCTTTCTCCCAGTCCTTGTATCTCTCCCAGGTGGGTAATCTTGTTTCAGAGAGTTGGCTAAAAATAGGTGGCAGAGAAAGGTAATGACCATTTGCTGGCCGCCCAAGAGCTGGACATACCATAAAGACCTTCACAGTTCTATCTTTCCATGATTTAAGAGGGGTTTGGGAAATTAAACTGCAATAATTGCACTAATTGGGATTTAAACTATACTTCCTGGAAGTCATTTTATATGGAGTCCTTGTGGGAAAGAGGGAGAAAATGGCAATAGAATCAGGTTCATTTTATCTGCTTTACAACTTGAACTTCATGAAAGAATTCAGGCTAAAATAGGTTTAAAACTACTAAGTTAGTCAACCTCATGAGTAAAATTCTAATACAAACTAGGTAAATGTCAACAATTTTTGTAGTAAAGAAGGAACTGTAACCAAGACAATTTGATTCTTGCTGTAGTTATGAGCTAAAAGATTGTGTTTTGCTTTGTTGATCTTTTGACTATAGAGACATACACAATAACTGGAGATACAAAGAGGCCTTCAAGTAAAAATTTCATTGTTAAATAATTTAACTAAAAGATTTTCTCCTTTTTAGATTATTTTTTATTTGTTATGCTATTACAGTTGTCCTAGTTTTTCCCCCTTTACCACCCTCCACCCAGCACCCCCACTCCCTCAGGCCATCCCCTCACCATTGTTCATGTCCATGGGTCATGTGTATAAATTCTTTTTGGTTACTCCATTTCCTCTACTGCACTTTACATCCCCATGGCTATTCTGTACCTACCTATTTGTACTTTCTAATGCCCTCACCTCTTCACCCTTTTCCCCACACCCCACCTCCTATCTGGCAACCATCAAAACACTCTCTGTATCCATGATTCTGTCTCTGTTCTTCTTGTTTGCTTAGTTTTTTTTGTAGATTCAATTGTTGATAGATATGTATTTATTGTCATTTTATTGTTCATAGTTTTCATCTTCTTCTTTTTCTTAAATAAGTCCCTTTAACATTTAACATAATGGTTTGTTGGTGATGAACTCCTTTAGTTTTTTTTCTCTTGTCTGGGAAGCCCCTTATCTGCCCTTCAATATGAAATGGTATCTTTGCTGGGTACAGCAATAGGTCCCTGCTTGTCATGACTTTGAATATTTCTTGCCAATCCCTCCTAGCCTGCAAAGTCTCTTTTGAGAAATCAGCTGACAGTCTTATGGGGACTCCCCTGTAGTAACTAACTTCTTTGCTGTTACTGCATTTAAGATTCTCTCTTTATCTTTAACCTTTGCCATTTTAATTATGATGTGTCTTGGTGTGTTCCTCTTTGGGTCCAACTTGTTGGGGACTCTGTGCTGCCTGGACTTGCATGTCTAAATTAGATAAGTTTTCTTTCATTATTTTTTCAAACAGATTTCCAATTTTTTGCTCTTTCTCTTCTCCTTCTGCCACCATGATGCAAATGTTGGACCTCTTGAATCATCCCACAAGCTGCTTACACTATCCTTTTTTTTTTTTTTGGTTTCTTTCTTCTTCTCCTTGTTCTGATTGGTTGTTTTTTGCTTATGTCCTTTGTTTTGTCCTTATGTTCCAAATCATCAATTTGATTTTCAGCATCATCACTCATCACTCACTCTACTTTTGTTTCCCTCTTTATTTCAATTAGTGTATCCTTCATTTCTGACTTGGTCATTTTTATGTTGTTGAGATCCTTGCTAAGTTCCATAAACATCCTTATAACCAGTGTTTTGAACTCTGCATCTGATAGATTGCTTATCACCATTTTGTTTAGTTCTTTTTCAGGTGTTTATTCTGTTCTCTCATTTGAGCCATGTTTCTTTGTCTCCTCGTTTTGGCAGCCTCCCTGTGTTTGTTTATGTGTATTAGGTGCTATGACTCCCTGTCTTGATAGCATGGACTAATATCGTAGGTGTGTCCTGTAGGGTCCACTGGCACAGTACCCCCCATCACCCAAGCTGTGTAATTGAGGTGCACTCTTCGTGTGGGCTGAGTACACCCTCCTCTTGTAGTTGAGACTTGATTGCTGTTGGCAGGTCAATGGGAGGGATTTATCCAGGGCAGTCAGCTGCAAGGACTGCCTGTGACCGCTTACCACCAACCTCCACCCTCTGTGGAGGATCAGCTGTGCAGGGGTAAGGCCATTATTTTCTTTCACTGACTTAATCCCTGCTAGTTTTTACAGCCAGAAGTTGTGGGGACTTATCTTCTTGGCACTGGAACCTTGGGCTGGGGGGCCTGTTCTGGGGCTAGGACTCCTCACTCCCAAGATATCACTCCTGAATTTTTATCTATCACACATGGATGTGAGACCAACCTGTTCTGCATTTGCCCCTCCTACCAGTCTGGATGGATGTGGATTCTTTAATTCTGTAGTCGTCAGACTTCCATTCAACTCAATTTCTGACGGTTCTGAGTGATGGTTGTTCTTTATTTTCGTTGTAATTTTGACATGGTTGTGGGAGGAGGCAAGCCATGTATACCTAGGCTGTCCTCTTGATGAGAAGCTCAAATTTTACATACATAAAAATAATCAGCATTTATAAGAAGGCTGCATGATGGACTCGGAGCATCCCTGGGTACAAAACCTACTATCCACAACCAGAGTCACCCATACTCTTTTTCGTAAAGGGCACATGATAGTTCAGGTGCATCTCCCTCTGTTCCTTCTTCCCTGGGACTGCGCTGCACAGGCTAATGCTGGAAGTGGCCAGATTTTCTTTTGACTCTGTCTCAGTTAAATTTTCACCTCTCTTTGCCACCAGTACAGGGCTGGTTTACTTGATTACTGAAGTTTTAATGTCATCACCTTCCATTTTCCAAAAAATGGACGGACTACTAAATAGCTGTTTATCTGGCCAACTTTAAGATTCTCCCCAAACCCTGAAGTCACCAGAGAAAGGGAACTTAATTAACAGGTAAATAATTATGAAACTAGAGCCCTGGCCAGGTGGCTCAGTTGGCTGGAGTGACGTCCCATGCACCAAAAGGTTGCAGGTTTGATCCCTGATCAGGTTGCGGGTTTGCTCTCTGGTGAGGACGTATACAGGAAGCAGCCAATCAATGTTTCCCTCTAATATTGATGTGTGTGTCCTCTCTCTCCCTCCCTCTCCCTACCTTTCTCTCTCTCTAAAAGCAATAAAAACATATCCCTGGGTGAAGATTTTAAAAATATTATGGAACTAGAAGGAACCTAGGCAGTCCTGGCCCAGCTGCAGCCCTCAAGCAAAATTACTGTGTGCAGGAATCACACTGGGCCGGTGTACTCTACACTTGTGTCTGTGATTGCATTCTCTACCCAGAGAGACCATACTGCTTCCTCCATAAGCACAAACTTCCAATTTCTTAATCATTAACATTGTTTGTTCTAAATTTTCAAATTCCCCCATGTCCTTTTTTAATAATTATAATGAAAATGGACTCAGTAGATGCAACTTGGCCAGGGCCGCCACCTCCCTACCACAAATTTTGAAAATACAGTCACCTTTACCATCCATTCTGAAGGCACGTTTCTTTCTTAAACTATAACTCTAAGTGGCACCAGGAACAAGAGTTAAATATAACTCTTAGATTTCCTCCTGCCTATCCTACAACACATCCAAAGAGGACCGCTTTTGTTCCTTGACCACACAACTGCCAACATTCCTTCGACAAGCATTTCTTGAGTCGTTACCAAGTGCCAGGCACTAGGTCCAGCAGTGGAGATACAAAAACAAACAGGACAAGGTCCCTGGCCTTCAGGGCCCACAGGCCTGTGAGGAAATCAGAAAAGTAAATGTATACTTAAAGCACTGTGGTGTGTGCTATGATAAAGCATTCGTAAGATATTATGGGAGCACAGAAAAAGCACCAGCAATGGGGAGTCTTCAGAACCAGCCTATGAGCCAGGGAGGCAGAGAAGGGAGACCTTCAGGTTGAGGGAACAGTGTGATTCGGCTCCAGCCATGGACACATGGCCTAAAAGTCAACAGTACCAAGAAACTTCACAAACCACTTCTGACACATTCAATCAGCCACAGCGCCTTCTCCATGCACTGCACAAATCTTTTTTTGTGTTTTGGTTGCATTTTTACCTTTCTTGAAATAATAAAGCACAATTCACCGAAAATGTTATATTTTCTTCCACCTTCAATGTTAAAATGGCTGCACAAAAACTCACCAATTTAAAAAAAAAAAAAACTCACCAATTTTGATAAGTTTACTTTAAATGCACACTGATATGACAGCTGTCACAATACAACCTAACAAAATTTTTTCAAATGAAGTTAAAGACAACTAAGGGCTACCAGAGCCATCGTATGGAAAAAACTAGATGAACTTTTTGGCCAACCCAATACATAGAGAATTCCCGATTGTGGTAAGCTGCTTCATTTTACAACTGTGTAGGTATTTTGACAAAGACAAAAGGTTTGTTTCTTCTTTACATCCAAGTTCTAAACCACCGCTGTCTAAATCATTTCTTGGACTTATAAAAATAATATGACTTTCCAAGTGTCTTTTCACCAGCCATGAATCCTGCCAGCCCAGATTCACCCCCTTAGTCCACATATTAACAACTCATCAGAGAGCTTACAACAGAGTGCTCAACTCTCCCTGCAAAATAAGGCAGCAAAGTAACCAACATTTTAAACAGCATGGAGAGCTCATCTTTGTTCCAATAAAGTTAAACAATTTCTTCAAAGATATCCTTTATCATCAGCTATTCTGAAACATTTATCACTTAAGACTTTCATGCAATGTTCTTTTTTCCATATGGCTAACAATTCTAGTAAGATGCCAATGACAAGGTGATTTCAGCAAGCCTCATTCAATGATTCCAAAAGATTGAAAACTCTGCTGCCTGGCAACTATTTATTCTAGCAATGCAATGAAGGAAATGCAATGTCACACAGTCCTTTTGCAGGCTATCCTACTTTATACAATGCACCAAACAGGTTTGATAAACTATTTTTTATGAAGTCATCTACTCATTTCTATGCTTTGAAATAAAGATTTTACTGCCAGAGAACATCCTTTTCTACCTTTAGAAGAGACCTTCTTACCAATACCTTTACAAACTTGCTCCAAAATATTAATCCAAGGAGGCAAATTGGAAATTTGTTTGAAATAATACTCTCTCTCTTAAAGCATCCTTGTAGATAGATACCTGGTTTAAGCCCCAAGGCTTTAGAAATGAAATGAGGTTCAGAAAAAGAACTTGGCCAAGGTCTTTACAACAAAGGAAGGATGAAAATCTGCCTAAAATAAAATCCAGTGTTTTTGCAAGTAAGTCTCTTCACTGAGCAAAATCTTAGTAAATAAATCATTTTCTCTAATGTTTTAAGTCTCTTAGTTTCTAAAGCCTTCGTGAAGGTTCTACTCAAAACTGCTGGCTACCAGCAGAGAAAAACAATGAGACTGTTAAGGGGCAGGAGAGATGTGGCAGCCAGGGACTGATGACTCAAGAATCGCCTTCTGAGCTGCAAAACGGCCATTTGCCAGAGCATTTTCTCAACCCATTGAGATTTTGCTTCCTGGCAACTGTAGTCATTTTGACTCAAATAAACTCTTACAAGACTTAAAAAAAAGAATCATCTTCTGATGTGTGCAACAACCTTCCCTACATCAGTGAAGCTATTTTGCATTCTCTCAAAACTCATTCTCATTCAATTATCTTATTTAATTCAAGGAAGCCCTGAAAGACAGGTACATTTTCCTTACAAATAATCAGTTATACATACACACACAGGTGAAATGCAGTTGAAATAGTCCATATACTCACTCCAAAATCTTACCAAACATACAAGAAAACAAATCTGACCCAAAAACTTATTCCCTGCAACTCAAATCATTGAAAACAGCCAAGTTCATTGTATGGGGAAATGGCTTGATAGTTGAAAGTCACAAACAGAAGAAATAAATATGACCAGAAATTGAGGGACACACATAATCAGTGACAATGAGGAAAAATACACAATTAAACAAGGGAATTAATGAGCATTTTTGCAAAAACTGTTGAAAGTACCTCAGAGCAAACAAAAACAGATGATATTCCATGACAAACTAGTAAAATGTGAAAAAAAGGAAACTATGCTAAACAGGTGTAAGTTTTAATCTACTCTTGTTAATTACAGAATTAAGGCCACCATCTGTAGAATGTACTTCTCACCCCACCTCACAGCTCAGGTGGACTGCAGGTCTGTCTGCACTCTCATCACTAACTAGTAGAAGCTGCAGCTGCACAGCTAGAAACTTGTGTGTCTTCATAAAAGCTCCACCCATTACACCATTAAGGTCCCTTGACTACATTCTTACTCTCCTTATGGCACAAAACTGTAAGTTTAACAAGGTCAAATTTCAGATGCTACAAGGTAATACATTCACATCACTCTTTAGTTGCTCTGTTAGACAAGGGCCATATCCAAGGCCTCGCTGGTAAAAGCTGCTTAACTTGGCATTTCACATTACAGAACAAATGGGCCAGAAGTCACTTACCTCAGGTGGGACAACCCAAAGACACACACTGACCAAATGATGGGGAATGACTCACTAGACCAATCAACTGTAAAGTCTCTTTGTCCATGTATTTTACGGATATTTGTGAAATAATGTGATGCACCCTTCCACCTTCTCTGGCTTTCTACCATTTGAAGCTCCTCTTTCAATTTATCCTCCTTTTCCTGTTCTTCCCTGATTAACAGATTTGTGTAAAATGCATCATATTTCTTTTCTGGGCTGGCTGAATGTTTTGTACATTAAAATCGTTTCTCTGCAAGAGTGCTAACCCAGACAACAGAAACATGAAGAGAAAGGGGCGCAAGCACAGACAGTTCTCCCGTATGTCTCTGGAAGTCCTTAGAAATCAAACACCTACTGCAAAAATCATATGTGACACTTCAAGTCTCTAGATTTTGTAATAGATGGAAAAGACAGCCTTGTTTGCAATAAAGGCAAGTATGCATTAAATCTGGAACCTTCTTTTGCCACAAAACGTGTGACCTTTGAGAGGCGCTGGGCTGGCACATTTTTCTTTTCTGACTAAACTGTTCTCTTGCTCCTCAGCCATCAGCTGAATGACATTGTGGCTACATATTAGCAAAAATGCCACGTTCCTTTCAAGTCACACTATTTTAACCAAAATTGAGAAATAAAAGAAAATGCACTTTTCAGAGGCAGAGTGATTCGAGAAAGAATTTCCCTGATACAAGGGCAGAATACTATAATCTGCATTTCTCTGCAGCGACCCTTTTCAAGTGTGACCTTTAGGAAGATCTTCTAACATTAGGGAGGGAAAAAATTTAATTAAAAGAAAGGGCAGCAAAGATGCCTGAGGAAGGGAGGGCGCTTTTTGCCCTGCATTAGAGAAAGGTGGATTTTCTCAGAGCTCCCAGTCCACACGGATGGAGCGCAAATCCTAGGATCCAGATTGCACAGAGCTCACCAGCCAAGGGCCCTGAGGCTGGGCTGCAGCACACCACGCCTAAATAACTGCACTTCGGTGAAACTCCCTCGGAGCTGGCAATACTAACATTACCTGTGCCTTATCTTTACTAGAAGTGTGAAGCACTCTCTGCTTGATAGAAGTTTATTTTTTAAATATATTTTATTGATTATGCTATTACAGTTGTCCCATTTTCTCCCCTTCACTCCCCTCCGTCCTGCACACCCCCTCCCTCCCACATTCCCCCCTATAGTTCATGTCCATGGGTCATACATATAAGTTCTTTGGCTTCTACATTTCCTACACTATTCTTACACTCCCCCTGTCTATTTTCTACCTACCATTTATGCTACTGATTCTCTGTACCTTTTCTCCCTCTCTCCCCCTCCCACTCCCCTGTTGATGACCCTCCATGTGATCTTCATGTCTGTGCTTCTGTTCCTGTTCTAGTTGTTTGCCTAGTTTGCTTTTATTTTTATTTTAGGTGTGGTTGTTAATAACTGTGAGTTTGCTGTCATTTTATTGTTCATATTTTTTATCTTCTTTTTCTTAGATAAATCCCCTTAACATTTCATAGAATAACGGCTTGGTGATGATGAACTTCTTGAACTTGACCTTATCTGAGAAGCACTTTATCCTCCCTTCCATTCTAAATGATAGCTTTTCTGGATAGAGTAATCTTGGATGTAGGTCCTTGCCTTTCATGACTTGGAACACTTCTTGCCAGCCCATTCTTGCCTTCAAGGTCTCTTTTGAGAAATCAGCTGACAGTCTTATAGGAACTCCTTTGTAGGTAACTGTGTCCTTTTCTCTTGCTGCTTCTAAGATTCTCTCCTTCTCTTTCATCTTGGGTAATGTAATTAAGATGTGTCTTGGTGTGTGCTTCCTTGGGTCCAACTTCTTTGGGACTCTCTGAGCTTCCTGGACTTCCTGGAAGTCTATTTCCTTTGCCATATTGGGGAAGTTTTCCTTCATTATTTGTTCAAATAAAATTTCAATTTCTTGTTCTTCCTCTTCTCTTTCTGGTACCCCTATAATTCGGATGTTGGAACGTTTAAATATGTCCCATAGGTTCCTAAGCCTCTACTGATTCTTCTCAATTCTTGTTTCTTCACTCTTTTCTGGTTGGATGTTTCTTTCTTCCTTCTGGTCCATACCGTTGACTTGAGTCCCAATTTCCTTCCCATCACTATTGGTCCTCTGTACATTTTCCTTTATTTCACTTAGCATAGCCTTCATTTTTTTCATCTAATTTGCAACCAAATTCAACCAATTCTGTGAGCATCCTGATTACCAGTGTTTTGAACTGTGCATCTGATAGGTTGGCTATCTCTTTGTTGCTTAGTTGTATTTTTTCTGGAGCTTTGAGCTGTTCTTTCCTTTGGGCCATTTTTTTTTTTTTTTTTGGTCTTGGTGCACCTGTTACATAAAGGGGTAGAGCCTTAGGTTCTCACCTGGGCGGGGCAACCCACAGCACTGCACTGTGATGCTGTATGTGGAGGAGGGGTCCGAGAGGAAACAATGGCGCTTGCTCAGCTCTCTGCCAGCTTTCAGTCACTTCCCCTGCTACCCACAAGCAAAGGGGGCCCTTCTGATGCTGATTCCTGGGTGGGTGGGTTTGTGTACATTCTAGGCCCCTGTGGGTCTCTCCAACAAACTCTCCTGTGAGGCTGGGAGTTTCTCCTGCTGCCGCCTCAACCCCCACAGGTGTTTTCAATCAGAAATTTGAGGCTTTATTTCCCCGAGCTGGAGCTCTGGGTTGCGTGGTCTGTTTTGCTTCCCCTTTGTTCCTCCCGGTTTATCTGCACTCGAATGTGGGACCCCTGGGTCTGCCAGCCACTGCCTTGCAGGGTCAGCCAGCTGCAGCCTTGCCCGCCCCGCTCCACAATCCACCACCTCACTGGGTCTACCAGCCGCTGCCGCCTCTCTACCCAGCTGCGAGTCTCCATCCCTCCTACCCATCTGGATGAATGTGTCTTCTTTAACTCCTTGGTTGTCGGACTTCCATACAGTTTGATTTTCTGTCAGTTCTCGTTGTTTTTTGTTTTTAAATTCTTGTTGTCCTTCTCTTGGTTTTTGCGAGGAGGCAGTATGTCTACCTACACCTCCATCTTGGCCGGAAGTCTCTGCTTCATAGAAATTGAAAGCAACACTTTATTCCACCTTCTCTAGATCCCACCAACAGTGTCCAAATACTCTTTTGTGGAAGAAGCACAAATTAAACTCTAATATTGCTTTCCTCCAATAAAAAGGCCTGTAAATTTATTGGGCTGGCCAAAAAGTTCATCTAGTCTTTCTGGTACTAATTTTTCTGGCTCTAGTAGTACTTATCTGTCTTTAACTTCATTCAAAACAATTTTGCTATTTTGTGACAGCTGTAATATAAGTGTGCATTTTAAAAAAACTTATCAAAACCAGTGAATTTTTGTGCAGCCATTTTAATACTGAAGATGGAAGAAGATTCACAACATTTTCGGCATATTATGCTTTATTATTTCAAAAAGGTAAAAACGCAACTGAAATGCAAAAAAGGTTTTGTGCAGTGTATGGAGAAGGTGCTGTGACTGATGGAACGTGTCAGAAGTGGTTTGGGAAGTCTCTTGGTACTACTGACATTTTGGCCAAATAATTCTTTGTTGTGGGGCTGTTTTATACATTGGAAGGAGTTTAGCAGCACCCCTGGCCTCTGCTCACTAGAGGCCAATAGCAAGAGATAGCCAACATACTCAAAATATCCAAATCAATAAAATTTTTGGTGAAAATGAAAAATGTGTCTTTTATTTTATGGAAAAACCCATACAGATTTTTTGGCCAACCCCAAAAATAATAGCGGTTCATTCCCTTTCATTGCCAAGTTGCAGTCCCTGGTATAGATCAGCAATTTTCAACCTTTTTCATCTCATGGCACACATAAAGTAATTACTGAAATTCTGAGGCACACCAAAAAAAATTTTTTTTGCTGCTTTGACAAAAAAAAATAGGTAAAATTTTGATTCACTCACACTGAACAGCTATTGTGTTGACTGTTGTCATTTTTTTATTTGACCATCAGGGAAAAGAGGTCAGTGCCCCTGACTAAATAGCCCTTTTACAGGCAATCATACATTCTGAAAATTCTTGCAGCGCAGTGGCTGAAAATCTCTGGTATAGATATGCCTAATTTGTGTATCCATTCACCAGTTAAAGAATCTTTGGATTTTAGAAACTGTGAAAAGAAGCCACTATAAGCACTCACATGCATAAGTTTTCATTTCTTTTGGGGAAATAGATACCTAAGAGTAGAACTCTTGAGTCATATGATAAGTGTATACTTACTTTGATAAGAAACTGGCCTCAGGCCCACTCACACACCATGAGAGAATCCCCTCTCTAGGACTGCCCCAATCCCCAGCCCACAGGTACAGTTTCTTGAAAGGTTTTCTTAGGCTCCGCGGAGAATAAAGCCAATCAGCCACAAAATTAGGCAGTACAGAACTTTATTTGGGGTTTAAGTTCCCTGATGAAATTCTCCGGCCAGCGGTGTGGGGCGGGCTGAAGAAGTCGCCACAAGCAGCAAATATGGCAGGGCTTTATACACCAAAATTCTGATTGGCTACCCTCGAGGGCTAGGGATTGGTCTCCTGGAACAAAGCCTCCATCCATCATTGGTGGTTCCCCTGGAGCTCCGGCTGTCAGTCGGATATCCCCATCCATCCTGATATTCTGACATCTCTGATAGGATAAGGGGTGGGCTTAGGTTGCCAGGGGCATATCCCCACCCTAACATTTCTCTTGGAGTTCCAGCTGCTCACATTGCCCCTCAAGGGCAAAGCAGAGAGACGCATCTCCCACAATTCTTTGGACTGCAAGGGCCCCTTTTAACCAGCATCCCTGGCCAGAAAGACAATATTTCTAGATACAGTTCAGGTGCTGACACCACCAGCTACCCTGGCTCTCCAAGGACGTTCTCGCTCCCGCTGCCCCCTATGATTCAAAAGAGAGGCACACCCCCATGCTTTCCAGCTTGAATTTTCCTGGTTTTCTGGCCAGAAAGATGGGATTTCTCTAGGAGTTTAGCTACCTCTGTACCACAGCTGCAGCTCTACCAAGAGCCCGCCTTTTGCTCCAAGCCAGAGAGAAAAGAAAAATAAGGAGAAATTCACCCCACTGGTCCCCCATACAGGTAGGGTTTTCACTCCCTTTTCAATTTGCCATCTTTTCTTGACTTCTCTGAGTCCTCAAGTAATCAATGTGGCCACAGTTTACAGCTGCAGTGAGCCAGAGAAAGCGGTCATAGAGGGCTGCTTCATCTTGGTCTTGTCCACCCGGTAGTTTCACTGTTACTTGCTGAGGCAGTGTCCCTTCTGACCACTTTGCACCAGGAGAGCTCCTGCACACCTGAGCCCATCCCGCCTTCCACGATGATACTGCCGGGGTAGAGAACACGCCACTGGCTCTTATAAAACCATGACATTCAGTGCACATTTTTATCCCCCTCTTGGGTGTCACTCTTTATTTCAAACCCTTAAAAAGGAGAAGAGGAAGAACAACAAGGCTCCCTGACCTCTGTAAGCCTCCATCTTTTGCCTTCCCTCTCAAGGGGCTGGAAAGTAATGAGGGCACTGTTTTACACAGAACAGCCAGGGAAGCCTCTTCAAAGTCACATTTAAGCAGAAAGCCAGACGGGACAAAGGAGCAAGCCCTGCCAGGTTCTGGGGGTAGGAAACAGAATGTTCCAGGCAGCACCTGCACAGGCCCTCAGGAGAGAACAATCCTGCTTCATTCAGGAATCAGAAATAAAGCAAGTGTTACAGCTGCATTGGATTGAACTAGGAGGAAAGAGCAAAGTAAAGAAGCCTAAAAGGCAAGTAGCCATCGGAGTGGGAAGGGCCTTGCAGGGAGGGCATAGGAAGCGCTTGGACTGCACCTTAAGTGAGGGGACAGCAGACCTACACAGGCATAAACATGCAAGGTTTGATCACATGATCTTTCTCATGCTCCACCCCAAATAAAAAATTACCTTCAAATTCAGAGCTAAATCTAATGTTCAAATCCACTGCAAATTCTGTCTTAACAGATCAAGAAGTCAAAACAAAGTCAAATATAAATTTACACATGAATGAAGCATAATCCATCCCCAAAAAACATTATGTATTTCATAAATGATAATCTAAAATGCCCAATTATTCCTTTTCTACTAGAAAAGAAAATTGAAAGACTACGTTTAGCTTTTTAACTTGTATTTTTATTACAAAAATCTTCAAATACAGTACACCGAATACCCGGGCACCCATAATCCAGCTTCAACAATTATGAATAATTCTCCAATCCTCTTTTTAACTTATCATGCCCTGCCTTCCTCAAACACACTTGAATATACCTATCATTTCACCCGTGACATTTCATTATGTATTTCTTATATTAAATGTCTTTAAATATAAACACAATGCCTATAGTATATCTTAACAAAAGAAACAATTCCATAGCACATCTCACAAAAGAAACAATACCTAGTCCATGTTCAAATATCCTCCACATGACACAAATCTATCCTTTCACATTGTGTAAGAACAGGACCCGAACAAGGCCAGCATGTTGCACATGGTTAGTCCGTCTCTGTAAGTTCCCTTCAATCTATGCTTACAGAATTTTCCCTCTTCCTGGATTTGACTTATCGCTTCTTTGTAGTGTCCTTTAACTTGTTCTTCTACCCCACTGTTTCCTCAAACTAGTCATTGGGTCGAGTGGCTTGACTGCAGACCAGTTTGGCATCCCTTGGTGATTACAGTTTGTTTAGATCTATTAGTTCCTTAGGAGCTGAAAATGGCAGTTTTCTAATTCTAGCATTTCTTCTGCATTTACTAGGTGCAATTTGTCTACTTTTTTTAAACTTTCACCATCAACTATATGATTATCCTGAAGTACAGTTCATTCAGGGAAGGATAACTGCACGATCCTTTCCCTTAATCTACCGGTGTTCAAAATTATACATTGTTACCTAAGAAGTCTCCAAAGGTAACCAATGGGGGGGGGTTAGTATCATTAAAAACTTATATTTAATGTATCTCAATTCACTGCATTTATTATTCTCAAGGACACTCAAGCAGTCCCATCTAGTGGGAGCTCCAGCAGCCTTTAGCAGTGTTCCTGCTTTCTTCCCCACGACTAGAAACAGCCTTTCCTCCAATAGGCCTGGCTCCTTCAAGTGGGAAACAGTTATCTAGAAACTACTCAAAGTGCTAAGAGTGTTCACTGCAACTGGGTTGTCTTTGTTTCTGGATTCTCAGTGGAGAATACATACCTAAAAAGACAAAAGTAAATCTAAATTCTTATAGATATTTCCACTCAAATTTAAGGTTATAGGGTTTTTACTTAACTGCTTCAATTTTTATATTAGTATCTCTTTTCTCCACTCTGAAAAATCGGAGTTGCTAACATTGACATAATCATTTATTTCCTTTACCCTGCAGTATGTATATATGTCAACATAATGATATCAATATTGCTACTAATGATAAGAATACTAAATACAATTTAAATTTCTCCTAAGTACTTAAGTTATTAGGATGTATCCAACAAGGAATACACAGTCAAAATATCATTTTACAATCACTCAAAATAATTCTTCTCTAAGTCACACCTGATAGGTTCATTTGGGGTTTTTTGTTGCTGTTATTTGTTCTGTTTTCAGTTATTTACCATTTAGCTTTAAAATGAGGATTTGCTCTGCCCCCACCTTGCCACATGTTACTACATGTAAGCAGTGGGTCAATGATATTTTCAATGTTTGCAATGGCAGACACAATGAACCTGTCACACTGTTTGGTGCTCATCATCAAAACACAGGATCCAGCATAAAATAAACAGCCCTGTATCCAGAAAAATGGCTTACTCTAGGACTGGGGCAGGAAGTACCCAAGATGAGCCTGGAGCATCTAATACCTAGTAGCACCAGAAAGTAGAAAGTCACTCTCTCACACACACAGATGAGGGCATGTCTAAGGATCACAGAGACAAGTGGAAGAGCTCCCAATGGCCAAGCTGGGACAACCTGAAGGACAAAATTAATAAAGTGGTACTGAATTCTAGCCCACAGTATAAAATAATTATCCATGAGTCCACACTAGCATAGATGATTAAGTAAATAAGTAAATGGGGTAGACAAATCTCCCATGTGAAAGAATTCCAAATATTTTACATAGATACTCCAGCCTCAAGGAAACAGCTGTGCAGAATACAGCAGGAAAGGGAGATGGGAGCAACTTTCCGGTGAAGAAACCTGACACACACTTCCTCCGCCAGGTGAGCAAGGTCAGCACCAACAGTAACAAGTCACTTTGATAGTATGTACTCTTGATATGATGTAATGATGGTATTTTACCACCCCAAACCCACAACCTCAATCTAATCATGAAAGAAACATCAGACAAACATAATGTTGGAACAGAGCGATAGTTAATAATAATGTATCAATATCAGTTCATTAACTGTAACACATGTACCATACTAATGTGAGATATTAATAATAGGAGGAACTGGGTACGGGACATATGGGACCGCTCGACTATTCTCTCCAATTCTCTGTAAATCTAAACTGTTCTTAAAAGTTATAATATATATATATATTTTAAAGATTTTATTTACTCATTTTTAGAGGGGAAGGGAAGGAGAAAGAGAAAGAGAGAAACATCAGTGTGTGGTTGCCTCTTGTACGCCCCCTACTGGGTACCTGGTCTGCAACCCAGGCATGTGCCCTGACTGGGAATCGAACCAGCAACCCTTTGGTTCACAGGCCAGCACTGAATCAACTCAGCCACATCAGCCAGGGCATAAAGATATATTTTGAAAACTACATATGCAGCGTACATGTTCTGAGACCATGTACCAACAAAAGCAATAGCCTTATCCTATTGCTGTGGGTTGTTTCAGTTGATATAACGAGACTGATAATCAGATTCTAGTCAACTAAGCAATTGAGATTGCACTGATAGGTCTTTACTGTTTTCTGAGCAAGCATTATCCACAACTCGACCTAACTTTTAAGTGTGTGGACAAGTTTGTAAAATATTTGTTAGGGTGTTTACCTCTTTAAATAAGTTCACAATAGCAATATCAAATACATTGGTACCTCGGTACTTGTTGGCTTCAGAACTCATCAAACCTGGTACTTGTCTCATTTTGACAAGAAAAAATGTTTCAGCACTCCGTGCTTGCTCGCCCCTTATCACACTTGCTAGGATTTGTGTGAGTCACAACTCCACCCCACAAGAGAAAATGCTTCATCAATCATTGCTCGCTCACCACTCATCAGAACAAATTAATGACAAGTACTGAGGTAGCACTGTAATTACCGTTATGTGTGAAATGGAGCTGGTGATAAGAAAAAAGCAAACGCTACACAGATTTTAAGTTTGAACTGAACGAAAGCATCAACGTTGTATGCCAGAGCCTGAAATAAACTGGAAGTCTGAAATGATGGCCCCGATATAGGCTAAGTACAGGCACAACAAACCATGTTTAGCTCAAACATTTGAGGGGGGCAGTTAATATTTTAGAGGGAAAAACTATGTTTATTATTGACCATAGAATAGATGAGATTTTCATTTTTCAACAGAGGGGTTGGGTTTAAACAGTTGAGAAACACTCACAGAGCATGATTCCACCAGGAAAAAAAAAAAAAGGCTGAAAAAGAAGAACTCCAGTATTTTTCAAAACAAAGTGTTCTTATACCTTATTAAATATATCACTTTCTGCCTGTGATGGGCATAATGACAGCCCCCCAAAGATATCCATGTCCTAACTCCTGAACATGGGGATATGCTAGGTTACACAACAAGGGGAATTAAGGTTGCTGATCAGCTGACCTTAAACAGGGAGATTACCCTGGATTATCCAGGTGGGCCCAATTTAATTACAAGAATCCTCACGAGAGGCAGATGGAGGCAGGAAAGAGAGAAGGAAAGATGTCGCCACAGGAGTAAAGTCAGAGAGATGTTGTGCTGCTGGCTTTGAAGACAGGAGTCGGGAGCCAGGGATGGAATGGGGCAGCCTCTAGAAGCAGGAAGTCAAGGAAACAAATTCCCCCTGGAGCCTCTCTGGAGCCAAGCCTGGCAGACACCTTGATTTTAGCCCCGTGAGTCGCACCCCACTGTAAGACTCCAAAACTATAACACATACATTTGTATTGTTTAAGCCATTAAATTTGTGGCAATTGTTACAGCAACAGAACACGAATATACTGCAGACAGAAAGAACTCTCCTGCTTTGAGCAGAAGAGTCCTTTTAACCCAGTATCAAGTGGTGTTTTTATCACATGCCATTTAAAGAAAAAGGAAAAAAATGTTATCCATATGTGTGAAGTAAACAATCACAACTAATGAGAGAATTTAAAAATCAGGAACTAAGCGAACTGGTGGTACCTGTAAGCTACAGCACAAAGCAGGCAGGACTGTTCACTCCAGGCACATAACAGTCAGATGTCCTTAACATTAAACTCCCTTCGGTTTCTTAGTCTGATTCATCTGAAGTCTTGACATGAGACCACTGTTTTAAAAATACCTGTTTTTTGTGGTTAGAATGTGAGCTATCTGTGTTGGTCACCATGAAATGCCACAACAAATGCCACGGACTGAGCGGCTAAAACAATACACACTTTCTTTTCACAGTTCTGGAGACTGGAGAGCCCAAGATCAAGGTACCAGGAGACACAGTGTCTAGTGGTGACCGCTTCCTGGCCTGTAGACAGCTACTTCTCGTGTAACCTCACAATGTCAAGGAGATGGAGCGCTCCAGGTCTTTCTTCCTCTTCTTCTAAGGGCACCAGCTTCATAGGGCTAGGCCCCTCCCTTGTGACCTCATTTAACCTTAATTACTTCCTTAAGGCCCCATCTCCAAATACAGTCACCTGGGGGTTAGGGCTTCAACATGAATCTGCAGGACACAAACATTCAATGTATAACATTAGTAATCACTACCTATGTAAGAAAGCAAAAAAGAAAAGCTGGGAATATAAAAAGCTTCCAAATAGCATATTAACATACAACATATATATTCATTAATATATTGACATATGTGTGAGGTTATAGACAAGGACACAGGCCAATTTTATGTGTGTATACATGTATACTGTCAGCTCCTGCCCTTAAAATGAAAGGTGCCTCTTTAAATTGTTCTTTTAAAATAAATGTGGATTTAAAGATACGCCAGCTTTGGAAGTGGGGAGGTAGAGATGGCTTTAGCACCAAAAAGTCACAATATACACAAACTGCAGCTGTAAACACAGTTTCTACAACCCAGAAAAGAAAGCAATGGACACAAAAGTCAATGGATCTGAAGAAGCTAATGACCCAAATGAAAAGAATAACTTCCAAGGTTTGAGATTTATTCCACAAAATTTATTCTGTTATAAGCCATTAATGCTCAGTAACACATGAAACTATACTGAATTTCACAAACATGATAATACATACCAGATGTGGAGTTTATAGTATATGTCCATCTCTAAATTTGGAATAGCGATAGCAAAGAAGTATTAATTCATTCTCATCCTCTCTCTATTTCTCACTCATGACATTTAAATGTAAAAAGCCTTTAAGAGACTATTCAGTATTAGAATGCCATTGTTATAGTTTATAATCAATTAAATCATCCTCATAGATTAAAAAAATTAAGTGTTAGATTCATACGTGCTCTGAGCCAACATTTTCATCTAAAAATACCCATGTTAAAGATAAAATATTAAGTGGCATATTATACTCACACATGTACTAATTATCCTTGCCTGAATTACCCTTGGCTATGACATACACATCGATGAAACGTCAGAGATAATGCTCATAACATCCAAAAATAAGAAACCAAATCAACAAAAGATGGTTTTCTTCTGTAACTTGTTTCTGTGATTCCTACTCACTTCTTCCTGATGAGTAAGACTGTACTAATGTAGCAAAATAAGGGGAGGAGAAACACAAGAGAGAATGATGAGTGTACCTCATTCCCCAGATTTTTCCTGTCTGATTTGAAATATTATCAACAATCTAGGAAGCAGTCAAAATTGAGGAGTAAAGAATTATAATCACTATCAAGATACTGTTGCTGTTGTTTTAACCTACTCAGGTAAGGTCTGAACGTACTCAGCTTTGTGAGCGTTCCATGGCAGTTCCCTCGATGACTCAAAAACAAAATTAATGTTACTCCCATTTGGAAAAATGTTGGACTGTTTCCCCCACCTGCTGTTCACTGCTGGAACTGTGCATTGGTGGCTGGTTTCATCTCAACTGTGAGCAGACACACCTTCTGTGCAACACATGGTGCCTCAGAGTGGTCTGAACTGTTCTTTTCATTGTTGTTTCAGAGCTGGACAAGGGCCTTGGAGTTAATATATCTAGTTCAACATTGATTTGGCAGATAGCTCAATGGTCCTTTATCTGAACAGACCAAAAGGCAGTTGCACATTTGCTTTAACTCTACTATTCACTTTTTATAAGTTTTTGTTTTTTGTTTTCTAATTATATTTTATTGACTATACTATTACAGTTGTCCCAATTTCTCCCTTTTCCCCTCTCCACCAGCACCACCCACTCTCTCAGGCCATCCCCACATCATTGTTCATGTCCATGGGTCATGCATATAAGGTCTTTGGCTACTCCATTTCCTATATACTTTACATCCCCATGGCTATTCCATAACTACCTATTTGTACTTCTTAATCCCCTCACCTCTTCACCCACTCCCCAACACTCCCCTCCCAACGGGCAACCAAAAAATGCTCTCTGTATCCATGATTCTGTCTCTGTTCTTCTTGTTTGCTTAGTTTATTCTGTAGATTCAATTGTTGATAGATATGTATGTATTTATTGCCATTTTATTGTTCATAAAATGAACAATAAAGTTTTCATCTTATTCTTTTTCTTAAATAAGTCCCTTTAACATTTAATATAATAATGGTTTGGTGGTGATGAACTCCTTTAGGTTTTTTCTTGCCTGGGAAGCCCCTTATCTGCCCTTCAGTATGAAATGGTATCTTTGCTGGGCACAGCAATTTTCATGACTTTGAATATTTCTTGCTAATTCCTTCCAGCCTGGAAAGTTTCTTTTGAGAAATCAGCTGACAATCTTATGGGAACTCCCCTGTAGGTAACTAACTCTTTTTTCTTGCTGCTTTTAAGATTCTCTCTTTATCTTTAACCTTTGCCATTTTAATTATGATGTGTCTTGGAGTGGGCATCTCTGCATCCATCTTGTTTGGGACTCTGTGCTTCCTGGACTTACATGGTGATTTCCTTCACCAAATTAGGCAAGTTATCTTACATTACTTTTTCAAAATGGATTTCATATTTCTTGCTCCTTCTCTTCTCCTTATGGCACCCCTATGATGTAAATGTTGAAATGCTTGAAGTTGTCCTAGAGGCTGTTTATACTATCTTCGTTTTTTTGGTTTCTTTTTTCTTCTTCTTCTGCATGGTTGTTTTTTGGTCCCTTATGTTCCAAATCATTGATTTGATTCTCGGCTTCATCCACTCTACTGTTGTTGCCCTGTAAATTGTTCTTTATTTCTATTTTGTATCCTTCATTTCTGACTGGATCTTTTTTATGCTGTTGACATCCTCCTCACTAAGTTCTTTGAGCATCCTTATAACCAGAGTTTTGAACTCTGCATCTGATAGATTGCTTATCTCCATTTTGCTTAGTTCTTTTTCTACAGTTTTGTTCTGTTCTCTCATTTGAGCCATATTTCTTTGTCTCCTCGTTTTGGCAGCCTCCCTGTGTTTGTTTCCATGTATTAGGTAGAGCTGCATGACTCCCTGTTTTGGTAGCATGGCCTAATATAGTAGGTGTGTCCTGTAGGGTCCAATGGCACAGCCTCCTGTATCACCCAAGATGGGTACTCAAGGTGCGTCTTTCATATGGGCTGGGTACACCCTCCTCCTGCAGTTAAGCCTGGATTGCTATTGGCAGGCCAATGGCAGGGATTTACCCAGGCCAGTCAGCTGCAAGGGCTGGCTGTGACAACCACTGACCACCAATCTCCACCCTCTGTGGAGGATCCCCTGTGGGGCAAGGTGGTGGGTCTCCCACGTAGTTTATCATTGCCCACTGGGTGTGCAGGCTCTGGGATTTCCTGGGTGGTGCAGACCAAGGTCAGTCCCCATCTGTGTTCTGCCCGGCTACCTTTCCCGAGCTATAAAGCAATCTGAGATGGCTGCTACTTGTGCTGGGCGTGGAGATTCCCAGGCAAAGCCAAACTGTGAGTCCAGGCTGGCTGCTGCTAGTGCCAGGCCTGGGGCCACTTAGTAAGAGGTTCAGTGGCTGGGGACTCACTGAGGCCGGCTGTTGCTTGTTTGATAGGATTTAGGAAGTTGTGAAGCATGAGCCAAGACCAGCCATTCATATGGAAAAATCACAGTTAACAGTTTGGTTGGCCATGTAAGTTGGATGGAACAAAGTCTCAGAGGATCTTCAAGTACAGGTCAGTGTTAGCCAGAGTTATGGAATTTAGATATGGCACTGGCATGCCAGCTCTGTGGCTCTGTGTGGGCAGGGCTCAGAAAAGGGACAAGGCTTCTGCCTGCCTTTTTGTCTGGGATAAAGCTGTCCCCGAGCTCCTGCCTTTATGCCTGAACTTCAGTTCCTCCCTCTATGCCACTGGTGCCTTTTAAGCTGCTACCCCAGTGATGGAGCTCAGAGGGACTGAGTGTGATTAAGTTCATGTGCGGGTTCTTTAAGGGGAACTGCTTGTGCCTCCAGTAGTTTCTTCCACCAACTCAATCCCTACTAGTTTTGCAGCCAAAGGTTGTGGGAATTTATCTTCCTGGCACTGAAACCCTGGGCTGGGGTCCTGGTGTGGGGCTAGGACTCCTCGCTCCGGAGGCATCCTTCCTGAAATTTCATCTACCACATGTGGATGTGAGAACAGCCCATTCCATGTCTCCACACCTCCTACCAGTCTGGATGGATGTGGTTTCTTTAATTCCATAGTTGTTGGACTGCCATTCAATCAATTTCTGATGGTTCTGAATGATGGTTGTTCTTGTATTTTAGTTGTAATTTTGATACATTTGTGCAAGGAGGCGAAGGGTGTTTACCGATGCTGCCATCTTGACTGGAAGTATTATTTTTTATAAACACTGAAAGCATTTTTTTTAAAAAAACACTTCTTGTTTTTAAAAATCCTTTAAGCAGAATCTTTGTAAAGAGAAATGACAACATGGATGGATCTTGAGAATATCATGCTAAGTGAAGTAAGTCAGACAGAAAAGGTCAAGAACCATATGATTTCACTCATACGTGGGCTATGAAACTGAATGCAACAAATGAACAAACAGGAAAAACAAACAAAACTCACAGACACAAACAACAGTCTGGTGGTTACCAGAGGGAGGGGGGTGGGGAAGTAGTAAAGAATAAATGGGGTCAAATATATGGTGATAGAGGGAGACTTGACTTTGGGTGGAGAGCAGACAATGCAACATACAGATGATGTATCAGAATTGTACACTTGAAACCTATGTAATTTGATTAACCAATGTCACCCCCATGAATTAATTTTTTAAAACGGGGAATGCATCACTATCACAGTCATTCTCTTTTTTTTTTGATATATTTATTGATTATGCTATTACAGTTGTCCTTTTCCCCCCGCTTCACTCAACTCCATCCTGCCCACATTCCATCTCCATTCTCTGCCACTCCATCCCTCCCACATTCCCCACCTATAGTTCATGTCCATGGATCATACATATAAGTTCTTTGGCTTGTACATTTCCTACACTATTCTTACCCTCCCCCTGTCTATTTTCCACCTATCATCTATGCTATTTATTCTCTGTACCTTTCCCCTCTCTCTCCCCCTCCCAATCCCCTATTGATTACCCTCCATATGATCTCCATTTCTGTGGTTCTGTTTCTGTTCTAGTTGTTTGCTTAGTTTTCTTTTGTTTTGGTTTTAGCTGTGGTCGTTAATAACTGTGAGTTTGCTGTCATTTTTACTGTTCATATTTTTTATCTTCTTTTTCTTAGGTAACTCCCTTTAACATTTCATATAATAATGGCTTGGTGATGATGAACTTCTTGAACTTGACCTTATCTGAGAAGCACTTTATCTTCCCTTCCATTCTAAATGATAGCTTTGCTGGATACAGTAATCTTGGATGTAGGTCCTTGCCTTTCATGACTTGGAACACTTCTTGCCAGCCCCTTCTTGCCTGTAAGGTGTCTTACGAGAAATCAGCTGACAGTCTCATGGGAAGTCCTTTGTAGGTAACTGTGTCCTTTTCTCTTGCTGCTTCTAAGATTCTCTCCTTCTCTTTCATCTTGGGTAATGTAATTAAGATGTGTCTTGGTGTGTTCCTCCTTGGGTCCAACTTCTTTGGGACTCT
This sequence comes from Desmodus rotundus, assembly GCF_022682495.2. Taxonomy (NCBI): domain Eukaryota; kingdom Metazoa; phylum Chordata; class Mammalia; order Chiroptera; family Phyllostomidae; genus Desmodus; species Desmodus rotundus. The sequence goes on along the minus strand of NC_071393.1, from coordinate 67,429,026 downwards.
CTGAGCTTCCTGGACTTCCTGGAAGTCTATTTCCTTTGCCATATTGGGGAAGTTTTCCTTCATTATTTGTTCAAATAAGTTTTCAATTTTTCGTTCTTCCTCTTCTCCTTCTGGCACCCCTAGAATTCGGATGTTGGAACGTTTCAAGATGTCCTGGAGGTTCCTAAGCCTCTCCTCATTTTTCCGAATTCTCGTTGCTTCATTCTTTTCTGGTTGGATGTTTCTTTCTTCCTTCTGGTCCACACCGTTGATTTGAGTCCCTGTTTCCTTCGCCTCACTATTGGTTCCCTGTACATTTTCCTTTGTTTCTCTTGGCATAGGCTTCATTTTTTCATCTAGTTTTCGAACCAATTCAACCAATTCTGTGAGCGTCTTAATAACCAGTGTTTTGAACTGTGCATCCGACAGGTTGGTATCTCTTCCTCGCTTAGTTGTATTTCTTCTGGAGCTTTGAAGTGTTTTGTCATTTGGGCCATATTTTTCTTTTTGTCTTGGTGCGTCTGTTACTTTAAGGGGCGGAGCCTTAGGTGTTCACCAGGGCGGGGTAACGAAGGTTGCTGTGCTGCGAGGCTGTACGTGGGGGAGGGGCCGAGAAGGAGCAATGGCGCCTTCTCCCCTCTCCACCGGACTTCAGTGTTTCACTCCGCTACCCACAATCAAATTGGGCCCCTCTGGTGCTGGTTCCCGAGTGGGTGGGCTTGTGCACTCTCTAGGCCCCTGTGGGTCTCTCCAACGACCTCTCCTGTGAGGCTGGGAGTCTCTCCTGCAGCCGCCCCAACCCCCACGGGTGTTTTCCATCAGAGGTTTGAGGCTTTATTTCCCCGCGCTGGAGACCTGGGTTATGCAAACTGCTTTGCTCCCCTCCGTTCGTCCCAGTTTATCTGTGCGTGAGTGTGGGGCCGCCATGTGCTACCTGCGCTCTGCCTGCCAGTTCTCCACCACTCTGAGTCCAGCCCTCTCGGTTTATCTGTGCACGAATGTGGGGCCGCAGGGTCTGCTAGTGGTCAGACTGCCTGCCCCGTTTGTCCCACACTCCGCCAGTCTCGGTCTCGGCATGGCCACGGGAGTCCTCTCCGCCCCAGCTGCCCGTCTCCGCCCCTCCTACCAGTCTGGATGAATGTTTATTTTTTATTTCCTTGGTGTCAGACTTCCTTGCTGTTCGATTTTCTGTCAGTTCTGGTTGTGCGAGGAGGCGCAGTGTGTCTACCTACGCCGCCATCCTCACAGTCATTCTTAATCAACGTATGCTTCCAGAATGTGTACTTACAGAGCACATTTCAATCTAACAATTAATTTTTTTTTTAATCTATGAGGATGATTTAATTGATTATAAACTATAATGATGGCATTCTAAAACTGAGTAATCTCTTAAAGGCTTTTCACATTTAATTGTTTTATAAGAGAGAATGAGAATGAATTCATAGTTGTTTGTTGTAAATGTCCCAAATCCAGAAAGAAAAAAGAAATTGAGAAGGGAAGGCAAATGGAATGCCAAAGTTTCCCAGTCTTTTTAATGTCACATATCACAGCAGCCCACTTAGAACTTACGTTTAAGGAACTAGAATTCAGGAAGTACACTGTGGTGTGCCACACACCTAGACTTTGAGATACCGGGCAGAAACCTCAATTCCTAAGTCCTGTGGTAGAAACCTTAAATTCCCATCTCTGTATTTTCCTACTACATCTGTTGTTATCTCAAAGCATAATAAGATACATACAAATAAACTAGAAAAGCTTAAGTCAACAGGTCAAAAGGATGAACTACAACTCAATATATCCTTGCCATTAGCTACATTAGAAAGAAAAAGATATATGCTGGATAGGAAAGCATGAAAATTACACAATTTTCCTAGGAAGGAAAAAAAAATTAGAATTACTTGCTCATTCATAAACAAATAATTAAATCTCACCCTAGAAGTCAGAAACCTCAAGTTCAAGTATCAATCCTACCACCAACTACTTGGGTGCACCCTTAAAAAGGCCTAAATCCTACTATTTCTTCATCTGTAAAACTACACTTATTACTGCCTGCCTCTTTCACAGGGAGGTTCTGATAATCATTTAAATGTGAAGATTTCTTTTTTTTTTTAAGATTTTATTTTTATTTATTTTTAGAGAAGGGGGAAGGGAGGGAGAAAGAAAGGGAGAGAAACATCAATATGTGGTTGCCTCTTGTGCGCCCCCCACTGGGGACCTGGCCTGCAACCCAGGCTTGTGCCCTGACTGGGAATAGAACTAGCGACCCTTTGGTTCCCAGGCCAGTGCTCCATCCCCTGAGCCAAACCAAGAGGGCTAAATGTGAGGATTTCTTTCAGGTCCTACCCTAAAGAAGTAATTTTAGTTAATTTAAGTTTTACTGTTGAATTAATTTACTCAGCATATGAGTAATACATGCTCATGGTAACAAAATAAAAACTGAAATAGTACAGAAGACATAAAAAAAGAACTTTCCTTATCCTCCTTATCTCCAAAGGTAAGCACTACATGTTTCCTATAGAGCATTCTAGAAATATTCTATGCTTATAGATGAATACCTTCTTTTCACACAAATGGAATGACACTATACTAACTTTTCTGAAGTGTTTCTGTCAATATTAGACACTTTCCATATCTACCCCATTCTCTAACAGCTGCATGGTATTCCTCTGCATAGACCTACCATCATTTATTTAATCAGTCCTTAGCAGAGGTTTAGGAAGTTGTTTCTAGGTTTTCCTTATTTTGAACATCATGTCCATGCACAATCATCTATGACCAATCATCTGCTTATATTTGCTAACTTGTTCAGTAAGATCAATTGCTAAGTACAGAATTGCTGGGCCACAGGCTAAATTTTGATGTCAAATTGCCTCATTTATTGGTTGTATGAACCCCCACCAAGAGAAGAGTATCTAAGTTCAGCCAATGCTGAATATGATCAACACTTTTTTAAAAAACATAGCTCTAAAAGTTTTTTTCTGTATAGTTTCATTAGGAAATTTATCACCAAGAAAATTAACATGGATGTTTAAATATTTGTAAGCAACCTAATTTATGTTTCCACCATCAATCTGAAGCAATAAAGAACCTACAACTTCCATTTATCAAGAGAAACAATAATAATTTTTAAATTAAGGTGCAAGACACCCCAGAAAGGAGAGTACTGGCCACCACAACTTGAATAACACTAGCCCTCATGAAAATGAACGGCCTTGACATCATCACAGTTATTACCCTAGAATTTACCATATTCTAAACTTTTAAATGTCTCTAACTACCAGATACTTGTCTATGTTCCCCATAATTTTAAAGCTGTCCCTATAATGCTAATATCTTTTACTAGAATGATGTGTGTAACAATAAAAAAATTATACATGAGAAAAAAAAAAAACTGAGGCACAAGAAATGTTCTGTCCTGAGTTAGTCCTGACCTAATTTTACACCATAACGGAGTACTATTGGGTTGGCCAAAAAGTCCGTTTAGTGTTTTTCATAAAACATGACAGATTTTTCATTTTTACCAATAACTTCATTGATTTGGATATTTTGGGTATGTGGGCCACCTCCTGCTATTGGCTTCTAGTGAGCAGAGGCCAGGGGGGTGCTGCTAAACACCTTCCAATGCATAAGACAGTCCCACAGCAAAGAATTATTTGGCCAAAATGTCAGTAGTACCAAGAAACTTCCCAAACCACTTCTGACATGTTCCATCAGTCACAGCATCTTCTCCATACACTGCACAAGACTTTTTTTGCATTTCAGTTGCATTTTTACCTTTTTGAAATAATAAAGCATTAACACTCCAAAAATGTTGCTTTTCTTCCAACTTCAATAGTAAAATGGCTGCACAAAAATTCACCGATTTTGTTTTTTTTTTAATGCATGCTGATATGACAGCTGTTACAATCTAACAAAATTGTTTTGAATGAAGTTAAAGATAACTAAGCACTACTACAGCCATCTTACGGGAAAAAACGGAACGGACTTTTTGGCCAACCCAATACTATAAAGGTGGTGTACTTTAATTTCTCCCTGCTAGATTTAATATATATATCCAATTCCATTATTCCATACATAGAATAAACACAGCACATTTTTAATTAAAAAATTCTAGTTTAAATTTAACAAAAATCTACTCTTCCCAATTATCACTAATAGTTTAAGAAATAGTTAAGAAAAAAATTAAACACTAAAATTACCTATGGAATCTAACATTTCAAATATCACAATAAAAATACCAAATTAGCCCTGGCTGGTGTGGCTCAGTAGACCGAGCACTGGACTGTGAACACAAAGGTCACCCTTTCGATTCCCAGTCAGGGCACATGCCTGGGATGAGGGCCAGGTCCCCAGAAGGATGTGTATGAGAAGCAACCACACGTTGATGTATGTCTCCCTTTCTTTCTCCTTCCCTTCCCCTCTCTCTAAAAATAAATAAATAAAATTTCTAAAAAATTTAAAAATTATATTTAATAATTGACAAAAAAGTCAAGTGTGAAAAGTGGAAAAGGATCCAAAGTATACACAAAATAATCAAGCTTGAACAATATATAAAACAAATGAGATTAAAACAGATAAAGAGAATAAAATAGTAAAAACAGATTCTGTAGATATAAGACCTCTGGATAATATAATTCCTGTTTCATTCCCACAGTTTAAAAAATCTATTGTTTGCATCAAATCAGAATGTTTAATAGACAGAACTAGGAGAATATAAAATCCAATGTGAATTAAAACCATTGTATAGATCTGGCCCTCATGAGAGTGATAACTTTTTAGTTACTGAGCTTTCATGGATTTTGAAAACCTTAAAGCAATTTTCTTTTGGGACACTTAAGCATGTTCAGCTTCTAACCCAAAATGCTTCAGTCTTTCTTTAAAAAAAAAAAAAAAACAAAGCGGGGGTTGGTGAGCGAATGTCTAGAGGCTGTCATTTAGTTTGAGCTTTAATAGGCTCTTAATCTCTATCTGTCTGACACCATAGGGTGACTATTTTCAGCAACAATGAAGGGGCAAGTGCCTTAGAAACCTACCATCATCTTTGATGACATCTTTCTTCTTCCAGGTTCACAGTAAACTTGAAATCAAAGTCAGAGATTTCCCTTTTACTGAGACAAATAGTAGCAACGAAAATATCAAATGTCAAATCCTCAGGCAAAAAACTTACATTATTGTTAATGTAGCTATAAAAGAGCAACCTTATCTTTTATTAGACATAAATTATTAAAATATTATCAAAAGCAGCTGCCATATGAACACGGAGCAAAAAAGCAAAGATCTGCTGACATCCACAACAACCAAATATGGTATCAGTATTACCCTGAAGCCTTACAACCACATTGAAACATCAGGAACAAACAGGCATGTAAAAAGCATCACTCAACAGTCCTCACACGTCCTCTTTCAAATCTGCAGGTCTGTCCAGAGGCACTGTAGGATAATAGTTGAAAGCAAAGGTTCTGGAACCAAAATACTTGGGTTGAACCCAGGCTTTGCAGCTTGCTGGCTGAATGATAGAAGATAAATTATTTAACCTCTCCTATGAGTTGCTTAACTGTGCCTCAGTTTTCTCATCTCATACCAAGTGCTCAATAAATGTGAGTTACTGTCATTACTACAAGGAGAAAAAAGGGGGGAAAAAATCCAAGAAAAGCCAATAGGCCTTGAATTTCTTTTTGCTAATAGCTCATCCCTAGGACTTGGGATTTTTTTAAAGTTACTGATTGCATCAAGCACATCATGCTTCCAGTGGGGATTCAATGAAAATAATCAGCCTTATGATATGCTTACCCCACACTCTGTAGGCTCAGAGTTCACACCATCTACAGAAGGACTGATGGAAGAGCAAGAGATTCGCGGATGCTATGCACTCAACTAAGTTACCTTGGAGTATTATGTATCTAGAAATTGTTTTACATAGTTTTATTTTGTCTCGTTTTCCATTTATAAGTCACATATGTGTTGTGGTATAAAGAAGAAAGGAAAGGCTGTAAACAGTATTAAATACCAGAGTTAGGCAACTGGTCCTTCCTTACACAGCTAAAACTCGATTATGAATTTTGTTCTGAGCATTTCAATTACTCTCCATTTGGAGCACAAATGCACCTTGGGATATGAGAACAAGGAGGCCTCAGGCAAGGTAATCATTCTTGTCCCATTTAATCTTTAGTCAGCAATAATGTTATTCTTAGCAAGCCTAAATACAAACAGTACTTCAGAATCTGAAAGGGGAAGGGACCTTAGAGGTCACCTACCCAAAGCAAAATGAAGGAATAATCTTTCCCACATCTCTTCCTCTACCTTTGCCTGAAAATATGATGGGGGTGGTAACAGCGGTAGAAGTGGTGGCTGCTGCTGCTGGTGTTTATGCCTCAGGCTCTGGGCCCTGCATTCACATGCACTGACACATTGAAGCAACCTGTGAAATGAGAAAATCCTAAAGAAAATACAAGATGGAATTTTAAAAACTATTCCAAAAAAGATAAGCCTAAAATTTTAATAGAATGAGTTACAATATTATCATAAATCAAAAAATATATATTATTCATCCTCTAAATGACAGACCATCGTTTTACTCAATTTAGTTCAACAGACATGAATAAAACAGAAGCACCTTCACTCACTCACTTTAACAAGCTAAAGACACTTGTTATTAAAGGTCTGTGTGCCAGACACTTTAGTAAGTACCAGAAGTACCATTACTACAATTCCTACTAAAACATGATCACTGTAGCTAAGGAGTGTCTACTCTGCTCTCAGTAAAGCAGTGACTGGCTCACAAAAATGTAAGACAAAAACGTGGCGGAGTCCATGGCAGTGTGGTGTGAACCCCAGCTCTGCTACAAGCTGTGACAGCTTAGACAAGTCAGTGTGTTACATGCATACATTTATATATACAATAAAGTTGTTACAAAGTTGTGTAAATGACTTTAAGTTGCTTTAAAAGTAAAATTGTTATAATTATATAAAGTTATATATATGTAAATAATGTTATAAAGGTAAAATGGGATATACAGTGCACACTAGATCGGTCTGTGTTTCCTTCAGTCCCTGGTAAGCTGACCCTGAGATTTTCTCCATATCTCACTCAAACTTTACTTATTACCTACCTGGATCCTAACAAGGTTAAGTATGTTACACTTAAAATCTTGAGTTTTACAATTTTTTTCAACTCTGTATTTCTGCATACAAAACTACTATCTTCAGGGACATCTTACCTACTGTGCCCTTAAGGTATTGTAAATATTTCAGTTACAGGAAATTTTGCCTCAATCTTTAAAAAATATTTTAACCTATGTACATGACAATTTAAAACATAAAGACAGTTTGTACTATAAATGTTAAAATAACAGAAGAACAGCTCATAAAAAGGCAGTAATCCAACTACTTTAGCTGGAGTATCAAAGGAGTAAGAGTTTGCCCATCTCATTCTCTACTACGATCTCTAAGACATTTCCTTAAGAATGTGTGACGAAGACCGATCGATCATACTGCTATTAAAATCTGGACTTGATTGCTGAAATATTTACTGATTGAAAATTCAAAAAAGACGATGGCCAGTGCCTGATTCCTACATATACGTAATAAAAGAGAACTATACTATTAGAGAGAGAGAGAGGGAGAGAGAGCTATGCCTTGGATCTCACCCCCAAGTACTATGAGTCCAGTCCATCTGAGGCATTCTTTCACTCAATAAACATTTACTATGTACCTACTGTGTGCCAGGTATTGCACAGTGAACACAACAGACCAAAAAAATAAAAAATAAAAAATAAAAAAATGCCTTCTTTCCTAATAAGAGGGATGTCTCCCCATAATGTCTCCCGGAGACCAAGTCCGGGCCTCACTCCCATCCAACAAGGGTCTATCACACTGACGCTCCCCCCGAACCCAACAGGCCTCTTAGGCTTGCAGCCATCGGCCCTGAGTTATTAACCAATGTGGCCCAGGATCCCTTGGGCAGCCCAGGGAAGCCCTCGGAACCTGACAGTCAGGTTCCACCAGCGCATACTCAGAAGCCCCACGTGCACGCTCCGCACGTGCCCGCCACCCTCCCACTGGACCGCGCAGGCGCCACCACCGCCCCGCTCTCCGAGAGCGCGCCCCGCACGCCACTCTGGGCTCCAGACTCATGCCCTGAACCCCACCAGCCCAGGTTTCGCGTGGTCCCGACCACACCAACCACCATCTCTTACCGGTGTTCTGGCCCCGGCGCGCCGGCCTCCTGGCTCCCGGCGGCCGCCCGGCTGGCCACCTCCTCCTCGGCCTCCGCGGCCCCTGCCGAATCCCCGACCACGGCCTCGGCGGCCACCGCCGTCCCCGCCACCTCCTCTCTCCGCCGCCGCTGTGGCTCCTGCCGGATAGCGGTCTCGGTCCCCGCTGAGCTGGTTGCGGCCAGACCGGCGACCGTGGCCGCCTCGAGCTCCTCGGTCTGCCTGCATCTTGCCGCTGCAGGAGGTGCAGAACAGGCAGGGGCCGAGCCACCCGGAGACGCCCTTGCCCCACCGGAAGCGGGTCGGACGGCGGAGAGCGCAGTCGTCCGGCCTGGGTGGCTGCGAGCTGAGCGCGGGTGTCGGAGGGGGGCTGGAAGCCGCCGGCCGGGCGGGGGGAGGGGGGCGGCCTCGGATCCTGACAAGTTGGGGCCGGAATGGGCCTCGGGGAAGGCTGGGGGCCCAGCAGAAAGCCCGACAGTGGGAGCCAGCAGTGAGGAACCGGGATGGGTCTGGGGGGTGGGGCCAAGGTGGGTAAAAGGACAGGTTATAAAACAGTTTGTGTAATATAAACTCGCTTTTGTTTAAAAAAAGGAAAGAAGAAATACAAATATGGGTGTATTTGCATGAAATGCCTAAAGTATATGCCAAACTGTTAAGTGGTTAATTGTGGTGAGACAGAGTTAATTTTTCTGTTTAATCTCCTGATTATCCAGAATGTATATAATTTTTAAAACTTACACTGAACTCGGGATTCAAGAGCGGATATGGAGGAAAAGGCAGGGTGGGTTTCAGGTGAGAGATGGGTGTGGACTGCAGCAAGCAACTGGGAGTAGAAAGAACGGTACAAAACTCAGTGTTACTCAGTCTTAAACACAGTAATACAGCAATTACTGCACCAAAAGCCATTCTCAGTCCTTCATTTAAATCTCACAGCAGCCCTATAAGGTCACACTAGTGTCCCTACTTTGCAGATAAAGGATCTAAGAGATATTAACCAACCTACAAAACTGCACAGCTAGTAATGGAATGATTGGAACCCAGGGTAATCTGGCTTCAGAGGCTTGCTCTTAATCACTATACTCTCAAAAAATTATTCTGTGGAGGGGAATTAGAATATCTACGCAGAGTCATTGGAAACCACTGGAATAAACTAGGCCACAAATAGGGCCTGAATTAAGTTTTGAGCCAAGGAGACAGATAATAGGATAGAGAGGAAGAATTAATAGCACTTCATGTCCAGTTGTAAGTGGGAAGGTCAGGGGGAAGAGAAGCTAGTGTAGATGCCCAGGTTTCTTGCTTGAGTGACCAGGTAGTTGATGCCATTAGTCAAGAGGGAATGCAGAGGATGTTGTCAGGATAATAGTATTTTTTAATGTATTCTGTACTTTTCTGTGTTGCTTTTTATCATAATATTTTGGTCAGTAGACACTTCTCACACTTACTTCTTCAATTTTTCTTACTCTTTTCCCTCTCTACTGTTCTCCAGCCTTTCCCTTTGTATTTATTCCTCCAGGCCCTCTTGGCCCTATTCTGCCCCCACCCCCTTTTTCTCCCCTTGTCTCTACTTACAAAATTAAGATTCACTGTGGCATTCAGGATTAAGTTATTCATCCCCAGGCTAACCTCAAATTCAGTAATTCCTCCTCTAGAAAAATGCTAAACCACAGGAAGATGGAAAGTGTAGAAAGAATTCTATCCTTTTCTCTGCACACCAGACGAACTAACAGGAGATACACACATATGAATAGTATTTTTTAGAACCCAGTGGCAAACCAGGAATGATAATGATTTGATATAATACATTGATTGTCTTCTCCTCATTCTACAGCCAGTGACACTAAGTTGGTGACTTGATAAGGGCCACAATGGGAATTCTTACACCCCAGAAATTGGCAAGTTTCTACATATGAGGGCTTTGTTGGCCATGGGGCAGAAACAGGTTAAATTTCCCAGCACACCACTGATGTGGGCTCACCTCTCAGAGGTGAACATCCATGTATTAAAATCATGCCAGACATTAGCACAGATCAAGAGTTTCGCAACTTTGGCACATTTACGACTAGATGATTTTTGTGGTGGTAGCTTGTCCTGTGCATTAATGTTGAAGAGGATCACAGTTGTCTCCCCTATCATTCAGTAGTCTCCCCTTATCCACAGGGGAGATGTTCCAGACCCCCAGTGAATGCCTGAAATTGCTGATGTATTGTTTATTTCCTGTGCACACATATCTGTGATAAAGTTTAATTTATAAATTATACAATAATAAAACAACTCTGACAATATGTTATAATAAAAGTTATGTGAACATGTCTCTCAAAATACCTTATTATACTGTACTCACCTCTTCACATGAAGGAAGTGCTTTACAACTTCTTTGGCATATCCAAATTGCCAGCATCACTATTGCGGTTCGGGAGCATTATTAAGTAAAAAGGGGGTCACTTGAACACAAGCACTGTAATACCATGACAGTCAATCTGATAACTCAAGCAGCCACTAAGTGACTGAGGGGCTGGTAGCATACACAGGGAAGATACCTGAACAAGGATGATTTGTGCCGTGGGCGGGAAGGAGCAGAATGATGAGTGGTTTCATCACACTACTCAGAATGACATGAAAGTTAAAACTTCTGAATTGTTTATTCCCGGAATTTTCCATTTTGTATTTTCAGACTGCAGTTGACAGTAGTTAACTGAAACCACGAAAAGTGGAACCCCAGACAAAGGGGGTTACCATAGTTGCTACCCACTAGGAACCCTCCCCCTTAGCTATGACAAAATGTCTTCAGACATTTCCAAATGTCCCCTGAGCAACAAATCACCGTGGATGACAACTAGCACAAATGGATTTAAACTATGTAAGTATCCCTCAAGAAGCCTCTACAATTGTGAGGTTAAAAAGATCAGTGGATGGCAAATTAAGCCAGCTTCATTAGGGCGCATTCATCTGCTTAACACTTCCACTTAGCAGTCAATTTAAGACTCAATAGCGCTATTGAAAGATATTAATTACTATGCTTGTTTTACAGGAAGCCTTATTTGTGGACAGTGGGACCTCACATTTAACATTTCCTTTGTGCCTAGCACTATTCTGAGCACTTCATTCATACTAATTTAATCTTCACAACATTCCTCCGAGGTAAATACTGTTATTATTCCTATTTTACAGATAAGAAAGCTGAGTCACAATGGAGCTAAATAATTAGCTCAAGCTAGTAAGTGATAGAACTGGGATTCATACCCAGACACTCTGGTTTCAGAATCTGTGTCTAAGTCTGTGCCACAGATGCCATCAGAAGTCCAGAGACTACATGATTCTCCCTTCCCCCATCTATTACCTGTAAGTCAAGGGTTTTTTTCAATTCAGCCAGTAGTGTTCCGGATACGGAGGGTTCTGTGGTCCCTGTTAACACTGCCTGCTTGGAGGACACCAGTAGCAGAAGTTCTTTTACCCAGGTTGTTGAGTATGCTTTCCTCAGTTGATTCTGATCAACATGGAGAAGATGTCTGTCATCAGGATGGAAATGCCATACAAGTTCCTCTTGTTGCAAGAAGCCAGAGACCTTTTGATTTGGTAAATAACAAAGGAAATGAGGGTTTTCTCGTATCACTTTTACTTGAGAGCCCTGACTTTAAACATGCCATTGCATGAATAAAAATTCAGTTTTTCCTTAGATAGTATTCATGAAACAGCAAAACAAGTGCTGAATTACATCGGTAGCTCCTTAAGAAAATAAACTATACATTCTGCATTTAAAAATACATATAACCTCATTTATTTTTTTTAACCTCAATTCTTTAAGTCAATAGTTCTCAAAATGTGGACCAGTAACAGCAGTACCTGGGAACCTGTACAAGTGCAAATCCTCAGGCCTCACCCTGGACCCAGAACTCGGGGTGAAGCCCAGCTATCAGTGGTTGAACAAACCCTCCAGGCAATTCCGATGCTGCTCAGGTTTGAGAACCACTGTCTGAAGGGAGTTTTTGAGCCTCAGACATCACAAGAAAACTTCATAATCCTAGGCTAAGGCCACAGATCTCAAAAGGTCTCACTATTTGATGAAAGTAGATGTTAAGTTAGGTCTTTTTAAAAACAAGTCACTGTCACCTTGCAAATACAATTTTCATGTAACGAATACATCCTCCTGATTCTTCTCTTTGTAAGCAGGCAGATTTAGTCGATTTCTGGTACTTAGAATATGAACAAGGCAAACTGGAAAACCCTGATATGGTTTCTCAAAAAGATGTCTTTATATTCACATGTTTCTGAAGGGCTGTGTCCACTGTGGAAGGGTGCTCACGGGGTTCAGGGCAGGGACCTTGGCAGAAGCCCTTTCATCAGGCCAGAGTCCCAGCTGAGAAGCTGGTAACCATGATGGCAAGTGAACTGCCTGACAGGTCACAAAGGTGCTTGGGCCTCCAGATCTGGAGTCAGGGGCAGAGAAGTTCTGAAAATGACAGAGCAAACTCCTAAGATACAGAATTACAACTTGATCCCTTCTCCCTGCTTCCATCCTCACTCTGAACTGCTGACTTCGCTTTCAATTTCACAGAGATTGGGAGCAATCAGAAAAGAATTTCCACCATTGCCATTATCACAACCTTCAGCCTGCCTACACCCACACCCATATATTCTGCTCTGGTGCAAGGCCAAGGCCTCTACTGTTTCACTAGGCCCCATCCCTGCTCGCCTCCTTGAGGACCTCCCTGCCGCAACCTCCCCCATGTGTCAGTTTGCACCTTCTAATGGATCATTCACATTAGCATACAAGAGTGCTATATTTCCACCTTTCTTTTTCAAAAATTCTTTATAAACATCCCAATCCAGTTTCCACCCCATTTCTCTACTGCCTTTTATAGCAAAGTTCCTCAGAAGGATTGTCTAGCGCTGTCTCCAATTCCCCCATTAGCTCTTCAAGCCATGGCCCAAGGCCTTCATGCCCACCCCTGCACCAAAATGGCTTCAGGTTCACTGTGGTCTCACATAGTAACTCAAACCCAGTAGGCAGGGCTCAGTCTTGATCATTCTTGTTTCATCAGCCCTATTTGATGCAGTTGATCACTCCCTCCTTGAAGAATTCTCTTATTGTTGCTTCTAGAAAAACATGCTATCATTAGGAATCCAAATATAAACATATAATCCATGCCATTAAGTCTGTTGAGAAGACTTGGACAATACAGTCAAGAGCCTCTGGATTTCCAGACCATCATCACATAAATCCGTTTGTGGCAGTTTTCCAGACTACTTCACGTCATGATGCATGTAGAAAATGAAAATAGTCTCCCAGTCCTCAGGGAAAACCAGACAAGACTGACCCCAGTAGGAAGCTCCAGGCACTGAGTGTCTCCAGCTTATGCCCTCATGTAAGCCAATCCCACCTCTGTTTTCCTGTCCTACAATAAAAACAAAATCATTTGATGTCAGTGACAAACTTCTCTGTCACATAAGTGCAGTGTAAAGGCTCAACTTAATTCTTTTTTTTAAAAAAGATTTTACTTACTTTTAGAAAGAGGGGAAGGGAGGGAAAAAGAGAGGGAGAGAAACATCAATGTGTGGTTGCCTCTCATGTGCCCCCTACTGGGGACCTGGCCTACAACCTAGGCATGTGCCCTGACTGGGAATCGAACTGGCAACCCTTTGGTTCACAGGCTGGCACTCAATCCACTGAGCCACACCAGGCAGGACTCAATTCTTGTATCTTCTTTTTCTTAGAACTGTAAAAGATTAACACCTTCAGATCAAGAACTGTATATCTCTTTTATATGCCCTTCTGGCATATAGCACAGTGGTGAACAAATGATATGTTTTAAAAACATGTCACATTGGCCCTGGCTGGGTAGCTCATCTGTGAAGGTTGTGGGTTCAATCCCTGGTTATGGAACATAGAAGAATCAACCAATGGCCCTGGCTTGCATGGCTCAGTGGGTTGGGCACTGTCCTGTGAACAGAAAAGTCAGGGTACATGCCTGGGTTGAGGGCTACCTCCCTGGTTGCCTCTCAACTGAGCAAAGTTTCTGTCTCACACTGATGTGGCTCTCCTTCTCCTTCTCCCTCTCTTCCCCTCTCTCTAAAATAAATAAATAAAATCTTTAAAGAAAAAAGGAATCAACCAATTAATGCATAAGTGAATGGAATAACAAAAAAAAAATCAATGTTTCTCTACCTTCCTCTCTCTAAAATCAATTTAAAATTTTTAATAAAATAAATGTCACATTAAGATTCTCCAGATATTATTGCTTCAGCAACATTGAGAATTTATTTCTTAATCACAACATATCTGTGGACAGTATTTCTACTCTATCAATCAAAAAAGTTAGGTAGACTTTATTTTAAAACAGAAACCAAGAAAGGCAAGCCCAGAAACCTTTATTCACACATTCCTTCATTGGAATTTCTTTCTGATATCTAATCCAATGTTACCACATGAGTTTAAACTGCTTTCTCATTTTTTGTCTTTTTTTAAATTGAGATACAACATTGTATAAGTTTAAGATATGCAATAAGCCTAATTTCTCTTGATTTGTCCCTGAAAAGGAAGGATGGGAAAGAGTAGCAAAGAGACCTTTGGGCATAAAGTTTCTCAAAGAAAAGGTATTTCAGAAAAGTAGGATCTAAACTCATGCAAAGCCTCACAAGTCATGGAGGGCATTCCACAAGGAAGGGGACTCATCTGGTACCATGTTACTCTTTTTTGGTTAAGACGTGGTTTTGCTTCATTTGTAATTTATTGACAACAAAGAAGCAAAAGTGATCTGCCAAGGCTGGAAACAGAGAGACTTATTATTCTGGGATTCTTTGTCTTCTGTTCAATAGTAGAAAACAAACCTAGGACTATTTGGTCTCTACTCATGCTGACACACTATAAGTAAACACACTCTCAACAATGCGAACTTTGAACATGTCAGTAACCAAATAAGAACTCAGAAGGGTCCTCACCCCTCAGATAATTACTTGTATTGGCTTGGCCAAAACGTCCGTTTAGTTTTTTCCGTAAAATAAAGGATTTTCACTTTTCATTTTCACCAATAACTTTCTTGTTTTGGATATTTTGAGTATGTATGTTGGCTATCTCCCCCTCTTGGATTCTCGTGGGTGGAGGCCAGGGGTGCTGCTAAATATCTTCCAATGCATAAGACAACCCTACAGCAAAGAATTATTTGGCCAAAATGTCAACAGTACCAAAAAACTTCACAAACCATTTCTGAGACATTCCGTCAATCACAGCACTTTCTCCTTATACTATACAAATCTTTTTTTGCATCTCAGTTGCATTTTTACCTTTTTTGAAATAATAAAGGATAATACACCAAAAATGTTGCATATCTTCTTCCATCTTCAATGTTAAAATGGCTGCACAAAAATTTACCAATTTGATGTGTTTTTTATGCATGCTGATATGACAGCTGTCACATTATGATCTAACAAAATTGTTTCAAGTGAAGTAAAGACAACTAAGCACTACTGGAGCCATCATACAAAAAAAATTAAATGAACTTTTTGGCCAACCTAATATTCCATTTGCATTTGCAAACGCGCCCCACCACGGCAAAAAGAAAACAGAGTTACCCTCCATAAACACCATCGTTTTTTTCAAAAACCTTTTAATGACTCAAAAAGTTTATTGTGGAACTTGAGCTTGAAATCCGGTTTTCACACTCAACTATCACTCACAATCCTTCAGCCATGGAACCTACCTCACGTCCCAAATGTCTTTGTCTGTGGAAGATCTGTTCATTTCCAGCAGCTCAGGGATCAGGAAAAATTATGCTCTCAAAAATAAGGCAGGAAAAAAAATGCACACAATAGAGGGAAGCTAAACTGGACAGGAAATATGTATTAATTTTAAGTAGAAATAAAATGTACTCAAGTGTCCTGGGAAGAGGGATCCAAATGTTTCTGCACATTTTAGCTGGAAAATTCTAGTTTCAGCAGCAGCATTTGTAAGCTTTAATTCCTCTTCTCTAGGAAGTTCAGAAATAATCCTCAGCCTTGTTATTTTAAGTATGGCTCATGGTTCTAAAGCACAAAGCATACCCGGGAGGTATTGAGAAATGTGTAATCGCAAGCCCCTCTCTCTGCAGTTTAACAAGACTCTCCACGTACTTCATTACCAAGCTACATTTTGTGAAGCACTGATCTTCAGTTGAAAGGTGCTTCCAGGTGATGCCAATACTGTCCATCTACCAACTGCGGCTTGATCAGCCTGGCTGCTCATGAGAAATCACCTGCTCGTGAGGAATTTCAGAATGACGTGATGTGCATGTCTCCCCCACAGTGATTCTAAGTTAACAGGTGTGGGGTGGGGCCCAGACATCAGCGGTTTCCTAAAGCTCTGAGGATTCTAATGAGCCACCTGTGATATGATCCACTTACCTAAACTAACTCTTCATTTTATAATAATTAAAACCCCAAACTGACATCGGAATAGGACTTGCTGGTTTCCCTACATTATCTCATTTGGGGATTCTCAAAACAACTCCGTAAGGTAGATGGAGCAGATATTGTTATACCATCTATCAGATGAGAAAACTGGGGACTCAAAATTGGCTGACAGCTGCTCTCACTATGCTAACTTTCAGAGCGGCTAAATTAATGCTATGTCCCTTGCTGAGAATAGAGGGAAGTTGAGATCTAAAATTAATACAGTGGCTGATGTTTTCCATTGTGAGTCTCTAGGAAAAGCCTGAAAGCATCTTAAAGGATAAATCATCAATTCTAATCTCTTAATTTTACATGAGAACACTGAAGCCCAGAAATTTATCTCAAATCACAAGATTTTAGCCAAAATGAGAACTCAAATCTCCATACTCCCAGTTCATATGTTTCCTGCTAGTGCATTTCCCAAGTGTGATCCATGGATTCCACAGGGTACCAACAGATGTTCCTCTGGAAAGGGTTAGACCTGCTAACCCAGAGCCACCTCTGGGTTAAACTGAAGTAAATAGTGTCCCTGACTGCAGGACCTCTTGGCCCTCACTGGGCTAAGGTGTCTTCTGTACCTCCCAAGAGCTATATATCTAATATATGGCATTTTCTCAACTTGTTTGACCATGGAACCATTTTTTTTCAGTCAAGCATCTTGAAGTCGTCCTATTCTAATGAGCAGACTTTGAGGAAGGCTGTGTTCGCTTTGGTGCTTTTCAAGGTTATTTTGCTTTACTGGTTGGTCACAATTTGCTCTGGCCCTAGAGGTAGAATACCAGCTACACAAACTACATGGGAAAATATCATTGGCACCATGAAGTATCTCAAACAGCCAGCTGAAGGTAGCAAAAGTGTTGCCTCATTGTTTTATCCCACTTTGTCCCGTTCCCAGGACAGGAAGTCATTTTGGAAGTCACCCTTCTTGCCAGCTTGCTTGCTACTTTGTAATGACTATTCCCCTGTGTCAGGCACTTAGAGAAACAATGTGGATTAACTCATCTAATCCTTAAAGCATGCCTATGAGGTAAGGACTCTTATAATCTCCATTTTAAAAGTTTAAACGTCTGAAATTTAGAGAGGTTAAGTAATATGCCAAAAGTCATAGTTCAAAACCACATTTTGAATCTGAAGCTGCCCAATGCCAGATTCAGTTGTGTAATTACGAGATGATGTGGCCATTATAAATGAGCTGCTTTTCCATTTATCAAAGTGTTTATTCTGTTTATCAGCAAGAGAGAGACAGAAAGAGGAAGAAATGCTTCAAGAACTGGTTCATGCAATTGTCGGGACTGGCAGGTCTGGACTGTGCAGTGCAGGCCAGAGGGCTAGGAATTCCCACAGGAGACAGTGTCATAATCCTGAGTCTAGAGGCAGAATTCGAGCCTCCTCCTGCCCTGCCCGAGCCTCCAGGCCGGAAGCGCTGCACTCTACCCCCATCCTCCCCATCTGGGATGAAACTCAGGGGGCCGCCAAGGTGCCAGTTTACCACTCTTCTCTCATGGCCCTGGACTCCAGACTCATTGGAAACATGGCACTGTTGCCGATGAGAAGTCAGTTCAAAGGACCCGCCCCTGGAGTGGCAAGAGATATAGATATTGTGGATGAAGCCATCTATTACTTCAAAGCAGATGTCTTCTCCCAAAACTATGAAATTAATAATGAAGCTGATAGCACCTTGATATACATTACTCTCCACATTTCTGAGTGTCTAAAGAAACTCCACAAGTGCAACTGTGAGAAGGTGAGAAGGAAATGTATACACTGGGAATCACTAACTTTCCCATTCCTGGAGAGCCTAGTTTTCCACTTAATGCAATTTATGCCAAACCTGCAAACCAACAGGAAGACATGTGAGGAGGGCCTATTTACAGCAGCTAAGGCAAGAGACTTGACTGAGACTTTGTGAGAAAGTTTTTGACCCTCAGAATGATAAACCTAGCAAGTGGTGGACTTGCTTTGAGAAGACACAGTTTATGAACCAGAGTCTTTCAGGACCTCGACAGTAAAGGGAGTGTGGGCAGCATTTTACAGCAAGATGTACACTGTTCTTTGCCTTTATCTCATAAAGTTTTATACGGAAGAGAGAAAAGGACATGTCTTTACTTGAAAAGTTCATTACCAAGAATTTGGGCCCTGGCTGGTTTGCTCAGTTGGTTAGAGCGTTGTCCTGCAATGCCAGGGTTGTAGGTTTGAACCCCAGTCAGGACACATACAAGAATCAACCAATGAATGTATCATTAAATGGAACAACAAATCAATATTACTCTCTCTCTCTCTCTAAAATTACGAAGAAAGGAAGGAAGGAATTGGTGGGGTGCTAAGAATGAGTTGTCAAAAGGTGATTTGAGATTTTCTGCAGTATTAAGCTAGTGCTTAATAAGTAATAATAAAAATGTCTAATTTTTTCTTTAAGTGTCTTCCTCTTTGGGGGACCTCAGTATTTTCCCTTATGGCCTTGAACACATTGGATGAGGCTGACCCATGATATGAAGGCTAATCTGCTTTACTTGAAGTCTACTGATTTAAATGTTATCCACATCTAAAAACACCTTCACAGAAACATCTGGATGGCTGTTCAATCAACCACCTGGGTGCCATAGCCTAATCAAGTTGACACATAAAATTAACCATCACATTATGTAAAATACAAATCACAGAAATGTAGGTATCTTAGATTCCATAGTCCAATTTTCTTATTTTTGCAAATAAAGAATCAGGTCATAGAGGATAAGCACCCAATTCATATACATGCAGTCACAGGAGGACGTGCATACCTGAATTCCCGAATCTTTCATAAATTGCTTCCTAAAATTAAGTGGGAAATTAAATCCTTTCAAAACACTATATTTTGAAGACTTGATTAGAAAAACTCAACAAGCAGTCAGTGCATTTTATTATGTCTCCCCAGACCAGTGCCCCCAACACCCTGGATGTTGGGACCACCTTCAGAGTGGATGGGGAGTCTGGAAATAGCTAGCACAGGTCTCCCAGAAAGGAGACTTTTCTCTCACGTTCACTCTTGTACCTCCTGCATCCCTCTGGTCTCACCTCTCACTTCTTAGGTTTCATAGTACTTGATGCCTCCTTTTGCCTCCAGGCTTACACACAAGCTCTTCCCTTCTGGTGCTGAGTCACTCTTCCCCAACTCCACCCCACCCTAGCTAAAGCTCACTTATGTTTCAAGTCTTGGCTTAGACATTTTTTTCCTCAGGGTCATGCTTCCCCCACCCTCACTCAGCTGAGTTAGATGCCTCTCACAAGTGCCCCTATGGCTTGCAGTACCAACCCCCAGATATTTACCTATATACCCACTAGGGTCTTGGTCCATAGTATCCTCAGCATGACAGTCTATTACATAACAGAGAGTCAATAAATATTGATGGATGAATGGATGGAAGGAAGGAAGGAAGGAGGGAAAGAAGGGGAAAAGAAGAAAACTCTGTAGGCCCTTTCTTGCATGGTACAGCTTAGATCTGACAACTCAAAGGCAGTCTGTGTTGGCATTTGCCCAGATAATTGTAGGGTATAAAGTAACTTTGGTCTTTTCAGGCTCTGGTCAGTCTGTATCCAGTGACCTGGCATTCTTGGGACTTACTTTGCCAGCTTTTGGACATTGATAACACCAAGGAGTTATTGCTGTAAGGTAACAGGAGAGTGGACCACTGTGGAAGCAGCAGGAATGGAAAGGGACCCATGAGAGAGGTATGTCATAGGTAAACTAAATTGCATTAGCTGGCATGTGAAAGACAAGGTTACAAGATGAGGAAGGTGGGAGAGAATCTGGTTTCTGTTACATGACAATATCTTCAATTCCATATTGAATTTGAGATTTTAAAAAACTAAAAATACAGTTTAAAATATTGCAATATAAAACAAAGAAAATTCCTAGCCCTTCACAAATTTATCATCTTTGTATCATTTACAGTTATCAAAGAAGCGACCAAACTAACCAGCAGGCAAAGCAGGCATTGCCACACCGCACACTTGGAGGTCTTCTCTCCTCCCTACCATCATACTGTGGTGTCTGGGGTTTTGTGATGGTATTTTCATGTGTCATCAAATACATATTATATGCACATCTTGTCTGTATGAAAGGAATGATCACTGGTTACCTCTGGGAAAGGGGGAGTAGGAGCTTGGAGGTCCGAGGTGGGAGGGAGACCTGTCTTACTATTTTCCATTTTGTACCCAGCAAAGCTTTTATCATGTACATACATTTTTAAACTAGAAAAGAAAATTTTCCTTTTATTTTTAAAAGTTGGAATTTGTCAATGGGTAAATAAATAAATTATAGAATAAATAATATTATTTATTTGTAAATAAATAAATATAGGGGCTAGGAGCTTCCGGTCAAGATGGAGGCGTAGGTAGACACACTGTGCCTCCTTGCACAACCAAAAGGACAACAATTTAAAAACAAAAAAACAACCAGAACTGACAGAAAATCAAACTGCATGGAAGTCTGACAACCAAGGAGATAAAAAAGACACATTCATCCAGACAGGTAGGAGGGGTGGAAACGGGCAGCCCGGGTGGAGAGGACACCCAGCAAGGCAGTGGCTGGCGGACCCAGCGAGGTGGTGGATTGTGGAGTGGGTCAGGCCAGGCTGCAACTAGCAGACCCCACAAGGTGTGGGCCCATGGCCCCACATTTGCACATAGATAAACCGGGAAGAATGGTGGGGGAGTGAAACAGACCGCGCAACTCAGGGCCCCAGTGCAGGGAAATAAAGCCTCAAAATTCTGATTGAAAACTCCTGTGGGGGTTGAGTCGGCAGCAGGAGAAATTCCCAGCCTCACAGGAGAGGTCATTGGAGAGACCAACAGGGGCCTAGAGTGTACACAAGCCCACCCATTTGGGGGTTGGCACCAGAAGGGCCCAGTTTGATTGTGGGTGGTGGAGGGAGTGATTGGAATCCAGCAGAGAGTGGAGTGGGCGCCATTGCTCCCTCTTGACCCCTCCCCCCACGTACAGTGTCACAGCTCAGTGACCAGCGATACCCTGCCCCGGTGAACACCTAAGGCCCCGCCCCTTTATGTAACAGGTGCACTAAGACAAAAAAAATGGCCCAAATGAAAGAACAGATCAAAGCTCCAGAAATAATACAACTAAGCAACAAACAGCCAACCTATCAGATGCACAGTTCAAAACACTGGTAATCAGGATGCTCACAGAATTGGTTGAATTTGGGCACAAATTAGATGGAAAAATGAAGGCTATGCGAAGTGAAACAAAGGAAAATGTACGGGGAACCAATAGTGATGGGAAGGAAACTGGGACTCAAATCAACGAGGTGGACCAGAAGGAAGAAAGAAACATCCAACCAGAAAAGAATGAAGAAACAAGAACTCAGAAAAATGAGCTGAGGCTTAGGAACCTCCAGGACATCTTTAAACATTCCAATATCCGAATTATAGGGGTGCCAGAAAGAGAAGAAGAGCAAAAAATTGAAAATTTATTTGAACAAATAATGAAGGAGAACTTCCCCAATCTGGCAAAGGAAATAGACTTCCAGGAAGTCCAGGAAGCTCAGAGAGTCCCAAAGAAGCTGGACCCAAGGAGGAACACACCAAGGCACATCATAATTACATTACCCAAGATTAAAGACAAGGAGAGAATCTTAGAAGCAGCAAGAGGAAAGGAAACAGTTACCTACAAAGGACTTCCCATAAGACTGTCAGCTGATTTCTCCAAAGAGACCTTACAGGCAAGAAGGGACTGGCAAGAAGTATTCCAAGTCATGAAAGGCAAGGACCTACATCCAAGATTGCTCTATCCAACAAAGCTATCATTTAGAATGGAAGGGAAGATAAAGTGCTTCTCAGATAAGGTCAAGTACAAGGAGTTCATCATCACCAAGTCCTTATTATATGAAATGTTAAAGGGATTTATCTAAGAAAAAGAAGATCAAAAATAGGAACAGTAAAAATGACAGCAAACTCACACTTATTAACAACCACACCTAAAACAAAAACAAAAGCAAACTAAGCAAACAACTAGAACAGGAACAGAAGCACAGAAATGGAGATCACATGGAGGGTTATCAACAGGGGAGTGGGATGGGGAGAGAGGAGGGAAAGGTACAGAGAATAAGTAGCATAAGTGGTAGGTAGAAAATAGATGGGGAGGTAAGAATAGTATAGGAAATATAGAAGTCAAAGAATTTATAAGTATGACCCACGGACATGAAGTATAGGGGGGAATGTGGGAGGGAGGCGGTGGGCAGGATGGAGTGGAGTGAAGTGGGGGATGGGACAACTGTTATAGCATAATTAATAAATTTATTTTTAATTTTTTAAAAAATAAATAAAGAATTATTCAACATATAAATTATAGTATATCTTTTAAGTAAAATAATGGGCAGTCATTAAAATGCAAAGAAAAAAGTTTTGATCCAAAAGATGTACTGATACAAAAGAAGGCCATGATGACTTTTTAAGTGAAAAGCAAAAATTCAGAATATAGACATTAAAAACTCACCCATTTAAAAATAAGTGTATTTAAATGTTGGTTAGAGTTGCATAGGGAAATTTGTAAAATACACATTAAATTGTTAGCATTGATTACCTCTGTAAGACCGAAATAGAGGAGACTTTTGTTTTCTGTTATACATTTTGACAGATATTCAACTTTTACAAGGAGCATATTACTTTATAATCGGACCTTTTTAAAAAAAGGTATTTGGGTGGTGAACACACAATACAATATACAGATGCTGTATTATGGAATTGTATACCTGAAACCTGTATACTTTTATTAATCAACATCACCCCAATAAATTCAATAGAAACTTTTAAAAATTAAGTGAATATAAAAAATAAATAAAGTATAGCATAAGGAAAATAGTCAATAATGTTGTAATAACTATATATGGTGTTAAATGGGCCCTAGATTTATCAAGGTGATCACTTTATAAGTTTTAGAAATGTCTAATCACTATGTTGTACCCCTGAAACTAATATGATACTGTATGTCAACTATAATTGAAAATTTTAAATTATTTTTAAAAGAAATTAAAAATGAAAAAAGAAAGACATTTTAAAAATTTCTATAATATTGCAAATAGTCCAAGGGAGGGTCATCTTCAGCAGCTGAGGCAAATTTCAAACCCTCTAAATCAGGGGTGTCAAAGTCATTTTCACCAGGAGCCACATCAGCCTCACAGTTGTCTTCAAAGGGCCAAAGTAATTTTAGGACTGTATAAATGTAACTACTCCTTAACTGTTAAGGAGTTGAAATTACTTTCGACCTTTTGAAGGCAATCACGAGGGGGATGTGGCCCCCGGTGAAGATGAGTTTGACACCCCTGCTCTACATGAAAACCAGGTACCCACTGGGAGTTTGTGCATTAAGTCAGGGTGAAGTTTTGTAATACAGTCTTGGCTCACAACAGTGCCTCAATAATGTTTAATAATCGAATTCATAATTAAACTCAATAATGTTAATAATTGGACTATACTATTGATACAGCTTGTCTTTTTCTCCAGTTCATGACAAAGTGCTTATCACCAGGAGCTTAAAAAGTGTCTGCCCTTAAGGGCACTGCAGTCTAAAGTAAGTAACTATGTCACTTGTTTTCCCCTCACTACTACTACTCCCAACAATCCAATTCTCCTTTCTCTTCCTTTGCTCATCTTCCCAGACCTTTTTAAAATTGCCTTTGGGAACCACAAGAGGGCAGCAGCCTCATGGACAAGAAAGGCACTCAGACATTATGAATCGTAAAAATCAAAGGGATGATAATGATGCCCTTATAAAAATACTATCTAATGGCAATGGGGGGGGGAAACACAATAAAAAATAAAATATTTTTAAATGTAATAAAAACTTTGGCAATTCCAGCATCTTGCCCAAAATTTGTGTGAGACAGCATTTAATGTTTTGTTAGAAATTATAAACAATGAGAGAAAAAGAAATTCATGCTGGCATGTGAAGATAATGTATTTCCTTCCCTCTCTTCCAGATGCTGTCCCAGAAGAGGTGTTAGATAAAAAAGAGAACAGTATAGAACCTGACTTACTCCTAATGCAAATGATTGCACCAGAATGGAAGGAGAATCTTCCCACAATGCAACTACTGTCAACGGCACCCGGGTGAATCACCAGGCTTTGGAACACCATGGGCTGTGGGAAGTCATCAGCATCACAGCTGTGACTGCTGTGGTCAGCCTGATCACCATTGTGGGCAATGTCTTAGTCATGATCTCCTTCAAAGTCAACAGTCAGCTGAAGACGGTTAACAACTATTACCTGCTCAGCTTGGCCTGTGCAGATCTCATCATTGGGATCTTCTCCATGAACCTCTATACCACCTACATCCTCATGGGACGCTGGGCTCTCGGGAGTTTGGCTTGTGACCTTTGGCTTGCACTGGACTACGTGGCCAGCAATGCTTCCGTCATGAACCTTCTGGTGATCAGTTTTGACCGTTACTTTTCTATCACAAGACCCCTGACTTATCGGGCCAAGCGTACCCCAAAGAGGGCTGGCATCATGATTGGCTTGGCCTGGCTGATCTCCTTCATCCTCTGGGCGCCGGCGATCCTCTGCTGGCAGTACTTGGTTGGGGAAAGAACGGTCCCACCAGATGAGTGCCAGATCCAGTTCCTCTCTGAGCCCACCATCACTTTTGGCACTGCCATTGCTGCCTTCTACATTCCTGTTTCTGTCATGACAATTCTCTACTGCCGAATCTACCGGGAAACAGAGAAGCGGACCAAGGACCTTGCTGACCTGCAGGGCTCGGACTCTGTAGCTGAAACTGAGAAGAGAAAGCCTGCTCACAAGGCTCTGCTCAGGTCCTGCTTCAGCTGCCCTTGGCCCACACTGGCCCAGAGGGAAAGGAACCAAGCTTCCTGGTCATCCTCCCACAGGAGCACCTCAACCACTGGGAAGCCATCCCAAGCCACTGGCCCAAGCCCTGAGTGGGACAAAGCTGAGCAGCTCACTATGTGTAGCAGCTACCCCTCCTCCGAGGATGAGGATAAGCCCACCACTGACCCTGTCTTCCAGGTGGTCTACAAGAGTCAGGCCAAGGAGCACACAAGGGAAGAATTCAGTACTGAAGAGACTGAGGAAACTTTTGTGAAAGGTCAAACTGAAAAAAATGACTATGACACCCCAAAATATTTCCTGTCTCCAGCAGCTGCTCATAGACCCAAGAGCCAGAAATGTGTGGCCTATAAGTTCCGACTGGTGGTCAAAGCTGATGGGACCCAGGAGACCAATAACGGCTGCCACAAGGTGAAAATCATGCCCTGCTCCTCCCCAGTGTCCAAGGACACTTCAACAAAAGGCCTGGATCCCAACCTCAGCCATCAGATGACCAAACGGAAGAAAATGGTCCTTGTCAAAGAGAGGAAAGCAGCCCAGACCCTGAGTGCCATTCTCCTGGCCTTCATCATCACATGGACCCCTTATAACATCATGGTCCTGGTTTCCACCTTCTGTGACAAGTGTGTCCCAGTCACCCTGTGGCACTTGGGCTACTGGTTGTGCTATGTCAATAGCACTGTCAACCCCATTTGCTATGCCCTCTGCAACAGAACCTTCAGGAAGACCTTTAAGATGCTGCTTCTCTGCCAATGGAAAAAGAAAAAAGTGGAAGAGAAGCTGTACTGGCAGGGGAACAGTAAGCTCCCCTGAGAAGTTAACAACTCCCCTCAAAAGAATGACCACCATCCACTTCCTCTGAGGATGACCAAGCTGATTCTGGTTTTGTTTTTTTTTTTTTAAAAAAAAACACACCTGTCATTTTTTAAAAAGATTTTATTTACTTCAAAAGAGAGGGGAAAGGGGAGAGGAAGGGAGGAGAGAAACATTGGTTGCCTCTTACATGCCCCCAACAGGGGACCTGGCCCACAACCCAGACATGTGCCCTGACTGGGAATCAAACAGGTGACCTTTCGGTTCGCAGGCTGGTGCTCAATCCACTGAGCTGGGGTAATATCTGTCATTTTGAGTCCTTGAGGACTCTGTAAAGGCTTGAGGTCTATTACCAAAAGAAAGGAGTCACACCTGCCACAATTGCTGCCATATTGAATTATTCTTGTCTGTGACTGAGGTCGCCTGATGCCGCTGCAGTTTGCCGTGGAAGTAACTAGACAGACTCATGGCCCTGCACAGGAGGAGAGGCACGCTGGCGCACAATGAACAATGGCTGAGGGAACTTCGGTCCGACCTTCTGTGGGAACAGCAGGGACCAGCTGGAGACCTTTCCCTTGTGGAAACCTGTCAGACTTTTGTGCAATATGTGTGTCCTATGAACTTGTCTTGTGCCAGTGAGAACCAGGAGAATGTAGGTCAGTGTTGCCTATTAACAAGGGTGTTATTCAACTGGCTTCTAAGACTTTCTGTATAAACAGATCAGTATTTACTTACAACTTATGCAGCTATTATGTGTTCTGTGCTGTGGTATGTGTTTCTGTCCGTACACCTGAGTGAAGTTCTTGCTCATCCCTTACACAACTGATACCAATCCTGGTCCCCACAGAAACCCATGCTGGTCCCCATGCTTCCTGTCAGAATTCTGGGTCTGATCACACCCAGTCCTAGAGACGGGCCTCTATTCTGCTAATAAAGATGATCAAGTCTCCACAGTCAGTGTTTTAGGTTTTACCAGTGGGAATTTTTCCTTTTCTAAACAAAAATTGTGCATTCTATTTTGTGTCCATTTAAATCCATTTATTCATGCTCTATTCTTAGGAAAACTATTTGTAACACAGCTCTTCACTGAGTAAAGATATTCTTCAGGCCATTTCATCAGGGTTCTCTTAAATTATTTTCAGAGGTCTTACTTTCTAATCTCTTTGCAAGGCTAACCTGAGGCAAAATGTGGAAAACAAATTTGCTTTCACTCCCAAATTTGTTCACACTAGTTCACACTCAGGTCCAAGCAGGTCACAAGCATTTCTCACTCCGGAGCCTCCAGCTAGAAGTGGAGGGACAGCAGGGGAAAGGTTTCATTATTCATTTAATAGGTCCTTGAATCACGGTTCAGAAATGACTTATTCATTCCTCTCCAAATTCATGGTCATTCACGAGAAATCCCGCAAAGTGCAGTTGTGGTCCAGTGAAGCTGGTTATGGTTTTTAAGAATGAAAGCCTCACCTTTAAAAACAAACTGTAGGTCACAATAATGTATGAAAATAAAGCAGTTATATCAACATATACATTAGAGTATCAGGATTACTAAAAACCAAATTATCAAATTTAATTGAAATTTCTGTGTAAACAATCTGAATCTGTTTGATAATTCTGAAAATAAACCTATGTGCAAGAAATTGAAACTATAAAGTAGTGCATACAATTAATGAAAGATCTACAAGGAAAGCAGCAGCATGGTACTCAAGGAAGAATTTAAAGATGAAGCACTCCTGCCAGATAGAAGCTCCTTATTTAACCTGTTGATTATATCTGCATGCATTATGTTTAAAAATCTGGACTTCATGTTACTTAATATAGCCCAGTTCTTTCTCAGCCTCATTTGCTAAGGAGATGTAAAAACAGATGATTTAGTTGCCCGGGGAATCTTCATGTTCTTGAGTATAGGAGAGTTTTGCCCTACCACCGAAGAGCAAATTAGCCACTTACACAAAGTCCCAAGAATGCTCAGGGCAGTAGAAACCCAGGCCACTCCTCCAGCCCTATAGTGACTCAATGTTGAGATGTAACATCTTGGGAGAAATGCAGCTGCTGAGCCTTGGTGAAAAACAGGTTGACACCTACCAAGAATTTGGTAGAGAATATTAGTTAATTGGCTTAGTCCTCCAGGACAGAGATTCCCAGGCCTATGTGATGCCAACAGGGGGTGACTTCATGAGCAAGCCTACTCCACCAGCTTTAGACAGATAGCTGGGTTTTTTTAGTTTAAGGGTTTGGTTCCTGAGAAAAATGAAAATCCCTCCAAGAGAATAACAGCACTTTGAACCCACAATGGGGACTCACTGTTCACATAGAGCAGAGAAATAAGCTAACTCAAACAAAAGAACCCAAAACTTGAGGTGGGGCGCGGGGGCGCAGTGTTGGAGGTACAACTTCCACACTTTCCACACTCCACAGTTGTCTAGGACTTAGCTTTTTTGTTTATCATGTGTGAAACTAATTGAGAGGTCTATGCTTCCTTATCAGCTTTTGGAGACAGCCAGTTTTGCAGATTCCTAAGCTCTTTGACTTAGACAAAATTTAAAAAAAAAACAAAAACAAAAACAAAAAAGCCCAAACTACTAGGCGAGACCAGAGCAGGGCCTCTGGTGGGGTCCTCAGAATGAAGAGACCCAAATGCAAACTGCAGTGACCTGGCTGGTAGGTGGGGCATGGGCTAACTGCAGATCTTAGACCTATGCCCCCAGTGTCCCAAGCTCTGTCTATGGTAAGCTATGTACAGCTTTGGTTGACTAGTTCCTGTTGAATGCTGTTATGTTGCAAATATTGTTTCTCTTCTTCTGTGAATCTGATGGCTTGCTGAGGAATCACTTTTCAGTGCAATTTTTGGTTAAAGCATTTTGTCAGTATTCCTGGCCTCTGCTTTGCTCCTTTGGTGAATGTCCTTTGAGGGAGATGCTGATGTTCAGCTCTTTGTAATTGTGAAATCTGTACCTGATGTCTGGATTAGAATATCCAGTTGTCTACTATAAATACTGGAATTGTAGCAGTGGATGTGGGGACCAGGCTGCTTTTCTGTATCGTACAAACATCATTCCGGAAATTAAAGAAATTTAACCACACAGTAGTCCAATGCAAAGCATTTAAATAAGAAAATGGTCTCAGATTAGCTTGATAGATCCATTTATATTACAGATTCGACAGACATTGGCATTGGGCTGGTCTTTTAAGTAGGGAGGGATTGATACACACTATAGACAGACATCCCTCTTGCTACCTTTGTGATTTTCCCCCTTTCCTCTCGGTCACCAATGACCAAATTAAGATGAAATAATGATAACAAGATTCCTGTGACCAAAATGATTCCCTTTCTCTCCAGAACATGGGAGCGGAGGTAGACCTCAAACCACAGTCCTGTAGCTGGTTACAGACCCAGCAACAAAATAGTAGCATTTCCTCTTCAACTGCTCAAAAGGCTAGAGCCCTAGTCATTCCATTGTAAGTGATACAAATTTCCATCTCCCCCATGCCATTTCAGCAGTACAGTTTGAGATAACACAAACTCTTACCCATTAAGAACCTCAGATTGTGAGGGGGAAGGGAAACAAATTTTTTAAGTATCAAGGAAGGAATCAGAAGGAAATTAAAAAACAAAACTTTTTTCAAAAATAATTTTAAACTTAAGAGAAACACTGCAATAATAGTACAAAAAAACTCCTATATCCTTCATCCACATTCCCCAATTGTTAATATTTTGCCACATTTCAAAGCTCCTATAACTAAATATAGATTAGAGAGAGGTTACTTCTGTCCTTTTTCATCTCTATTAGACACACCCAATACAGCTTAGTCGACAGGGATTATTGCCCTCTTCAATTCTGATCTCAAGAAGAAACAATCATTACCTGGAGGGATATTTTTGAAAAGACTTATAAAGTCTAATTTTTAAAATGATTATAGGGCTGCCATAACACAGTACCAAAAACTGGATGGTTTAGAAAAACAAATTTATCATCTCACTGTTCTCGAGGCCCAGAGTCCAATATCCAAGTGTCAGTGAGGCCATGCTTCCTCTGAAGGAACCAGGGAAGGGTCTGTTTCAGGTCTCTCTCCTGGCCCCTGGTAGCCTCGGGCATTCCTTGGTTTGCAGATGGTCATCTTCTCCCTGTGTCTCTTCATGTTATCCCCACCCCCACCCCACGCATGTCCGTCTCTGAGTCCAAATTTCCCCCTTTTCTAATGATACCAGTCATATTGGATTAGGTTACCCTAATTTCATTTTAACTTGATTACCTCTATAAACACCCCTTTTACAAATAAGGTCACATTCTGAGGTACTGAGAGTTAGGACTCTTAACATATTTTCAGGGACACAATTCAACCTATAACAATAAACAAGGAAGGAAAACACTTTCTACTTTATAGATGAACAAATTGTAGACCAATGTTGGGCAGTATCAAATGGGGAAGATTTCAGAGCCACCACTGAGGTAATAACGTCAACTCCATTACGGAGACCTGGCTGGACAAGGCAGTCTTAAGTCCAGGCATGGGACAGTCACCTTGTATTTTTCAAGTATGTGTTTGCCTCTTCTCTCCTGGCCTGAGAAAATACAGGAAACTAAAGGAATGGAACCAGATTTTTAAAGCTCCTTCTATATTTATGAGGAGCACCTCTGGAGGCTTTTGTCCCTCCATCTGGAGCCTAGCTTGAGCTAAAACTCTGAGGGTGCAACTCGGAAATTCTTCTGGGGAAAGTTTCCTTCCTGAATTCCCAGCATCACTTCTCAGGGGCCCTAAGGGTTTAAATCTTTTATTGTTAGAGTTTAGATTTTCCACTCCACTTCCCCACAGTCCAATTTTGTTGCTATATCTCATTTCCTCTCCCACTGATATTTTATCCATCCTACCATTCTTCACATTCTGGGAATAAAATAATTTATTTTGGGGGATAGGACAAAATTTGAGAGATCATCAGGTAGTTGCATAGTTTATAAACTATCCTAACAGGTGACTTTTTGCCCAATTTTTTAAGAACTCCAAAAAAAGTAAATCTTATAGTGGCATTTCCCTATTTACCATGCCAAGAACTTCTTCACAACAAACTACAGTTGACCCTTGAACAACTTGTGGGCTAGGGGTGCTGACCTCCCCTTCAAAAATCCGTGTAACTATAGTTAGCCCTCTGCATGCATGGATTCCCAACCATGGAGCTGACCCTTGAACAACACAGGTTTGAACCGTGTGGGTCAAGTGAAAACTCCACATGGAAGTAAGTGCACCTGCCCAGTTCAAATCCATGTTGTTCAGAGGCCAACTGCAAGTCCTTCTGCTGTAATTTAAGTGCATTTCCTTTCTCAGACTTCATGGAGTGGTACAGAGTTTATCAGAATTTGCTTTAAAGGGGTTACCAATTATTTAAAAAATCCCCTCGGCATTATCTTCACCAAACTACAAAAATCAGACCTTTTAATCCTTCCTAAATTATATCTAATATAGTCAGTCACAAAGTCAATAGAATCATTTGTATAGAAAAACGTGAGTGTTAATCGCTGGCAGCTTTTCTCTAAATCTCTGTATCCTCTTAGGCTGAAACTGGACACAGTACTCACCTAGTCAGGACAGATAAGGGGTTAGGGTAGAGATGGTGGGGGAAGGGATTCAAGAGGCTTTCACAGAACCTCTGTAAGAACAGCTGAACCTCCATGGAACTGGATTGTTATCTGGTAGCTACTCTCTCCATCCCTCTCTGGTGTCATAGTGGCCTCCTACCCGGGCATTTGCTATAATCTCTTTGCTGGGCAGATTGCTGACTCACAGGTTCCACTGTTGATTCTGCTTATCTGTGGCTCAGCATCAACATACTGCCTTCTCTGATCCAGTACCACCCAACTGACTGGCTCAAGTCCCACCCACAGTCCAACCAGCTGTGAGTGGAAAGGCAGGTCCATCCAGTCCTGTGGAGAGACAAGTGCAAAATGGTATTTTTCTTTCTTTCGTGTAATGGACAAGATTCCATGAGAGCAGTTATTGCAAGGAAGCTCTCCTTGCACATCTTCTCTTGGTCCCTTATGCATCATCTTATCACACTTCTAGAATGACCTCATTTCTTTTTATTTTAATCCTCACCCAAGGATATCCTTACTGATTTTAGAGAGAGAGCGCATAAGAGAGAAACAGTGATTGGTTGCTTCTGGGGATCAAACCCACAACCTAGCTATGTGCACTGACTGGGATCAAACCTACAACCTTTTGGTGTATTGGCTGATGTTCCAACCGAGCTAACCAGCCAGGGCTAGAATGATTCCATTTCTTAATCTTCGTGTGAAATTTTCACAATCATTTAATTCTAAATATTTTCTAACTTCTTACTAGTTACATAGTAATGTTTTTAAGTATCCAAATATATGTCACAGGAGCTCATTAAAATGAGACCAAATGACTAATATTCACCGACATGGAAAATTGATTTCAGCCCTGGCTGGTGTGGCTCAGTGGACTGAGTGCCAGCCTGCAAACCAAAGGGTCACCAGTTTGATTCCTAGTCAGGGCACATGCCTGGGTTGTGGGCCAGGTCCCCAGTAGGGGGTACATGAGAGGCAACCACACACTGATGTTTCTCTCCCTTTCTTCCTCCCTTCCTCTCTAAAAATAAAAAAAAATTTTAAATTTCTTTAAAAAAGAAAATTGATTTCAAAATTAACTAAAGAGATACAAATATTAATCTTTCATGGTATTATTTGATTGAATTTTAGTGGAATTAAATGCCTTATCAAAAGCTTTCTTTTGGAAATGCTCTGCACAGCTAATTTTTATGGCTTTACCCATTCCTCTTATTTACTGTTTGACCTTCTTAATTTACTGCTCCCTCTTCTCAGGTCTGCCTGACTGGCTTTTTCAATACTACTAGGCTGCAGGCATCATGAAAGGCTTCAGTTGCCCTATACTCCCAAAACAGTTAGTTGTGTTACTGAAAGGAAAAAAAGATATGCTAATATTTGGTGGTATTTTGGGAGGACTGTTTTCTAATAAAGCTCTTTTAATATTTCATCATTCTTCCAAGAATATTAAAATGATGTTTATAGTTTATAGGCCACACCTAAATTTTGCAAAGCCTATCTTCAAGCTCCCTTGAATAGAAACACTTTCACCAATTGGATACTCTCACATACCTTACAAATTAAAAAATCGTGACAACAATCACACTTAAAATGCTAGAAGAACACAATAGAACTAGGCCCTGTCTCAACATACTCCTTGAACTAAATGACTCAGCCACTAGCTTCTATGTTTCCTAAGATTAGTGCTTAGGAGAATTTTTGTTGAGTTTAAATATAAAATGGTTCATACGTGATTGTAAACATGCAAAAATGTATATATATGTGGCCTGGAAGGCAATAAACAAAAATGAAAATACTTGACCCTATTTTTAAAAGATATTTAATAATAATACTTTAAATAACTTTTTGCTTGGTTGAGCACTTAAAAAACTCCAAACCTCCTTAAAGTTTGAGTGACTACTTAAATGAAAACGGCTTTATCATTATTTACATTCCTCACTGGAATCTTGAAACCTTTCCACTACGGAAAAGTTGTTGAATGGTTGCTCCTTCCCTCCTGTCAAAGGAAACATAGGGGGAAAATAAGATACTTGACTGCTCGAGGAAGATTAGGTAAAATCCCAAATCTTCAAAATCTTCAACCTTGGGGTGAATCCCAAGG
Organism: Desmodus rotundus; assembly: GCF_022682495.2. NCBI lineage: Eukaryota > Metazoa > Chordata > Mammalia > Chiroptera > Phyllostomidae > Desmodus > Desmodus rotundus. The sequence goes on along the minus strand of NC_071393.1, from coordinate 67,395,085 downwards.
TTTTGACTTCTAAAAAAACTGCTTAAAATCTTGGGTGTTACAAATGCATCCTGGGCACTCAGGACTTCCTGGCAAGAACAGGCAACAAAGATTTGCTCTGCACAAAGTCACTACTCAGGTTTAAATTAGTAAATTTAAAATATTTTAAAACATGCAGCTTACATTTCAGAGGAGATACTTACATGTAAACTGAATCCAAGAAAGGACCTAAAGAAGAGAAAAATAATATTCTTCTCCCAATGGGGAATAGCAGAAAGAACCCAAGGAAGTAAGAAAAGAGAAAGTTGGCCATCTAACTGATAGCTGACCATCTAACCTTAAGAGTAGGCTAAAAGTATAGTAGAATTTTATATCTGAAAAGGAATTTACAGGTCTAAACCACACCCTCAATTCACAGATGAGGAAACTTGAAGCTGATTCATTTATTGAACAAGCATTTAATGGGTGTCTACATGTTCAGTGCTGGAAATGCAATGAACAAACCATGATGCAGAGAGGGAAAGTGGCTTGCCCAAAGTCACAAAGCAAGTTAGCTGGTAAACAGAGGCTCTTTGTACTAAATCCCTATTTTCTTTTCTTTTTTTTTAAGATTTTATTTTAAGAAAGGGGGGACGGGAGTGAGAGAGGGAGAGAAACATCAATGTGTGATTGCCTCTCATGCGCCTCCTACTGGGGACCTGGCCAGCAACCCAGGCATGTGCCCTGACTGGGAAGTGAACCAGTGCCGCTTTGTTTTGCACACTGGTGCTCAATCCCCTGAGCCACACCAGCCAGGGCTAAATCCCTATTTTCTAATAACATACAATCACTTCTGCACCTGTAAGCACACTAAGCATTTGATGAAGGTTCTATGCAAAGATAGCAAGAATTTCATATGCAATGGATGTAATAACATTCTACAATATAAGGGATATATATATGTATGTATGTACGTGTGTGTGTGTGTGTGTGTGTGTATATAAAAAATTCGGATGGTGTTAGAATCTATGTAAAATAACCACACATAGTGTCTTAATTAACACTTGAACATTTGAAATGGTAATTTCCTTGAAAATGCTAATTCCTTATCATTAGGTATGTCATATACAAATTTTGCAATCCAGATTTTGAAATTTTTCAAGGTGACTTCTGGTCATACAAACTCTGACTGTTTATTCTGTCTCCTTTAAATTATAACTTTCACTTAACTAGTATTCTAATATTTTATTTTCAATAAATTATTCTAGTTTAAAAGACCTACTTCTCACATTAACCAGTTTACCCACCTTAATCATTCATAATGTAACCAGTTTGGTAACTTTAGTGTTTTAATACCAACAGAGATATAGTTCCTCCTTTATATAATTAATACAAATGTCCTGCATTGGGACTTATTTCTTCAAAAGAAAACTTACGTACCTCATTTCAAAATGATCGATGGCACCTATTACAAAAGGGAAAATAAAAGTTTGGAACCAAACTTTTTGTTGTTTTTTGCTATCTAGTAACCTGAAGAAAAGCAATAGGGGAGTTCTTTAGCATAGGAAAGGACAGGAGCCCTGTACTGGAAACAATACTATAGCCTCAGAGTTCCTCTTTAATTAAAACAACCCATCAAAATGGTGTGAAATTTTTGTAACTTATTTAAATGAAGTTTATGAGACCCTCCTGAGTGGAAAGTAGTAATTTATATTCCAGCCACTCTGAGAACCAATGATGGGAGAGAAGAAGGAAGTGAAAAGCTGCCTGTGCTATACCACCAATATTACATAAAGCTCTGTCCTCAGACTCTAGAAGGCTCTCCTAATGCTGCTCTTCCTTCCCCCAGCCATTCACCCCCTATTATTGTTTGTGCTCCTCTCTTCATGGTAAGCTCTGTTAAGGACACTGGAAATTAACCATCTTCGTATCCTACCTTGAATCACACAGCACATAGCCAACACTCAATAGTGACTACCATAGATAGTAACCAGAATTTAAAGATTGATAACATATTCTAATTCATATATCCATACTCTGAAATTAACTGTAATAATAAAAATTGAAAGTACATCAGGAACATATGGTTCTACCTTAATCATTAGGGTATGTTAAATGGCAAGGCAGGGCTGAGCATTTTGAATGATCTGGCTGTTTAAAAACCGTGGTTCATACTGCTATAAAAATATCACTCACTTCTTTTTAGACAGAAAAGATCAATTTCAAGCCTCAGATAATGAAAGACAGAAGAAAACTTTCAAGATTAAAGGAAACATTAAGTGGAAAAAAAATGACAAGATAATTTTATCTCTGGGTTAAAACATTTTAATATACATAATGTATAGTACTTCATATAATTTATTAATGTCATTTACTATAGGACACTGTAATTAATTCAGTGACATCAATATTGACCTCACACAAAGGATGAAGGCTGGGTTTTCTTGTGTACCGAGTTCCAAAACATGTACTGAAGAGTTATCACACACAACAGTTATAAGAGATCAACTTTAAGGATGACTTAAGTTTACAGTAGTTGCTTCACACTGTTCTCCCTCAAGACTTGAACGCCACCCAGTGGTCCGTGTTTGTGCAAATGCCAGCTCTGGACCGCCCAACTACCTCCTTTTCCCAGCCCCACTTTTGCCTGTTTTACTGCTGCCGCTGCTAGACTTGCCAGATGATTTTGAAGAGAAGAGTCTTGTCATGAACTCAGAAACATCAGGCAATTCATGGTTGGAATTCAACATATTCATTGACTGCTCCATCTCCTGCAGGAAGACAAAGCATAATGACATGAAAGGCACAGGGACCCTTCGGGTCACTAAACAACTAATACTTCCATTAAGGAATAAGGAGAGGAGTAGAACAAAAGGCATTGGTTCTAAGTAACAATGCAATGTCATATCCAGTAGCACTTCAGAAACCATGTTTCATACCTCCTTTATACCACTAAGCATTTTGATCCTTAGTAAATGTCTGATAAATGCTTGCCTAGGGTTTGATTCAGCTTATGTTTTTATAAAAGGCATTTCCTCTGATAATGGACATATATGATCATATTCCTGCTATCTTATGTCTTCTGATTAAAATGCTTTCTTATTGTTTTGATGAGTGTTGTTTTTTTTTAACTCATGCTTTCTTTAGATGCATACAACCAGAATATCAATCTTTATCTATCAAGGCATCAGAGCAATTTGGAAGATAACAGCAGTTTTCCCAAGACTTGATTCCTAAGGCCCTTAGTAATAAATCTATGCTGTACGGCTTGGGTGACCTCAATTACAGCATCTAAAGCAAGCAACACAAATGCTACAAACAAGATACTGGCAGGACGGGATAAGGATCTGGCGCTTTTATTTTGAGGATCTGTCCTCCCTCTTACTGAGCCAACAATCCATAAAGTACTGTTCCACCTTTAACGATATTAATATAATGTCTGCTTCATTTGAATTTTACATGACATCTCAAAAATGAACTTAAAATTGTATTAGTTCAGACCTAAAAAAAATAGTAAATACTATATTATATATCACTTAAAATTGAACACCATTTATGGTATCAATTTGGGCTTTCTCCTCAAAAGTAGAATTTATACATGGCTTTTCAAGGAGAAAGTGAAATAAGGCCAGAATAGAAACATTACAAATAGCCCTGGCCAAGGTGTGGCTCAGTGGATTGAGCGCCAGCCTGCGAACAAGAGAGTTGCTGGTTCAATTCCCAGTCAGGGCACATGCCTGGGTTGCAGGCCAGGTTCCCAGTGGGCAAACACACATTGATGTTTCTCTCTCTCTTTCTCCCTCCCTTTCTCTAAAAATAATAAAACCTTTTGGAAAAAAATGCACACTATAAATATGTTAACATGCCCTAATAATCAAGAATGAGACCTGGCTGTGTGTAGCTCAGTGGCTCAATGGACTGAGTGCCAGCCTGCAAACCAAAGGGTCGAGGGTTCGACTCCCAGTCTAGGGCACATGCCTGGGTTGCAAGCCAGACCGCGAAAGGCAACGACACATTCTCTCCCTCTCTTTTTCCCCTCTCTAAAAATAATAAAATCTTTTTTAAAAAAAGTTTTTAAAGAATTAAATGTATATGGTTATAGGTCTTGAGTCCTTGCAAAAATATATCAAATCTTTTTTTTTAAGATTTTATTTTTAGAGAGGGGGGAGGAAGGGAGAGAGGGAGGGAGAGAAACATCAATGTGCCAAAGAAACATCCACTGGTTGCCTCTCGCACACCCCCAGCTGGGGACCTGGCCCGCAACTCAAGCTTGTGCCCTGAATAGTAATAGAACTGGCGACCTTTTGGTTTACAATATGACACCCATCCCACTGAGCCATACCAGTCAGCTCTATTTTTTAATCTGTTCAACTCTGAAGCTCTTGAATGAACAAGTCTGTATACTGCTTACCATGTACAAAGCACTTTGCAAGTAATGAACTTTTAATTTCATGTGACTTCTGATGCTGCCTTCTGTTTATGACACAGAGATTTAGCTTAAAAGATAAAAGGACTGTACAGGAGGTATATTTTCTGGCCAACACTGAAGCAGAGATGCCAAGATTTAGTAATAAAATATTATGAAACATCATAAAGCTTTCTTTTTCCAGGAAGCTTTTTCTGCTATTCCAGCTTGGAATAAATGCCTCGCCTTCTACAGAACTCTATCACCTACTATCTCAGCAAACATTTTTATTTATTTTATGTTTATCTTATTTTTGTATTTAAAACACACCCCTCCACACACTCCCCTGATGGCAAGAAGAATTTTTTATAAATCCGTTCTATCTCCTACACTTAACTGGATTATGCACTTGCTGAGGACAAGGGTGATATAATTATTCATCTGCATATTCCCCAGTACCCAGAACCTGGAAATTGATTAGTAAGTGTTTTTCAGTAATGAAAAGATGTCAACACATCGATACATTAATTATAGTGGAAAAAGTTGGAACTAAGAAGATATTTGTTGATATGTTAGAATTGACAATCGTTTTTTAAAAACTGCCGATTTAATATGGAAACCAACATTTAAAAGAGACAAAGAGGTGGCACTGAACATGAAGCATCCTCCTTGGCAACTCCTCTCCCCCTTGCCAAACCAGCACGGTCTTGTGGTACAAAGTCTGAAAGCCACTACTCTATGTTTCTCCCTTGGTCTATTCACATTGTCTTCATGTGTCTGAACACAAAACCAAGCGTGTACTCTGAAGAGTTTTGTAAAAATAGATTATAGGAAACTATCATTTTGCAAAATATTTGGGTTATGTGTACCAGGATTATTACACACTTCAACTGTCTAACAAGTGAGGCACAAAGAGTCTAGTACTAAGTAGAATGTTTTAGCTATGTGAAGAGTCCCAGGCCTTTATCAAGCACAATCAAATGAATTGATCTGTTCCAATGGAAATGACTGAGTAGGTGCCAGGAACATAACGTTGTATTAACACCATCTCTAGATGAATCTGGACTGGAAACTAGGATAAAATAGAAAGACCCAACCCACCCGGACACAATGGATGGACCAGGCATCAGAATATGGTTCAAAAATCCACAGCTGGGCAATCATCTTACCCGTCTCATCTCAGGATCACTTGTGTTGACCACTTTGGGCAGAAGTACAAATATCAACAATGGAAGAACCATCATCATAACCTGTGGGAGAAGACATTCAGAAAATGTTTCTTTCCACTCAATAGTAGGACAAAATCTGCATCTAACACCCAACAATAAAACTAAAGACTTAAATGTTGTATACAGAATAAAACTAGGAGCAACTACCTCAATTCTACTGAATCAGCCCTGCTGATAGCAAGGTGCTCCTCAATGTCTGACTGTTGCAGAACATAAAAGCCTTATCTATATGTGTTTGGAATTTATACCTCACTTTGTATTTGTGCCACCTACCATTTTGCAGTTTACAGTTTTACTTAGCATGAATAATTTGCAAACAGAACTATCTATTCACTCTCTTCAGTCTGCAGTCTGACATTGGGATTGGTGATCCTGATAGCCAGCAGGGCTGCTCTTTCCAGATGACTCTGTGATTCTTGGAGAAAACAGTATATTGCACCTCTCATTAATGTACATCCTCTACAGCCCCCAATATAACACTAGGCAACTACTTTAGCAGATAAGTTCAAAAGATGACCTAGAAACTTATAGCACTGGATATGCTTCCATGGAATTTCAAAAATGAGAAGATGGAAGATGTTTCTTAGTAAGTTTTGAAGTCTCATTGCTGAGTTCTCCTGTCCACTCTACCCTTCTGCTTCTTTATCCCTGATAGGAGACTCTAGGTACTCATTTATTGCTCTCTAAAGGATATACAGCCCCAAACATTCCTATTTGTGATCTAAATAGCTATCATAAGGAATATGAACAAAACTCAGACAATTCTAACTTAATAATTCAACTTTCAAAAGCAGCAAAAAAGCCAATTTGTTTCTAAAGAATGTATTCTATTAGTATTTTTTTAATTAGTGGAAAATATCACATCAGTCTCATGATAATACCAAATATTTAAATTACCACAGAATAAGTTCTTTGCTCACTATACATGCCAAAAAGCAAGAAAAAATCCTTACAGCTTTGCGCAGTGGCAGTATCATAGCCAATGAGGTTTATCCGAGGCGCAATTATTGCTAATTGAAAAAATCCTTACTTACAACATCAATAAACAGCTGGTTAATAAGTGATGGCATGGAGAACCAAGATGGCGGCGTAGGTAGACACACTGCGCCTCCTCGCACAACCACAACTGACAGAGAATCGAACAGCAAGGGGGACTGACACCAAGGAGATAGAAAATAAACACATCCAGACTGGTAGGAGGGGCGGAGACGGGCACCGGGGTGGAGAGGACTCACGTGGCTGTGGCGGGACTGAGACTGGCGGAGTGTGGGACAAATGGCGCAGGCAGTCCGAGCACTAGCAGACCCTGCGGCCCCACATTTGCACAGATAAACCCAGAGGGCCCGACTCAGAGTGGCGGAGAAAGGGGCAGGCAGAGCAGCCGGTAGCACCCTGCGGCACCACATTCGCCCACAGATAACTGGACGAACGGCGGGAAGCGAAGCAGACCGCGCAACCCAGGGCTCCAGCTCGGGGAAATAAAGCCTCAAACCTCTGATTGAAAGCGCCCCTGGGGGTTGGGGCGGCAGCAGGAGAGACTCCCAACCTCACAGGAGAGGTTGTTGGAGAGACCCACAGGGGCCTAGAGTGTGCACAGGCCCACTTACTCGGGAACCAGCACCAGAGTGGCCCAGTTTGATTGTGGGTATCGGGTGAAAGATTAAAATCCAGAGGAGAGTGAGGCGGGCGCCGTTGCTCCCACTCAGCCCCTCCCCCGCGTATAGCGTCACAGCGCAGTGACCAGCATTACCCCGCCCTGGTGAACACCTAAGGCTCCGCCCCTTAAAGTAACAGACACGCCAAGACAAACAAACAAACAAAAAATGGCCCAAATGACAGAACACTTCAAAGCTTCAGAAAAAATACAACTAAGCGAGGAAGAGATAGCCAACCTATCGGATGCACGGTTCAAAGTACTGGTTATCAAGATGCTCACAGACTTGGTTGAATCTGTTCAAAAAGTAGATGAAAAAATGAAGCCTATGCTAAGAGAAACAAAGGAAAATGTACAGGGAACCAATAGTGATGAGAAGGAAACTGGGACTCAAATCAATGGTGTGGACCAGAAGGAAGAAACAAACATCCAACCAGAAAAGAATGAAGAAACAACAATTCGGAAAAATGAGGAGAGGCTTAGGAACCTCCAGGACACCTTGAAATGTTCCAACATCCGAATTATAGGGGTGCCAGAAGGAGAAGAGGAAGAACAAAAAATTGAAAACTTATTTGAACAAATAATGGAGAACTTCCCCGATCTGGCAAAGGAAATAGACTTCTGGGAAGTCCAGGAAGCTCAGAGAGTCCCAAAGAAGCTGGACCCAAGGAGGAACACACCAAGGCACATCATAATTACATTACCCAAGATTAAACGCAAGGACCTACATCCAAGATTACTGTATCCAGCAAAGCTATCATTTAGAATGGAAGGGAAGATAAAGTGCTTCTCAGATAAGGTCAAGTTAAAGAAGCTCATCATCACCAAGCCCTTATTATATGAAATGTTAAAGGGAGTTACCTAAGAAAAAGAAGATCAAAAATAGGAACAGTAAAAATGACAGCAAACTCACAGTTATTAACGACCACACATAAAACAAAAACGAGAGCAAACTGGGCCAACAACTAGAACATGAGGGTTGTCAATAAGGGAGTGGGAGGGGGAGAGGGGGGAAAGGTACAGAGAATAAGTAGCATAGATGATAGGTGGAAAATAGACAGGGGGAGGGTAAAAATAGTGTAGGAAAAGTAGAAGCCAAAGAACTTATAAGTATGACCCATGGACATGAACTATGGGGGGGGAATGTGGGAGGGAGGGGGTGGGCAGGATGGAGTGGAGTGGGGGGGGGAAATGGGACAACTGTAATAGCATAATCAATAAATATATTTTAAAAATAAAAAAAAAATAAGTGATGGCATACTCATCAATGGACTAAAATGCAGGTAGCAAGCAATAGGAGACAGCTCCTGCAGACTTACCACATATTCTTACTCTATTTGAGTTTTAAAACATTTCATCATAAATAAGTATTTATTCAATTTCTGTCACACATTTCAAGGTCAAATCTGCCATGCAATTCTCACTGTATTCTTTTCATTATATATTCCTAAGACACTATTTTCCTGAAATCCACAAATTATTCACAATTATCCTTTCATCCAACAATCTGACTTCAGGTATCTCACAGGGGTTAAAAGTTTTCAACTGCCTAGAAGCAAATTAGAGATTAGTAAAGCTACTTTATTATAGCCTGATACATACCATTGGGTTCATGAGAAAGTCTGTCCAGCCCCATGATTCCCTTTTAATAAAGTAAGAAGGTGGACCTGAAGATTTCATTTGGAGAGGATAGGGCAGTCGAACCACTTCTGATGTTTTGATGTAATTCACATATCTTGCTCTGATAAAGCAACATGAAAAAAGGCATCAGTAATTCTACTAAAAACATTACTAGTTAAAAAAACTGCCTATATGAGCAATGCCTTATAATTACCTTTAGCTTTTCCCAAATATTTAGGTATCTAAACTTTTGATCTTGAATATCTAATCAAAATAGCTTTATCTGTATATCTAAAATATTTAGCAAAATGTAGAGAAAGAACTCAAGACTGGAATCAAGCTACATATTTAAAAGAAATAGCTATATATATTTTACCCAGCATTTCTGAGGTTTTACATTCTGCCAAAATGTCAGAAATGGAAGTCTCACACATATTTGAAACTAATTTACCAAGTATGCTAATAAAACATTGGTCAAGAATATTAGGATCTCCTGTGAATCCCACTTTGGTCTCTACTCTGTCCCACCCCCAATTATTAATTATTGTTTTTTTTTAACCTATGATTCAGGCACCCAATCATCAGGAATGGATCTGAGAATATGAATCCCACTGCTGCAACCAGTCCTTAAGTGTTAAAGCAGGAAGTACTCTTTACCCCAAGGTAAAAAACCAAATAAAACTTTGTATTTAGACTTACGGCCAAGATGGAGGTGTAGGTAGACACACTACGTCTCCTCACACAACCAAAAGGAGGACAACAATAATTTAAAAACAAGAAACAACCAGAACTGACAGAGAATCGAACTATATGGAATCCAACAACCAAGGAGATAAAGAAGACACATTCATCCAGACCGGTAGAAGGGGCGGAGATGGGCAGGTGGGCAGAGAGGACACCCGGCAAGGAGGCGGCTGGCGGACCCAGAGAGGTGGTGGATTGTGGAGTGGGTGGGGTGGGCAAAGCTGCAGCAGGCGGAGAGGCAGCAGCTGGTGGGCCCAGAGACAGACCGCACAACCCAGAGTTCCAGTGAGGGGAAATAAAGCCTCAAACCACTGAGTGAAAACACCTGTGGGGGTAAAGGCGGCAGCAGGAGAAACTCCCAGCCTCACAGGAGAGATCGTTGGAGAGACCCACAGGGGCCTAGAGCATGCACAAGCCATCCACCCACTCAGGAATCAGCACCAGAGGGGCCCCATTTGATTGTGGGTAGCAGAGGGAGTGACTGAAAACTGGCAGAGAGCTGAGCAAGCGCCATTGCTCCCTCTCGGACCCCTCCCCAACATACAGTGTCACAGTGCACCCACGAGCATTACCCCGCCCTGGTGAATACCAGAGGCTCTGCCCCTTTATATAACAGGCACACCAAGACAAAAAAGAAATGGCCCAAATGAAAGAAGAGATCAAAGCTCAAAAAAAACACAACTAAGCAACAAAGAGATAGCCAACCTATGAGATGCACAGTTCAAAACACTGGTAATCAGGATGCTCACAGAATTGGTTGAATTTGGGCACAAATTAGATGAAAAAATGAAGGCTATGCGAAGTAAAACAAAGGAAAATGTACAGGGAACCAACAGTGATGGGAAGGAAACTGGGACTCAAATCAACGAGGTGGACCAGAAGGAAGAAAGAAACAACTAACCAGAAAAGAATGAAGAAACAAGAATTCAAAAAAATGAGCTGAGGCTTAGGAACCTATGGGACATATTTAAACGTTCCAACATCCGAATTATAGGGGTACCAGAAGGAGAAGAGGAAGAGCAAAGAATTGAAAACTTATTTGAACAAATAATGAAGGAGAACTTCCCCAGTCTGGCAAAGGAAGTAGACTTCCAGGAAGTCCAGGAAGCTCAGAGAGTCCCAAAGAAGCTGGACCCAAGGAGGAACACACCAAGGCACATCACCATTACATTAGCCAAGATTAAAGATAAGGAGAGAATCTTAGAAGCAGCAAGAGAAAAGGACACAGTTACCTACAAAGGAGTTCCCATAAGACTGTCAGCTGATTTCTCCAAAGAGACCTTACAGGCAAGAAGGGGCTGGCAAGAAGTGTTCCAAGTCATGAAAGGCAAGGGCCTACATCCAAGATTACTGTATCCAGCAAAGCTATCATTTAGAATGGAAGGGAAGATAAAGTGCTTCTCAGATAAGGCCAAGTTCAAGGAGTTCATCATCACCAAGCCCTTATTATATGAAATGTTAAAGGGATTTATCTAAGAAAAAGAAGATAAAAAATAGGAGCAGTAAAAACGACAGCAAACTCACACTTATTAACAACCACACCTAAAACAAAAATAAAAACAAACTAAGCAAACAACTAGAACAGGAACAGAACCACAGAAATGGAGATCACATGGAGGGTTATTAACAGGGGAGTGGGATGGGAGAGAGGGGGGAAAGGTACAGAGAATAAGTAGCATAAATGGTAGGTAGAAAATAGGCAGGGGGAACATAAAAATAGTATAGGAAATGTAGAAGCCAAATAACTTATATGTACAACCCAGGGACATGAACTATAGGGGGGAATGTGGGTGGGAGGGGGTGAGCTGGATGGAGGGGAGTGAAGGGGAGAAAATGGGACAACTGTAATAGCATAATCAATAAAATGTATAAAAAAACCTTAATATTTAGAAAAATATTTCTATTTGTGTAGACTACAAATTCAAAATTCAGAGTAAGGGAGGGAGGTGGGTTTGGCTGGAGTGGGGGGAGGGGTGGGGGAAAATGCAGACAACTGTAACTGAACAACAATAAAATAATTTTTTTTAAATTCAGAGTAAAAGAATAAATAAAAATAAATCAGTTTTTAGTAGACACGTATCCTGCTTTAACAACTCTCATTCCCTCCAGTACCTGATGTTTGCAATTAAAAAAAAATTTTAACCTGTGTATACTATATACTATAATCTACATATCCCCCCATCTCCAACCCTGCAATTCAAAATGTATAAAAAGTCATTCTAAGTCCTTTAAGTTTCAGATTTCCATATTAGAATTTTACCTGTACATTTTTTTAAAAAAATCTTTACATCTCTAAAAAGACATGAGAAAGTTGATACTAAGAGAGGTTCGAGTACTTTGAAGCAATCTGTTTATTCCATCAAAGATTATTTATAAACATATTTGTAAGGTATTCGCTTCAATTCAAGCTTCACCATTGCTCTAAATAGCCAACAGCAAGACACATGATTAGAATTTGGACAAAGCAGAAAAATCTAAGAACTAAACTTCAAAAAGAGAAAGTAATTTGTTTCCAAAGAATGTACTTTTAATGACATCATGGTATTGGTTTCACGATAACATTAAGAACTTAAATGACTACACAATCAACGTCTCTGTTCATTATACATGCTATACATATCCCTCAGTAGGAACTGGTCACAAAAACAGACTGATATTCAGATATGTAAAGGTAAGACAGCTGTATGTGTTACCCTATTTGAATTACAGCATATTTATATATGATACTTTAAAAACTTCCAATAATAACAGAAAGCAAAGAAAGAAGGAAAACATTTTAGGAGTAATCACTAACTCAACTGTAAATATTATGATACTAAGTGGACATATCTCTTTTGATGTCAGCTCAATCTGGGGTATCTACAAATCAACCTGAATAGACTTGGCACATACTGAAAATGTCAGTAAAACACAGCTCCTCCAACCCCAAAATTATTTTTGCCATTGCATGGCTTGTGCTTTATTGCAGCAACATGGAGTAAGTTTGTGGTAGCTCAAAAAAAGAAGAGACATTACCATTCAAAACTGTTTCATATTTTTTAATTATACTCAATAAAGCTGGAACACATAAATATATAAAATTGCTTCCTATATTTCCTGGTGAGATTAGAACAAAACGAATACTACTGGCAGCAGATAATAAGAAAATAAACAAATAAGTAAATTGGGGGTTATAATGGAAGGCTGCATCTGAACACTGTGGGTACCTACACAACTGATTCCAAATGCAAATGTGTTTGTAGTATTCCATACTCAGAGCTTGAATTGATCCAAAATTCTTTTCATCTCAAATTCAAATCACAAGTTCATCTACTTAGAAATTCTGAAAATTTTTCCTAGTCTGCCAAGCTCTACTTATCATAATGCTTACTTACTTTGACATAAACTCTACAATGTAAGCTATTATTTCCCCAAGAAATATTAAATTTCCATTGCATATTAAATATTCCACAAAGGAAGAACTATAGAAGTTTCTAAATCAACATACTATCAAATAGGTACTAAGGGGTATTATCAAACTATCTTGATTAAAAACAGGTAATAAATAACATTTCCAATTTAGAAAGTTAAATTATTTCCAACTTTATTCACATTTCAATTACAACTTTCACAGCACTCTTTTTTTTTTAATCCTCACCTGAGGGTATGTTTATTAACTTTAGAGAGAGGGGGTGGGGGGGGAGAGAAAGAGAGAGAAGCATTGGTCAGTTGTCTTCCGTATGCACCCCAACTGGGGGACAAACCCACAATCTAGGTATGTGCCCTGATGAAACCTGCAACCTTTTGGTGACCAGGATGATGCTCTAGCCAACTGAGCCACCTTACTATATTACTTATATAGTAAGTAATAGTAAGATTACTTACTATACAAGCAAAAACACTCTATATAATTAGATTAGGAGCTTTAAAATAAATTTTAAGCCAGAGTAGATGGAAGTTCAACTTTACAATATTATCATCCTCAGAATAAAACAATATAAGGATGTTTTAAGTGTTTTAAGGAGTTTAAAATAGGTTTATAGTTTAAACTATAGTTTAAATAAGAACATTTTCAACCTTAAGTGTAAATTCTGAAAGTAATACATAATGAGGTATACAGTAGCCCAGACTTCAGTGAAAATTAAATCAGTTGCTCTCACCTCATTTTTCCTTTTGAAGTAATGTCCACTCTGATGGGATCAAACCTGTAAGCAGGAGATATAACTTCCACTACATAGGATCCAGAGGGTATGTCATGAACCACAAAACTCCCATCTGTCCTGGAAAAATGAAAATCACATTTAGTCACTACTGACCAATAGTGTATCCTTTTCTTATGTTTTAGATCATCTGTTAACCCGCAAATCAATTCCAAGAATGACACTCAGAGCAATTAACAAAACCAAACAAAAAAATACCCCAAACCATCAAGAGTTGTCTCATGCTTCAGCTTCCATAATTACACTGAATGGGTTCTGAAAACACCCTAGACACTTCACAGTGGCAGAGAGCCCTGACACAGAACTACTTCTCCCTCTGTGGAATAGAGATAACAGGTGTCAAGAGCAGTTCCTATTCAGAAGCCATGTCTTTATTCAAGGAAAGTTATCAATATACATTATTACTACATTAGTGGTTCCAATTTTGCCAATCCCCTCCAACTATTTCTAAATTAAAATGGCTTTTTAAAATAAGTTTTAATTTGCACTTTGTGGTTCTTTCCTCCTGTTTTTGTAGTTAAAACCATTCACCTTTTCCAACCTGCTTTGTTCTAAACTTTCTGAGCTTAGAAAACCATCCCATTAAGGGCTGATAATTACATGTTCACAGATGAAAGTTAATGTTTTGATAATGAGAAACTGCCATTCTGAGGAAAAAGAAGTAAAGAAGTTTCTGTTTCAGGAAAACAAATGATTGATTCTAAAAAGACGAACTTTATGGGATAACTCCCAGTATCATAATAATATTTTCTAATGATGCTTATTATTGGGCTCTTTCACTGTTAAAAGAATAATTGATTCCTGCCACATCCACAATATTTATTGAAAGAGTAAGAGGAGAAGGTATTCCCTGCTACTTCAAAGCACACACTTAACTAAAACGGAACTGAAATGTAAACATGGAGTTAATTTTACTCCTGAGCTAGATGTCTTACATTTGTCCTTCAGACCCCTCTCCCCCATCCTTCTCTCTCCACACTAGAGGAAGGGAGGAAAACACGTTTAGCATATTTTCCCCAAACTCTCTCCTCAAGAGGCCACCTCTGACTGGCGGTTTCAAGGCACATAGTTCCTCTTCACGCAGTCCTTTCTTCCCTTCCTCCCTTCAGGTTTAAAGTTGATAATAGCCTTGAGGTTGTAAACTTTAGGGTAATGTGTAATCTGGTTGTTCCCCAACACCATGACTACACTGTTTAATCTTTTCATTAAACTTTCCTTGAATTATCTATTTTGACTGTATCTTCTGTTTCTTGATGGGGCCCTAACTGAATGAATTTCAAAATATTTTTCTAGGTCCACAGCAAATACAGAATTAAACCAATGACTGTATAACACAAAATAGCAGAACCAACTGCCTATAGAAAATGCAAATACATTTTTCATCCTAACATAAATATTTCATTTTAGAAAGATGACAGAAACTTTATAATGAAATTTTAAAACTTGGCTTTAAAACTGTACTCAACAATATAAGGCCTTAATTTGAAAGAGCAATTACATAAAAGCATTTTTAAGATAAGTGGGAAAGCAAATGGACTGGGTATTATTAGATGATGTTACAGTATTATTAATTTTGTGGAATCAATAATGGTATTGTATTATTTTCTAAGACTTTATCTTCTAGTCATAAATAACATTTTTACAAGTGAAATAATATCTTTAGGATATTTAAATAGCCTAGAAAAAAATAAATGAGATATAGAAGAGACAAGAAACAAAACAGTAGACTGTGATTAGTGTCTAAGGATTCAATAATTGTTTATTTTAGTTTATGTCTGTAATTTTCCATAATAAAAGATTCATAAAGGTTCAGTACATAATCTTCATATGTCAAAAATTGAAAACTACCTAAATGTCCAAAAACAGAGGACTGGGTAAAGGCTTATATACATAGTGATAAAAAAGAAAGTGCCATGAGAAGTGCTAAGGGCAAACTCCCTTCATTTCCATTAACCAAGTCTCAAGCAACTTCCAATAGGCACAAACAAAAATCAAAATTGCATGGTATTTATGCATAACAGGTACAAGACAAATTACCTATCCCTCTTCCAACAAGTTTGGCAGGACAAACTCCTTACATTAATTCTTAATCAACCTTTCTACATGCAAATGGAAAAACATGAAATGGCATCAGGAACTGCTCACGAAATATTAAGCAAAAAAAGCAGGTTACAAAGGATATATATTGTATTTTACTATTAAAAATATAGGTCATATGATTCCAAAAAAGGCTAGAAACAATAGAATAAAATGTTGGGTTGTTATCTCTATTTTATTATATTTTCTTCAACACACATATTACTTAGATCTATTATTTTTAAATAAAAATAATAAATGCTTTTTAAAAGAATTGTGTACTGCAGGAAATAAAAGGGCAAATGGTCAAGTAAGCCTAATTTTCCAAAGCTTAATGAAAGCTTTGTCATTAAAACATCGTTAACTAGGTTAAACCTAAAGAATGCCCTAAGGCCAGATCTTTAATGACAGCATTAAAATCATGGTTGTAAGCTTCTTGTCATTGTTTATAAATCTGAAGTTGAAACCCTCATTCAAAGACATCTGTATGATCTGAATATTTGCAAATCAAATTTAGAACTAAATGTCAACGTTTAAGTGATCTGGTTTTCAGACACTGATTGCTGGTGCACAAACCCACCAGAGACACACCCCTTCTCTGAATAATTTTTCAGTTCGTAGTGTCATTTTCCAAGCAGTAATTGAGAGATTTAAAACACCACACGTGTCTAGACATCTGAAAAGGAGGCTGCCACAAAATGAGAGTGCTAATAAATTCAACACGATTTTTAATACAGATTGAAATCCCATTTCTACTAACACCTAGAGAGGACAGAAGCGCGTAAGCAATGCCAGTGAAGCCGTAGGCCCACATAAATGCCAAGTGTAACGACGCAAATCCCTCGAAGTCAAGTATGAAAAAGAGCAACAATCCCACCTACAGACGAAAAGGGTGCTTTGATCAGGGCCTTCGGGGCCTATTAATTTTAGAAGCAACATTAGTCTCCCAGTCTATGTCATCACCAGAAGCCCTTTGGGCTTTCAGAATTCCCCATTTGCTTACCATCTTTCTACACAACATCAAGCTACGAAAAGACTGAAATGAATGCAAAAAAATAAATAACAATAACCGGCCAAATTCCAGGGAAACCAGATGAGATGCAAATGAAAAAATTCAGCAAGAGACAAATAAGGGGTCCAACTGTCCCTAGGGCCCATGAGTGGTCGTCCCCATACAGGGTCAAAATAGAGTTGAAGGTAGCCGACCCCACCGCTCCGGCCCTCGGGCAAGCACCTGCCATCCTCATTTCTAAGGTGCAGGGCTGGGAAGGGGAAAGCTTCCGACAGCATCCTAAGGTCTCCCGGCACAGCCAGCTAGCGGCGCCTGCCCCTCCACCCTCCAACTGCGATGTCCGCAGCTCTCGACACTCAGCTCTCCCGGGGGGACTTCCCCTCAGGCTTCCATCCCAACCGCTCTCCCGCGGCCCTCAGGATGCTCACTTAAGGAAGCCGACGTGCTCTTCTCCGTCTACCAGCACTCGGGCCGCCGAGATCCAATCCTGAGGCTTCACTCCTGGAACGACCGCACGCCCCTCAATCTTGAAGCGATCTCCTATGCCAACCCCAATGCCCCCCGACCCGTCGGCAGAAGCCCCGTGGACCTCCGAGCTGTGGATTTTCCCTGCTAGCAGCAGAAGAAGGACGGAAAAGGAACCCCACGGAGAGGCCGCCATGACAGCAGCTCTCTGCGTTCCGGCGGGCAGCCTCAGAAGCCCTCCCGGTCTTCCTGGCGCTGCTGCCGCCGGCTGACGTCATCACCGCGCGCCCGGCTCGGGCGCCTGTTGCGCGCTCAAACCCGAGGACGGGAACGTTGGGCCTGTCGAAGTGCGTGGCGGAAAGGAATTGGCCGTTCCTTGCGCTTCGGTTTGGTTGGAAGGTGGTAGGAGGGGTGCGTCTAGTGAAACGGGCCGCCCACAAAAGCCAAGGTGTGTATTGCTGAGGACGTTGAGGGAGTAAAACATTAGCCTGAACGGGACAAGATTCTGCAGTAGTGTCTGTGATACTAAGGCTCTCTGGTAGACAGGTACAGAACGAAACGTTTAAAAAAACTTGTAGATGAAAAGGCTCCCGTTTGTGTGTGCGAAGGAGATAATGTCTGTACAGAGAAAATAGCTGGAAAAATACGTACACTATTTACGAAGGGTTGCCTCTGGTGAAAAGGGGAAGAGTTGGAGGACATTCATGTGACACCACACCATTCCTCTTATTTTGAATGCTTTGTGGTGAGCATAACAACGACGTTGTTGATCATGGGGCTAAGCCGAGATTTCAGATATCTCCAGTCCTTTCATTTTCTTGATGATAAAAATGAAAATGATTTGCCCGGGGTTTCTGTTGGCGTTAAACATTGTCTTCTCTACTGCAAATCGCTAATCAAGATTATTAAGGGAAATGCATGTTTTACCCTGGCCGTCTCAGAGTTGGCCTGTCATGGGAGAATAACACAAATTGAGAAAAAGATACAAGAGCCAAGTATTCTGAAACCATGGCTGGAGGTGTGGGGAAGGGGTAGGCACTCTATTGTCCTGATCATCAGCAACTGCTTCTTAGGCGAACGTTCCCTAAGTCTTTTGAAGATTACCATTTCTTCACACTTGATCTTTGGAAGAAGGAGGTCTGCTGTAAAAAGATTATCAAGCCTGTAACTCTCCCCACCACCAACAATCGTCATAACTATGCTAAAGTATGAAATAAAATTTCACTTCTCTAAAATGATACTAAACTTACAAATATGCTGAAATAAAAATAGCTTCAACTCAAAATTTTCTGATTTTTCTTTCACATATTTTTGATGACCCTGCTCTGCTGGTGTCTTAGACACGTGTTCAACCTAATAATCAGTGTTGGTCTCAATAGCCTGAGCAGAAGCTCAGAAGTTTACTTTCCATGTGGGGCAGAGGGTGGAAGAGGACCAGCAGCAAACAGCAGCTAAGCTCTCTGTACCCCTGTATCTGAATCCCTCTTTTTTCCCCTACTTTACTTTCAGGCTAATACCAAAGTATCCTATGTTTTGAAACCCTCAAATGCCAGACTTACAGTCATTAAATAAAGGAGACAAGCCTAGGCAATGTTTTCAGGTAGTGTGAAGTTTTATTATATCTGGTTTTTTTCCAGGTAGATCACAGGAATTGCATAGATATTCAATGCCAACTTATACAAGAGTTATTCCAGAATGTAGCCCTTGGACTCATGTCTTATAAAAGAAACTGTAATAGTAATGAAATATGTTAGAATGATTTTGTACTGAACCTGCTCTGTTTGCCCAGCCAATTCCACTTTCTACTCTTCACTGTTTTGCGCCCTGGAAGGCTAGACCTTGAAAGATTGCAAAAACTTGGTTCCTTTGTCCTCTGGGTGCTTCCAGTTGGGTTCAGCCAGCAGGAATAGGACAATACGTATGAATAGGACATCCCTTTTTGTTTCCCTTACCCTGCCCATATTTCTAAAAAAGTCTAATGAAGGGATAATTTACAATCCACCCCCTCAAGTCTCCCATCTATTTCCTTTCAAGATGCTGACCCATATAGATTTCAAGCAGACCTAGTTATCTCAATTATGGAAAATACCATTCAAGTGAGAGGAGCCCTTTGCTTTTCTCTCCCTTTTTTGCTGCCAGGCTCTTGGCTTCTTCATATCATGGCCACAAGGGGGTGAGCCAGGATAGGAACAGAGATGACACTTAAAAAACAAAGTGGAATTTTTGTAAATGTTGGAATATACCAACAGAGGTTCACTTTGAGTTTTACAGATAATATTTATTTTGGGGTTTTTTACAATTTTTCTTATTTTTATGATGTTTTTATAAATATAAATTATAAAAATATAAAGCTATTCTTAAAAATAAAGAGAGGGCCTTAGCCAGGTGGCTCAGTTGGTTAGAGTGTCGTCCCAATACGCCAAGGTTGAGGGTTCAATCTCTGGTCAGGATACTTATAAGAAGCAACCAATAAATGCATGAATAAGTGGAACAAGAAATCTCTCTCAAATCAACAAATAAAAAATAAAGGAGGAAGCTAAAATTGATAAAAAATATATAATAGAATTTACTTTGAACTCATAAAATTTGAATCAGCCTAAAAACAATTGTAGAGTTTTCACGATCACTTAAAAAGTGTCATCTTTGATTATGATTTTGGTCTTTTTCTCCACCTCAGTATTCTGCTTGTCAGCATCTCTCAGTGTCACGGTACTTTTCAAGCTATTCTTCATAAAATGATTGGCATAGAAGAGAGAGTTGGTTATAAGGCATGACTACAAAGGAATGAGGATCATACCCTTAGCCACTTCTCTTACATTAAATCAGTGGGTTTGGTTTTTTAAAAAGTAGAGTACAGGCATACCTTGGAGATGCAACAGGTTCAGTTTCATATCACCAAAATAAATCCAGTATCACAATAAAGTGAGTTATAATCTATCTAAAAATGCAACATCTGTGATCGCAATAAAATGAGGTGTGCATATAATACTAGCATAGTGCTTGGGAAACCTCAGCTGTGCTAATCCCCAGATACCCTGCTTTTTACTTGTGATTTTTGCCCTTTGAGTTTTCTCAAAGAGTTTTGAGATAAGCTAATCCTTTTTACTCAAGTAAATTGGAGCCAATTCCCTTAATATCTAAAAATGCCTTTCATCCACTAGGATATCTGGTTTGGCTTTCTGAAGTTCTCTATGGAAGTCTCCTGAAATTAATGTGTCATCCACCCTTCTCAAAGGGAGTACAAGAGGCATCTAATTTGCCTTAATGTCTTGCAAAAATAAATTACAGTGGAAAGATTTCACTTTCTTCAATTTACTCTAAATTCTAATCCCTTCCACCAAATTCTGTGAAAAACCTAAGTTTTCTTACACACACACACACACACATTCAATTCTATTGTATGACTGCATTGGTATAAAGACAAATATAATGCAGGCAGATTCATTATTGTATATTTGTTATTGTTTTATTGTCTTTTTATTTTAAAAGAAATTAAGACATATTTGTGGGCTCCTAAAAATATCCTGGGCCCTAGGCACTGTGCCTACTGTGCCTAATACATAAGTTGGTCTTGGTTTACTGAAGACTGTAAATGAGAATTTCTCAGGGAGGGCTGGCAGCCATACAGCGCTTGGCAGTGTGCTGAGCTTCCACAATCAATGAGCCGAGGCAGATAGTTAGAATTCCTACAATTTTCGGACAGGATGCTGTCTGAAACTGCATCGGCAGTGTTGTGAGTTAGTCATAATTTTCAGTTCCTGCTCTTTCTACTCCTAATTATGAGTCACTGTTAATGCACTTTATCTGTTCATTTATGTGAGAGTTAAGCCTATAAAATTTAGTGATACAATTCAACATATTTTTGTCTATAATTTTCAAAAAACCAGATTTTAAGACATGTATTATTGTAGTTCAAATGTCATTCAGTCTCTTAATACTAAAAGCAGAGATAAAATTTCCCAGTGTTTTTTAGTTGCCAGAATATGTCTACAAGTTCATATTCTTATAAAATAAATAAATGACGCGTACATGGGGGGTTTTTTTGTATTTTGTTTTACTTCTGAAGAATCAACTTGAATGTTGAAGATGTCATCAGTGAGTGTAGGTAGAACCTGATGCTAATGAGGTGGTGACAAAATATCTTGAGTAGGCTAAAGCTACAAAAAGATCACAATAATTTCAGGAAAGAGAATCCATGATAGAAGGGCAGTCTGGAAGCATCAGGGAAGATAGAGGAGAATGCTCATCCTTCATTTTGGCCCCAGAAAACTAAATCAGAGAAGGGACTGTCTCTTGGATGCATAGCTGACATTTGCCATAAATTATAATTGAACTACAAATTTTCTTTAATGCTAGTAGGAAGTGTCATTTCCATCTGAAGTTAGTGTCTTAAAATTTCTTTCACCTTGGCCAGACTATCTGAATGGTCATAGTAGTAACTAACATTTGTCTGGCTTATCTGCTAAAACTTGGACCTTATATCCCAAAGTAGACACAGCCAGGAAATAATCTCTTCCCAACAATAACCTGACTTGTTATCTTAACAGCTGCCTGCATTTGACTCTCTTTGTATCCAGAGCATTGAAAGTTAACACTGTCGACAACTGAGCCACTGGTTAGTAACGCATTTGCTGTTTTTCTCTTGGGATCCAGATCAAGTTCTGGTCTGTGAGAAAGGATGGGGAGAAGGAAATGTATGCCTCAAAAAAAAGAGTATTAGAACCAGAAGTTCTTTGGCAGTGAGGACACAAATGTTCTTTTTCTTTTGAGCTTCAGAAAAGCAAATGAATCACAGGAAGCTGAGGTACATTATATTTCTCATTTAGAAGAGACCTATTGGTAATCACCAGCTTTTTAGAAGGTTCTGAACAACTCACAGAGGAAGTAGACAATGTTTAAAACTCTTAATCTGGCTGCTACATCTAACATCATGCTACTGAAATGAATGTAAAATGGAACACTTAAAGTGCTCTGACAAAAGGTAAGATTGCATTTTTTTTTTCTTTTGGTCATTTGGGCCTCTATATTTAAACAAATAAATCTTTCTATATAGAATTACTAAAATTTATTTTTAAAAATGAATCGTGAATATAGTCTAGTGATATAATTCTAAGTTCATCTATACAGAAAATAGCCTGACAGACGACCTGCCAGGGAACACACACACCTTCCACCTAACTATGAGGCATCCCATGAACTTCCAGAAAACTGCAATCAGAGGGTCACTTTCTTGAGCAAAGGTTTTGGCTGAGATGAGGAAGAAGTTCTGATAAATGGCTAGAACTAGAACCAACATATGGAAACCCTAGAGAAACAGATTTCAGCTCATTATAGGGGAGAAGTTTCTAAGTCAGATAGAATAGAGTGTTGCCAGGAAGTGCCAGCTATCCAGCAGATACAGGCCACTTAGCTGGCCCCTCGGTGGAGATGCCATAAAGGAGAATTCAAGTAACATATGGCTGTACATGATAACTTTAATCTTGGGATTTTGTGATTCTTTATTTGGATCTGAACAGTTGTTCTTTTAAACTCCTTGAGATCCTATAAATAGTGGTTACAAGAGATCCAACCATCATTTCTCACATGCTAACTGAAAAAGACTCAATATATACAAGACAGAGTGTTAGCTATCATCATCAGTAAACAATCTTTCAATAGGAAGAACATGAAATAATCAGTTCTATTACATTAAGTCATATCACAGATGTTGCCAATTGATAATTATTCTACAAATTTAGACAGGATGATGGTTTGGAATGTATGCATTGTGATTTAGTCGCTCCCAAATTTCCTGTGAGGTCGTAAGAAAATCTACCAACCTGAGAGTTATCATTCCTTAAAAACCCTCCTACCATTCTCAGACCTCAGTGACTCTTAAACTCCCGTGTGTGGCAGAATCACCTGGGAAGCTTATTAAACATCAGATGCTGGGTCCCCGCCCACAGTGATTCTGATTCGGTGGGTCTGGGACAGGGCCCTGGGCAGTGCCATGTTTACAAGCTCCCAGGTGATTCTGATACACTGAGTTTGAGAGCTACTGACTTATCGCAGGAGAAAGCATTTTTACATAAGTAGCCTAGTAAGCTCTTAGAAAACAAAGTATAACATAATGCTGAGCTTTATTTTTTAAGCAGAATGCTTCCTGTGTGACTATTATTAGCAAATTTCCAGAAGCAGAAATTGTTATGTCCATATATCAGGATACTAACAAATTTCTCTCCAGCTCCAACTCAACACTTAAAACAGTGTAAGGGTTAAGAATATACACATAGGCTTTGGAGTCAAATCAGAGTTTGAATCTTGACTGTGGCAATTACTAACAGTGAGATCTTGGCCCCAGTGGGTTCACTTTGCTGAGCCTCAATTTCCTCCTATGGAAAAAGCAGGAATTAGAGTACTTACCTCACAGGGTTGTCATGAAGATTAAGTGAGATAACGTAATGGGGCATGCCGCACAGCTACAGGCATGTGAAAAGCACCCAATAAATATAAGTAGTATTATGGTGACTAATCACTAGATTATTTCAGTGTGACCTTGTTATGATTAATACAGAGTTAGAAATAGGATCAATTTAATGAGCTTTCTGTGACCAGATATTTATTCCAGGAGAGGGTGAAATATACATGTATTTCTATTATACACACTACAATAAAATGTTTTATCTATTTTAAAGTAATTTTATCTAGTCCCTTCCATTCTTCATTTGTTTGTGTACCACTTAGAAATAAACTCCCCTATAATTACACAAGGAGTTCATTACACAGAAAGAAGTTAATGGCCTGAAAAGGACATGTGAAGTATTCAAGGCCACACAAGAGAAACAACTGTGGAAATCTAAGATTTGGGGGACTGATTTTATATCCCTGACCAAACTTATCCCTCAAAACCATGCTTTTTAAAAATATATATATATATTTATTGATTATGCTATTACAGTTGTCCCATTTCCCCCCCTTCACTCCTTTCTGCCCACCCCCTTCCTCCCACATTCTCCCCCTATTGTTCATGTCCTTGGGCCATACTTATAAGTTCTTTGGCTTCTACATTTCCTATACTAGTCTTACCCTCCCCCTGTCTATTTTCTACCTATCATTTATGCTACTTATTCTCTGTACCTTTCACCCCTCTCTCCTGACACAGATCTCAGCCAGCAAGATCCGTTGTTGTGGTTTAGCGCCTCAGCCACTCCCTCAAAAGGGGAGCACGCTGACCCTTGCCTTGACCGGCTTTTATTGTTTTTCTAGGCCCCTTACATCAAAGAAGGTCCTCCTTTACTATGCAAAGGTTTGTTTTGGGTGGTTATCTTTGCAGACACAGGAGAGGGTGTCGCTGAATACATCAAAGGAGGATATTTGCAACGTAAAGGGAGAAGTGGTCCAAATGGCTAGGTTCCCTACCTGGAAGGTCTAGCCCAGATTTTAGGAAGATAAAGATACTCAGTAAACATTTGCTTGTCTCAGGGTGAGAGAGTTTTAGCAAGAGCAAGTCTCATAGCAGTCTAGGTACAATGCAGGCCTGATTTCCCACTGGAGAACCTGTCCATGGATGTGGGTCCTGCCTGCCAACCTCGCTCCCCACTGGCTTTTCCGAGTGGGGGCTGAGCCACATTTCCCACAGTTGGAACAGTTCCCCACACTCTCCCCCTCCCCTATTGATAACCCTCCATGTGATCTCCATTTCTGTGGTTCTGTTCCTATTCTAGTTGTTTGCTTAGTTTGCTTTTATTTTTGTTTTAGGTGTGGTTGTTAGTAAGTGTGAGTTTGCTGTCATTTTTACTGTTCATATTTTTTATCTTCTTTTTCTTAGATAAATCCCTTTAACATTTCATATAATAATGGCTTGGTGATGATGAACTCCTTTAACTTGACCTTATCTGAAAAGCACTTTATCTGCCCTTCCATTCTAAATGAAAGCTTTGCTGGATACAGCAATCTTGGATGTAGGTCCTGGCCTTTCATGACTTGTAACACTTCTTGCCAGTCCCTTCTTGCCTGTAAGGTCTCTTTTGAGAATTCAGCTGACAGTCTTATGAGAACTCCTTTGTAGGTAACTGTGTCCTTATTTCTTGCTGCTTCTAAGATTCTCTCCTTATCTTTAATCTTAGGTAATGTAATTATGATGTGCCTTGGTGTGTTCCTCCTTGGGTCCAGCTTCTTTGGGACTCTCTGAGCTTTCTGGACTTCCTGGAAGTCTATTTCCTTTGCCAGATTAGGGAAGTTCTCCTTCATTATTTGTTCAAATAAAATTTCAATTTTTTGTTCTTCCTCTTCTCTTTCTGGCACCCCTATAATTCGGATATTGGAACATTTCAAGATGTCCTGGAGGTTCCTAAGCCTCTCCTCATTTTTCCGAATTGTTGTTTCTTCATTCTTTTCTGGTTGGATGTTTCTTTCTTCCTTCTGGTCCAC
The DNA here is from genome assembly GCF_022682495.2 of Desmodus rotundus. Taxonomy (NCBI): domain Eukaryota; kingdom Metazoa; phylum Chordata; class Mammalia; order Chiroptera; family Phyllostomidae; genus Desmodus; species Desmodus rotundus. Next base: position 67,369,314 of record NC_071393.1, on the reverse strand, counting down.
AGCGTTGATTTGAGTCCCAGTTTCCTTCGCCTCACTATTGATTCCCTGTACATTTTCCTTTGTCTCTCTTAGCATAGCCTTCATTTTTTCATCTAATTTGTGACCAAATTCAACCAATTCTGTGAGCATCTTAATTATCAGTGTTTTAAACCGTGCATCTGTTAGGTTGACTATCTGTTCGCTGCTTATTTCTGGAGCTTTGATCTGTTCTTTCATTTGGGCCTTTTTTGTTTTGTTTTGTTTTGTTTTGTTTTGGCATGCCTGTTACGTAGTAAGGGGCAGACCCTTAGGTGTTCACCAGGGCAGGGTAACGCTGGTCCCTGAGCTGTGACGCTGTACGTGGGGGGAGCAATGGCGCTTGCTCAGCTCTCTGCCTGGTTTGAGTCTCTCCCTCCGCTACCCATGATCAAACTGGGCCCCTCTAGTGCTGATCCCCGTGTGGATGGGCTTGTGCACACTCTAGGCCCCTGTGGGTCTCTCCAACAAACTCTCCTGTGAGGCTGGGAGTTTCTCCTGCTGCCGCCTCAACCCACATGGGTGTTTTCAATCAGAGGTTTGAGGCTTTATTTCCCCAAGCTGGAGCCCTGGGTTGCGTGGTCTGTTTCGCTCCCCTACCGTTCCTCCTGGTTTATCTGTGCTCGAATGTGGGGCCGGGGGGTCTGCTAGCGGTCGCACTGCCTGCCCTGTTCGTCCCACAATCCACCACGTCTCTGGATCCTGCTGTGTGCCCCAAGTCCTGTGCGCCCCGGCTGCCCGTCTCTGCCCCTTCTGCCAGTCTGGAAGAATGTTTCTTCTTTATCTCCTTGGTTGTCGGACTTCCGTGTGGTTCGATTTTCTGTCAGTTCTGGTTGTTTTTTTGCTTTTAAATTGTTGTCCTTTTGGTTGTGTGAGGAGGTGCAGAGTGTCTACCTACACCTCCATCTTGGTTCTCTCTTCCCAGCATGCTTTTCTAAGACAAAATAAATTAGTCTGCTCTGGCTGGTGTGGTTCAGTGGATTGAGTGCCAGCCTGGGAACCAAAGGGTCACCAGTTCAATTCCCAGTCAGGTGACATGCCTGGGTTGCAGGCCAGCTCCCCAGTTGAGGGCGCGCAAGAGGCAACCACACATTGATGTTTCTCTCCCTCCCTTTTTCCCTCCCATCCCCTCTGTCTTAAAAATAAATAAATAAAATCTTTTTAAAAAACAATAAATAAATAAATTAGTCTTACAGCAGTGAGAGGCGCATGTCCTGATACCAGACAGAAAAGTAGTAACAGTAATTGACAAACAGCATTAATCATTGTTCTTCTAGCCGGATTGCTCTAACCCATTCAATTAAAGTGAATATGAACAATTTTCATATAAAGAATCTTCTGCAACTCTCTTTCCAATAGAGCAATTCAATTCCTGTATCCCAGGCTTACCCAGCTCTGGTTCTCAAAGGTCCCTAATTTTTTTCTGTGAGAACAAATTTCCATTTCCCAAACACTTTATGATTTTGCGTTGGTAGATGATAGGAGTGAGGTGAGGCAGAAAAAGGCCAAGAAGCTGACAGGGAAATCCCTGAACAGAGCTGGACAGTGTTGGCAATAGTCACTGAACAAGCCCTCTATTCACACCCATCTCTGGGAACAGGTCAGAAAGAAACCAATGTGGTAGGGGAGTCGAACTTCATGGCAAACCTACTAGTAGAGATCCTGATGAGCTGCTAGAGGTCCTCTGGGTTTTATCAGGATTATCAGTTCGCACTTATCATACAATGAAACTGTGAAAGGTATTGTGCTGAGTGTCTCATTGTAACAATTATTGTCTATTTGTTACATTTGTTCTGCCACAAAATATGCAGTCTTCCAGTTAATGACCCATGTGTAAGGCAGCGAACCCCAGCGGTAGTAACAGAGGGTTTGCAGATGTGCTCACCGACAGCATGACAGGGTCCTGTTACAGGAGCTCTATTACTGAATGAATCTTCCCTCCACAGAAAAACAGACACCAGTTGGTGGCTACAGTGAAGAAGAATGAGAGACCGATAATTACAGGTATCTTGGTCTTATCTGAATATTCTGATTGAGTAAAAGCACTCAGTAGCCCTTTGTTCCTTTGTTTGCTCATTTATTCAACAAACTTGTATTGAACACTTCTTATTTAGGATGCACAGTACTGCGAGCTGGGGATACGATGGTGAGTTAAACAGACTGATCCCTACCTCAGAAGCTACCGTGATATAGGTAAGATGCAGTATAGCCAATTATACTCATGTATAATCAATTATAATCATGACTATGATGGGGAGTGCAGGGCACCTCAGAGCACAAACATGACACACCTGACATACACAAAAATTAGAAGTGAGGAATATGCTAAGACTCGAAGATTCAAGAAAGAGTTATTTTAGTAGGAGGTGAGGAGGGTAGTTGGGAGGAAAGGCAGAGAGGCAGGGAGGAGTGTTCTTGGCAGAAGGAACAGCAAGTTTGAAAGCTTGGAATTGAAATTGCAGGGTGTGTCAGGCAAAGTGGGTGAAGAGTAAGTACACTGGCAACCAGGGTGTGTGTGTGTGTGTGTGTGTGTGTGTGTGTGATGTCAAGATGAGATGAGGCTGGAGAGGAAAGCAAAGCCAAGAACATGAAAGGCCCAGCAAGCCAAGGTACTTTATCCTGAGGTGATACACCACTACTGAAGTATTTTAAATGAGGAAATGACTTGATTTTCTTGTATGTTGGAAAGATAGATCCCACTAGCTATTTGTTATAAAAGATAAGGGAGAAAACAATAATTTTGTTATACTCCTGCCTCATACAACCTGTCAAATAGATTCATGAAATTTTACCACCCAAAATAGTAGCCTATAGTGTTTTATAAATTTATTAAAACCATATTAAGGTACAAGGAAGGTCCAATTAGGTCACTAGCAGCAGCAAGTTGACGTGGTGAAATCTGACAGATTCTGAGCCAGACTGAAGAGGGCTGGGTGGGCTTTCACGTTTCTACCATTGGTGGGAGTGCTTTCACTCCTTATCTTTATGAAGCCTATCTGATCCCAACCGACTGTAAAATAGGGAGAACACAGCAGTTTGGTCTACTAATAGTTTATTAGTGAATAAAACTATTCCAATTAGAAGACAAAGATAAAAAAATTCTACCCAGAATAAGTTTATAAACTATTTGAACACATTTGGTATTTGATCTATACCAGCAATTTTCAACTGGTGTGCGGCAGGAATTTTTCAAACATTGAACACTTGACTGCTTAGTCAGGGGCACTGACCTCTTTCCCTCAGATTGTCAAATTAAAAAATAACAACAACCAACACAAAAATAGCCGTCTAATGTGAATGAATCAAAATTGTACCCATTGTTTTTAGCCATGGCCAGTCAGCTCAGCTGGTTGCAGTGTCATCCCATACACCAAAAGGTTGCAGGTTTGATCCTGGTCGGGGTTCATGCAGGAGGCAACCAGTCAATGTTTCTCTCTCATATTGATGTTTCTCTCTCTCCCTCCCTTCCTCTATCTATCAAAGTCAATAAAGATATTTTTTACAATTAAAAAAATACTTATTTTCTTGTTAGATTGGCCAAAAATACGTTTTTTGGGGTGCCACAGAATTTGAGCAGTTAGTTTATGTGTGCCATGAAATGAGAAAGGTTGAAAATTGCTGATCTATATTATTTGAAGTTGCTATTTGAGTACAGAGAACTTCTTTCCCAGATTCCTTCAGCCTGAAATAATCCACCTGGATCCAACTACCCACCAAAAAACAAAGACGTAAGCAAAAACAACACACACAACCACACTCCTCCCTCCACATGCTTTATGCCACTTATTTCACTTTTTTTCATGTGTGCACCTCCTTACAAAGCCCGCAAGACCTTGCACGCAGCTGGTACTTATTACAGTCTTTTCAATAAAGTTACGGTTTTAAATCTCTGTGTTTATATTCATAGCACTCTGTTGGCCAAAACAGGCTTGAAAATTTAACTCACAATTTCTATTCTCCCAAATTTTTGTGTTGAAACAGAGGGAGAAAGTGAAGTAGTAGGAACTTCTGAAAAGATCAACCCAAAAGATTTCATCCTCAACGTGGACAAAAGGGTTATCAAAGGGACCCTAACTGTACTGATTTCATGTGCCCCTCGTATTGTAAAACTTGATATTTAAAGTAGTTGAACTTGTAATTGCTGCCCTGGAAGGGTGAATGACAGACTCCTGGGCTGTCACAGTCTGTGGTGCTCTCAGCCTAAGCAGCCACCCTTTATTTTTCTGAAAGGGCAGGTCACGTGGTGAGAGTCACATGGAAAACCTGAGACGCAGGCCTGCAGAGGGCTGCCTGGCTTTAGCATGAGAGTGTTGGAGTCTTCACTTTCAGTCTGCCATATTATTAACATCTCATTCATATTAACAATTTATTCCTCCTGTTAAAATCTCAGTTGAAAACAAAAACAAGAAAGCAGAAAACTACAGGCTTCTTTTCGCGAGGCTTCCGAATCCACGGTTTCATTTTTTTCTTTGTGCCTTGTTCTAACACTCAAATCAGGAAATCTTGATTTGTAGCTTTTTCCAATTTCCATGGTGTAAATATATCTGCCGTGACCAACTGCAGCTATCAGGTTGTGCCACGGAAGGCAGAACCCAGGTGGCTTTCCCGGAAGTGGGTACAAGTTGGTTCGAGTACACGCACGCCTGTGACCGACTGGGTTGAGCCATACCAGACAGCTCCCGCTAGTCGAGTCACTCCAGCTCAGAATGCATGCAGCACGTGGAGTAGGTCTGAACTGTTCCTGCTGTGCCCTGCCGGGGTTCTTGACTCCCAAAGTTGTGAGCATAATAAAATAGTTGTTTTTTTTTTTTAACTTCACTAATTTTTTTGACAACTTCATTGAGATATAATTCATCCATTTAAAGTGTAAAATTCAATGGCTTTTAGTATATTTATAGTGTTGTGTGTCCATCACCATAATCAAATTTAGATTATCTTTCTTATTCCTCTTAACTGTCACTTCCCCAACTTCCCACCCACTCCCACCCCCATGGACCAATAATATATTTTCTGTCTCTATTTGTTTTCCTGTTCTGGATGTTTCATATAAATGGGATCATACAATGTGGTCATTTGTGACTGTCTTCATTCACTTAGCATGTTTTCAAGGTTCACCCATGTTGTAGCATGTATCAGCACTTCATTTCTTTTTATTACCAAATAATGTTCCATTGTGTGGATACACTGCATTTATGATGCCATTTTTTTCTATTTCTCAGTTGATGGGCATTTGGGTTGTTTACCTTTTACTAGGCCATTCAGGCTGCTATAACAAAAATACCATAGAAAGGGTGGTTTAAACAACAAACATTTGTATCTCACAGTTTCGGAGCCTGGAATTCCAAAATAAGGGTTTGGCAGATTCAGCATCTGGTGGGAGCCTGCTTCCTTGGTCACAGATGGCTTTCTTCCTGTGTCCTCACATAGCATAAGGGGCAAGAGAGCTGTCTAGAGTCTCTTTTATAAGGCCACTAATCCCACTTATGATGGCTCCACCCTTATGACCTATTTACTTAAATTTAAGGACTTGGAATATTATTCTCAAAGCTTACAAAATCTTTCATTATCTGGCCCCTCACATAAATCTCCTGTCACTTTCCACAGAGTACCTTTAGCTTCATCCACAATGCCTTCAGACTCACTGGTGACTTTGCCTGGAGTGCCATTCCTCAACTAGCTAACTCCTACTCACCACCTTCGACTTGGGATATTCTGTGAATCTTTCCTTCATGGTCTCCTTTCCCACTTTAGATGTTCTTCCTCTGTGAGCCCATCAAGTCCTGTGTTTGAGTCTCCACCACTGAGCCTACTACACTCTGCCAAAGCTGGGAACTGCTGGGGTGCAGAGCCAAGTCTGACTGATCTTTGTGTCCCTAACCCTACCACACCAGTAAACAGTGTCCAGAGGAAAGAGGGGAGGGCAAGAAATGGAAGCTTGAAAAGTTTTAACTTCAGAATTTAGTCTCCAAACTCACTTTTGGGGGAAGATGCAGAAAATGTAAGCATTTATTCCTCACCCTTAAGCTTCCCATGATTGAAGGAGGCAGCCTTTTGTGAAACTGATTCTCACTCATGAAACCTGTATCCTTGGCAGTAAATTTCCCAGGAAAATTAGCCTCTTGTTCATTCTAAGGATACTATGGGGTGTGTGGGGGGGGGGGTAGGGGGGATGGAGTATACAGGCAGAGTGCAAGCCTCAAATTTAAGGAATTAAGACTGAAAAGGAAGCCAGTATCATTCCTTAACTTTACCTTCAGATTAGAAGTTTTGTTTTCATTTTGTGGCCTTCAGTACACAGATACAATCAATGAGGAAAGGGCTTTCCGTGTCACTCTTCTTACAGGTTTTCTGCCCATGGTTATAGTTAAATAATGAATACCTCTCACATACACAAAGAATGTATAATGAGACTCATTAAATTGCAGTAAAAAAACTACTTTGGCTATAATAGCAGCATAATTGTTTCGGTTCCCTTTTTTAACTTAAGACAAGGCTTATTAGAATTATTTTAGCATCAGTTTTTCTTTTTCTCTTGTTTGCAGTATCATACATGATCATCAAACTGCTGCTAGAACATTCACACCTGTTACTGCAAATTCAAAACCCAGGCAATACTCTCCTAGGGATTTACTGTGGGTCAGGGTAGGGCTGCCTGGTACGGGGCTGCACCCACTGCTGTGCAGGTTCAGCAACACAGGAGCCTTTCCCCAGACTGTAGCATCAATTTTCTTAATTTTGCTTATATGCATTAGGGTACTGGTAGATGATAATTTAGCCATGGATTAGACCTGATCTGGCCTATTTTAATGCAAAAGAGATTTTGGTATCTACCAAAACCTCCATAGTTAAGGAAAAATATAAGCAGAAACACCTTTGATTTCTTGCTATATTTAGCAAAATTAATTTAATTTTATTTTTATACTCCCCCAAGGACATTTTTTTTCATTGTTTTTAGAGAGAAAGTGTGTGGGGTGGGGAGAGACAGACAGACAGACAGACATCGATTGGTTGCCTTCTTGTACATATCCCACCCAGGGATCAAACCCACAACCTGGGTATGTGCCCTGATAGGGAATTGAACTTCCAACCTTTTGGTCTAAGGGATGATGCTCCAAGCAAATGAACCACACCAGTCAGGTCTAGCAAAATTAATATTAAATGGAACTTTTTGTTTTCTTGCTCCACCTATAACTGGGAAGGCACAGCACTATGGGAATAATTTTGCATGATGCTGTACTAGCAAAGAAACATTGTTAAAAGTATATATACATAAAATAGGTATAATCATGTCAGATATAATATAGGTCTTAGAAATGATTGAAATTTCATAGAAATGAACAAAACATTCACATAACATTTAATATGTATAATACAAAAGAAAAATATTAGGCACATATTCTGAAAGAATAAAACAGATTATTTGAAGGATTACAAAATTCATATTACTGTCAAGGATGGTAGTATTGCCTATTTAACTAAATGCCATTTTCAAAGGTCAGATTCTGCTTAGATTGCCCCATCTCCATCTCTGGGACAGGAATATAGCTTAATGGTTAAGAGCACAGACTCTGGAGTCAGGTCGCCTCCTTTGCCACTTGTGAGCTGAGTAGCCCTGGTGAGTCAGTTACATTCTCAGACTCCCATTTCCTCATAAGGACAACTATAGCCGCACGTGGTTTTTGTGAGGACAAAATGAGTGAATACATGTGAAGTGTCCAGAACACTGCCTGGCACATGGCAGTCGGCGTTAGCTATTATTACTCCCAGAGACTTTTTCTTCTGAGGGTCTTCAACTACAGCAAGGGCTTCTAGGTTTTTAAAAAGGATGAAATTTAAAAAATACAATAAAATTTTTTTGCCTTAACAAAAAGTAGCAAGTAAAAAATAAATACATAAAAAGGGTGAAATATTTGTTCTTTAGTGTTATCTTTGATCTGCAATGATATATGTACAATATCAAAAACAAGTCAAATGATTAACAATTATTAATATAAAACTACAATCATAAATACTAATAACTCTTGGGAGAAAAAAAGAGGTGAGGGGAAGTAGCCGATCCTCATAAATCTGACTTGGGCAAGTTGTCTTGGGAAAATAGGTATAAAATGTTAGAGGAGTTCGTGAGCAGAAATCCAGATTTGAATGTAGGAGTGGAAAATGTGCTGTGGGACACAATTACAGCTTTGTGGTGCTTCATAGAAATAACGTTTAAGTTTCGTGCAGAAGGGATCAAGTGAGTCAGCAAATCCTGTCAAATGTAATGAATGTATTTACTGAGTGCTCTTCCAAGTAAAGTGTTACAATGTTTCTATAAATACAGATATTCAAAGCTTATAGTCAACTAGCTATTGTGTTAAGATATTTATTGAGATCTTTAAAATCTTAAGTATACAAAAAAATGAAAGCTAAACTTATTAAGCATTAGGGATTTAGCTCAGCTTCTGGCCCACATTTCAGAAATAGAAAAAGGTTTCAGTTGATATAAAATATTGTCTAACTCTGTCTTTCCAAACCAAAGTTGGTGTATGTAGCTTTATCAAGATCCTCTTCCTCTGTGGTGTCGAAGCACAAGTTTTACAGTATGCCAAGGGCGCATCCCGCACCAGAGTTCATTATTATTTGGGGGTATTGAGCTGAACTCAGACTCATTTCTTCCAATCTATGTAAATTAAACCCACGTCAACTGATTATCTCTTTGAGCCTCAATATTCTGAAGTATTTACAATTTAAGGTCCCCTGATCCTAGTCCAGTGCTTTCCCCTCTGTCACACACCTTGTGGCTCTGCATGTTCTAAGGGAGAGTTTTCTTCTGAAGCCTTAGAAGGGAAAACTCAAATTCCCCAGAATTTAAGCAACTTTGGAACAGAAAGTTCAGCAATTTCATTTGAGATAGTTCACAGAATGTACTTATTCTAGGCTAACCACACCCCTATAAAGGGAGGACTTGGCATATGGCTTTATCTCGTGCATTCGGAATGCAGTCTGCAGTCATTGCATAACCTCACCCAGGGCCGGCTTCCCCAGGCGGTGATACTCAGCTAAAATGGTATCTCAGGGAGGTGAGGGGTAAGTCTATTTAAAGACTATGGTTTCACATAATATATACTTTTTTTTCCTGTAAACGATGATTGCATCACAAATCCAAAGGAGATCTATATCTTTACCTTTGCATATCCTTTATAGTTAAAATGGAACTTTTTTTAGAAGAGCTAAAAGTAGCAATTTAGAATGTTGCTGTAACAACTCATGAAAGAAAAGGGGCCCTGTTGGGGTGGCTCAGTTGGATGGAGCGTCTTCTGTGTACAAGAGGCTGCGGGTTCGATTCCGTTCAGGGCACATATCAGGATTTCAGGGTTGATCCCCCGGTCAGGGCACATTTGGCAGGCAAACGAATCATGTTTCTCTTTCTCTCTCTAAAAATTAATAAACATCCTCGGGTGAGGATTACTTTTTTTAAAAAGTGAAAAGTGGATACTTAGAATTTACCAAGCAGCCATCACCCAGTATGATGCAGAGCTAAGTGAGGGAGGAAAGTTAGAACAGGGAACAAAGGCCTCAAGCTCTACCCTTCCCCTTTTCTGTCCTGGCTGGAACCCTGTGGGTGTGACTTTTACAGACCACCGGCTCCCCCTAACCTTCCCCTTTCCCCCTCCCTCATTTCTGTAGTTGAGACAAACAAAATCCTGGTCTCAACCAGATTCGACAGCCATATTGACCTAAAACTGATCAATTGGGCATTATATCTTTATAATAAATTTGCATCACAGTTTCAGGACCACTCCACCTCCCGAATAGCCATGACTGTTCTGGGAGGACCCAAAACAAACCACTGTCTGGAGAGAACTCACCATGAGCTGTGTGGGCAGTCACTCCACCAGCGTTGGAAGTCGAGGACCACCTTATCCCTCCTCCTTGCCTACGTTTTACAAAATATTCCACCCAGACCCAACTGGGGGCACCTCATTCTCTGAGGTCGCCCTCTTACTTCTCAAGTGCATACTTTTGCTTTAAGTCTACAGTGCTTTGCTAAATCTTTCCATCTCACTCTCGAATCCTTTCTTGTGTGGTGACATGTGGTGCAGTGACAAGAACACAGACCGCATATTGGTGGTCGAGGCCTCCCCTGGCCTCCACAGTGCTGCCTGGCATCACAGCCATTGAGGGCATAGTGCAGTCTAGCAGATTTATAATCTAAATTAAATACAAACAAGGATGGACATGGCATTTAGGAAAAAAATTTTAAAAACAAAGTATCAAAGGTAAAAAAAAAATATTTTTAGCAAAAATCTGAATGATATGAGTTTCTTTGATGGAGCATTCACCTCAGCTTCCAAAGGTATTAATGGCTAAACAGTCATTGCTAACTACAGGTCCCATGTCATGCAGATCTCTGGAGCACGTTCATGTGCGGCACCTGTAACTTTGTACACGTTGAGCAACTCCTAATTCCCCCGCCCCCGTGCCTTGGCAACCCCCTTCTATGTTCTGCACTGTTAGCTTATGTTACATATCTCACAAAAGTGGAATCCTGTAGCATTTGTCCTGTGACTGACTTATTACGTTTGGAATAATGTCTTCCAGGTCTATCCATGTAGCAAATGGTAGAAATTCCTTTTCTAGAGCTGAATAATATTCTCTTGTATGTACATACATAACACATACAACATTTTCTTACCCACTTGTTGATGAACATGTGGGTTGTTTCCTGATCCTGGCTATTGTGGATAATTCTGCAGCATGCACTTAACATTTCCATAAGAGGGTAGATCTCGAGTAACTGTTCTGACCACACACACTCACACACATAAGGAACAAGGAAACTTTGTGAGGGACATATTTACAATATTACTTCGATTATGATGGTATCACAGGTATACACCTGGGTATATATATGTTCAGATCCATCAAACTGTATGCCTTAGTGCTTCTCCCTCTTGGGAACATACTCCACCCCCAGACCCCACATTACCTTTGTTTTTCTCTCCTAAGCTCCAAGGTCCCTTCTTTGGCTTCTGTAACTTGTTCCCTAAGCCTATGCAGCCCAGATGGCTCACTTCTACTACCTCTGTAACTGTCTAAATAAACTTTCTCTTATAATTAAAGTATGCATTAAATAGGTACAGTTTTTACATACCAGTTATACCTCAATAAAATTGTAAAAAATGGAGATACATTTAAGATGACCTAGAAATAGTGTAATCGGAATTCTGGGTCAAGTTCTTATAAGGATCACTTCCAAGCAGCTACCCATTAAATAAGTCATAACGTGTAGGGAAAGATCAAAAGAGCTCATGAAAAAATGTTGAAAGTTACACCTTAATTCACTTGATGCCACTATTGTCAAAAGACTTAAGTGTGAATAATAAACTAATATGTAAGTATGAATATCACATACTATAAGTTAGAAATAAACAGGGATGGCCATGCTATATAAAACTCCCCATTAAAATTATTACTGCCCTGGCTGGTGTGGCTCAGTGGTTGAGTGCCGGCCTGTGAATCAAAGGGTCACTGGTTTGATTCCCAGTCTAGGGCACACGCCTGGGTTGTAGGCCAGGTCCCCAGGAGGGGGTGCTGGAGAGGCAACCACACATTGATGTTTCTCTCCCTCTCTTTCTCCCTCCCTTCCCCTCTCTAAAAATAAATAAATAAAATCTTTAAAAAAATTATTACTTGAGTTTTGATTATAAAAGGTCTGAAGGACCTATATAACACCAGGGTAAATAAATAACTTTACTATTTTGCAGCCAATCATCCAGTAAAAAGTAACATGCACTACATAAAGAAAAAACTTCAAAATGTTCAATATACTACCTTAAGCATTTGAGTATAAAATTGCTAAAATCTGGGTCTTCCTAAGTATACATAAGAACTAAAGATTCCAAAGTCTTTTCCATAGTATGGTTTAGGATCACAGTACATTTAGTATTTTTTAAAAATATTGTATTTATTTATTTTTAGAGAGAGGGGAAAGGGAAGAGAGAAACACGGGTTGCCTCTCTGCAACCCAGTCATGTGCCCTAACCAGGAGTTGAACCAGCGACCTTTTGCTTTGAGGGACAAGGCCCACCCAACTGAACCACACCAGTTACAGAGTACATTAAGTATTTTAGAACAACTCTTTGAATAAATTGTTGTGGCCACTATGGAAAACAGAATGGAGATTCCTCAAAAAATTAAAAATAGAACTATCATATGACCCAGCATTCCATTTCTGGATGTTTACTTAAAGAAATCCAAAACACTAAGTCAAAAAGATATATGTATCCCTATGTTTATTGCAGTATTATTTACAATAGATATCAACCTAAGTACCCACAATAGGCAAATGGGTACAGAAAAAGTGCTATATATAGCCCTGGACAGGTGGCTTAGCTGGTTGGAGTATTGACTGGTACACCAAGGGGTTGCAGGTTGGGTTCCCAGTCAGGGAATATACCTAGGTTGCAGGTTTGATCCCCAGTGGCAGTGTGTATGGGAGGCAACCAATTGATGTTTCTGTCACGTGGATGTTTCTCTCTCTCTGCCTTCTCTCTGTAAAGGTCAATGAACATATCTTTGGGTGAGGATTAAAAAAAATAGTGGTTAACACTCCATATAAAATGGAGTATTAATTAGCCATAAAAAAAGAATGAAATCTTGCTGTTGTGACATCGTAGATGGATCTAGAGGATATTATGCTAAGTGAAATAAGTCAAAGACAAATGCCACCGGATTTTACTTATATGTGGAATCTAAACAACAAAATATAAACTCACAGATACAGAGAACAAATTGCTGGTCACAGGGATGTAAAGTGCAGCACAGGGCATATATTCAGTAACACTGTAGAATCTATGTATGGTGTCAGATTGGTATTAGACTTATGGCATAATCACCGCATAAGGTATTTAAATATCTAGTCACTATTTTGTACACCTTAAACTAATATAATATTGTCAACTGAATGATGAATAAATTTTAAAAATAAAGGGGCATCTGAATTAAAAGAAAACAACTCTGAGGACAAGGACTCTACCTAATTTCCATGGTTAACATCAACCAGCATATAGCAAGTAATCTTGCTTATGTAGACTCTTACTGCCTCAACTACCTTATTTCCCAGAAACAATGGCATGCAGTAAATAGAGAACTTTAGACAGCCTCAGTCATACCTGTTGGCAGTCACTGGGACATAAAACCACCTTCTTAATGTTCCAGCAAATGTTTTGGGAAACTCAATTGATATATGATTTTTAGAGAGCTGTATAATCAGAATGACTAACGGGAGAAAATAAATTTCTATTAGTCTAATATGAAGAAAAAAAGTCCCCTGGATTTGATCTTAATTTTGAAGCTCTTTCTTTATATAAATTTAAACACTTGTTAACAACTCAACCTTTGAATGTTGAACCAAATATATTTCTTTGGTAACGTTAAACATTTGCCTTATAGTGGTTGTAAATGTATATTTCTAAACTATGTATTACAATTCACGGAGATCGCTGCTAATAAATATTACTAGAATGTACTTTAGGAAGCTTTTTCTTCTATATAGTCAGCTGTTGCTTTTTTCTTGAAAGAAAAGATGGATCAAGAGATAAAAGTGGTGGACATGAAACTCACACCACATGTGATATGACAAATGGGGGTGTGCCAGCTGTCACAAGCAGCTCCTGGGAGCTTTGTACTTTTATAAATATCTTTTAATTAAAGTGTTTGATTTCAAAGATACAATGCAGTTCCTCAAATATCACACTAGTCAACAGCTGAATTAACATTTAAAAGAAAAGTCCTAAGTTTTTATGTCACTTAAACACAAAATTTATACTCAGTTCCCCCCATCAGCTCACATTTTCAAAGAACTATTAGGTTCCACTCACCTAATACAGAAAAACAACAACAAAAGCTAGGTTATATTCATTTAGTTCTAATTACAAAATTATATCATTTGTCCAAGAAAAGCTTAAGAAGGTATATGATGTAATACTAATCTAAAACATTAGCTACTCTCTTGAAGAGTACACCAAGCACATCGATTATAATCACTTTAGCTATCACCACTTGATTACAAATTTATGTCAATGTTTAATTAATGAAATTTATAGAAAATGACTACGTTAGATAATGTACCATAGTATAATTTCTAGTTAACACCAGAAGCTTTGAAGCAAACTTTAGCTATTTCATATTTTGAAGATTTATAGAATGACATTATACATATTAATCTAACCATATGGCTGACGAAGCAGAAATGATTTTTTTGAAGTCTTCAACTGTTTATTTATTGCTGTATCATTCATACCATAAAATTTAGTATATGAAATTTTACATAATTCAGTGGCTTTTAGTATAACAAAGTTATACAACTATCACCACTAAAAATTCCAAAATAGTATCTTCACCCCAAAAAGAAACCCCATTATCTATGCACAGCCACACCCCACTCACTGTCAGGGCCACCTTCCTGGGGGCAGAAGCCCAAGTCAGAAACAATTGATTAATGAGACTAAGGCAACAATAAATGGCCCTGAATCAATACCATCAGGCATTCTTAAAAATCTAACAGATTTATTTTGTTTCAATTACTATATAGCCATCTTTCATTTTTGCTGTTAATTGGTTCAATAAGTGTGTCAAAGAAAACAAAAGTATACCAGGTTAAATCACCAATAACTTATGCAAAAAGTTTAATTGCTGTTCTTTAAAATAAACATTTAAATGGTGCTTTGTGAAAGCAAGCCAATTATAAAATGTGCTCTTAGAGTTGGTGACAACTGGGAAGTTTTGCCTAGTTAGTACTATAAACACACTAATACTCTACAGGAGAATGATCATTCAATAATAGACCGTGGGTCCATTGGTAAGAAAATCACCATCCCTTCACTCCACATAAAAATTTAATACTCTTTATGGTTGATTACAGATAAAGGGTTGATTCTAGGCACAAGATAATATTTATACTTATATATGTGAATATGTGCATGTGTATTTGTGTATATGTGCATATATATATACATATGTGTGTGTGTATTAACTTTATCTACCTCTGTTGCTATTATTCACCATTTATATTCTCGATTTCTGGCATTAAATTTCCTCCAGGACAGAATGCAGATTAATTTTTAATTAAGAATATAGAAACAAGCCCTGGCTGGTGTGGCTTAGTGGATTGAGCATAGGCCTGCTCAGTCCAAAGGTTGTTGGTTTGATTCCTGGTCAGGGCACATGCCTGGGTTGCAGGCCAGGTCCCCAGTTGGGGGCATGAGAGAGAAAACCGATGGATGAATCTCTCACACATCGATGTTTCTCTCCCTCCCTCCCTCCTTTACCCTCTTTCTAAAAATAAATTTTAAAAATCTTTTAAAAAATACAGAAACTAAAAAGCAATTATTTAAGCAGCAGAGAAAATTATTTAGTTAGAGACATCAAAATAAATAGACTTGTTGTAGAAAATGTTTTAAGAAAGAGTCAGGTTATTAGGAATTGATTTATTTGAACAGGAGTGAATCTTAAAAATCAAATCTAGTTCTATACTGACTCAATATTTATGTATTGCTTAATGTTATATCAGTTTCATACATAAGAATTGACTACTATTTAGAAAATTATGTTTGATGGCTAGAGGAAATACATCACAGAATAAAAGGTGAAATTTTGTTCCCAAACACTAAAAATCATTTAAATAAATCCACATTTCTTTTCAAAATACAGAAATATTGTTTTCTTATAAGACCTCTTTTTAACATTACAAAAAATAATGATTAGCAATGGTCAAAGAAAACAGAATCATATACTGAGAACGCTTCATAAGTAATTCACAAATATTCTTTGGCCTCTTCCAACATCCCCAAAGACATTAACAGTAACTGCTCAGAACATACAGCTTTAATAGGCAAAAAATTGTTCAGTTACCTTTAAGCTTTTCCAGTGTATGAAAAGTAGGAAACAATATACTACTTATCAGTATATATAGTATGACTCCATTTGTATTAAAAAACATGTACACGAGAGAAAATTTAGGAGACACGCAATAGTTCCTCTAGGCCATAGGAGGCAAATACAAGGCCCACAGGACAAATCCAGCCCTCCACCTTGTTTCTTCCAGGTGGCAGCACCGAGCTCCTTGCTCCTAGTTAAGGACTAGTTACATTTATACAGTCCTAAAGTTATTTTGGCCCTTTGAAGGCAACTGCGAGGCTGATGTGGAGCCCCCAGTGAAAACGAGTTTGACACCCCTGCCTAGGCAGATGAGATTATGTGTATTTAATTTTCTTCCTTTCATTATTCTACTTTCCTAAATAGGTATGAACTATTTTGTAATTTAAAAAAGGAACTTATACTATTTCACATAATTCTCAAGATAAAGGCAGAAGGGAAACAAACACCAAAGGGATACCCTCAATTCCAAGGGAAAAAAACATATATTTTACACATTACATGAAAATATCTTAATTTTTCACTGTATATCTATATGGTCCTTACTTGCATAAATTTTGTGTGGAATGTAGAAACCATACAATTGAAAAACAAAAGTAACCACCTTTAGAATCAAACACATTTTAGATAAGGTTTCTTTTATAGCATGAACATTTATAAACTAGTTTCCTAAAACAAAAAAAAGTGAGAAAACTGGATGTATTTAATCTAGAATCACTCATTTTAAGCTGCTATGCTATCACAAATAGCTTTGGATTACTAAATTACTTCCTCATACAATGTGTGCCTAAAGATGCCACACCCTTGCCAGCCTTTGTGCTAAGTACTGGGGATGTGACAGGAGCAGAGTCTCTGATCTTGACTCAAAAACTATCAATCCAGTTGGGAAGACAGATAATAAACATTACAAAACACTTAGAACTAGTGTTAAAAGAACAAGGTTGACACAAGTGCTGTGGCCAGAGACCTCTAACAGCTGAAGAAGCTTCAGAGAGGGCCTCCCAGAGGAATGTGTTTAGGCTGAGACCTGGAGGTTAAGAAAGTGGTAACTGAATTTGGGGGACCAAGAGAGTTCAGGCAAAGGAAGTATTTGCAGAGAAAGTATAATGCTTTCTTGAAACTAAAACAAGTTCATTCTAGCTGAAGCATTGGGAGGGGAGGTGTTGTCAAAAGATTGTAAATCACTGTTCAGATTCTCCTGAGGTGTCAAGTGACACAATTAGATTTGTGCTTTACATACTACTCTGGGGCAGCATGTATGGGGAATAGGTTGTAGGAATGAAGGGCCAGTGCCAGGGTCAGGAGGCTGCTGTGATAACATAGACTAAGATAATGGCAGGAAAGGTGCAGAGATGTAGAAAGATAAAAAATTCATGGTGGGCGGGGGTGCACCAACAAGAATTAAGTGATTTAAAGATGATTCAAAGATGATTCACAGGTTTGTGGTTTGATAATTGCTGATAATAGGACTAGTCAATGAGAAAGGAAAACCAGGTTCCAGCAACAGCAGCCTTTCTGCCCATGTGTGGGGGGGTGGGGAGTGGTAGGGTTGGTGGAGGAAAGTGGAGGTGGAAAATGGGGTCAATTCTGGATACACTGAATTTATAATGTCTATAAGGTATCCCAATGGATGTTTCCAGTAAGTAGGCAACTGAATATATACTTTATGAGATAAGAGTTAGGTTTAGGGCAAAAAATAATACACACACATACACGTATATGAGAATTGATATACAGTTCAGTTTTCTCAACCTTTAAAAAAAATCCATGTCCACTCGATGAACCCCCAAATGGCCTCCCTTCCACTCCCAAATGAGAACCATTAATATGTATGGTAAAGGACGCAATGGGAATAAATAAAAGGACTTTTCAGGGAAAGGGCAGTGAGAAAGACGTAAGACAGAAACTTGAAGAACACCAACCCCTAAGGGACTGGCAGAGGAGCCTTCAAAATAAATAAAAAAGTGAGCTGGTTTCTCCCCTTTAATGATTTCTTATCTATTCAAAGCAGCAGAAAAGGAAACCTGGATGGCTAAAGGGAAAAGATAAGCCTCTTCTAACCCTTTTGAAAGCTTTAGAACCTGCCTAAAAGAAAGGTAACATACCAACCTTCATTTCTCCTGCTGTTGAAGCTAAGCTGCAGTGTACAGAGGAACTGGTGAGTGTGTATTGCAGGGCAAGTCCAGAGGTGAGACAGGTGCTTATTCACCTGCTCAACTAATTTTGTATAAAGGACTAATGAAGTGTTTTCTTTTACTTTTTTAAAAAAAAATGACAGTAGAAAAGTAAATAGATACTAACTCAGCTCCTGACTCCTGGAAGGTGAGGTCTAATTCTAGACTAGAATTCTAGAACAGGTGCCACGTTAAAGGTTTCGTTGATAAATGAAATACTATAATTCTAGAAGCAAATAATTCTGGCAATTCAGTGTCTTCCAGGCCACCCATGACAATTATTTCTTACCCTAGAAAATACTTTGGATCAACCCTTCTTAGCTTTGGTGCAAATCCAGAGTAACAACAGACTTGCCCGGGTCCAGGACATTAAAAAAAAAAAAAAAAAAAAAAAAAAAAAAACCACCTGTGGTTTACATCTGAATGAAAATACAGAATACTGTAAAGCATAGAATCAACAGTGGTAAAAGTATATTTAGGGGCTGAATCCTTATTCAGACTCCTGGCATCTTCCATCTGAAAACTTCGTAGTTCAGAAAATAGTAATTTGTATATCAAAGCAATACTGTCGGGTTGGCCGTAAAGTCTGTATGTCTTTTTCCATAAAATATAATACACATTTTTTTTTTAATTTTCACCAATAGCTTTATTGATTTGGGTATTTTGAGCATGTCGGCTATCTTCCACATGGTATAACACTGACTGTTCTCAATTAATGTCTCGATTTAAACGCTATCAAACTGGTCTACCCGACCATGGAACATTGTCTAGTGAGAAATCTCCAGCATGAAACTTCACAAACCACTTTTGACACATTCAATCAGTCACAGCACCTTCTCTATATACTGCACAAAACTTTCTTTGCATTTCAGTTGCATTTTTACCTTTCTTGAAATAATAAGCATAACATACCAAAAATGTTGCTTATTTTCTTCCATCTTCAATATTAAAGTGGCTACATAAAAATTCACTAATTTTGATAAGCTTTTTTAAAATACATGCTGATTATGACAGCTGTCACAATTCAACCTAACCAAATTGTTTTGAATTAAGTTAAAGACAACTAAGCACTACTAGAGCCATCTTACAGAAATAACCAAACTACCCTTTTGGCCAACCCAATATATAACAGGTTTTGCTATGAAAACTACTGGTAGCTATGGGGCTGCCCTTTCATAAAACTACTGGTGCACAACAACAGTCACGTTGTGTTTTATGATTAATTAGAGTCTATGAAAGAAAATACTGGTATCTACAGTTGACCCTCGAACAACATGGGTCGGAACTGTGCGGGCCCACTTACATGCAGATTTTTTTCAATAAATACTGTAAACGTATTTTTTTCTTCCTTATGATTTTAGTAACATTTTATTTCCTCTAGTTTACTTTATTGTAAAAATATAGTATATAATACATGTACAATATATGTGTTAATTGTTTATGTTATTGGTAAGGCATTCAGTCAACAGTAGACTATTAGTAGTTAATTTGGGGGGTGTCAAAAATTGTATGTTAATTGTTTGCCCTGGCTGGTGTGGCTCAGTGGATTGAATGCTGACCTGTAAACCAAAGGGTAGCCAGTTCGATTCCCAGTCAGGGCACAGGCCTGGGTTGTGGGCCAGGTCCCCTGTGGGGCTGTGTGAGAGGCAATCACACATTAATGTTCCTTTGTTTCTCTTTCTCCCTCTGTCTAAAAATAAATAAATAAGTAAATAAAAATTAAAAAATATATGTGAATTTTTACCTGCAGAGCATGGGGGAGCCAGTATCCCCAACCCCTGCATCATTCAATGGTCCACTGTACTGTTTTGTACTTAATTTTTACTTTAGTGTGATTTTAGCATGTACTATTAAATCAATAATCTGATCCAGAGAAAATTATGTCTATAATATCTGAAATATTAAGTATGGCATTGGAAAATGTACTCAGTATACTGGGTATACGATGTACAGTATTTGTTTTTACTGTTATAGTTGGTGCTGTTGTTGAATCAATCAAGCTATGCTACAAATTAGATGCGCACAGTGTTTAGGCAGGAACTTTTCATACTAATTCCTGTTACAGAATAAAAAAGGAATGTGTCACAAAATTTTATGATAATTTTTACAGCTAGAGAACTGGAAAGTAAGAGATAAATAATAACGTAGGAATAAATACCTACCAACAAATGCCCAGCAGTACTTTTTCCATCTGAAGTAATCTAGAAAATAAAAGTCTGTATTGAAATATAAGTAGTGCATCCAAATGGATCACTCCAATGAGTCAGCTGCTTTTGATTCTATTTTTTTTCCTTTAAATCAATAAAGGCAACTGACATTACCATCCTGTTCTTAAATAGGACGAGTGGTAATTGGGAATGACTAACAAAATATTAACTTAAATTTTGTTTTTTCATATTCCTTGACTCATTTAAGTAATTAAATAAACATTTAAATATTATTTCTATTATCATTATTTAATAACTAATAATTATGAATGTTCTAAGTTTAAGAAAATTACTATTTCAAAGGCCAGAAATATAGCCTTGAACCCACACAAGGATTTTTAAGGTTAGAATATGACATGTACCAAGTATGTTTAGGGGATGGATGAGGATTTAATTCCTCCATAGTCCTTAGACTTCAGTACTGACATTAATGATTCCGACAAGAAGATATATTTATATCCAAATTCTCACATCTCAGGACTCATATAAATAATGTGTCAATCACCTTTGAAATTACAGCCAAAGGATTAATTTTAAAAAGCATCTGATAATGCTTGCTTCCTGACTTTGACCCTTATTCTGATGTGATCACTTATGGGAATATTCATTCACTTTATTCCTAGTAGAAACAAATTACTTGATTATAACCCTCTATCACATCAATAAACTACCTGTCCTGAGACTTGGAAAGTTAGCAACGTTTAGTACAGAAAACCTAAGAGGGTAGAAGAGGTAGTGAGGCATAGAGACACTGGGTAGTCCCTGAGTTCTGTACACTGCTCAGCAGCACAGCAACTAATGAGCAACGACAGACAGCAACTGTCCTAATCTAGGTCAATAAGAGCCAATATACGTTGTAAACACTTTCTTTGGCTCTTTCTGGACATTATCACTGTTTTGATTAAATACCATGCTAAAATCTTAATAGCAACAAAAGTGTTCCACAATATTTACTTATCTAACATTTTTTATCCAAAAATCTTAAAATCACCTAATACTAATCTTAATTCAGTCACTGAGAGAGGTAGGTACTAAGGCAAACTGCAAAGGCCATGAACAGAAATTAGGTGTGCTACTGAATGATCTTCATGAGCTAAAAACTGGTTTACATATAACTCCAAGTAAATAAAATGGAGTATCTACTCTTCTTCAACAAACCCAAGGTTAGACACAAGAATTCAGTGTTAACAGGATAGTACATTTTCTTACTATGTTTCATTTATATATTTGTACTTCATTTTTACTTAAGTATAATTTTTAGAAGATACAGTTTAGTCAATGAACTTACCCACAGAAAACTGTAGTGTCACAGTACTTTAGATATTATTTTTAACATTACATTGTTTTTAATATTAGATTAAAAGTCTGTAGTATTACATACACCAATTATTTGAATTATTTTTCTATTTGAGGTGAAGGGTTTATGCTAAGTTATACACACCATCTTCCTTGTGACCAAAAGCTGAATTTGTGAGATGAATACGGAAGGTGCAGTCTGTAGCAATGAAGAGTTCTGTGGATGTGTGTAAAGTTAACAAACTTATAAAAGGATTGAGATCCTGTCCTTAGCCTCACTAGCACCATGCTCTGAGTTAACTGGTTCAAACTGTTAGATAAAAGTGATAACTAAAAGAACAGGAACAAAGAAAGGTTATATTTCATCATCTTAAGGTTTCAGAGATGACGCAGGCTCCCGATTTAAATTCCCATCTCCTGAAAGACAACTTCTTCAATAACTCACCTCTCAAATCACAAAAGTGCAGTAATCTGAAATTATTCTAATCTAAAGATTTCAGAAAACAGTCAATTACTACAACTGATGTTCACTATGAGAAATACATAGCTACATGAAATACAGCTACACAAAAGGAGAATTCAGTAAAAGATAACATTTTTAATACAT
Source organism: Desmodus rotundus (assembly GCF_022682495.2). Lineage (NCBI taxonomy): Eukaryota > Metazoa > Chordata > Mammalia > Chiroptera > Phyllostomidae > Desmodus > Desmodus rotundus. The sequence goes on along the minus strand of NC_071393.1, from coordinate 67,347,097 downwards.
TTTAAAGCAAGAAAGATGCTTGTTTAGGATTCTTATCAGTAGTTGTTAATTGGGTAAATGCTAAAGTCTTACATTCAAGGGCTTGAAGGACTGCTGCATAAAAATCTTTGCTCAGATGCCTCTTGGGTTCATTGAAGATGAGATAATGTATGAACCAATAGTGGTATTTAAATCCCAACCACTTTTAAGACAGGCTAAGACATACAGCTGTAAAGACATTCCACAAGTGTGTTCATTGACACAAAAAAATGGTATTAAAAAATGAAGACCTCATATAGTCTGCTGGCGTTTCATACCAACCACTGGAGGAGGTAGCAACATAAAGTGTTGGAATTTAAAATACAAAATTAGCACTAACTGTAAACATTTCTAAAGCATTGTAATTCTTTAAATCATAATGTAGTGAACAAGAATTAGAATTCATACAGAAACAAATTTCAAAAAAGCAAAAAATATGAATATTTAGTAAATTTACTCAAAAGAAGAATGCTTAAATGACACAGAACAGAAAATATTAGAAATCTATATACAATAGAAAGTAAATATAAATTAGCCAACTCTATGAACACTTCCAGCTAAAGCACTCATACAAATATGTATTAACCTTTTTCTTTTATATAGGAATAACATATACATACATGACATGAGGATTCTGGCAAAAAAATCAGAGATATTCAAAATATTCTCAAGTTTTACAGATGGTGTGGAATAAGTTTTAACAAGAGCATTCTCCATGAATGGAAACCCCTGATTTAATTCCATAATTTTCATGCCAGAAGCATGGTTGGTTTTAATTTCTTTAAAACAGATATTGGTATCATACACATTGGCTTATTAATAATTAAGGCATTTTGTATACACAGTATTTCAGTGTGAACAAAAACTTTCAGTATTGTTTATTTGCTACGATGTTTTAAACTTTCAAAGTCTTTTCAACACAAGAAAATAGCTGCACACTTTTGAGTGTTTTCTTATAAAACACAATCTTAAAAAAAGTAATAATGATTGGTCTTTGTGGTTCCTAGTAATAAGTTCTGTCTTATTTTTTCACATAGTATAAAGTATATTCTTATGCAGGATTGCATTAAGATCCAGTAGTTCTTAAACAATGTTATCAAATAACCATATAAATTCCAAATGCAGCAAACGTGAACAATCTTCATAGTGCACTTTCACCTTGCTGAAGTTGAAGCTGCTCCTTTCGGATATTTTTCCACTTCAATGTGAAGGAGATTGTTAGCGTTATTAGTGGTTTCATTATGTGGATTAAAAAAAAGTTTTAATATCTTCCACAGTTCATAGTTCTGTGATGAGACTATTTTGGAAATCAGATAGTCCAAGGGTATTTTGAATAACCAAATGCTCTTTAGTAGACGAAGTCTTTCAATGCAACTGTAATAAATAAGCATCTACATCCTTAGAGAATAAAACAAAAACATTTCATTAGCTGGTACAGTAAATATACATATACACAACCTGTTTTCTTCTCCCTTTTGTCACTTGATTTGCCTTAATTTCCCTTTGTAACCTTTTGAGGATAAAGGATGTGCCATTTTAACCTGCCTGTGTTTAGCACAGGGCCTGGCACATAGCACGTGCTCAATAAATGTTTGCTAAGTGCTGAGTGAATGGTTTGGTTCCTATGATCAAGCAACTCTGCCTTTATAGCTAGGCAAGAGCATTAAACCATTCACAGCAATTCCTTCAGTTTGTTGACAGCCTACCTTTCTGCTTTCTACCCTCAATTGAGGGTTTAATACTGTGAAAGAGGTTTTATCATAGCTAAAAGAACTTCACAGAAATTTTAATCATTTAATATTGTCTTTATATTAATCTCACGTTCACTATAAAGCTTCTCTCTTTATAAAAAATTACAATTGAGAGCAAATTTCTAAGGAAACAATAATTTTCCAGTTCCATTACCAAGAATATAAGACCCTCCAGAACAATATATGTCATATATGCTTTAAAAGCACTCCATTGTCTTTCAGCTTTTACACTTCATTTTTACCCCCATTACCAAAAGAACAACAGAAAAAAAACTTCTGGGAAATTGATTTGTCTGTATGATTTTCATCAAGAATTCTACAAAGTAAAATTATACACAGTGTTAACACACATGTTTGATATATCACTTTGCTTCTTTTCTTGAAAAGTATCCAAGAAGATTTTTACAAATAAGTCTGTAACATAAATCCTTTTATTTAGAGTATTATATTTTTAAAAATTAAGGAACACTTTTATGCTTCTGGCTAATAACCATTTATGATACAATATGCTCAGTAAAAGGATAGAAACTTTTAACAATGATTTTTTTCCCCTGCAATTATATGTATTTTATATACCGATGTTTTCTGGAGTTTAAATATTAAAACCCAATGTACCTTTTCCTTTAAGAGACAAGAAAATGAATAAAGATCAATATCAAATCCATACTGTGATTTGAACAGTTTACTTTCCCAAAGAGCATAATGTAGCAAAAGTCAAGTAAAATATAATATCCCCAAACCGTTTAATTGTATTCCCCCTCATCTTCAGATGACTTTCTTACCTGGATTTTTAACTTTTTCAAATATCTTTCTTTGACTGGAACTAGGCCATTAAACAATCTCTAGGGCATTATTTCTGTGGCTGTATCTGAAACACATTCAATGGCTAATTCTTGTGTTCCCTGCCAAAGTCACATTCATATCCAACAAAAGACCATAAGCATTTGCAAATATGATACTGACTTCAGACCTTATGAATAGTACTGCATTACTCTGCCAGAAATTTGAAAGGGTTCATTTACAAATGTATAATACTAACATTATTTCTAAATTTTAATTAAGCTTAAAAATTGATTTTAACCTTAAATTTTTAAGCAAAATTATAGATTACCTTAGCAATATTACCAGTATATCCTGGAACCAAAGTAAGATGGTTTTCTTGTTCCCACAATCCACTCAATTGTTGTTTTAAAATCTGAATATTTCTAGGAGGAAAAAAGAAGAAAAATGAGAATGAAATATATGAAGTATGTGAACTTTCGTTGTAAATACATTTAATGAAAACAGTTTTAAACTTTTCAAGTATGTATCAGAGAAAATTGTACTATTTGAAGTCAAGTAACTGTTTAAAATTGTACATGCCAAATCACAGAAATTAAAGTTTTCTTAGTTGTTAATGCAGGTAAGAAAGCTAGGCATTTGAAGCATTTAGAAAACTTGTTCTTGGGTATGAAGTGGGAAATTTTCAGAGTCTAAAAAGAAAACTATACACTTTAAGGAGACTACTGGGAAATAGTTTTTGTAGCTTATGATAATCTGGCTCATTTGGTAAACACCTACATGTTTTCACATCAAGGCACTACTCAAATTATGATGATTATGATATAGTTCTTACAAATGTAATCATCCACATTGGATTAATATCTAGGTAGCCAAGGATGCCTCCATTCCTGTGCCTCATTACTTATTCCACTAAAGGCCATCTCTTTTTCTTTCCCTTACTTATTATAAAGAGGGTTAAATGACTGTTGTACTCTTTCCTTCTAAAATGAAGAGAAGAGTTGTGCTAGAAGAAGAGATACAGGGATGTCCTGGCTGGTGTGGCTCAGTGGATTGAGAGCCAGCCTGTGAACCATGGGGTCACCAGTTGGATTCCCCGTTGGGGCATGTGCCTGGGTTGTGGGCTGGGTCCCTGGCTAGGGGCGTGCAAGAGGCAACCACACACTGATGTTTCTCTTCCTCTCTTTCTCCCACCCTTTCTCTAAAAATAAATCAAATCTTTTAAAAAGAGAGAAAGAGAGATACGGGGGATACTGGGCTCTGGAATTCAATTTCTATGTGTAATTTCCACATAGGAACAGTATCCCTATTTAATATTTCTCTGTAAGTGAAGAGAATAAATATTATAAAGCGACGACCATGGAATAAAATTATCACCTAGTTTAATAAAGCTGCTTTTCTGGAAAAAAAAAAGTAGAAGCATGAGGTTATCTTTAAAGGTATACTCACCCATCATTTATAATTTCTGCTTTGGATGATAGTTCTGACCACCATCTTTTTATGACTGCTTGAAGCCAGTTTAAACCAACTATTATATATCTGAAATGACATTTTGTTACAAAATTCAAGTGTCTTCATCCAAGAAGCCTTTACAAACAATGCTACCCCTCTACTCAAAACAAACACACAGACATACAATGATCTTTCCCCTTTCTAAAAATGTATTCACTACTTTCACAAAGCTGTATTTTATATAACTTGTTCATAGATGCTTTTATAATTGTTCTTTAGTCACTTCACATTCTTTTCCTAATTGGATTCTAAGCAACTTGAAAGAGAAACCATGTAGGTCTCATGGAGCTCAATCTACTACTAATGCACATACAGGGCACAAAATCAAGGATGTTGAAAAAGAAAAATGAATTGAGAGTCAGATTAGCACTTACTCTTCAAACTTGCTTTTAAGTAGTGACTTTACTAGAGGCAACAAATCTACACAGCAGCCAAGTGATATATATTGTTTTTCTTCCTGTAAACTAATATAAAGAAACACTAGGTTATAAAAATGTAAACAGGTCATAATTTGTCCTTTTTTAAACTAATTTATTTTCTGAAAAATATTCTTTTTACCTATTGGTAAGCACAGGAAGGCAATCCACCACCACACCAAGGTCTTCTATCCTGTGGGTACACAGAGAATAGCATTGCTTAGAGTAGGGGTATCAAACTCATTTTCACCAGGAGCCACATCAGCCTCGAGGTTGCCTTCAAAGGGCTGAAATAATTTTAGGACTGTGTAAATGTAACTACTCCTTAACTGTTAACCAGTTGAAATTACATTTGGACCTTTGAAGGCAACCATGAGGCTGATGTGGTCCCCGGTGAAAATGAGTTTGACACCTCTAGCTTAGAGAGCTAATTTCCTCAATTATTTTAATATGATGACCTTCACATTGCTTCGGAGAAATTCACTCATTCATTCAATAACAAATAACCCAAGTGCCTATGATTAGCCAGATGCTGAGGGCACAGCAGTAAACAAAGAGATAGGGCTTCTATTACAATATGTGTGTGAGTGTGGGTTGGGTGGGAGGAAAAGGCTGAGATGGACAATAAACAAGTAAAATTTATAAAACATGTAGATGGTGGTAGATGTTATGAAGAAAAATAAAACAGAAAAGACAGGGAGTAAAGAAATATATATTTTAATATCAGGTGGTCAAGGAAGTCCTCACGAAGATAACATTTGAGAAGGTAATGTTTAAAATTCTCCCATACTGGTATCTCTTAATTTTATGGATAAGAATCTTAGAGAAGGTAACAACTTTGTTCAGTCTGATAAAACAGATGGTTTTCTGTGTTTTCATTACTCTTAGACTGGTGAGGAACGTCTCTACTGAAGCTAAACATAGGAGTTGAAAATAATAACAACAACAAAGAACAGGCACTTCTAGATAGCACATGGGAAATTACATTTATTGAACAAAAAGCATAAAAAATCACACTTACCTCACCAAATAAGCTACAAGTTCACTTATACTTCTCTTTTTCCAGAAGGTTAAAGCCACATTCAATCTCAAATTCCTGCTGAACAAAACTTGTGCCATTGTTTCATGGTCCTGAGAAACCTGAAAGACAATAATCCAACTTCTTAAAAAGTGCATTAAAGCATGATATGAAATCATTTTTTCAGTTAAGTTATTCTTGTAAACATTTTTAAATTATACAAAGGTGATTACAAGAGGGAAAGGGGAAGGGGGACATAGAAAAGGGTAAAAAGGAGATAAATGGTGATGGAAGGAGACTTGAATTTGGGTGACGAATACACAATATACAGATGATGTATTATAGAATTCTACACCTGAAACCTATAATTTTATTAACCAATATAACCCCAATAAATTCACTGAAAATTAAGAAAGAAAAAAAATGCACAAAGGTGACTCCTTTTACTGATACACACACACACAAATATTGCAGTTAAACATAGTAAACAAATGATCTGAATAAACTTAGGCCCCAGGACTTCCAGCCAAGGTGGAGGCACAGGTAGATATGCTTCACTTCCTGCACAACCATGAGGAGGATAAAACCAATTTAAAAACAAAATACAACCAGAAGTGCCAGAAAATGAAACTGTATGGAAGTCGGACAACCAAGGAGTTAAAGAAAAAACATTTATCCAGACTGCTAGAAGGGGTGGAGATGGGCAGCTGGAGCACAGAGGATACACAGGCAAGGCAGCAGCTGGCAGACTGGGTGGTCCCACACTTGCATGCAAATCGGGAGGAACAACTGGGGAGTGAGACAGACCTCGTGACCCAGGGTTCCAATGCAGGAAAAGAAAGCCTCAGAACCTCTGGCTGTAAAAACCTGCGGGGGTTGCTGTGGCAGGAGAAACTAAAGTCTCACAGGAGAGTCTGTTTGGAGGGGCCCATGAGACCCTAGAACATACTCAAGCTCACCCACCCAGGAATCAGCTCCAGGGCAGCACCTGGAAGGGGCAATTCGCTTGTGAGAAGTAGGGAAAGTGACTAAAAGCAAGGCGAGAGCAAAGCAAGCACCATTGTTCCTTCTCTGACCCCTCCCCCACATACAGCGCCACAATATTGCCCTGCCTTGGCGAATACCTAAGGCTCTGCCCCTTACAACATAACAGGTGCGACAAGACAAAGAAATATGGCCAAAATGAAAGAACAGATCAAAACTCTAGAAAAAGAACTAAGCAATGAAGTGACAGCCAACCTACCAGATGCAGAGTTCAAAACACTGGTAATCAGGATGTTCACAGATATGTTGAGTAGGGCCACAAAATAAAGGAAGCAGTGAAGGCTACACAAAGTGAAATAAAGAAAAATATACAGGGAACCAACAGTGACGGGAAGGAAATTGGGACTCAAATCAATGATTTGGAACAGAAGGAAGAAATAAACATTGAAGCAGAACAGAATGAAGAAACAAGAATTCAAAAAGAAGAGGAGAGGCTCAGGAACCTCTGGGACAACTTTAAATGTTCCAACATCCGAATCATAGGGGTGCCAGAAGGAGAAGAGGAAGAGCAAGAAATGGAAAATTTATTTTAACAAATAATGAAGGAAAACTTCTGCAATCTGGCAAAAGAAAAAGACATAAAAGTACAGGAAGCTCAGAGAGTCACAAACAAGTTGGACCCAAAGAACAACACACCAAGACACATTATAATTAAATTGCCCAAGATTAAAGATAAGGAGAAAATCTTAAAAGCAGCAAGAGAAAAGGAGACAGTTACCTAAAAAAGAGTTCCCATAAGACTGTCAGTTGATTTCTCAAAAGAAACCTTACAGGCAAGAAGGGGCTGGCAAGAAGTATTCCAAGTCATGAAAGGCAAGGGCCTACATCCAAGATTACTCTATCCAGCAAAGCTATCATTTAGAATGGAAGGGCAGACAAAGTGCTCCCCAGATTAAGGTCAAGTTAAAGGAGTTCATCACCAAGCCCTTATTATATGGAAGGTTAAAGGGACTTATCTAAGAAAAAGATAAAAACTATGAACAGTAAAATGACAATAAAGTCACAACTATCAACATCTAAATCTAACCCCCCCCCCAAACTAAGCAAACAACTAGAACAGGAACAGAATCACAGAAATGGAGATCACATGGAGGGTTATCAGCGGGGAGGGGGAGGGGTAAGGGGAAGAATGGGGGAAAAGGTACACGGAGTAAGAGGCATAACTGGTAGGTACAAAATAGACAGGGAGAGGTTAAGAATGGTATAGGAAATGGAGAAGCCAAAGAACTTATTTGTACAACCCATGGACATGAACCAAGAGGGGAGGAATGCTGGAGGGAAGGGAGGTACCGGGTGGAGGGGGATAAAGGGAAGAAAAAAACTGGGACAACTGTAATAGCATAATCAGTAAAATATACTTTAAAAAATTAGGACTTATTTATTTTTTTCCAATACTTTTTATTTGCTACTATTTTCTTTTAAATATTATTTTTAAAAATAAATTATTTTTAACTCATCTATAAACCTAGGATTCAATTTAAAATAGGGATTAAAGGGAAAGGTAAACACATAGACAAGTCATTATCTACTGAATGGTACATAGAAGGGAACCATAAAAATTCAATTCTGTAACAAGTATTTAAATTAATTCATTTATTCATGTTTTCTACATAATAAAGTGATACATTCCTATTGTAAAAAGCTTACAATTAACAATACTCACACCTTGGATAAACCTCATTGGCTATGATACTGCCATTGTGCAAAGCTAGAAAAAGTTGAAATAATGCAGAACTGCATAAAATTGAAAGTTAACTATTCTACCTGCCCACAAAAACATCTACTATCACTGCTAAGAAGTAATCACAGTTAGCAGACTGGCATGTATCTTTCCAAACCATTTTCTAGACAAAGACAAATTAAGTACTTACAAAATTAAAATATTATAGCATGTAATCAAAATATTTTTGAAATCCCTGCTTTTGCACATATATATTATGAAGGTTTTCCAATGTCAAAACACAAATCAACATATATTTTAGAAAATAATTACATATTCTTTAGTCTTTATTTAGGTTGATTCCGGTATTTCCCTATTAAAACTATGCATCAATAAACATTATATACGTAAATATGTGTACTTGTACAGATACTTCTGTGGGGTTAATTTTAGAACTAGAACAGCTAGATTAAAGGTTACATGTATTTCAACTTCGACAAAATAATGTAGTATCACTTTTAGATTTAGGTTTTTAAAGCAGGCGCTTGTCAATTATGAAAAAGGGTTTGAAACAACAAAAGAGTAATCAAATATCTATTAAGTGTGAGGCTAAAGCAGTTTTCTGAAAAGTAATCAAAATCAGAGAGCAGAGTAAAAAGAGGGCTTGCAAAAATGTGGCACTAGTTCAAATGCAAAACTGAAACTTTTTAAAAAAGCATTTGCACTCAATATTTATTCCCTTAGTTCAACTGAAGAACCAACCCAGGTTCCAATCAAGGCTAGATTTCTGGGTTATAATAGCTACGTATGTTCCTTTTCTTTAAGGTTGTAGTTAGCTCCTGCCTTCTTCCCTCCCTTTCTTGAGATTTTGTGTGTTTATTTTTAGAGAGAGGGGAAGGGCAGGAGAAACACTGGTAGATGAGAGAACCATTGATTTGGTTGCTTCCCCCATGCCTCCTACTGTGGACCTGGCCCGCAACCCAGGCATGTCTCCTGGCTGGGATGGAACCGGCAATGTTTAGGTTCGAAGGCTGGTGATCCACCTGCTGAGCCACACCAGCCAGGGGTATGTAGTTTCTGTTATTATTTGATTAGTGTTGGCCTCATCACTTCTATGACTACATGAAAGTAGGAAAAGTGTCTGTGTTTTACCCACCAATCTATCTCCTCAGACCCAGCAGAGTGCTTACACAGTAGGGAACCCTCCATAAATGTTTGTGAATGAATTTAGTATGACAGTGATTCTCTTCAACACTAAGGTTTAGTTACCATACTATTCTCTAGGGCCCATGATAATTCAATATTAAACCAAATTCTCCTTCCTTCCTCCTTTCTCACACACTTCCTTCACTTCTCCTAGCATTGCTAACTTTCTATCACTTCAGGACCTAATTTTTGTATGAACATTTTCACTAACAAAAACTTTCTTTGTATCACTCAGTCACAGTTTTAGTTAATAACACTGTATTTTCTACCTTTCTTTCACCTTATTTTCTTGTAATTATTACCCTAAATATGATGCTCATCTTCATTCACCTATACACACTTATGACCATTTTAATTTAAAAAACTTTTTCTGTTTGAATGACACAGAAAATGCTTTTTAAGCTGTTATGCCAGACAAAAACAATACTAAGTTTACCAAGTCATAGTTAAAGAAATTAAGGTACTTTCAAACAATGTAATGTTATGTATCTATTAAAAAACTGTAGAAGTCATTTAATCACATGGAAAAATATCTAAATTTATTAAGCATCAAGGTATCAAATAATATGTCAGTATGAAGAGAAAGATACATTAAAAATTTAATACTGTTATCTCCAAATGTTGAGATTATGGATCACTTTTTCCTTTGGGTTTATTTCTACAACATATACAATAAATATGTAATAATTATTATAAATTCATGTGTTTACAAATTTTATCAAACCATTCTCTGAAATGACCACTTTTATAAAAATGATATTTTTGAGGTATAATTTACACACCACAAAAGTCATCCATTAAAAGTATGTAATTCAATTATTTTTAACCAATTTATTGTTGTGCAACCATCATAACAACCCAGTTTTAGAATGTTTTTATCATCCCCTCAAAATTCCCTTGAGCCTATTCAAACACCTAATTTTGCATGAGCCAGAAGAGCAGCATAAGTTAGTAGGTTTGCCAAAGCAAAGCTTCCTACTAGGTGATTTTGAGAGCCCAGCAAAATGTGCTTGGGTAACTGGCTTTGGTGGTCCATTTTTAGGGCAAGATTTCTTTCCCCTTCCTTTAAATCTCTACTGGCCAATTTGTCATTCTGGATATTTACAGCAGCTTGTCAATCATTTCAAGCCACCTCATATATCATTAACTTAGAGAAATGGAATAAACTACTGATTCAAATTTGGTTAATCAGGGAAACTCTCCAGGAATTACAATCTTCAAATAAATCTGAATTCAATGGATGGCAAATTACGCTGCTTGCAGAATATGGCAAAGAAAAAAACCCAATAGTATAACAAGAATAAAGTTACCTCAGAAAACTTACCTCAGAAAAAAAACTACTATATTTTGATGATGGGCTTTCTGTCTGTGAAGAACTAGAATCATTGGAGTTAAGCAAATATGTTCGACTCTCATGGTGTAATTTTTCAGGCAGGTGGCCTGCACAAGCCAGTTCATTTTCTTTATTTGCCATGTCACAGCCCCCACTTCTAGGGGACTGTTTCTTTTTATAACAAGGATTTGGAAAAGGATGATGAACTTTCCTTCTGTGGTAGATCACCTTACGTAGTTTATCTGTGCTTTTCACAGCCTGTCCAACTGTTCTGTAAAAATGAAAAAAAGGAGCACATGAAAACCTTTAAAAATTTTTAAACAGAAATATTTAATAGGCCACATTTTTTTATCACAACCCAGTAAAATGAAAATTAAAAATCTTAAATTTTAAATCCAAGAGGTTAACTTACAAACCATCTGAAAAGCAATGAAAAGGATGATACTTCATATCAAATGAAAATGAAGAGAGGCATAATAACTAGATGCCTTTAAAATGAAATATTATAGGCCACTCTGGGAGTTAAAAAATTGTAACAATTTCTAGTCATCTAAACTTTTTGTAACAATTATACGTGTTTGAATATATTAAAGTTTATTTTGATTAAGTAAAGTATATTTAATTTTACTTGAATAAGAAACCACAATAGAGCACATCTCATGGTTTAGTATAGTGGTTCTCAAGTGTTTGGGCCTCAAGATGCTTTGCACTTTTAAACATTCTTGAGGTCTCCTGAACTCACGGTTCTCTGGCCAACAGATATATAGAAAGATGCTCAACTCTACTAGCTATTAGGAAAATGCAAATCAAAATTAAAATGAGATACCACCTCACACCTGTTAGCATGCCTATTAATAAAACAAGTAATAACAAATGTTAGAGAAGTTGTAGAGAAAAAGGAACCCTCATTCACTGCTGGTGGAAATGTAAAATAATATAGCCACTATGAAAAACAGTATGGAGGTTCCCCCCAAAATTAAGAATAGAGTTACCATATGATCTAGCAACCCCTCTTCTGGGTATCTATGTGAAAAATCTGATTTATTCATAAGATATATGTACTCCCATGTTCACTGCAGCATTATTCATGGTGGCCAAGACATGGAAACAATCAAAGTGTCCTTTGATAGGTGACTGGATAAAGAAGATGCTGTATGTATATACTATGGAACTCTATTCAGCCATGAGAAAAGATGAAATACTGCCATTTGTGACAACATGGATGGCTCTTGAGAATATCATGCTATATGAAATAAGTCAGATAGAAAAAGCCAAGAAACATATGAATTCACTCACATGGGATATAAAAACCGAATACAACAAATGAACAAATAAGACAAACAAACAAAAAAACCCTCACAGACATAGATAACAGTATAGTGGTTACCAGAGGAAAAGGGGGATGGGAGTAAAGAGTAAATGGAGTCAGTTATATGGTGATGGAAGAAGACTAGACTTTGAGTAGTAAGCACATACTGCAATATGCAGATGATGCATTATGGAATTGTATACACTTGAAACTTATATAATTTTATTAACCAATGTCATGCCAATAAATTTAATTTAAAAAATATTTTAAATTCTCGAAGTCTCAAAAGAATTTTTTAATGTGGGTAATAATTATTGATATTTTAGGAACTAAATTATTGTTATATTAGGAACTAAAACTGAGAAAATTTGTTAATTCATTTAACACAGAATATTTACCGAAAGAATCCTATATATACACATACTGAGAAGATGGCACTTTCACATCTGTGTAAATTTCTAATATCTGCTTTAACAGAAGACAGCTGGCTTCTCATTATCTGATTCTCTATTCAATTTATTATGATATCAAATGTAGCCCCTGGAAAATTCTACTGCACACTTGTAAGAGAATAAAAATGAAAAAGGTAAATAATGTCTCAGTACTGATATGAATATAGTGACCTCAAAAACTCTCTGAAAGGGCTACAGGGACCCTCAGGGTCCTCAGATCACCAGTGGTTTAGGAGAAAGTTCAGCAGATTGGAGAATGAATGCCATTTTTAGCACTTTCTGGGGGTACAACTCTCAACAAATCACTTAACTTCTCTGATCTTTAGTTTTTCTCGTCAATTGTTAGTGGGTAATAATACCTACCCAGTAGGACTGTTTTAAGGATTAGAGATAATACTGATGTGTTTGGCACAATGCCTACCACAAAGGAACTGTTTGCCAATCAGTTAATTATTAAAAGAGAATACTTATTTTTTTTCCTATTTTTACTCTTACCAAGCTTTCAGTATTTGCTGTTTCCCACAAACTTTTAAGGTGTTCTTACCTATTTATGTAAGCAGCCAACTGTTTTGGAGATTTCTTAACCTGAAAAATTAAAATGAAAAGTTGCAGTATATTTAAATTTTTAAATAAAGCTATGTGAACTTTGTGATTGATATGAACAAATCTGAAATTTAACAGTTATGTTTTCCTGTTCTAATGCTTCATCTCAATCATTAGTTACAACATTGTATATAGTTGTTTTTGATATATCCATCTCCCTATTTTACATGCCACTAGTCACATATTATACTTATAGGGTGTTCAATAAGTTGAATTTTAATATGGTTTAAAAGAAATTACATCAGTGTGATGTAATGCCTTTCAATGGTGAATAAAAAGTACCTCTATGATTACTCTTTAATATTAAACTAAAATATTAAAATTATGTTCCTGTCAAAATAGTATACTGCCCAAAAACTTTTTAGAGCTTTCAGAATATAAACATTTCAGAACATAAACATATTTCATTAATTCTACTTAATTCTGTCAAGTTAAACCAGAACTCCCGTTGTTTAAATAATTTTACCAGAACTATCCACAGCCCTAATAGTTTAAATTATCTGTGATGGAATGAAACACTGTGTCTCCCAAAATTCACACGTTGAAATCCATGTCCTGGCTGGTGTGTCTCAGTGAATTGAGAGCCAGCCTGTGGACTATAAGGTTGGTCGCCAGTTTGATTCCTGGTCAGGGCACATGCCTGGGTTGTGGGCCAGGTCCCCAGTTGGGGGCGTGTGAGAGGCAACAGAGCAATGTTTCTCTAGTATGTTGACTTCTCTCCCTTTCTTTCTCCCTCCCTTCCCTTCTCCCTAAAAATAAACAAATGAAATTTAAAAAAAAGAAAGAAAAGAAATTCTAACCTCCAAAGTGATGGTATTAGGAGGTAGGGCTTTTGGGAGGTGACTGGGTCATGAGGGTAGACTTTCACAAATGAGATTAGTGCTCTTATAAAAGAGACCCCAGAGAGCTCTCTCATCCCACCCACCATGTGAAGACAAAGTCAGAAGACAGTCATCTATGAACTAGCAAGTGGGCCCTCACCAGATACCAAATCTGCCTAAGCCTTGACCTTGAACTTCCCAGACTCCAGAACTGTGAGAAATAAATTTCTGTTGTTTGAAGCCACCCAGTTTATGGAATTCTGTAATGGTATTCTTCGCCTGACCAGACTAAGATACATACTGTCTTACCTGTTACCTAGAAACCATGGACTTACCTCCTTCATGTTCTTATTAGTGAAATTAGAGATTCTTTTTCTAGGAAGATCAATGGAATGATCCTCAATATTATTACAAAAGTTCCGTTTTTTAACATTGTGGGTTTCAGATGCCATAATCTCTTAAATACCTAGACAACAAAATAAAAATAATAAATGGAAAATACAAAAAGCAAAAGAACCTGATCATTTCCTTAATACACATCTAAAAAGATAACAGCTCCACACTATGTAAAACAGGCTTACGAGTAAAGCAGAGAACACAGTTTTCTAACTATACATTTTTAAAAACCTTCAGCATAAACGAAGCACAGGTAGGGCATTTTAGGAAATTAAGGCTCGTTCTGTTCTCATTCTTTTTCATTGCAACCTGTAAAAATAATATGATATGCATTTTGGGTTAAAGCAAAATGTCAATCTTCCCATTTTCCATATCAGCAGCCATATATTAAATTTCAATTTACAGGTCATAAAATCAGGTCTATATGTACAGTAGTAATATTTATGGCATCCAAATGTACAGAGCCTACAATTTCAGAACCAAATCACATATACCACCACAAGCAGTCAGAGGAACCAAAACCAAACTATATATATCTGACTTGTTTTAGGCCTAACCCTTACATTTTTCTTTCATTCTTGCAACTAGCTTTCCAAAGCTCTCCTCTACCTTTGAAAAAAATAATCCACTCTTCTGTTCCTCCAATTATATCTGACCCATGAACAGCCCCTCCACCTGTACCCCTAGGTTAAGAAACTTCTTGGATGAGGCCTTTTAAAAAGTAAGCAAATAACTGAATTGCAGTAATACAATAAGCACTGATAGAGGGGCACCCATGTGAGTGAGCAAAGCTTCACTAAGAAGAGTTAAAGGACAAACGGCATGTACTAAACTGAAAGGCATGAGGAAACATGGTTTGTTTGGCATTATCTTAAGCAGATGAATGTGACTAGAGCTTAGACTGGGGGTGGGTTGCAGCTAAGTGAGAAATGAGGCTGGAGAGATAGGCAGAAGCTAGATTTTAAAGGGTCTCATCCACCAGGTAAGCCCCCCCTTTTTTTTTTTAAAAAAAAAGGGGAGACATTTAACGCCCTGGCTGGTGTAGCTCAGTGGATTGAGTGTGGCCTGTGAACCAAAGGGTCGCTGGTTTGATTCCCAGTCAGGACACATGCCTGGGTTGCAGGCCAGGTCCCCAGTACAGGCCACACGAGAGAGAGGCAACCACACATTGATGTTTCTCTCCCTCTCTTCCTCCCTCCCCCTCCTTCTCTAAAAATAAATAAATAAAAGGAAAAAGAAAAAATTTATTAAAAACAAAACAAAAACAAAAGGGAGACATTTAAAGATAACAGGCTAAATATACAATTACTTCTACATTTCCCTGAGACTCCATTACAATGACAATAAAAAGTTTACGTCTTTTGTGTTTAAAGACATAAACCCATAAGGACAAAGAAGAGTAGATGATGGCAACAACATTTTGGAAACAGCAAAGCAGAAGTGATAAATGACTTGGCAGATCTGAGAAAGCCAAATTCTAAATCAGCAGTGAGTAAAGGTAAAAAGTAGAATCACCAAAAAGGTTCAGGATTTGCCAATAATGAGGATCTCAAGAAGTGAGGATTAATTAAGGTGGGCTTAAGAACAAGTAGAATGACGGAATATCCATCCATTCAAGGCACAGTTATATCTCTATATCCTATCCTCCATTCCAGTAAAAAAACTAGTTTTATTGTATGGAAAATTTAAAACAGTCCTTGGGATAAGAAACACCAGTCACAAATGGGGGATCAAGTGGTAATTTACATACTAATGTCCAGACCTCTAACACTTTTTCTATCATTTGCTTCACAGAGGCTTGCAGTCAGGCTTATACACTTCCAAAAAGAGTGCAGATCAACCTCAGAGGGAAAACACAGACGTACACATCTAAAAATGCTAACATTACTGATGGTCAAAGTCCACAAACAACCGTTTTACATCTTGATTATGGTGGTAGTTATCCAACTGTTAAAACTATGCAATATGAAGGGTGAATTTTTATTAGATGTACATTTTATCTCAATAAACCTGACTTTGAAAAAAATCCTTGAGAGATAAGAACAAACTGCATCCATGAAACACAAATGAGACAAAAAACAAAACCAACTAAGACTCCTGGAAATTTATTACTATTAGAGGAAACTTTTCTGTCAAAACATGTAATCTGATTAAACAATCTATAAAAAGTCAATTTTTTAGAATCCAACTCACTGATAAATATGAGTTGCCTATCACAAAAACACCTTCAGAAGTAAAATTGGAGAAAGATATCTCTAATGTTATTCATATTTCAAAAATAAATAAGAATATTAGAATGATAATTAAAAGAATAACAGTCTGAAGGTGAGATAATGGTCCCTATTTCATTAAGATTATGACATTCCTAAAGCACTAGTATCTGATTTAAGACTTTACAAATTTTAAAAGATACAGAAAACAAAAATTACTAAAGAATACTAGTTGGAAAACTAATTTGAAGCTTAAAATAGGTGGTGTGACAATAACATTAATAATTTCTAATAAAGTAACAGCAATTACCATTTTACCACTTAAAATGGAACCATAGATGCTTAATATTCAGAATCTCAATGATAATTTCTGGTGCTGAAATTCTAATCCCTGTTTTTAAAATATGTAGGTTTTAAAAAGTTAAGTAACTTGTTCTAATGTACCAAAGATGTTTTGTGTTTATTTAGGCCAAAATTCGCCTGATCAGTGGAGGATGGATGATAAAATTTCTCATCTCAAGGTTCTGCATATTTCCTGTGCCCTGTATCTGAGGAATGCTTTTCCCCCTGATAGTTTTCTTCCTTATAACATTTTTAAATTCTTGCTCAGATAGAATTTAGAAAAGCCACCCTCCTCAAAGTGGCTTTTCCCTGACCATACTCTAAAATAGCACCGACTGCCCTGGCTGGTGTGGTGTGGCTCAGTGGATTGAGCACCAGCCTGCAAACCAAAGTCACTGGTTCAATTCCCAGTAAGGATGCATGCCTGGGTTACAGGTCAGGCCCCCTGCCGGGGGCGTGTGAGAGGCAACCCACTGATGTTTCTCTCCCTCCCCCTCTCTCAAAAAAATAAATAAATAAAATCTTTAAAAAAATAGCACCTACCTTCACTTTCCTATCTCCTTATCCTACCCTGTTTTTCTTGATAATATTTGCCACTACATATGTAAGTTGTCTCTTTATCATATGTCTTCTCTACAAGAATATAAGCTTCATGACTGGTGGGACCTTGCTTGATTGTTCCCTTTTATATTCCCTGGGCCTACAATACTGCCTGGCACTTACAAAGTGCACTGTATGTACATGTTGAATAAATTAGTAAAAATTCTATTCTATAGTATGTAGAAATGATAATTAGTAGAAACAGCTTTCACCTTCTGTCTTTTTTAGTTCAACCTTTTCTAGTACAGACTACCAGAATCTTTTATCCACAGATTAACCCTACTTATTGCACACACAAATATATGTATTTTAAAAGTCTATGGCATGCAGACTGGTGCAGCCACTGAGGAAAACAGTATGGAATTTCCTCAGAAAACTAGAAATGGAACTGCCTTTTGACCCAGCAATTCCACTGCCGGGATTATACCCTAAGGATCCTGAAACACCAATTTAAAAGAACCTATGCACCCCAATGTTCATAGCAGCACAATTTACAGTAGCCACATGCTGGAAGCAACATAAGTGCCCATCAGCAAATGAATGGATCAAAACACTGTGGTACATTTACATAATGGTATATTACCTAGTAAAGAAAAAAGGAGCTCCTACCCTTTGTGACAGCACAGATGGATCTGGAGAGTATTATGCTAAGTGAAATAAGTCAGGCAGTGAAAGACAAATACCATATGATCTCACCTGTTAATGGGACCTAATCAACAAAACAAACAAATGAGCAAAATAGAACCAGAGACATGGAAATAAAGAACAAACTGACAGTGAGCAGAGGGGAGGCGAGAGGGGGTAATGGAGGAAAGGGAAAGGGCAAGTCAAGGAACATGTATTGAGAACCCATGGGCATGGACAATGGGGTGGGGATTGCCTGTGGTGGGGGCGGGGCAGGGCAGGGGAGAGCAACAGCAAAAAATGTGGGACAACTATTATTAAATAACAATTTTTAAAAAAGGAGTAAAAAAATGTCTATCGAATTTGAGTATTTTCCTTTAGAAAATAGCACTTATTTATTGATATTCTGTCTCCCTTTTATATCGAAAACATATTCATTTCTTTTTTTTTAAAGAACATACAATGTTGTATTTTTTTAAAAAGTGAAGGACTTTGTATCATTAGAAAAATGTAAGTCAAAACCACAGTGAGATACTAATTCACAACCACCAGATCGCTATAATAATAATAAAACAAACAATAAGAAGTGTTGGGGACGATGTAGAGAAAATGGAACCCTCACACATTACTGTATGAATATAAATGGTACAATAGCCTGGGAAAACAGTTTGCCACTTTTTTTAAATGTTAAATACAAACTAATCATAGCATCCACATAGTTATTCATGCGAAATGGAAGCTTATGTTCACAAAATACTTGTATGCAAATGCTCATAACAACATTATTCAAAGTAGCCAAAAATGTGATAGACCTAAATGTCTATCAACTGGTAAATGGATAAGCAATACTAGGTATATCCACCTGGAACAGTACTCAGCAACAAATAGAAATGAAGTACTGACACATGGGACAATATTTATGAACATCATGCGAAATGAAAAGAGCCAAGTACAAAAGACCACATATTATGTGATTCCATTTATATAAAATATCCATAAAAGCAAAATCTATTGAAACAGAAAGTAGATTAACAGTTGCCCAGGGCTGGGGTGGGAGCAGGAAAACTGCAAATGGGCTCAAATATACCCTGGGCGGGGGGGGGGGGGGGGGGGGGCCGTGATGATGATGTTCTAAAATTTGACTGGGTTGATGACTGCCCTATTATATATACAATTATAATCTGTAAACTGTACATTTAAGTCAAGTGAGTTTTATGTTGTTATATATTTTTTAATATATTTATTGATTATGCTATTACAGTTGTCCCATCCCCCCCTTCACTCAACTCCATCCTGCCCACCCCCTCCCTCCCACATTCCCCACCTATAGTTCATGTCCATGGGTCATACTTATAAGTTCTTTGGCTTCTACATTTCCTACACTATTCTTACCCTCCCCCTGTCTATTTTCCACCTATCATTTATGCTATTTATTCTCTGTACCTTTCCCCCCTCTCTCCCCCTCCCAATCCCCTATTGATAACCCTCCATGTGATCTCCATTTCTGTGGTTCTGTTTCTGTTCTAGTTGTTTGCTTAGTTTTCTTTTGTTTTGGTTTTAGGTGTGGTTGTTAATAACTGTGAGTTTGCTGTCATTTTTACTGTTCATATTTTTTATCTTCTTAGATAAGTCCCTTTAACATTTCCTATAATAATGGCTTGGTGATGATGAACTCCTTGTACTTGACCTTATCTGAGAAGCACTTTATCTTCCCTTCCATTCTAAATGAAAGCTTTGCTGGATACAGTAATCTTGGATGTAGGTCCTTGCCTTTCATGACTTTGAATACTTCTTGCCAGTCCCTTCTTGCCTGTATGGTCTCTTTGGAGAAATGAGCTGACAGTCTTATGGGAAGACCTTTGTAGGTAACTGTCTCCTTTTCTCTTGCTGCTTCTAAGATTCTCTCCTTCTGTTTCATCTTAGGTAATATAATTATGATGTACCTTGGTGTGTTCCTCCTTGGGTCCAGCTTCTTGGACACTCTCTGAGCTTCCTGGACTTCCCAGAAGCCTATTTCCTTTGCCAGACTGGGGAAGTTCTCCTTCATTATTTGTTCAAATAAGTTTTCAATTTTTTGTTCTTCCTCTTCTCCTTCTGGCACCCCTATAATTCGGATGTTGGAACATTTCAAGATGTCCTGGAGGTTCCTAAGCCTCTCCTCATTTTTCCGAATTCTTGTTTCTTCATTCTTTTCTGGTTGGGTGTTTCTTTCTTCCTTCTGGTCCACACCGTTGATTTGAGTCCCAGTTTCCTTCGCATCACTATTGGTTCCCTGTACATTTTCCTTTGTCTCTCTTAGCATAGGCTTCATTTTTTCATCTAGTTTTCGACCAAATTCAACCAATTCTGTGAGCATCCTGATTACCAGTGTTTTGAACTGTGCATCTGATAGGTTGGCTATCTGTTTGCTGCTTAGTTGAATTATTTCTGGAGCTTTGAAGTGTTCTGTAATTTGGGCCTTTTTTTTTTTTTGTCTTGGTGCGTCTGTTACTTTAAGGGGTGGAGCCTTAGGTGTTCACTGGGGCGGGGTAATGCTGGTCGCTGTGCTGTGACGCTGCACGTGGGGGAGGGGCTGAGAGGAAGCAATGGTGCCCACTCTACTCTCTGCTGGATTTCAGTCACTCCCTCCGCTACACACAATCAAACTGGGCCCCTCTGGTGCTGGTTCCCGAGTGGGTGGGCTTGTGCATTCTCTAGGCCCCTGTGGGTCTCTCCAACGACCTCTCCTGTGAGGCTGGGAGTTTCGCCTGCTGCCACCCCAACCCCCACTGGTGTTTTCAATCAGAGGTTTGAGGCTTTATTTCCCCGCACTGGAGCCCCGGGTTACGCAGTCTGCTTCACTCCCCCCGCCATTCCTCCCGGTTTATCTGTGCTCGAATGTGGGGCCGCTGGGTGCTCCTCGCCGCTCTGCCTGCCCCATTCTCCGCCACTCTGAGTCTGGTCCTCTCCGTTTATCTGCGTGAATGTGGGGCCGCAGGGTCTGCTAGTGGTCAGACTGCCTGCCCCGTTGGTCCCACACTCCGCCAGTCTTGGTCCTGTCACGGCAACGCAAGTCCTCTCCGCACCAGCTGCCCATCTCCACCCCTCCTACTGGTCTGGATGAATGTTTCTTTTTTATCAACTTGGTGTTGGACTTCCTTGCCGTTTGATTTTCTGTCAGTTCTGGTTGTGCAAGGAGGCGCAGTGTGTCTACCTACGCCTCCATCTTGGTTCTCCCTATGTTGTTATATTTCAATAAAGCTTAAAAAGGTGAAGGAAATTATCAAAATTGTAAAGTCTCTTAGCAAAGGAGTTTTATATTACAAATTCCATTTTATTTTATGCCTTATGCATTTGGTATACCTTCCTTGGGCAATAATATAGTATTATCCTTTTCCTCCAAGAGCCTCTGACAGTCTAAAACAACTGTTGAGGCTCCTAGATATTTGCAAAGTGCTAGTTGATAATATATAAAAAGAGAATAATTGGAAATGGGATCGTGTGTGGTTGAAGACAGTGATTATAGAAAACAGAAAGCATAATCTTTTAATAAAAAGAAAGAACAAAAAGAAACAAGATCTTGAGAGATAAAGCAAGAGCTATGGCATATTGAGAACAAAATACTAACTTTACTTTTAACTATTCTGAACACTGGATATAGTGTCTATTTTCTTAAATAAAGACAATAGCTTCCTTGGTACTGCCTACGGAGGTGACAGCCATCTCCTACTTGGCACCATGGCTGCCCTCAGACCCCTTGTGAAACCCAAGATTGTCAAAAAGAGGACCAGGAAGTTCAGCCAGTACCAGTCAGACCGATATGTCAAAATTAAGTGCAACTGGTGGAAACGCACAGGTATTTACAATAGGGTGCACAGAAGATTCAAGGGCCACATCTTGATGCCCAACATTGGTTAGCAGAGCAACAAGAAAACAAAGGACATGCTGCCCAGGGGCTTTCGGAAGTTCCTGGTCCACCAGGTCAAGGAGCTTGAAGCGCTGCTGATGTGCAACAAATGTTACTGTACTGAGGCTGCTTACAACGTCTCTTCAAAGAACCGCAAAGGCATTGTGTAAAGAGCAGCCCGGCTGGCCAAGAGTCACCAATCCCAATGCCAGGCTGTGCAGTGAAGAAATGAATAGACAGATTGTATATATTATATTTGTGTTAATAAAACCATAAAATTCTGCCAAAGAAAGACAATAAAGTAATTGCTACAGCTTTTTTTTGACAAGATAAATAGTGGCATGCAGACAGAGTTGGAGGGATGAATTCCCTTTATAGAGTAGTCATCTACCAGAAAAGTGAAAAGGGATCTATTCACAGAATTACTACAATGGCTACCCAGTAAAGAGATTAAATAGCTCCAAGTGTTCAGATACTCCCTACCTACTCCCAGTGAGAAAGCTCATCATACAGGAATTAAATATGTCTTGACTTTTGTCTCTAATAACTTAAGCTACAGCTTAAGATCAAATTAACTTATGCTTTCTTTTTACATTAATATATTATAGCATATCAATTATTTATATTGTATTTAACTCTGCAATTTCATTCTTCTTGAAAAACAAAGCATGGATGTGAACAAAGAATAATAATTAGTATTTCTGGTATCAGTGATTCTCTTTCAATCACCAACGTCAAAGTAACTCTCACTATTACAAAGGGTGTTCTCATCAAGCGTCTTGAGGTTGAAAATTCATAACACTAACTTATAATAATAAAAGGTTTTAGAATTTAAAGCTTCAGCCTAATCTTTTTTTAACCCAGAGAGAACAAGTAACTTGCCCAAAGACAGTTAGCTAATTAATAGTATAGTATAAGGCATAGAAAGAATCCATGTCATTCTACCATAACTTTGTTCTCATTAATTGAATCCAATTCATTCTCAACTAGAATAGAGTCAACATTTCAATTCTGATTAGCCAAAAAAGATGAGAATACTATTTTTCTGAGGCGATGATAAAGGAGGGACAGGTGACCATAAACAATATGGGAACCCTACCTCCCATCTTTCCCTCACCCTATAAGGGTAACCTTTTCTTCTCTCTTCTAAGGCCTCACAAGGAAATTACAGGGCTTAAAGGCAAATCACTGGTTTCTCTGAGGCAGATGCCACACAAAAAATAAAAGGGAAGGATGAACATGGACTTTTTTTCAAGAATGTCAGTGAAGGGGAGAGAAAAAGAAGGTAAACATAGGATTTTCTGGGACAATCTTTAGAGTCTGGGGATACTGATTCCTTCCTCCTAAATTCAGCTCCCAGACTCTCAATAACTGTTTTGGTATCGGTAGCACTTATGTTTAATAACAGAATTTGAACCAGGTTAAAAAAATAAGGCGATAAGAAAGGGAACTGAGAATGCCTAGGTTGATCCAAATGGGATTAGTGCTTACAATGGAATATTAAAAACACTATTTACAAAGAATATTTTGTGAAGTGAAAGAAGTTTCAAAAATAATAGTATTTTTAAAAGTAGGACAGAAAACAGAATATATAGTATAATCATATTTTTTCAGAAACATATATAAAATTAATGCATTCAAAAGGACTCTATCAAAGATTAACAGAAGTTATTTGACTTTTTCTTCATTTATATGTTCCACTATTTTCTACAAACATAAATTATTTTTATAATCTGAAAATATAAATATTTTAACATAATGAGGTCACTAAAAAAAGCAGATTATATAACTCCCTCATAGTAGAAAAGTGAAAAAGGTGTAAATGCCAGCAACAGAGGTAATATTTCATAGGAAGAATCTATTTTAAGTTTTCCAAAATGAGGGCAACTCCCTCTAATTTTCTCAGTTCTTGCCTTCTCACCTCATCTGGGACTTAGCTTCTATGTACACTTTTGTATCTTCAATTTCTTCCTTTGAACTGACTCCTCCCCTCCTTGCTTTTAAACATGATCAGGTTTCCCCTATCAACTCCTATACTCTTTCTCTACTTCTCTTTCCTGCCAAACTTCTACAATGAGTGCTTTTTAGTTTCCATTTTCTCTTTAACCCTTTACAATCTTGCTTTTATTTTGCCCTCTTATTTGAAAAAATTGCATCTTCAAGGTCACTCGAAGCTATAGGGGAGCTTTTACAGCACTGATGATGCTCATCAAAGTCAGCCAAGCCAAATCTAAAGACTGCTGACTTGTCATCATTTAGTTTTTTTTATCACCTCGAGGTCCCTCTCCCCTCAATCTTTATGTTCACATGACACAGCACTATCTGCACTTTCCTTGTTCCTTTATCTTCAATGACTCATTTCTCTTTAAACTAAAATTGGAAAAATATTCTTTCATGGCTTCAGCTATCTCCCTAGATCTAGTCTCTCCTCTGACATCTATGTATTTGGCTTCCTGAACTGCCATTGCTAGGTTCAAGTCAACATATCTAAAGTAAATCTCTTCAATCTCTTCCAGTGTCAAAACAACTAGCTGCCTTTCCTATCTACCCCATTTTAAATTACTGGCATCAAATTTCTGTCAGACTAGAAACCTGGGAGTTAATTTGATTCTTCTCTCCTTCCCTCCAACAAATCATTAAGTCTTCTTGAAGCTTCCTTCAGATTATTTCATGGATCCATTCTCACCTTCCCTTTTCCACTGTCAGATCTCTAGCCCCATCACTTCAAGCCTAAATAACTGTAAGAATTATCCGATTTTCCCGCCATCATTCTGTTCCTGGTCCCATAATCATCCTTCACAACCACTGCCTACAGTGTTCATGGCAAAATCCCCAAATTTCCAATAGTTTCCTACTGAATTTCTGAGACTCTGAGAAGGCTGCATAATTTTATTTAACCCTGAGTCCAAAATTTAGTCACCATCCTATTTTTAAAATTCTGCCAGATATGTAAAGTTTGAAAGATGCAGATGTTCCAAGAAACAGTTTGTTGAATTGATTTACTACACCAAGACTAAACTATTTATCTAAATGTAGAAAAACTTTATAATCAGGTACCTTACTATTAGAAATTAATAATTTTTTTAATTAGAAGGGAAAAAGAACAAAATATTCTCATTATTTTTTTTTAAATATGGGGAGGATGGAAAGTTTTTTGTTGAGGGAGGGAGATTCCATTGTGTTGGTGTCAATTAAGTAGCAACAATATTAAAAACAATAGCTAGCCTCCCTGGCTGGTGTGGCTCAGTGGGTTGAGTGCTGGCCTGTGAACCTAGAGGTCACTGGTTTGATTCCCAGTCAGGGCACATGCCTGGGTTGCAGGCTAGGTTGGGGGTGTGCAAGAGGCAACTGATTGATGTTTCCCTCACACATCGATGTTTCTCTCCCTCTCTTTCCCTTTCTCTAGAAATGAATAAATAAAATCTTAAAAATAATAATAATAGCTAGCCTTTATCAAAAGCTTACCACAGACATGGAGAAAAACCAGGAAGTGAACCTATGATCTTTTGGTTTACAGGATGATGCTACAACCAACTGAGCCATACCAGCCAGGGCAACAATGAAGGTTTTATCTTTTTCTAGCTTGCGATTTTCGGCAGGTCATTTATTCTATTCTGAATCTGTGATCTCTAATGCAAATGGAAATATGGTTGTAAAGATCAAAGTGAGATTACATGTAAGTTAATACAGCCAATAATACTCATAATAGTTATATAAAATATAAATATATATAATTCTGGTATTTTGGAAGGCAAATTTGACAACATTGTAGAGCAAGTAAACTGTATCTTGTCACTCAGTTTATAGCATCTATATAATTTATCATCCAAATCAAGACACATTTGAGAGTGAAAGGAGATATTAAAAATTATTCTGAGTCAATAGGCATAAACCAGTTTTGCCCCAAGCAAATTGAGATGTCTGGTCACCCCATCTCATTTAAAATGTTTATTTTCCTAGATTGATTTTAATATATTTTTTCTATAAAAAATATCAACTACTCAGAAGTAAAAAGAAGTGAATTACTGATACACACAGACTATATGAGAATGTCTCAAACACATTATGCTAAGTCAGAGAAGACAAATTTAGAAGGCTAAATACTATACAACTTCATTTTTATAACACTCTAGAAAAGGCATTATAGGGAAAGAAAACATCAATTGCTGCCAGAGTCTAGGGGAAAGTAGAAGTTGACTACAAAGGGATGAGACAATTTACTGTGGTGAGAAACATGTTCTGAATCTTGTCTGTGGTAGTGACCATATTGTATGTCAAAACTCATGTAAATATACATTAATAACCTGACTTCAAAAAATTGGAGTGCAGAGCACATGTCATTTATGGCTTTTCACTAGGCTCCTTGGACACTCAGCACTCACTTGCCAGAAGTAATATGGCTACACGGGGGTCATATCTGTTCTTTTTTTTTCTCTAAGAAATTGGTCTACCCTTTAGTCCTGAAGGTTCCAGAAACATTCCTCAAAGCATCTGGAATTTTTATCTCTTTTGACTGGTGATTATTAAGGCCAGTCCTGCTGGCTTCATCTTTGTTCAAATCAACCACATGGGCTGAGTCTGGCCCTAAGGATGGTAGATGCACTCAATGCCCTCTACGTGCTTCAATGTGGGGGTGAGTCCTCTCACTTGGAGACCAGTGGGAATTAAAAACTTAATCTGCAAAGGCCTTTAGGCTTCCCATGCCTCTCCCAGTTCTTTGGAAAGCTTTCTGCTCACTATGCCGTAGATATCACAACTCACTACCTGGGTGAAAGATTAAAGACTCATCCAACCTTAAGGGCTGGTATAGCTAAAAGATTAGGTCAAACAGACCCATATTCAAATTTCCACCTTTTCCATTTAACTAGCTATGTGACCCTGGAAACACGTGAGCCTCAATTTCCTCATCTATAAAAGTAAAGCTGTTTGTGTTTTTACCTTGCCTCACTCCAAAAGAATAAGAAAACCTGCAGACATTTTTTTTCTTTTTTATTTTTATTGAGTTTATTAGGGTGACACTGGTTCATAAAGTTATACAGGCTTCAGGTATACAATTCTATAATATATTATCTGTATGTTGCATTGTGTGTTCACCAGACCAAGTCAAGTCTCCTTCCATCACAATTTATTCCCTCTTTACCCTCTTCTACCT
Source organism: Desmodus rotundus (assembly GCF_022682495.2). Lineage (NCBI taxonomy): Eukaryota > Metazoa > Chordata > Mammalia > Chiroptera > Phyllostomidae > Desmodus > Desmodus rotundus. The sequence goes on along the minus strand of NC_071393.1, from coordinate 67,319,964 downwards.
CCCCCCAGCCTTCTTTCCCTCTGGTAATCACTGTACTATTGTGTGTTTCTAAATTAATCCCTTCATCTTTTTCACCCAAAACACCTCTCCTCTGATAGCTATCAGTCTATTCTCTGTTTCTATTTTGTTTGCTGGTTTATTTTGTTCATTAGATTCCACATATAAGTGACATCATATGGTATTTGTCTTTCTCTGACTGGCTTATTTCACTTAGCATAATACTCTCCGGGTCTATCTATGCTGTTGCAAAAGGTACAGTGAGTACAGGAGTCACTACCTTTTCCCGTTTTTTGTGTGAAAGCTTTAACATGGTTTAAGTTTCTGCCATCTTCTCATAAACTGACTTCCTTGATCTCTGTAACACTCCAATGTTAGTGCTCTTTCTCTCCCCAGAATTTGACTATTACTTTGAAATCACTTTTATCACTAAAAATATTCTCTTGTAATAATAATTTGGTTGTTAACTTATTTACTACCCCCCCACCCTGTCTCTCTATCCAACTAAAGAGATCAAGGGAGTTGGTTTATGAGAAGGAAAAACTTAAATTAATCACATTAAAGTGCCACAAAAAGAAATGTAAAAAGGTAGGGACTCCTAAACTCAGTGTAAGCATCCCTAAATACAGAAAGCACATTTTATAAATAACATTAGGTCTCATTTTCTTAGCTTTGCTATTAAAACTTCCTGCCTCTCGATACTCGGGTTCTATGGTAACAAATTGTTTCTTCTCCCTGAAAAGTCCCTGTCCCTCCTTGCCATTTCATCACAGCCTCTGACTATAATGATTGAGTTCAAATCTTCCTCTGAAGCATTTGAAAAGAAATCTTCACCCAGGAATGTTTATTGATTTTAGAGAGAAAGGAAAGGGTTGCGGGGAGGAAGGGGGGGAGGGCATGGAGAAAGGGAAAAAAAAACATTGAAGTGAGAGAGAAACATGGATCAGTTGCCTTCCATATGGACCCTGACCTGGGATCGAATGTGCAACCTAAGTGTGTGCCCTGATTGGGGATTGAACTCAGCAAACGTTCTGTGCACGGGATGATGCTCCAACCAATGGAGCAACCTGGCCAGGGCACTCTCTGAAGCATTTCTTGATTCCTATATTCATTGATCTCGTCCTTTACCACTTTTTATGGCACTTAGTTAATATCACATAGCTTAGAACTTCAACAATTTACAAATAATTGGCACTAACTGATCTAGGTGTGTTTCCTCTTACCAACTGACGGGAACCATCCTGCCTGGTTTCAGAAGCTGTAACCCCCCATGGCTAAGGCTGAGTAAAAAGACCTTGGGACCATAAGCCACCTAGGAGACAAAGCTTATCTTCCTTGTAGGAGTACCACCTCTGCCCCATTTCACCTCACCCTGCTTGGCCCTGAGCCTGACCGGTAAGCCAATGACAAGTAAGATTCCTCAAGGGAGGGATGATCTAAGACAGGCATGGTCATGAAGAGGCCCTCAGGGAAGGACTTGGGGGGCTATAGAAAAAGGGGGTGATGGACCCTTGCCCCTCGGCTTTGACATAGCCTGAGTCCTCATTCTGTCTGCAAGGAGTCTCCTAATCTCTTGGTTGACTTACTTCCCCTGCCTGACCTAAGCCTGAAACAATGCCTAAGTCTGAAACAATGCCAGAGGTGGGTGTGACACTGTGCTAGACAGGGCAGGTTCCCTGGGGCGATCGGGCCTACGAAAAAGTGCATAAAATCCTATGAAACCTACTTTGCTAATACCCTCAATTTAAATGATAAGGGTCCAAGCATGAAATGAGTTTGTTCCCCAAAGTTTTATAGCCCTTTAGCTAACTGACCCTGACTCAGAATAAGCCCTCAGAGTTCTTTGACTGTTATCTATTGTTTGATCCTTACTGCCTGGCAGTGATTGATGAGCTTTACCTATATTTCTGCGAAAACTGAACCCAATAAAAGCTCACTGAGGAACAGGCTCTTGGTCCTTTTCATTTGAGAGATCGACCACCTTTCCTCCCCAAGCAGATCATGTCTTAGTAGACTTATTCTCATCCGTGGTGGCCGGTGGGGGAGGGGGGAATGGAGGGGGGGCGGGCCCTGCAGGCGGAGCCCTGTCCCCCCACAACCAACTAGACTGCTAAACTTCTCATGAGCAAAAACTGATTGCATGCTTTTATATACACAACCTAAAAGGCAATTTTACAACTTAAATATGTACAAAACTCTCTCTCTCACCCACCCACCCACAAACACACACACAACATGGTATATCCTCCAGTGAGCAAATGAGCATCATCACAATCAAAGTCTTGGTAATTTAAGGTTCATTTTAAAAAAATGATTAAAGGAGTCCTGGCTGGTGTGGCTCAGTGGATTGAGCACCAGCCTGCGTACCAATTCCCAGTCAGGGCACATGCCTGGGTTGTGGGCCAGGTCCCCATTAGGGGGTGTGTGAGAGGCAAACCCCCCTCTCCTTCTCCCTCCCCACCCCTCTCTAAAAATAAATACAATCTTAAAAAAAATGATTAAAGGAAAGAAAGCATATGTATTCAATTCAACATGCCTTTACTGAGCACCTACCATGTGTCAAGAAATAGGAAGTACATGTCTTAAACAAAAAAAACAAAAAAAACCTCACAGATACAGACAACAGAATGGTGATTACCAGAGGAAAAAGAGGGTGGAGGAAAGATGAAGAGGATAAAGGGGATCAAATATTTGGTGATGGGAGGAGATTAGGCTTCAGATAGTGAACACACAATAGAGTAAACAGATGTCTATAAAATCATACATCTGTAATTTATATAATGTTATTAACCAATGTTATGCCAATAAGTTTAACAAAAAGTAAATAAATGGAAAAAAAAAGAAGTACATGCCCTATTTCTCAAGAAGCTCATGGCCTAGTGGGGAAGAATGACAAGAAAGCCAATAAATATAAAATAATTAAGTGCTATAAAAGAGGAATAGGTAGTATAGGTTGCTAAAAAAGCAGCAGCAATGCATCTAACTTGAGAGGCACCAAAACATCCAAGAATATATCTCAGGTCACAGTAGATTTGAGTCCTGAAAACTAAACAGGAAATTGCACAAATGAAATGACACAAAGCGCTCAATTTAACCAATCACAGTAAAATCTTATGTACTCAAAAAAAAAAATCAGAATCTAGAGCTTTCCTTATTTTTAGTTCTCCAGAAACAATTATTCAATCTGAGCATAAATAGAAAACAAAAACTGATACAGAAGCTGATTTCTCAATGGATAGATCAGGCTGATAACATCCAAGCCACAAATCCACTTTAGCATCACAGAAAAGAAGACAACCAGATGTTATGCTTCCTGATGTGACACACAGGAAATATTACACAACACTACTATTAAATATTCTTGCAAAAAAATCTAACCTGAACATAATCAAGCCTTGTCCATCTGTTACCAACTACAAGTTAATAGATTGACAGAAAACAGAGGTGAACCTAAGAAGCACTACCATGAGATAAATACAGAAAAATAGAAAATCTTTGGGACACAAAACTTAAGTTTCCTCAACAAATACTTTGCAAGGAAAAAATAAAGAGGTGGGCCCTGGTCGGATGGCTAGTTGGCTGGAGTGTTGTCCAATGAACCACAATGTTGTGGTTTCAATCCCCAGTCAGGGGATCTCTCTCTCTCTCTCTCTCTCTCTCTCTCTCCCGTTTGGGAGGCAGCCATTCAATGCTTCTCTCTTGCACAGATATTTCTTGCTCTCCCTTCCTCACTGAAAAAAAGTGTCCTCAGGTAAAAATAAAAATAAATAAATAAGCATATCCTCATTAAAAGATTTAAAATAAAATAAAAATGAGAGGAACCTACATATTAAAAGAGACTATATCAACTGAATACAACTGTATAGATCCTAGTTTTAAAAAAACTGTTAAAAAATGTAAGAAACGGAATTTTGAATAGTGGCTGGATATGTGATTAGGAGTTATTTGTTTACAACTCTGAAGTTAAACTACATATAATGAACTGTACATATTTAAAGTATATTTACATATACACCTATACATATATACCTGAAAGGTTTTCTTAGGCTCCGCCGAGGAAGAAATGCCAACTCTGCAGGCCGGGGAACCTCGCCGGGGTGCGCAAACCTCAATAAAGCTCTGTACTGTCTAATTTTGTGGCTGATTGGCATTTCTTCCTCGGCGGAGCCTAAGAAAACCTTTCAATACCCATTAAGCCATTACCATAATAAAGATAGTAAACCATCATTTCCTATGGCCCTTTGTAATCTCTTCCCCAATCATTTGATCTACTTTCTGTCACTATAGAATAGTTTGCATTTTCTAGGGGACCTCCGGCCAAGATGGAGGTGTAGGTAGACACTCTGCGCCTCCTCACACAACCAAAAGAAGGACAACAACAAATTTAAAAACAAAAAACAACCAGAACTGACAGAAAATTGAACTGTATGGAAGTCCGACAACCAAGGAGTTAAAGAAAAAAACATTCATCCAGATTGGTAGGAGGGGCGGAGACGTGCAGGGGGGTGGAGAGGACTCACAGCAAGGCAGTGGCTGGCGGACCTGGGGGTCCCACACTGCGTGGAGATAAACCGGGAGGAACTGGGGAGTGACACAGACCGTGCCACCCAGGGCTCCAGCACAGGGAAATAAAGCCTCAAACCACTGATTGAAAACACCTGTGGGGGGGTTGAGGCGGCAGTGGGAGAAACTCCCAGCCTCACAGGAGAGTTCGTTGGAGAGACCCACAGGGTCCCAGAACGTATACAAACCCACCCACCTGGGAATCAGCACCAGAAGGGCCCAATTTGCTTGTGGGTAGCAGGGGAAGTGACTGAAATCCAGCAGAGAGCTGAGCAAGTGCCATTGTTCCCTCTCGACCCCTCCTCCACATACAGCGTCACAATGCAGTTATGTAAGCCTGGCCCTGGTGAATACCTAAGACTCGGCCCCTTATATGTAATAGGCACACCGAGGCAAAAAAAATGGCCCAAAGGAAAGAACAGATCAAAGCTCCAGAAAAAATACAACTAAGCAACAAAGAGATAGCCAACCTATCAGATGCACAGTTCAAAACCCTGGTAATCAGGATGCTCGCAGATTTGGTTAAATACGGTTGCAAATTAGAGGAAAAAATGAAGGCTGTGCTAAGTAAAATAAAGGAAAATGTACAGGGAACCAACAGTGATGGGAAGGAAACCAGGACTCAAATCAACGGTGTGGACCAGAAGGAAGAAAGAAATATTCAACCAGAACAGAATGAAGAAACAAGAATTCAAAAAAATGAGGAGAGGCTTAGGAACCTATGGGACATCTTTAAACATTCCAACATCCGAATCATAGGGATGCCAGAAGGAGAAAAGGAAGGGGAAGAATTGGAAAACTTATTTGAAAAAATAATGAAGGAGAACTTCCCCAATCTGGCAAAGGAATTAGACTTCCAGGAAGCTCAGAGAGTCCCCCCAAAAAGTCAGTCCCCTCAATGAAGCACACACCAAGGGACATCATAATTACATTACCCAAGATTAAAGATAAGGAGAGAATTTGAAAAGCAGCAAGAGAAAAGGAGAAAGTTATCTACAAAGGAGTTCCCATTAGACTGTCAGCTGATTTCTCAAAAGAAACCTTGCAGGTTAAGAAGGGGCTGGAAAGAAGTATTCCAAGTCATGAAAGGCAAGGGCCTACATCCAAGATTGCTCTATCCAGAAAAGCTATCATTTAGAATGGAAGGGCAGATAAAGTGCTCCCCAGATGAGGTCAAGTTAAAGGAGTTCATTATCACCAAGCCCTGATTATATGACATGTTAAAGGGACTTATCTAGGAAATTGAAGGTCAAAAACTATGAACAGTAAAATAACAACAAACTCACAACTATCAACAACTGAACCTAAAAAAAAACAACAAAAACTAACTAAGTAAACCAATACAACAGGAACAGAATAACAGAAATGGAGATCACATGGAGGGTTATCAGCAAAGAGGGGGAAGGGAAGAATGGAGGGGGAAAGGTACAGGCAGTAAGAACCATAAATGGTAGGTAGAAAATAGACAGGGGGAGGTTAAGAACAGTATAGGAAATGGAGAAGCCAAGAACTTACATGTACAACGCACGAACATGAACTAAGGTGGGGGGGGGAGATGCGAGTGGGAGGGGTAGTGCAGGGTGGAGGGGAATAAAGGGGGGGGAAATGGGACAACTGCAGTAGCATAATCAATAAAACATAGTTAAAAAAATGAAAAAATGAAAGTATTTGAAAGTGATTTAATTAAGTATGTTTTAACACATGGGTGTATTTATTTTTTATATATAGAAATAATTTAATGGACATCCCTATAATATCTGATTATTTCCTTTGGATAAACATATTACTAGATAAAAATATGATTATAAAGTTCTTGAAATATATGGTAAAAGCCTTTTATATACTTTGGCTAAGAGTGGTGGTTAGTCACAAGATCATTTAAAATGAGGATTCATTTTTAAAAGGAGAGCTGTACAAATGTACCTTAAATATTTTCATTTAAAATCTACAAATCATGCATATGCAATTATCTATGATTTCTATTTTGGGTTTCTTTTTTCAAGTGAATCAAGAACTTAATGATACTCACAAAGCATTATCAGTGCAAAATCCTAAATGGTTAGTTTTACTTCATTTATCTTTATCTTTCTAACCTACACAAAATTTGATAGGAACTTTTGAGTCACTTGCCTTCATTCCGTCTATCCAAGGCATTCCGATTAGTTTTTTAAAGACAGTATTTTTAAACTCTTATTTTAAATTATTATATGTACTAAATTGGTAGCAATATAAGCTTGGCAAGCATGGCAGAGATGGGCAGCTGCCCTCCACATCCAGATTTCTGCCACTAGAAATGTAGAATGAGCACTATCAATGCCCCTGTAACAGACAGTTCTGTATTATCAACTTTTTATCTTTGAAAATATGACAGACAATAAACAGTATCATGTTTTAGTTTGCTGTTGAAAGACTTAACATGACATTGTACTTTCCTTATACAATTAAACTGAAATGAGTAGGCAGTATGTTTAATAGTAAACACCAAGTCCTAAAGTCAGAGGTTCCTGGGTTTGGGTCCTGCTTTAACCATTTACTACTTATGTGATCTTAGGCAAGTTACTTAATTTCCTATTTTCAGAGTAGTGTTGTTGTAAGGAATAAGTAAAAGAATCTACTTACCATGATGTCTGGGTTAATCACTCTGTAAATGTTAGGTATTATTAAGTTATACGTAAACATCACTAATGAAGCAAATTGCCTTTGGTGTAAACACATGATTTGTACTGTCAGCTAATTTTACTACCAGTTCCTTAATTTGTTATGTTTCTTCTGTATACAAGGATACAAGTTCTTTCTAAAAAATGGTATTACAGTTGGACCTTTTTTCTTTGTTTTTACAGTATTAGGTTGAATCATTTCCTTATTTTTCTGTATCAACTTTTTACAGTAAAATAATTACATTTTAAATAAAAGGATAGTTTTAACTTAAAACAATACACCAATAGAAAATACTTTCTTAAGCCTCAAAACACAAAAATTCTTACATTATATAAAGAAACACAAAATAATTGTAAAATTATTAAATTCAGGACCTGAACCTCTTCAAGGTATAAGAACTCTTGGTATTATGATGTAGCTATATAATACCAAGAGCACCTCACTTCTGCTGGTACCCTAAACTTCCCTTTCCTGTTGTAACATTCTCACCATCACTACAAGGTTTAAATGGGAGAAACAAAACCCAGCAATTATTATACAATATGTTAAGCATGGCATTATCTCTATGACTTATCTTAAGAGTTTAGAAGAAAACTGCTCTTAAGTAGAAGAGAGTGGTTTAAAGCAAAGATATTTATACGGAGTTATTTTGTCATCAGTAACAGCTTCCAGTACAGTAGGATATATCCAGTATTTCACCTCATTTTAATCAATGTGTAAAATTAATTTTCATGACTATTACAAGATCGTTGAAAACGATGTTGGGCCCTGGCCGGGTAGCTCAGCTGGTTAGGGCGTCAGCCACATACACCAAGGTTGTGAGTTCAATCCCAGGTCAGGGCACACACACAAAGCAACCAATGACTGCATAAATAAGTGAAACAACAAATCAATGATTCTCTCTCTCTTTCCCTTCCTTTCTCTCTAAAATCAATTTTAAAAAAATCAACTCACGAATGCCTAAGTATATGGAACAAGAAATAGATGTTTATTTCCAACTTACTCTCTAAAATTCAATATAGAAATTATTTTTTTAAATGATGGGCTGAACAATCATGTAACCCAGTGTAGAGCAGGTATAATTTATTACAAGAATTCAAAAACAACCCCCCCTAAAAAAAGAACTTTAATGTGAAACCAGATTTAAAAGATACATGATTCCCTAAGTGTGACATTTCTTTCTTAGGTATACTTGAGCAAGGGGTGGGGAGGGGAGTTAACAAGGCAGCAAACACTTGTACTCTAAAAGTGACAAAGTAAATGGTATGTTAACTGTACTTGTTATACACTATAGTACTGATAGAGATACATTCTGTTGACTGGTTTTGCTTGGGGCCTTTAAATCCCTTCTAGATTCTAATGTAACTGAAAGTTAACATTTTGAAAGAATGTGTCAGATAAGGCATGGACTTGGGGAAGGAGGTGAACTACACTGAGAGAAAAAGAGAAGCAGAAAAACAAATATAGGCAGTACTTCTTTTTAAAGAAAAAAGATTTTATTTATTTGTTTTTATAGAGAGGGGAAGGGAGAAAGATAGGAAGAGATATATCTGTTGTTACCTCTCACACCCCTCAACTGGGGACCCCACCCATAACCCAGGCATGTGCCCTGATGGGGAATCTTTTTTTTTTTTTGTCTACACTGTTGGGTTTTTTTTTTTTCAGGATAGAGAAAAGGCACTTTCTTTTCAGCTTCCTTTGTTTTTGTTTTTGTTTTTTAATTATTTTATTGTTCAAGTACAGTTGTCTGCATTTACCCCCCCACCACTCCCCCCCAACCCCAGCCATCCCTACCTCCCTCCCCTGCTTCTACTCCCACCCGTGGTTTTGTCCATGTGTCCTTTATAGTTGTTCCTAAAAACCCTTCCCCCCATTATCCCCATCCTCCTCCCCTCTGGTTACTGTCAGATTGTTCTTAATTTCAATGTCTCTGGTTATATTTTGCTTGCTTGTTTGTTTTGTTGATTAGGTTCCACATAAAGGTGAGACCATGTGGTATTTGTCCCTCACTGCCTGGCTTATTTCACTTAGCATAATGCTCTCCAGTTCCATCCATGCTGTGGCAAAGACTTAAATATAAGTTGTGACGCCATAAAAGTCCTAGAGAAAAACATAGGCAGGAAAATCTCAGACATTGCATGCAGCAATATTTTCACCAGTATGTCCCCTAGAGCAAGGGACATAAAGGACAGAATAAACAAATGGGACCTCATCAAATTAAAAAGCTTCTGCATGGCTAAAGAAAACAGCATTAAACTGAAAAGAGAACCAACTATATAGGAAAACATATTTGCCAATGACACCTTGGACAAGGGTTTGATCTCTAAAATATATAAAGAATTCACACAACTCCATTCCAGGAAGACAAACAACCCAATTAAACAATGGGCAAAAAACCTGAACAGACAATTCTCTAAGGAGGACACACAGCGGGCCGGGCCCAGAGACATATGAAGAGATGCTCAGCATCAGAGAGATACAAATTAAAACCACAATGAGATACCACTTCACATGGGTGAGAATGGCTATCATAATGAAATCAATAAACCAGTGCTGGTGAGGATGTAGAGAAAAGAGAACCCTAGTGCACTGTTGGTGGGAATGTGGACTGGTGCAGCCACTGTGGAAAACAGTATGGAATTTCCTCAGAAAACTAAAAATGAAACTGCCTTTTGACCCGGCAATTCCACTGCTGAGATTATATCCTAAGAACACTGAAACACCAATCCAAAAGAACCTATGTACCCCAATGTTCACAGCAGCACAATTTACAATAGCCAAATACTGGAAGCAACCTAAGTGCCCATCAGTAAATGAATGGATCAAAAAACTGTGGTACATTTACACAATTCTACCCAGCAGAAAGAAAAAAGGAGCTCCTACCCTGATGGGGAATCTAAAGGGCCACCTTTTGGTTTGCAGGCTGACCCTCAACCCACTGAACCATACCAGCCAGGGTCAGGCAGGCTTATTCATGCACTGTCTGGGGTGAAGGGTGCCCCAGCAAGTTTCTAGGAATGTCTCATAGACTTGCTGGGTTTATTCCTACTGAGGAAATGAAATTACCAAGTTATCAGAGCCTAATAATCACTGTAAATTATAAAACTAAGTCACATTCTGATTCCATGTTCAGAACAACTCAAAACACCTGATGACCTGAAATAAACCCTGACAGTTTTTTTTTATTGGCTGAATATGACTTATCACCCCCCCACAACAAATCCTGACCCGAGGATATGTTTATTGATTTTAGAGAAAGGGAAATGGAGAGAGAGAAACATCAACTGGTTGCCACCCATTCATGACCCATGCTTGACAGGGGAATAAAACCACAACCCAGGTATGTGCCCTGACGGGAAATTGAACAAGCAACCTTTTTTTTTGGTGCACTGAATGCTCCAACTAACTCAGCCAATCGGCCAGGGCTCATCATACTCACTTCTCTTCATTCAGTTTCCCAAGGAAGGCTGGTGTAAGAAATAACATCAAATTCAGGAAGGCAGGTCAAGCATGAAAATACAGATTTCTGAAGACTCAGTGGGGACAATATGATTACGCATCATTATAACCAATTAGACCAAACTGAATTCCAACTTTCTTATGACCAAGGCCCCCTGAAATAAAAATTACAAAATTGATGCTAAAGGGGAATTGCCATTCTCACCACCTCTTCCTCAGTTTTAATAACTAGGGCCACTGACTATATACTACATTAAAGATTTGGGATTAAAGGGAAAAAGAAGTTAACTAAATTCTGAGAGCTAGGTGGTTGTTTATCATCACCTTTATCAGTGGTTTTGGACCAACAGACTTAATTATTTCAATGACTTTATGACTTACTGTCATTAGTCATAAAGGGGAGGGGCAGGTACAGAACAGCATGTTACCACCTAGGTAAAAACAAAATGTGGCCTGGCTGGGTAGCTCAGTTGGTTGGAGCACCATCCTGATGCACCAAGCTTGAAGGTTCAATCCCAGGCCAGGGCACATACAAGAATCAACCAGTGAGTGAATAGATAGGTAGAACTAGTTGAAGTCTGTCTGTCTATCTGTCTCTCTTTCCCCTCCCCCCTCTCAAATCAATAAATAAAAAAAAACCCCTTAAAAACAAAATGTGTACATGACTGATTGCTTGTATATTCACTGAATATTTTGGATATTCAAAGAAAGAGGGGACAAATGTCACTTCTAGAGATAGGCTATGTGTGGCTGGGGGATGAGGTGAAAGGGAGATGTTTCCCTTTTGGACTTCTAAAATTTTGTATTTAACTGCCAAGTAGTATGTTTTAACAAAGTTAAAATGTATTAATACTATATTATACATCTTAAATAGCTATATAAACATCTGAATCTTTGGGAAGACTTCAATTCTTTTTTTTTTGATATATTTATTGATTATGCTATTACAGTTGTCCCTTTTCCACCCCTTCGCTCAACTCCATCCTGCCCACCCCCTCCCTCCCACATTCCCCCCTCTATAGTTCATGTCCATGGGTCATACTTATAAGTTCTTTGGCTTCTACATTTCCTACACTATTCTTACCCTCCCCCTGTCTATTTTCCACCTATCATTTATGCTATTTATTCTCTGTACCTTTCCCCCCTCTCTCCCCCTCCCAATCCCCTATTGATAACCCTCCATGTGATCTCCATTTCTGTGGTTCTGTTTCTGTTCTAGTTGTTTGCTTAGTTTTCTTTTGTTTTGGTTTTAGGTGTGGTTGTTTATAACTGTGAGTTTGCTGTCATTTTTACTGTTCATATTTTTTAATCTTCTTTTTCTTAGATAAGTCCCTTTAACATTTCCTATAATAATGGCTTGGTGATGATGAACTCCTTGTACTTGACCTTATCTGAGAAGCACTTTATCTTCCCTTCCATTCTAAATGATAGCTTTGCTGGATACAGTAATCTTGGATGTAGGCCCTTGCCTTTCATGACTTGGAATACTTCTTGCCAGTCCCTTCTTGCCTGTAAGGTCTCTTTGGAGAAATCAGCTCACAGTCTTATGGGAAGACCTTTGTAGGTAACTGTCTCCTTTTCTCTTGCTGCTTCTAAGATTCTCTCCATCTGTTTCATCTTGGCTAATGTAATTATGATGTGCCTTGGTGTGTTCCTCCTTGGGTCCAGCTTCTTGGGGACTCTCTGAGCTTCCTGGACTTCCCGGAAGCCTATTTCCTTTGCCAGACTGGGGAAGTTCTCCTTCATTATTTGTTCAAATAAGTTTTCAATTTTTTGTTCTTCCTCTTCTCCTTCTGGCACCCCTATAATTCGGATGTTGGAACATTTCAAGATGTCCTGGAGGTTCCTAAGCCTCTCCTCATTTTTCCGAATTCTTGTTTCTTCATTCTTTTCTGGTTGGGTGTTTCTTTCTTCCTTCTGGTCCACACCATTGATTTGAGTCCCAGTTTCCTTCGCCTCACTATTGGTTCCCTGTACATTTTCCTTTGTTTCTCTTAGCATAGGCTTCAATTTTTCATCTAGTTTTCGAACAAATTCAACCAATTCTGTGAGCGTCTTGATAACCAGTGTTTTTGAACTGTGCATCCGATAGGTTGGCTATCTCTTCCTTGCTTAGTTGTATTTTTTCTGGAGCTTTGAAGTGTTCTGTCATTTGGGCCTTTTTTTTTTTTTTTTTGGTCTTGGCACATCTGTTACTTAAAGGGGCGGAGCCTTAGGTGTTCACTGGGGCGGGGTGATGCTGGTCGCTGTGCTGTGACGCTGTACAGTGGGGAGGGGCCGAGAGGGAGCAATGGCGCCCACTCCACTCTCCACTGGATTTCAGCCACTCCCTCGGCTACCCACAATCAAATTGGGCCCCTCTGATGCTGGTTCCTGAGTGGGTGGGCTTGTGCACACTCTAGGCCCCTGTGGGTCTCTCCAACGACCCCTCCTGTGAGGCTGGGAGTCTCTCCTGCTGCCGCCCCGTGTTGTCCGGTTTATCTGTGCACGAGTGTGGGGCCGAGGGGTGCTACCCACTGCTCTGCCTGCCGTGGCAGGGTGGGTTCTCCCTGGCAAAGCGGTGGGTTCTCCACCACTCTGAGTCCGGCCCTCTCGGTTATCTGTGCGCGAAAGTGGGGACGTAGGGCCTGCTAGTGGTCAGACTGCCTGCCCAGTTCATCCCACACTCTGCCAGTCTCGGTCCCGCCAAGGCAACTCGAGTCCTCTCCGCCCCGGTGCCCATCTCCGCCCCTCCTACCGGTCTGGATGTATGTTCCTTTTTTATCTACTTGGTGTCGGTCTTTCTTGCCTTTCGATTTTCTGTTAGTTCTGATTGTGCAAGGAGGCGCAGTGTGTCTACCTATGCTGCCATCTTGGTTCTCCAAGACTTCAATTCTTAAGCCAACTAGACGATTATCTTACTAGCCTCTTTTACTGAATATCCCTATTCCAGTTATTTTTCTGGAAATATTCACAGAGAGGAAAAATACTCTAACTCTTTTGAATTGTCTTCTTAAACTCATAAATGGGAATGTATATACACACATATACAAAATAAGTTGCCTTAAGGATCCTTTTTGACCTCTTGTTTAGCTACTAAAGGTATTTCTGATGCTTTTAAGATAGATTCCTTATATATGGAAGGATATACCTGTAAGGTATATGACTCTCAAAAAGACAAATTAATATAAACTAATCTTAACACTCATCTTAGTGATTTGGGACTTATCTATTATGTATCTATTAACACTTGTGCCTAATTTTTGTAGTACCTGGTCCGTATGAGAAGTATACCCAAGACTGTGAAATAAGGGTATATTGGCCTTGTAGAATTAAAGAAATCAACAAAAGATGATGCTCAAGTCCTTTTATAACAATGGTTTTTAACCTTTCTTATACTCCATTGCTTAAATTGATAATTACCATACATCCCTATCAGTTACAGCCGTTTGTTACCACTGTGTCTCCTGGGCTGAAATCAGAATATATGTTGAAGTTTGAAAATGCCCCTTCTCTTAGAGAATATATTCCCTTCTCCAGCAGAGCAGTCAAACATTACCTTACGGAGGTATAATGACTCCCGGGTTCAAGACTTAACTGTAATCAAATTTAACATATTCATTTTTTTTTAAAAAAAGAAGAACAGTTCATTTCAATGCTTCCCCTAAACTCGGGACTCATTTCTCCAGATGCCCGCACGTCACCCCATGTGAGTGTCTAACAGTCATCTATTCTTGAACTTAATATACTGGAAATAGACCCTTAATATTCACCCCCCTCCCCTACCCTCATTGTGTACCAAGAACAAAGAAGAACATGTAACACTTGCCCAAAGTTAATGGATACTAGCTATTAGAAGATACCTGGAGATGAACACAAAGTAGAAAACACAGCATTTTAACCCAACAATGTAAAGTTATATCCTATCTAATTTGAAAAGTGTATACCATGTGTATTAGGTTTAAGGTGGTGTTTTTTTTTTTAATTTACTTTCCTAAATACATTTTCCAGAAAGCACCAAATTAACTGCTACATATTAACAAGTGTAAGTAAGGATTAATGAAATAACAATGTGATGTTATGAGGCATCCCATCACTGGCCAAGCATGTTTAAAGATAATTCCTCCTCTCCACGAAGTTTACTCACCTCTTGCTCATAAATTGTAGCATATTATTCTTTTAACAATCCCAAACTATTCCCTAATTGCTCAAAGTAAAATTCAACACCAACGAACTTGAGCCTTATTTAGGATTCTAATAGAAAATGTATTTCTAAAAACCTTTCCAAGAAGAGGAAAGGGGAAGAAGACTTGCTAAGAAGAAACTGAAAAATAAGCTTAAAACAAAAAACAAAAAGAAAAAAAAGAAGATCAAAGGAAAATTATAGGAGTTTTAGCAAGATAGGAGGTGATGGGCATCAAGGGTCCTCATTAAAATCTTATTAAAGTGTCTCTGTGAATAGCAGTTTACCTACCTAAGATAAAAAGTATTATAAGAATGCCAATTTATTTCAGTAGCTCCACCATTCTTTTAGCATCCCAGATTTAAAACCTTGGAGATACTGTAGTCTTTCACCCTCATTGTTTTCTATATTTCATCAGTCATCATATTCTAATATTTCTTCTTTTAAAATGTCTCCTGTGAATACAAAGCAAAATTCCCAATTTCAAAAAACTACATACAAAAAACAAAGACTGACCATTAAAAAGAACATTTTTCAAAGAATGAAAAATGAGAAATACTCATGATATGCTGAGTCAAAAACAAAACAGAAAATGCCCAATTGCCATAGGGAGAAAAACATATAATCCTAGTTTTATAAAAGGGAAAATATTATCAGCATAAAAACAGATTTGAAAGGAACCACTTTACATGAAAATGGTAACAAGTTGTTCTTCCTGTTTGGGCGGGGGGGGGGGGGGGGGGGGGGGGGGTGGTTATAACTGTTTTTCCCCTGACACTTTCTCTACATTTCCTCAATTTCCTACAATTAACATGCATTATTTTTAAACTCAGAAAAAATGTTATTTAAATAATTGTCCCGTTTTACCACTACTTGTCCATTCTCATGGTCTCATCCTATCTCCTCCAGTTTCTCCCTTCCCCAGGACACTCACAACAAACAGCCTTCTTTCCTCTTGAGGTCTCTGAGCCACCTCCTCCCCAACATGAATATTGTTTGTACTCATGCTCCTAAATTTCATCACACATACTTATCTACAGCACACTGTAGAAACAGAGCTGACCATACAAACAATCATTTTAAACATGCATTTCTCAATCCCGGGACCACTGATGTTTGGGGTAATTATTTCTTATGGAGGGGCTTATCCTATCTTATGATGTTTAGTAGCATTCCTGGCCTCTATCTACTGGATACCAGTAGCACACCCCTCCTCTTGTAACATTGCCAAATGTCCCCTGGGGTGGGGGGCAAAATCATTTCCATCAAGAACCATCCATTTTAAAAGCCTTAAAACTTCCAAAATCCTATCTCTCCCTCCTAATATATATACCTACAGATATATAGCTATATATCTAGATATCTATATCTATATCTAATCTCAAGCATAAATTTCTTTGACATATGTCTTATACAATACTCCTCGTAGTCTTGCCCACATCTTATTTTTCCCAATAGGAACTTTCCACATAGACAAGATTTATCTACTGTTCCCTAGAAAAATTATTTTCATTCTCAATTCCAAGTCTTTGAACAGTCTCACTAAAATTCCCCATTCCTACTTTTCTATTCAATGCCCTATATCCATCCTTCACTTTTCAGTTCTTCACAGAAGCTTTACTGAGTTTCTCAGTTCAGTTCAGCATATACCCACTACACTAACACAGATGTGTGTGTGTGTGTGTCTGTGTGTGTTGATCTCATACCCCAAACAAGACTAACCTCCTTCAAGTTTGTTGCTCAGGCACATTTCTGTTGTTTAGCCACTGGGCTAATACTGTGATGGGCATAGAGGCAATCAAAACCTTGATAACCAATGAATGAATTTAAATGCTCTGCCATTAATAGTGTAAACTGCTGTTTTCTTATTAAATGATTTTGCTTTTGAATCATATTTCTTGTCATGGAGCTGTTAATCATTCCAAGTACAAAGTGACCACTCGATAAGTTTTCAGAATAAAAACAGTATATAGTGACATATTTTCAGGAACACATAAGTTTTGAACTGCTCTCCACACTTTCAGGAAATGATACAAAGGAATTAAAACTATTAACTGAAATACAAACATGAACTTCATGAACTCTATTTATCTCAAAAAACCCAATGGATTTTTTGCTCAGTGCATAAAACTTAAGTATGGTCAACAAGAGCAGACCACTCGATTTCATAGTGTGTGAATATATGTGTACACAAACACACCCTACACATATGTGTATTATACCCCAGTCGAGATTAGTAAATTAAATGAAAGTGCTTTGTGAACTGAAAAGAGTCACATACAAAGGGGGAACAGTAGCATAAACAGTCACAAGCCTTCCTGGGTCCCAACATTATTAGCTTCGTAAACTTACACACAGTACTTAACTTCTCCGTGCCTCAGTTTCCTCCTTGTCAAATGGGGATAATAGTGCCTGTCCCAAAAAAAGCTCTCAAAACAGCGTTTGCAGGGAGAAAACACAAAATAAATAGTAACCATTGTTATTATTGCGATGTTAGCTATTAGCCATGTAAAATCCTCAACGTATAAAGTTCTGATTCAAGTCTGGAGTTGGTTTTACAAAAAGCAGGATAAGCTATTTACAAATTTAAGCTACTATGTGGATTAGTTTCTCAGAATTTTTGCTGGTGCTAAACTGGTGAGTTTTACAGAATTTTTGTTAGATTTTTTTTTTTTTTAATCTGCAACACAACTGACATAGACAACTCTGTTTTCAAGGAACTTTACAAGCCACAAGAAAACAAATCAACTCTTTGTTATCTCCATAATTTAAGCCAAATTTAAGAGGGCAGTAAAAGCCTAGGTAGTTACTGAAAACTTTTCAGAAAATACAATGAGGTTTTTTAAGTTGTAATCAGCAATTCTTATGCAGTAATGTCAAGTTTTCGTCCTGCTAAACAAAAGCTTATCTGTCAGGAAGCCAAGAAGCCCTCGGAAAATAAGGAAATTCCGAGGCCGGGCCTAGTCGGCTCTCGCGAAAACCTGTCCCCAAACAGGTCGCCTCACTCGTAGCGTCCTTCCCCCTCCCCGGGGTGCAGACGTCGGCTCCACCCGAAGATAAGTGTGTGACAGCAGGTTCCGTCCACGCCTCTCCGGGCCCGGACCCCTCGCGCCCTCCCACGCCTCCAGCGCCCGCAAACCAGGCCTCCCTCGCCGCGGCTGGGCAGGGGGTTTCACCCCGGAAACCGCGGCCTCGCCACCCTGCTCCCCGACCCGACATCCCCGCGGCGGCCCGAGCCCAGGTCCCCGTGGGGCCTGCAGGTGGGCCCAGGGCACTGCCAGGCCGGAGAAGTCCTGCGCCGGCAAAGCAGCCGCGGACGCGGGGATCGCACGGGCCCGGCCGTCACTTACCCGCGCCTCATGGTATTCTGGCACCTCAACCCAGCTCCGGCGCAGACGAACTGCGCCGGGAAGCCTAGAGAGTCTCTCCGCTCCGGGGCAGAGACCCTCTCAGAGCCATTCAAACGCGGCCGCACGCACGGCCTGCCGGGATTGCTCCCACTTGGGCATTTCACAGGCTCCGCCCAACGTTGGCTCCGCCCCTCTCGAGTCGCTACAGTGGGAGGGGAAAGAGGACGTGTGACCACAGTGCCCTCTCGTGGGCACAGATAGGCACATTAGTCAAGCGATTATGCGGTATTACTGCTCTAGGAATTGAGGGTAGTAAAAGTGAAAGAATGACCCTGAGCTAATGACAATCTAGTAGGGCAGGTAGTACCTTAAGTGTTGCACCAGGAGGTTCAAACAACTGCTTTAAAAATACAGTGCAGCGAGAGAATTATTCACTCTTACTTGCACTAAGGCACTAAGTGCCTTAGTGTCTTAAATGCACTAAGGCAAAGTATTTGAAAACATGGACTCTGGAACTATGTGACATTGGGTAAGTCATATAAATTCCTGTGTGCTTTGGTTTCCCCATCTGTAAAATGGGGATAATAATAGTAGCTGCCTCATTATTGTGAGTTGTAAATGAGTTAAAACTTATAAAATGCTTAGAGGAATGTATCTGGCACATGGTAAGCACTATATAATTGTTAGCTTTTTTTGTTGTTGTTCCTAACATGTGCCAGACTCTGTCAGACTCGTAAGAACACAAGAAATATGTATGATGCATACCCTGTCCCCAGGAAGCAGGCTCAGCCTCTTTGGTACACTCAAGTATGAGGTTAAATTTGATCAGTCCCTGACATGCTTTTAATTACTGAGGGTAATTCTCTTTATCTCAGTGCAGACAGAGTCTTCCCATTTTCGAAGTGAAGCCACTGATCAAGGTTAACCAAATTGTGACAGGAGCAAGTTTGTCTTTGGTTGGCCTCTAACCCCTTGCAGAAGCCAATCAAGTAGTACATTTGATGGAAACTTTCCTCACTGCAAGACTCACTGCAAGACTACATCCTTTGATTCACCTTTTTAAGGCACTCCTTATCTCAGAACTCTCCAGGGCTTGCCTAAGAAACAAGTTGGTTAAGTTTGGTACAACAATATTTTTGAGGGTCTATTATATGCCACGCTGACCTTGTACTAGGTACTTGTAGTCTGCAGGAACTCACAGTGGCTTAGGCAAGCAGGGAAAGGGGTCATTCCAATACACTGTGGTGAGTGCAATGATAAAAGTGTATATTCTAAATGCTGTGGGAGTTCAGAGCAATGGGTGGCCTGGCAGATAATTAGAGCTAAGATGTCATTAGGTGAAAATAACAATGTATTTTTCCTCCCTAGTAACAGGGTTCTTACTTACTGCAAAAAATTAAGTAATGGTGAAAATTTTGGACACTACTTTAGGTCTGTGGGAGAAATATTTTTAGGATATGTTTTGCATAAGCAATGTCTATGAAAGACTGTCGATAAACCACATGAAAGAAGGCACATGCCTATGTATGGGGCCACACCTATTAACAGGTGGTAATGTTGAGAGAGTCCAGCAGCGTGAGTGAAGGAAGCAGCGTGAGTGAAGGAAGCACTGGGTTCTAGATGTGCGCAACTTGGAACATTCCTGCGTATGACTTCAACTAAGTAGGTGTGCTGTTTTAAAGAAAATAAAAGTCAACACACATGGGTGAAGTCACTTTCTCTCAAGCTATTTCTTCATCACCATCATCATAAACAGGAATTTCTTGATGACCCACTACGCAAAAGACATTGTATTGGGCCTTCATCAGAAGAAGGTGGGAAAAGTGTAAGACAGTACTTACCCTCAAGGAATACTGGATGATGAGGTAAGGCAAATAATGGGAGTCCTGAGACTCAGGAAATCTGCTGTGTTAACATAGAAGTATCTCTGCTAAAATAAGACCTCAGGTGAACTGAAGGCCAGAGGAGAATCCTGATGTTCTCACCTCTAGAGCTTCTGAGAGCATGATGTCTGTCTCAGGCAGGTTCATCTCAAGCCTCAGGCTTTAAGGATTACCCCAGTGAATGAGCTGCCCTGGCCCACAGGGCTCAGGTGACTGCCAAGTGTCAACATAATTTAAGGTAAAAAATTTAAAAGTGGCTTTCTTATATTGCTACTTTTGAAATATATACCATTTTAGTTATGAAAATGTATGTCAATTTTCTTGCTTTTTTTTTTTCAATTTTCTTTATTAAACTTTCAGTCAATAAAGTTGAATTTTTCCCCTTGGAGTTCAGTCGAGTTTTCTTTTTAAATCCTCACCTGAGGATATGTTTATTGATTTGAGAGTGAGAGAGAAGAGGAGAGGAGAGGGAGAGAGAGAAAGAAAGAGGGAAAGAGAGAGAAACATCGATGTGAGAGAAATATCAGTTGGTTGCCTCCCTCTGTGCCCCAACTCGGGATCAAACTTGCATCCTAGGTATGTGCACTGATAGGGAATTGAACCCAGGGCCTTTTGGTGTACAGGACCAACTGAACCACCTGAGCCACCCAGCCACCCTGGCTGGGCAAGTTTATATACATATAAAATAAAATTTTTACATATGTGTGTGTGCATATATATATAAAGATTTTATTTTTAGACAGAGGGAAAGGGAGGGAGAAAGAGTGAGAGAAACATCAATGTGAGGTTGCCTCTTGCGCACCCCCTACTGGGGAGCTGGCCCACAACCTAGGCATGTGCCCTGACTGGGAATCAAACCAACAGCCCTGTGGTTCGCAGGCTGGTGCTCAATCCACTGAGCCACACCAGCCAGGGCAAGTTTTTAAATATTTTTTGATGGATAAAAAAGTGCAGCCCAAACATATTTTTATTATCCCTGCACCAGTCCTTACACACAGAAACGTGATTCACTGCTACACCTCACAGTAGACAGTCTCTGAGGGACCTTAACCCTGGAGCCATTCCCTCATTCCTTTCTTCTTGCTACCTTAAACAGTCCTTCCCTCTGACTGAAAGGCAGCTGAGTTTAGCTTTTCTGTCCCATACCCTGTCTCTTTAGGGGTAGGGGCATCACTCAGGGATGGTGTATAGAGTAACCCTAACCATAAACACCATAACCATAAACCATAAACATGAGAAAAGAACTCTCGAGCAAAGTCACACAGACATTTCTTGGAGAGTAAGGGGAGGGATCTTGGAGGGAGGTTCGAGCTAGGCCTGACGAGCCAGACAGGATTTTGTCAGACTCAGTATTCTAACCAGTGGGGAAAGTGCAGAGTAAGTTCCAGGACCACTGTCTACCCTGACTGCACTGGAATGGGAAGAGCTCTGGGGAGTAGCAGAGTGAAGACTGAAAAGGCACATAGTCATCTGACAGATTGTAAAGATCTGAAATAATCAAGTAAAGGTGTTTGGGAAGGAAAAAAAAATTAAGAGTCCTTGAAAATCTATTACTCATGGATAAGCACTGTTTCCTTTTGAAAATATATTTTCTCAGGCATTTTACTGTGCAAATGACTATATTTAAGAACATAAATGAGATAATATCCTACTTATAACTTTGTAAGCTCCTTTTCTATAATAAATATATTATGTAGGTCAATCCATGCCAGTCAGTGTAAATACACATAATAAAAATGGCAGTTGAAACTTAAAAAAACAAATGGCATAGGCATTGAGCAGGGAAGTGATAGAGTTAATCAGGAGTTTAGAAGGATTAATCTCTCATGGGGATGCAAGATGGCTAGTGGGAGGAAGGGAGGACTGATGGCAAGGACCTTAGGGATCAAAGTGTTACAATTCAGGCTGAAGGTTCAGGGAGCCACAGCATTTACTGAGGTGTATGTCATTCTCATCAGCTCAGACTGAGGCCAGACTGAGGACAGACCTCAGTCTTCAGGAGACCTAAAGACAGCAAGAGCTCATCCATTCCATAAGTAACTACATCCACTGTTCAGCATCAGTGCCTTTGGAAAGTTCCAGGAAGTTGATTTTGGCAGTAAAGGTGAGAAGTTGATCCCTTTTTTTCTTCTCTTCCCTTCCCCACCTTCCTATGCTAACTGTGGAAGGAAGTAATTAATGGCGGTAGGGGTAGGGAACATTTCAGATAAGGCCGTAGCAATGGAAATGAGCAAATCTCACTGCTAGTTTACAAGATTCATGATTTCTAAAACACCACCACAGTACTGATGCCCTCCTTGGTGGCAGAAGCAGCTGTTGTTGTTTTTTTTTCTAATATGTAAATAGTTTTTTTAAATTATAAAAAATAATACAAGCTGGTGGTAAAATAAAAATAAAGCAATACAGAAACATATGTAAATAAAAAGTAAAGACCTCCTTGTAATTAATGTCTTTTCAACAGTCTCCCACATTGTACCAGAAATAACTTTTATTATCGAGTGGATGAATCTTTCTATACATTTGTAAATATATATATACACACAAATATATATAATGGGGTCACAGTGCACATGTTGTCATGTAACTCAGTTTTATTCTCATTTCACAAATACTATATCATGGACAGATTTCCATGCCAATCTATATACTGTATGTTTTTCAACAGAAGCAGCAGTTTTGCTTGGGTTTTTTGTGGCCTGGAAGGTAGGAGTTGGTGGGGAGTGTTGGGTGGTAGGGGATCCTCCTGTTAAAACAATTTGTTCCTGATGCAGCTCTGTTACATATCAACAACTGAAATGCAGGTGGCAATATTTGGTATTTATAGATCTTCTATTCCGAATCCCCAGAGAACATTCCCCTTCCCCCAGGTAGATTACCTACAATTAGCATACACTCACAAAGTGGAAGATGGTACAGAGCAGCATGTTAGAGTGAAAAGAATACTAGCTTTGGAGCAAGGCTCACCACTATTGGAAGCCTAGACCAAGGCCTTTGGGCTCTTCTCTCAGGGGATGCTGGAAAATAAGATAACCTGCATAAAACACTACACTAGTACCTAGCACAGTGATTTTGTCTTTCTCTGCAAAATATTCCCAATCCCTAGCTATATCTATTCAGAGCTTTTTTCTCCCAAGATAGAGAACACAATGGGTTGGCTGATGACTTGGAAAAAAATTATCCTGAGCTGGAAAATTCAGGACTAGCTCCCAAAGCGGGGGCAATGCTGGGGAGACAGACTCACCATGATACTGATGGCCTAGAAATCAGCACAGGGTATCTGAAAGGTACAGCCATACCCAAAATAAGCCTCATCATGCAGTTGCTTAGGGGGTTCAATACTACTGGGGCATCTTAACAAGCAGGGTTAGTGAAGAGGAGTTCAAGGGCAGGGGGAAGACAGGAAGGAAATGAAATGGGGAGGTCAACGATTATTAAAAGCAGGATAATGTCCTTGGGAAGGGGTCTTAAAGGTACAAAGCCTCAAGAGATGGGAGCAGTAGAAACATTATCAACTAGATCCGCTTCAAGGCGAAACTACTCTTGCAATAACAAAATTCAGTCTGAACCTAAGTTAGCTTGAGTTCTTACCCAAAATTAGCTGTGTTCTTCAGAACACTAGTTATACAAGATGTTGATAGTTTGAATAAAAAAAAGAAGAGAAAAAAGAAAAGGCTTCCTTGGCCACAGAACTTTGATAACTGCTAGATTAACACATGTCTTTTTACTATATATTACTCCCAGAGCCTTTAAAATACTAACATTAACTGTATCTAAAAGCAAGATTTATCTAGTACACACATATTCTAAACAATTACTCTTATCTAAAAAGAGAAGCAGGACTAGTCACAGTCTTGGGGAAAGGGATGTGGCTCCATCTGCAGGCTGGGTGAAGAAAGGGGTGGAGATTGGGTCAGGGTGGAGCCTCATGATCACTGCCAGAGCTGTAGAAAAGCAACAGAGCCTGAACACCTGGCAGAGCTGTTAAGAGACGAACAAACAACAAAAGAACCGCACCTGAAATAAAAATTTACTCATACTTTTTTCTTTGCCTTTTTAAAAAATATTTTATTTATTTATCTTTAGAGAGAGGGTATTAGGAACAGTCCTGCCTGGTTTTAGAAGCTGTAACCCCCCATGGCTAAGGCTGAGTCAGAGACCTTGGGACCATAAGCCACCTAGGAGACAAAGCTTATCTCCCTGGCAGGGGCGCCACCTCTGCCCACTTTACTTTACCCTGCTTGGCCCTGAGCCTGACCAGTTAGCCAATGACAGGTAAGATTCCTCAACGGAGGGACAACCTAAGACACGCATGGTCATGAAGAGGCCCTCAGGGAAGGACTTGGGGGCTATAGAAAAAGGGGGTGGTGGACCCTCGCCCCTCGGCTTTGACATAGCCTGAGTCCTCATTCTGTCTGCAAGAAGTCTCCTAATCTCTTGGCTGCCTTATTTCCCCTGCCTGACTTAAGCCTGAAACAATGACAGAGGGTGGTGCAGTCCTGTGCTGCAAAGGGCGGATTCCCTGCGGTGACCCAGGCCTAAGAAAGAATACATAAAACCCTGTGAAACCTGCTTTGCTAAGAATGTCCTCAATTTTCTGATAAGGGTCCAAGCATGAAATGAGTTTGTTCCCCAAAGTTTTATAGCCCTTTAGCTAACTGACCCTGACTCAGAATTCTTTGTAAGCCCTCAGAGTTCTTTGTATGTTATCTATTGTTTGATCCTTACTGCCTGACAATGATTGATGAGCTTTACCTGTATTTCTGTGCAAAATGAACCCAATAAAAGCCCACTGAGGAAAAGGCTCTTGGTCCTTCTCCTTTGAGAGATTGGCCACCTTTCCTCCCCAAGCAGATCTTGTCTTGGTAGACTTATTTTCATCCACGGCAGACGGGGCGCTCTGCGGGCAAGGAGGGAGAGAAATATCAATGTGTGGTTGCCTCTTGCATGCCCCCAACTGGGGACCTGGACCTCAACCCAGGCACGTGCCCTGACTGGGAATCGAACCAGGGACTCTTTTGTTCGCAGGCTGGTGCTCAAGCCACTGAACCACACCAGCCAGGCCTTTGCTTTGCCTTTTTTTAAAAATAAAAATATCGATCTTCATGAAATATTGTGTTATAAAACAGTATGCTAAATAAGTCTAAATATAAATCAAAACCACCTGGAAGAGTTGAAATCAAAATTCCTGGAAAAACTTTATGGGGGGCACAACAGGGTTTTTCTTTTTACTTGTGTTTTATTGTATTTTCCATTTTATACAATAAATGTCCTTCTTTTGTAATTAAACCAAATTTTAAAGATCACTTTATTAAAGCAATCAATCATAGCAATTAGGAAATTAAACTTTTCATACATATATTTGGAAGTTTAGGATTTGACTTGGCAACTTTTATTACTACTTATTTCCCACTTAAGGTAAGGTAACCCTGATTAGCTTCATTCATTTGTATGGAACCTTTTTCAGATACTTGTACTATTTTATTAGGGACACTGTAACAAAGTACTAGAAACTAGTTGGCTTAAAACAACAGGAATACAGTCTCTCTTACTTCTGCAGGCTAGAAGACCAAAATCAAGGTGTTGGTAGGGCCATGCTCTCTTTCTGCAGGCTCTAGGGGGGAATCTTTCCTTGCCTCTTCCTAGCTGCTGGTGGCTCTGGCAATTGTTAGTTTATAGCTGCATCCCTGCTGTCTCTGCCTCCCTGCATTGTCACATGGACTTCTCTGTGCATTTGTGTCTTTCCTCTTTTTATGAGGATACTAGTCATTGGATTTAGGACCTATCATAATCTACTTCATGTTAACTAATTACATCTGCAAAGACCCTATTTCCAAATAAAGTCACATGGTTCTCGGTGGATATACATTTTTGGGAGACACTATTCAAATTACTATAATAAATGATTTAGTCCACAAACCCTTCAAAATATAAATTAGCATATTTTGGAGGGCCTTCTTGAACATTTCAACATTGTAACTGTATAACCTCTATGGTAAGCAATCCTAATTGTATGACTCTCCTACAGAACTGTGTTGACAAGCTACCCAGGGATGTTCACAGTAACATTTTTTATAGTAGTGACAAGTGGAACAACCTAAATATCCATCAATTGTGGACTAGTTAACTGAATTATCATACACACATGCCACGTATACTCCGTAGCCTTTAAAAAGTATGAGGTAGATCCGAGTGACAGATGTGGAAGACACCCAAGATAGACTAAGTGAAAAAAACAAGTCAGTGGACAGTGTTTAGTATGTTTCCATTTACAAAATAAGCTCCTACAAATTAAACAACCCTACATTTACATATATGTTTTAAGGTATGACTTAGTCTTTCAACTACCAAAAGTTACTTAATATTCTCCTTCAATTCTTCTGAATCCAACTTCATCCTCGCATTAGTCTGCTCAGGCTGCCGTAACAAAATACCATAGAATCGATGGCTTAAAAACAGAAATTTATTTTCTTACAGTTCTGGAGGCTAGGAAGTATAGGATCAAGGTTCTGGCTGATTTGGCCCCTGGTGACAGGTGTCTTCCTGGCTTGAGGACAGCTACCTTCTCGTTGTATGTCTTAACTGGCTTAGTGAGAGAGCAAGCTCTTGTGTCTCTTTCTTTTATAGTGACCTTTACATTTCATTTTTCAACTACAGTTTATATTCAATATTATGTATCAGTTACAGGTATACAGAATAATGGTTAGACAGTAACATACTTTTTTGTGTCTCTTCATATAAGAACACAAATCCTATTCTGAGAGCCCCATCTTCATGGCCTCATGGAGCCCTAAGCACCTCCCAAAGGCCGCATCTCCAAATACTAATACACTGGGGGTTAGGGCCTCAACATAAAAATTTTGGGAGGACAAGTCCACAAAAATTCTCCAAACAAACAAACAAAAATAACCAGGCTATAAAGCAATGCTTTATACCTGAACCAACTGAGGCTTTTAAAAATTAGCACATAGGAAAAAATGCCACAAAGGACCTGGATTGGTCATTCAGATACTTGATGCAGGGACAGCTTAGACCTCTTCCAAGATAGCTGAGATAATTACCAGAATGAATTCAGAGTAACCAAGCTTGAAGAAACATGTTAGCCCATCAGTAATATATCATTGTGACTCATGCTATGGTTCATCCTTGTTCTTTAATGGGATCTGTGGGAATGACAATGCTCCCAGCTTCCTAAGCACGTGCTGGAGGGAAGTGCTCGAATGGGAACTTGTTAAAATATGAATTGCACAACAGTTCTCCCAAAACAAAATAAAGTTAATTGCTAAGGAAGAATGGTATTATTACTAACCAACATCTTCTCCCAGCACCTTACTGGTTCATATCACTGCTGATAGGGTGACGTGACACTGCAGAGCCATGAACCAGAAATTGAAAAGGAAAAAATTATAATCCACCTACAAATGATTCAGAAATCCAATGGTAACTAGCAAGGTATGATCTTACAAAGAAAAAATTTTTTTTTCACTCAAGAGGTTTGAAAATGCAAACAGACAAAATGGATGAAAAATTTCCCCTTGTTAGGCTCCCATTACTGACATGGAATAAATTGCATCATGAATAAAATAGTGTAAGATGGTCCTTTTTCAAAAGGAATGATGATAGTTAAATCTCAGTTATTACACAAATAACTGAGATTTTCACTGGAGGCCTATTTTACTGAAGCTGTCTGTCAAAAGGCTTAAAAGCTTTTAGAGAACTCTACCCAGTGAGGATAGTTGAATGGAATTATTATAGACATTGTTAAATGGCATAGACTCAAAACTTAAAACATATGTATAAAAGAGCTCTCTCTTTTTTTTCCTTTAGAGGAATCTAGTCTTGCAAATCGGGTTGTTTGAAAAGAAAATTTCCTTGTTCAAATTTCAATCCAAATGCAACTATTATGAAGAGAATGGCATGAAGTATTAGAACTAGTCAGCTTCTTAGACTTGTAAAAAGAGGTGTGTGTGTCTGGGGGGAGGTGTCAGATACAAAAACAATTACAAAAACTGTATAGGTGGCAGAAATTATAAAAGTCAAATAAGACAATTGTTATGACCTACAGAATCCTGATGTGCCTTCTCACAATTTCTTTAATTAAAATATTTGTTCAAAGGCACAAAGTAAGCCAAGTTTAACATTTATTTTCAATGTTATAATGTTTTCAATTTATATTTAACAACTTCAGTATTTGCATTATTTTCTAATTCAAGTTTAATACAGTGGGAGGCATATGGGAGGCTCTCAAAAGCCAATTGTTTGCTTAAATTACTTTGTGAAATTCAAACCTTGTTATTTTTAAAGTAACAAAATGCTCTGGTCAGTGGTTCTCAGTTCTTGCTGCACAGTTGCATCACCTGGAGAACTATAAAAAAAATCCTGATGCTCATGTTCCACCTTATGCAAATAATTAGAATCACTGGAAGTGTGGCCCCGGCATCAGTACTTTTTAAGAGCTCCCAAGGTGTCTCTTGTGAATCCAGGACAGAGAACCACTAAACTTCTAGGTTTAGAATCATGTCATGTTATAACTAGGGTGAAGAAAGGGTGAAATGCATAAAGGGGGCCATGGTATGGTGACAGATGGAAACCTGATTTTGGGTGGCAAGCACACTATAGTGTATATAGATACTGAATTATAACGTTGTACACCTGAAACTTAAGTTATTAACCAATGGGAAAAAATTATATTTTTCTTTCTTTTTAAATTTTAATCAAGATATAATTGGCATATAATATTGAATTAGTTTTAGGTGTACAACTTAATGATTTGATATATAACTGCTATATACAGGGTGGGGCAAAAGTAGTTTACAGTTGTTCATACGGAAAATACATTAAGAAATAATAATACAACAATGAGCTGTGTTTTGTGTATTTATAACTGTAAACCTACTTTTGCCCCACCCTGTACATATATTTACCACATGAAATTTAGTTAACATCCATCACCACACATGGTAAAATTTAAAAAAACATTTAGCCCTGGCCAGGTAGCTTAGTTGATTAGAGCAGCATCCCCATATACCAAGTTGTGGGTTCAATCCTCAGTCAGGGAACATACAAGATCAACCAATGAATGCCCAACTAAGTGGAACAGCAAATTGATGTCTCTCTCTCAATCAATCAATAAAAAAAAATTTAAAAATTAATACTTTTTCTAAATCTAAAATTGGTACCTGCCCCGGCTGGTGTGGCTCAGTTGGTTGGAGTGTCATCCCATGGACCGAACTGCTATGGGTTCAATTCCCAGCTGGTGCACATGCTTGTGTAGTAAGTTTGATCCCCAGTTGGGGCCTGTACAGGAGGCAACTGATCAATGTTTCCCTCCCTCCCTTTCCCTCTCTCTAAAAATAAGTAAAATCTTTAAAAAACAAAAAAAGTGATCTGAAATCTTATTACTCCTTTATGTATTTGAGTCTTTTTTTTTATTTCTGCATTTGTATTTTTTTAACATTTTATTATTTTTTTAAAGATCTTATTTATTTTTATTTTTAGAAACAGTGGAAGGGAAGGAGAAAGAGAGGGAGAGAAACATCAATGTGTGGTTGCCTCTTGCACGCCCCACACTGGAGGCCTGGCCTGCAACCCAGGCATGTGCCCTGACTGGGAACCAAACTGGCGACTCTTTGGTTCACAGCCCGTGCTCAATCCAATGAGCTACACCAGCCAGGGATGAGTCTTTTTTCTATGAATGTATATGAAATAATATGCAAAATTTGTAAAGATATACATTTTAGAACTAGAAGGTAGCCTTAGAAGTCATCTAGTTAGTATAAGTCCCTCATTTTATAGATGAAATTAAGGCCAAGAGAGTTCCAAACTCAAAGTGACTAAGGTAGTTCATTTGGAGTCAGGATTAGAATCTAGGTTTCCCTTCATTTTTCTTGCAAAACAAAATTTGTACAAAAACTGGAATCCTCAAAAGTTTAATTCCAAGTTAAAACTCCATTTCCATAAAGATTATTTCTAATGATATTATAATTTTTTTTAAAGCAGTATTATAGAGTTCATTCATCTTTCTCCTGAATTGTAGCATACAGCAAGTGTTCCATGGAACCTTGATTCCATTGGACATTAACAGATGTGGTAAGAAAAGAGGATTCTTATTTAAGTATTTGGGAAGCAAAATTAAAGAAGATAATTTAATGATTCTACCGAACCATTTCTTGTGATTTTAATATTATACTAATAGCACTGAGAATATCTGGGCTGTATGTGCAGGATGCAATGTGCAGTATTTGACCTTGGAACCCTTCCTCAGTTCTGTCCCCTTCATGTTCTCTGGAATACGTTTTAGCAAATAACACTATGAGGACTCCCAGGATAAAGGAATAAAAGACTGGAATACTCTATTGAGGCCAAAGCAACTTTAATTCAGGTATGGTTACATTTTTTTTAAGAGGTAGGGAAGTACTTTAAAAGGGAAGGAATACAGCCCTGGCCACATTATCAGTTGGTTAGAGTGTCATCCCCATATGCCAAGGTTGTGGGTTTGATGGCCGGTCAGGGCACATACAAGAATCAATCAATGAATGCATAAATAAGTGGGACAAATCGATGTTTCTATCTCTCTCTCTCTTCTTTCCTCTCCATTTCTAAAAATCAATTTAAAAAAAGGAAAGGAACATGATTCAAATGACTAACAATGTTTTAAAATCAGACAAAACTGCACGAAAATCAGACAAATAGCTTGAAAATCAAAGTTGCATGAAAATCATTACCAGAATATATAACATTTTTATATATTCCCTCCTTTCTAATTTTTATGTTTTATTTTACGTAATGTACTTATAGTATACTTTCAATTAATTTACTCACACTCACTAAACATTTATCAGTATTTTATGTGTACAAGGCAATAGCCCGTGGAATCAAAGACAATTAACATATAGTTTCTACCCTCAAGGAATTTAGGGTAGGGTGTCAGGGTTGGTAGAGATAAATGATCAGAGGATATCAATAAACAATGCAATGTTGTGGGTGCTATTCTGCAAAAAATAGTGGGACAGAGGAAAGCCTAAGGGCCAAGGCCTATGTGAAACTTTAGATGAATCTCAAAGGTTCATTCAAGACTACACAATCAAGGCAGGAAAGTAAAAAGAAGAAAAGCAATCTACAAACTGGGTCTTCTTACCATCAGATAGGCATTCATACATTAAAGAATCGACTGGAAGATGAAATATCTTTTTCATACTTGCCTTGTTCATGCAGTCCTCTATGAACACGTAATATTGGGTTGGTCAAAATTTCCTCTAGTTTTTACTGTATGATGGCTCTAGTTGTGCTAGCTGTCTTAAACTTCATTCAAAACAATTTTGTTAGGCTGTATTGTCACAGCTGTCATATCAGCGTGCACTTAAACATCAAAATTGGTGAATTTTTGTGTAGCCATTTTAACATTGAAGATGGAAGAACTTATGCAACATTTTTGGCATATTATACTTTATTATTTCAAGAAAGGTAAAAATGCAACTGAAACAACAAAAAAAAAGGATCTGTTAAGTGTATGGAGAAGGCGCTGTGACTGAACGAACGTGTCAAAAGTGGTTTGAGAAGTTTCTTGGTACTATTGACATTTTGGCCAAATTATTCCTTGCTGTGGGGCTGTCTTATGCATTGGAAGACATTTAGCAGCTCCCCTGGCCTCTACCCACAAGAAGCCAATAGCAGGAGACAGCTGACATATTCAAAATACACCAATCAATGGTTATTGGTGAAAATGAAAAATGTATCTTTTATTTTATGGAAAAGACTAAACAGACTTTTTGGCCAACACGGTATTTCTAAAATCAGAAAACAAAGTGGGGGTGGTAAT
The DNA here is from genome assembly GCF_022682495.2 of Desmodus rotundus. NCBI lineage: Eukaryota > Metazoa > Chordata > Mammalia > Chiroptera > Phyllostomidae > Desmodus > Desmodus rotundus. Next base: position 67,288,077 of record NC_071393.1, on the reverse strand, counting down.
CTTCAGTGTCTGCATATCACCACCATCTTTGAGAGTCCAAACTCTTTAGTTGGCCAAAAAAGCTCTTTTCAACCTTAACCTGAGCCTCTGTCACAGCACTCCTTCCCCTGGCCCTCCACCCCAGCTGTATTGAATAATGTGGAGATCAAAGTAATACAAATTTTAAAATAATATGGTACCATTTTCAAACTGGCAATTAAGTTGTTTTTATAATTTTATACCTGGCGTAATGTAAATTGGTGCAATTTTCCTAGCAGGCATTTTAAATGAAAATTCCCTTAAAATGTGCACACTCGGATCCAGCAATTGCAGTTCTAGTATTTTAACTTAAGGAAATAAGAAAAAGCAAAACAGAAAAACAACTTAAATATCCAATAGGTTCAATTATGAGATAGGTGTACAACGAAATACAAAACCCAATCAATACTACAGGAGCTACTATAAAGGACACATGGACAAAATCAAGGGGGAGGGTGGAAGTGGGGGAGGGAGGTGGGTTTGGCTGGGGTGGGGTGGAGGGATGGGAAGAAAATGCAGACAACTGTAATTGAATAACAATAAAAATTTTAAAAAAATACCCAATCAATACGAATAATATCGTAGATTATTTGACATTAAAAAATACATCATGCATATGTGGCGAGCACACCACGTAACCTAACAACAAACCTTTAAAGTAGGTAGATTATCCACATTTTACGTTTGAAGAGGTTTGAAACATACACAATTTAACTTGCACAAGGTAAAACAAGTACTGAATCCGGGAATCAAAAGGAGGCCGGCCACCCGAATCTCGAGCCCACGAATCTTTCCATGTCCACACTGCCCCCTAGCTTTTGTGCAGATCTGGGATATAACTATCTATCTTGCAGCATTACTGTGAAAAATAATAAACACAAAGCTCCTGGAACACAGTGGACATTCAATACTCGGAAGCTACTAAATAACTCAGGGTCACACAATCCGTGGTGAAACCAGGATTTAAAGCGAGATTTGAATCTTGTAGTTCACCGGAGAGCGTAGAACTCCAGCTTTTCTTGGCATCAACTCCTAAAGCAAAGTAAGCACGGACCGCCCCTCTGCCCGGTAGAGTGCACCTCAGAGGTCAGGGACACAAGACCGGTCTCTGTAGAAAGGAGGGAACGCGCCGGAGCCGCTTTAGGAAGATTTTAGTTCCGTCAGCTTTTCTCAACGGTCACCACGCCCTCTCCGCTGAACCGACCTCCAATTTCCGGAAGTGGCGTATACCCTCACGCGCCGGAAGTGTATTTGCGGACTGCGGTCTACTTGTTGCGGACGCTGGTGGACCTGAGGCTCCGCTACGCCTTAGATTAAGGATCTTAGCTGTTTTGGTAGGCATCCTTTGCCATGACGGCTCAGGGGAGCCTGGTGGCCAACCGAGGCCGACGCTTCAAGTGGGCCATTGAGCTGAGCGCGCCTGGAGGAGGCAGCAGGTGAGGAGCCTTTCCCCCGGAGGCTTGGAACTTGGTAGGATGGGTGGCAGAAAGACGACTTCTGGGGAGCTAGCGGCTTCTCTGCCGTGGAGGTTTTTGTGGCCTAAGGATGTTTGTTACTGTCTTCCCAGTAGCAGGGGCCTCACCAACCCACAGGAGGGCTTGCTTTAATCAGGGTAGAGGTGCAATTGAAGGTCTTTACTCCTGTGAGTAGAACAGGGAATGTGGGATATGAAGTGTGGGAGTCTGCAACCCTGGTTTCTTGGTTGGTTCTTTAGGGGCCGAAGTGAACGGGGCGGTGGCCAGGGAGACTCGCTGTACCCAGTCGGTTACTTGGATAAGCAAGTGCCTGATACTAGCGTGCAAGAGACAGACCGGATCCTGGTGGAGAAGGTACAGAGGTATAGATGTCACCGTAGTCTCTGGGCTAGTCCTGACCTACACACCCACCTTTCTGTCCCAGACAGCATATGAATATCTTACTGTAGATGCCCTTTATCCTGAATATTTGGTAGCTCAACTGCTTGAGATTAGTGTTACAGTAGTTTACAAATCAGCTGCAAAAGTGCTTAATAATTGGAAAAAGGACGTTTGGAACATAAGGCATAAGAAAGTAGGTTAAAAATTATCTATTGATGGCAATGCCTTCCAGTTGAAGTCATCCTTTTCTACTCTAATTTCCTTACACGACACAACCAATCTGTCAGGATATTCTGTTGGCTTTACATTAAAAATAGATTCAAAATCTTACTACTTATTACCTTCATCTATCATCCTGGTTTAAGCCACTACCATCCTTCACCCAAATGTATACAATAGACTAAAAAATCAATTCTCTTGAGTTATAGTTCATGTACAATAAACTGCATTCATTTAAATTATGGTTTCTCAACCTCAGCACTATTGACATTTGGGGTTGAATAATTCTTCATTGTGGGGGCTATACTGTGCATTGTATGATGTTTAGCAGCATCCTCGGCCTCTATTAGATGCCACCAGTGCCCTTCCCTATTTGAAATAAAGATGTCTCTAACATTACCAAATGTCTTTAGGGAGGCAAATTGCCCTCCGTTGATTTTTAAACAGTACAATCTGATGAGCTTTAGTAGTAGTGTAGCACCATGAAACCACCACAGTCTTGAAAAGAGAATATTTGCTTTATCTCCACAGGATTCCTTGTGGCTCTCTGCATTAGACTTCTAACTGGTCTCAAAATACTTCCACCTTACCCCCTGTAGTCAATTCCCAGCACAGCAGCATTATCCTTTTTTTTTTTTTTTTAAATTCTCACCCAAGGACATGCTTATTGATTTTAGAGAGAGGGGAAGGGAGTGAGAGAGAGTGGGAGAAACACATTGATGTGAGAGAGAAACACCGATCAGCTGCCTCTTGTACACACCCTGACAAGTACCGAACGTTACCTAGGCATGTGCCCCGACCAGGAATCGAACCCTCGACCCCTCAGTTTATGGGATGATGCTCCAACCAGCTGAGCCACACTGTACAGGTTGCCAGTAGGATCCTTTTAAAACATGAGCCAGATCATTTCTACTCAAAACCCTTCTGTAGCTCATTTCACTTAGTGTAAAAACCAAAGTCTTTATAATGTTCTACATAATTATACATTGGTCAGGCCCCTTGTAACATCTTTGACTTCATCTCCTACCACCTTCCCCTTTGTTCACTGCAGTCTGGTCAGATTGGCCTCCTTGCTAGTCCTTAAATATGCCCGGCAAACTCCCATCTCAGGCTTTTTGTATTTGTTCTTCCCTCTTCCTGGAGTACTCTTCCCTCAGCTACCTTTATGATTTGCTCTCTCACCTCAAATGTTACCTTCAAATGAAGCCTACCCTCATGGCACGCCCTATCCTGTTTTCCCACTTTGTTTCTCCATGCATTCATACATATGATAGTTTCCTTATTTTACTACCTATTTTTTCATTCTTGTAAGCTCCATGAGAGCATGATTTTGTCTCCCAAGTGCCTAGAACAGTGCTTGCACTTTCTTTTCCCTCAGCCTTACTATTATTGTTCAATACTAAATGATCTTTGTTCATGAAATTCAAGTGATTTTCACGTGAAATGTTATTTTTTTTCTTGATAAGTATCATTTTTTATCTTGGTAACAAATTGCAACATAATACATGATAAAAGTATTATTAAAATGGCCCGATTTTTAAAGGTAGATTATCAAAATACTTCCTTTAGGACAGTTCTGTTGTATGGACAATATATTTAAAGTTCCAGACAAATGATCTTCTACATGAATAACACATTAGAGAACTATTTACAAGTATGGCTATTTATTCTTTTAATGTGAGTAAATCCAAGTGGATAGTGGTGTATTATTATTTTTTTATAGCTGGATTTCCTTTGGTAATATTTTGTTTAGGATTTTTGCTTTTAGGTTCATGTCTGACAGTGCTCTATAAATTTTTCTTATAATGTCCTTGTCAGGTTTTACGAGGCCCCTTATAATGAGTTGTTAAGTTGTACGGTGTTTATTTTTATTCTCTGAGTTTGTGTAAGATTGGCTCTATTTTTTTCCTTAAATGTTTAGAATTTGCCAATAAAACTGGACTTAATTACAGATTCAGTTTTTTAAACATTTAGAGGACTATTTATATTTCCAATTTCTTATGCCATTTAGGTAAGTCGTATTTTTCCTAGTAATTGAACCATTCCCTAAAATTCATAATTTCATAAATTCATAAATTCATAATTTTAGGGAATCACTTTAATATCTACAAAACCCATAGAGATGTCCCTTTTTTCATTCCTGATGTTGAATATTTATCTTCCATTCTTTTTCCTTCATTGGGTTCACCAGTATTGATGTTATTAATCTTAAAACAAAAAAACCCTTCAGCTTTTTTGATTTAATGACTTTACTAATTACAGCTCTCATTTTTATTTCCTTCTCATTTCCTTGGGTTTTATTTGTTCTTTTTCTAACTTATTGAAATAGATGCTTATTTTATTTTTAGTCTTCTAATATGTATTTAAGGTTATAAATTTCTTAAAATTCTAGATGTATCCCACAAGTGTTTATATGTATTTCGATCAGTTAAAAATACATATATTTCCCATTATAATTTGATTTGTGAATTATTTAGAGTACACTTGTTAATTCCAAGTCAGAAGGGATTTTCTGGTTAATTTTTTGTTGCTTATTTCTAGCTTAATTGAATGGCAATCAAAGAACATGCTTTATATAATTTGAGTTCTTCAAGAGTTATTGACACTTCCTTCATGGCTCAGCAAGTGGTCAGTTTTCCCCGTGTGTGTTTGAGAAGGATGTAAATTCTGCAGCTGTTGGGTGCAATGTTCTAGATATGTGAGTTGGGTGAAGTGTGTTAATAATGTCTTTAAATCTTCTATTTCTTATTTGTCTGTTCTATTAGTTAGTGATTGAGGTATGCTAATCTCTCGCTGTGTAGATTTATCTATTTATTCAGTTGTACATAGGACAATGATAGATGCAGAAGTATAAGCAGGGAAAGCCTTTCTTCAGCTAGAATTGTGGAGGGAAATGCCATGTGAAGAACCTATAGGGAAAAACATAACACATAGTCAGGATGCCTTATCTTTATTTCTTGTATTTTACCATTACCACCTATTCCCCTTAAAACCTCTTCCACCTCCACCCACCCCTGTCCCCTAGCCATCACCACACTGTTGTTTATGACCATGAGTCCTTTTTCTTTTTTGCCTGATCCCTCTATCCCCGTCCCCAGCTGTCAGCCTGCTCTCTCTGTGTTGCTTTTTAAATTAAGTTCATTCATTAGATTCCATATATGAGTGAGATAATATGGTATTTGTCTTTCTCTGACTGGCTTATTTTGCTTAGCATAATGTTCTCCACGTCCGTCCATACTGTTGCAAAGGGTAAAATTTTCTTCAAGTAGTATTCCATTGAGTAAATGTCTCATAGTTGTAATCCACTCATCTACTGATGGGCACTTGGGCTGCTTCCAAATCATGCTGCAGTGAACATAGGGGTGCTTATATTCTTTCAAATTAGTGCTCCAGGGTTTATTCAGAAAAATTCCCAGAAGTGGAATTGCTGGGTCAAAAGGCAGTTCCATTTTTAATTTTTTGAGGTACCTCCATACTGCTTTCCATAGTGGCTGCACCAATCTGCATTCCCACTAACAGTGCAAAAGGGTTCCCTTCTCCACAAGGATGACTTATCTTTAGTAGAAGAGCAGACTTCTTGTGGTGACACTGAGGCCAGAGGTGTTAGAACTGAGGTGTCAGCTCAGTCAGAAGCATAAATTGAGAATGTGTTCATTTAACTATAACATCAGTGGTACAATAAATGTGGGACTGAGGGTAGTGATCAGAGGTTAAAATTGTGTCTGTGTTTTAGCGCTGCTGGGACATTGCCTTGGGTCCCCTCAAACAGATTCCCATGAACCTCTTCATCATGTACATGGCAGGCAATACTATCTCCATCTTTCCTACTATGATGGTGTGTATGATGGCATGGCGACCCATTCAAGCACTTATGGCCATTTCAGCCAGTAAGTATTTTTGAAATAATAACCCTTCCCAAAGTTTGAAGAACTAGAAGCAAATTCTTAGGCAACACTGATACTGGAAATCTTTGGCATGGCTCTTGGCTAGTAGCAGGAGGAGGGTGTGCAGGGTGGTGATGTAGTGGTGGTGACATGGAGGGAAAACAGTGCGTATTGTGTTGTCTTGTTCTTTTAGTTGTCCTAGTTGCTATTTTGCTGTGTGCCTGTGTGTACGATATATATTATTTTAATATGTGGCCTGAGTTATAATTTTTTAAAAAGTTATTTTGGTTTTGACACTTTGTTACCCCAACAGCTTTCAAGATGCTAGAGAGTTCAAGCCAGAAGTTCCTTCAGGGTTTGGTGTATCTCATTGGGAACCTCATGGGTTTGGCATTGGCTGTTTATAAGTGCCAGTCCATGGGACTGTTGCCTACACATGCATCGGATTGGTTAGCCTTCATTGAACCCCCTGAGGTAAGGCAAAAGAAAAGTTAACTTTGGGGCCAGTTGTAATGGACAATAAATAGGTGATCCATTTGATGGTGGATTAGAGTTGGTATTAGAGCTTTTTTTTTTTTTTTTTTTAAAGATTTTATTTTTAGAGAAAGGGAAAGGGAGGGAGAAAGAGAGGGAGAGAAACATTGATCCATTGCCTCTCACATGTGCCCCAACTGGGGACCAACCTGCAACCCAGGCATGTGCCCTGTCTGGGAATCAAACCAGTGACCTTTTGCTTTGTGGGATGACACCCAACCAACAGAGTCACACCGGCCAGGCCAGAGCTCATTTCTTAAGAAATAAGATCCATTAGGAGTTTAGAAGTTATTTTTTTTTTTAAGATTTTATTTATTCTTAGAGAGAGGGGAAGGAAGGGAGAGAGAGAAACATCGATGTGAGAGAAAGCCATCGATTGGTTGCCTCTCACACACCCTCAGTGGGGGACCTGGCCTGCAACCCAGGCATATTATCCTGATAGGGAATCGAACTGGTGACCTTTCAGTTTGCAGGACAACACCCAGCCCACTGAGCCACACCAGTCAGTACTGGAAGTTATTTTTTAAGGATAAAATAACTTGTGATTAAAGTATTGTATTAATTACTTGATTCAGTAAGTTATTTCATTGCTCATTCCCACTCACCTATTTTACTTTCTTGTTTTAGAGGATGGAGTTCAGTGGTGGAGGATTGCTTTTGTGAACCTGAGAATGAAGCACCTGGTACCTATGGATTTGGATCGCATATACAACCTTATTTACACCCTGTGGCTCCTCCTCAGCGTATGAACCCCTAACATGATCACTCATGCTGAAAAGAACCAAAAGCACTCTTTCCTCCATGGTGAGGAGACACTGTAGAAAGAATGTACTATTACTACAAACACAAAGAAGCTACCACAACCCTTGACTGAAAATAATGTAGAAAACTTTATTTGTTTCTAGTATAGAGCAAAACAACGAATAAAACCATAACTATGTAAACAAAAGAATGGTTGCTGCTAAATCAAAAACCACAGCAGCATCTCCTTTCAATAAATTAAGTGGTCAAGAACAGTGCTTTAAAAAAAATTGTACATGTTTCTTTTAAATCTATTTTCCTTAATATTTCACTCCTATTTAACACAAGCTGGGACATAAAAATTCTATTGGAGACACTTGTAGAAGATGTGAGAAACTAATGCTGAATTCTGATTATACATGATGAAATGAAAAATAAACCAGACAAAAGGAGCGGATAAATATGCTTACAGTGTAATTGCTACTTTAATATCCACAATAATGGATTTTTAACATGTTAAGGGGGAATGAGGATTGGAGGAATCGTTGGGGTCACAGGAATCTGAGGCAGTGGAAAATACAAAGTGGTCATCTTTCCCCTGCCAAGAGGAACCTGGTACCTACCTGTCAAGCAGATGCTACAGTTCAAACTTCAGCTTTTAAGATAGCTATAGAAGGCAGAGGGCCAGCAATTGGGAAATGTATGTTATCATAACCTGCCCTGGTAAAGTCATAGCTAAGACTTAAAAACTGGATCTTATTCAAAGGCAGGAGGAAGTTTTTTTTTCTCTTCTTGAAACACAAAACCCCTTCCCCTAAGGTGCATCTTTTTGGTATTGCTTCATTTGCAGTGATTAAAAGAGACAAGACACTTTGCAGACAAACAACATAAGCAACACAAAGACATGAAATGCTCTATAGACAGAGATTAGTTTAAATCTGGCCTAATAACCATTTTCCCACGTAACAGTGATTTTGTGTTTTAGGGGCTGAAGTAGTGGCTGTATTAGTAGCCACTAATTCCCTTATCCCTTTAAAAGATTCTTATAGAGCTTCAACCACAAAAAACTTGAAATGAACCAACTTCTGCCCATACTTTTTTCTATATGAAATGTGTGTGTGTATTTATATGTGCTGCTTAGGCCAGAGGGTCTGTGTAAATGTAGAGGAATTCCTGGGCAGGCTGACCTTTAGAGCATGGATCTTTAAGATTTTGGGTCCTGGGGAACCTGTCCTCAACAAAGCAATGGAGTGTTGCAATGGAAGTTGTAAACAATGCTTCCGCCCTCTGCAGGAAGGAGCAGAATAAAAGACAGGATTCTGTCTGCTTTGCTATCTTGACTGGGCCTGGAGGTTGAAAGAAAAGCAAAAGGAACAAATGGAAATGACTCAATTTCTTAAGCCATATTGATGAGTTTTCTCTGTCTGTAAGGGTCAAATGAACAGTCTGCTAGCACCTAGGTCAGCTGGTTCCATATCCTGTTGGGTAATCAAAAGCTTCATATCCTATTGGGTAATCAAAAAGTGGCACTATTGATCAATAAAGTGAAATTCAAAAGCAGCCATAAATATAGGCAAATAATTTCTCTAAATAACTTATCCTGTAGAAGAAATGACCTCATATATTTGAAATTACCACTTAGTCACATGGGGTAATTTCCCTATGCTTGAAAGCTAGGTGTTTTATGATCAGTAAATTAGCAAATAAAAAGCTAAGCTTGCATACATATTTCTGTAACACACTTATAAAGCTTCTAAAACAAAACTGGAATAGGAGAAGACTTGGCTTGGACAATCTTGGTTTATACCAAGTTTCTGCACTCAGAATAAAGAATAAAATTGAAAGGGAAATGTGCAAATCTGGGCATTAAGGTGAGTGCCTCAAGTCTTCACTATGGCTTTAGAAATGAGTCCACAGGATTCTTAGTGAAAAAAGTTTCTTGAAATAGGCCATTGCCAACTGTATGCCACTTTAGTGAAGCAGGTAAGCAGAGTAGCAGCATATCTGTAACTTTGGCACTATGGAAGGAGTGTGGCTCAGGAACTTCTAATTCCATTGCTGGATTTCCCCTTTAAAAGATAGACACCGTTTGGGGAAGAATTTTAGCCAGTCTTCTTAGTGTTCGTATGATTTTTGACCTGTGCCTACTAACCCAGAGGGCATAAAAGGGAGAAGCAAAGGTGAACCTATTGGTCAGTGTGCATCATCATCTATATTTCTTAGATAACAGCTTGTATGTTTTGCCATGTCACACATAGGTAACCAGATTATATTTCAGAAAATCTTAACAGCTACCTTTAGAATTTCCTTAGTTTAGCCATTTGAAAGATAATTTTTACTCCACTGTTTAAGAACAATTTCCACAGTAACACTGCCTGTATTACAATCAGTCACAGAGTGGGCTTTGAGAAACCAACAGCCGAAACACACAACAACCCAGTACGTGTACTTAAACCTGGTATTTGGGGGAAAATCTTGTTTTGGAGGAAGTAGTAGAAGCTGTAGCCATGTTTCCGTTTTGTACATCAGTACCCTAATATAAAATCAGAGTCCTGGAAACAGTGGATATACTCAAGACAATTAGCACAAAAAGGTTCTCATCTCGGCTTGCTACAGGTTATCTTCACCAGGATGTTAGGTCTCCATGTACTTGACCATGAATCCCTTAGTATTTCTCTGTTACTCTCATGGTGTTATCAAGGAACCATGACTTCCAAGACTTATCTTTGACATTGGATTATTACTTGCTTTTTGTCTTCAGTTGAATTTCTAGTACCCTTTCTGCCAATTCATTTTATTGGTTTAACTTGTTAATTTTAACTTGCCTTCAAATGGTACAAACATGGCTTTAGGACTTGACCATTTTTCTAATGTTGAGGGAATATTTGATTCTTTTGTAAGGTTACAGCAGATCATATGGGAGCAAAGACCAGAACTATTTTTACTTTTTTGCACAAGTTCTTGATGTTCAGCTCATCAAGAGTTCGTTCAGGTGAGGTGTACAGAACACAGGCCTCTAGTTGGTAGGAATGGTAGTAAAGAGCTGGCACTTCCATGGAGGACGGAAGCCTTTTAAGTGAGATGAAGCCAAGCAGAGTCATTCAGGAGTAGATTATGAATAAATGGTGATCACTTCACTGCCACCACCTCGGACAAGAAGGACTCGCTCTAGTCCCTCAGTGAGCACTTCGAGGAACTCCATGTCTTCAGAATTAGTTAAGGAGACAAATAAGCAAAGAGCACACTTTACACCCTGGTATATCATAATCAGAGTTGATATGATTGCAAAGCTATAAAATCAACATGCTTGTTTTAATTACTGCATACTCAGAATTACAAGACTGTACTTTGTAATTCAATTTTACCCTATGAGTTAATCTAGGGATCTAGTCCCTTTGCATATATAAGACTTCCAGTGGTTTAATGAGACCCTAGTTCGCTAATTAGGTTTTGTAGGTACTTAATCCCTTCTAGAGTGGTTTCTGTTTTTCTTACTCAGCCCTGACTGAAAAAGAATTTTGTACCAGAGGCAGTTCTGGGAAACATTCTCTCAAAGATGGGAATCTAGTGTACTTACATTTAAAGGGCTTGATAACTGATAGTGGTAGTGCATGACATACAGTGGCAATATATATATTTATTTTCATTTGTTTTTGCTTAGCATGGAATATTCATTGAAGGGAAGTCTTTGGGAAACCCAACTGGCTGCTACAATTGATTGTTCTGGTAGGAATAATAATAAAAAGACTGGCAAATTCTAACAATTAAAAAAAAAAAAAAGACTTTCCTATTTGGTAGATTTTTTTCTAAATTTTTTTTTAATGGGGAAACCCCACAAATAATGTGTTGTTATGTAGCAAAATAAGCCAGAAAAAAAAAAAAGAAAGAAAGAAAGGAAAAGCCACAACAGGGCAGCTTGTTAAGAATCCTAGAGAGAGAGAGAACCTAGGTAATTTCTAAGTGAAGCTGCTCAAGTCGAATTTTTCTGCCAGCTCTTCTTTGCTTTTTTAAAAATCTCTTTTCCCCATAGAGAGAACCAAGATGGTGGCGTAGGTAGACACACTGCGCCTCCTCGCACAACCAGACCTGACAGAAAATCGAATGGCAAGGAAGTCCGACACCAAGGAGATAAAAAATAAACATTCATATAGATCGGTAGGAGGGGCGGAGACGGGCAGCCGGTGGAGAGGACTCGCGTTGCCGTGGTGGGACCGAGACTGGCGGAGTGTGGGACCAACGGGGAAGGCAGTCTGACCACTGGCAGACCCTGTGGCCCCACGTTCGCGAAGATAAACCAAGAGGGCCGGACTCAGAGTGGCGGAGAGTGGGACAGACAGAGCGGTGGGTAGCACCCCTCGGCCCCACATTCATGCACAGATAAACCCCACATTCATGCACAGATAAACCGGACAAACGGCGGGGAGCAAAGCAGACCATGCAACCCAGGGCTCCAGTGCTGGGGAAATAAAGCCTCAAACCTCTGATTGAAAGAGCCCATGGGGGTTGGGGTGGCAGCAGGAGAGACTCCCAGCCTCACAGGAGAGGTCGTTGGAGAGACCCACAGGGACCTAGGGCGTGCACAAACACACCCACTCGGGAACCAGCACCAGAGGGGCCCAATTTGATCGTGGGTAGCGGAGTGAGTGACTTAATTCCGGTGGAGAGGGGAGTGGGCGCCATTGCTCCCTCTCGGCCCCTCCCCCACGTACAGCATCACAGTGCAGCAACCAGCGTTACCCCGCCCCAGAACACCTAAGGCTCCGCCCCTTTAAGTAACAGCCGAGCCAAGATCAAAAAAAAAAAAAAGGCCCAAATGACAGAACACTTCAAAGCTCCAGAAAAAATACAACTAAGCGAGGAAGAGGTAGCCAACCTATCGGATGTTCAAAACACTAGTTATCAAGACGCTCACAGAATTGGTTGAATCTGTTCGAAAACCAGATGAAAAAATGAAGTCTATGGTAAGAGAAACAAAGGAAAATGTACAGGGAACCAATAGTGAGGCGAAGGAAACTGGGACTCAAATCAACGGTGTGGACCAAAAGGAAGAAAGAAACATCCAACCAGAAAAGAATGAAGAACCAAGAATTCGGAATAATGAGGAGAGGCTTAGGAACCTCCAGGACATCTTGAAACGTTCCAACATCCGAATTATAGGGGTGCCAGAAGGAGAAGAGGAAGTACGAAAAATTGAAAACTTATTTGAACAAATAATGAAGGAGAACTTCCCCAGTCTGGCAAAGGAAATAGACTTCCAGGAAGCTCAGAGAGTCCCAAAGAAGCTGGACCCAAGGAGGAACACACCAAGGGACATCATAATTACATTACCTAAGATGAAACAGAAGGAGACAATCTTAGAAGCAGCAAGAGAAAAGGACACAGTTACCTATAAAGGACTTCCCATAAGACTGTGAGCTGATTTCTCCAAAGAGACCTTACAGGCAAGAAGGGACTGGCAAGAAGTATTCCAAGTCATGAAAGGCAAGGGCCTACATCCAAGATTACTGTATCCAGCAAAGCTATCATTTAGAATGGAAGGGAAGATAAAGTGCTTCTCAGATAAGGTCAAGTTAAAGAAGTTCATCATCACCAAGCCCTTATTATATGAAATGTTAAAGGGAGTTACCTAAGAAAAAGAAGATCAAAAATAGGAACAGTAAAAATGACAGCAAACTCACAGTTATTAACGGCCACACATAAAACAAAAACGAGAGCAAACTAGGCAAACAACTAGAACATGAGGGTTGTCAATAAGGGAGTGGGAGGGGGAGAGGGGGGTAAAGGTACAGAGAATAAGTAGCATAGATGATAGGTGGAAAATAGACAGGGGGAGGGTAAGAATAGTGTAGGAAATGTAGAAGCCAAAGAACTTGTAAGTATGACCCATGGACATGAACTGTAGGGGGCGAATGTGGGAGGGAGGGGGTGGGCAGGATGGAGTGGAGTGAGGGGGGGGAAATGGGACAACTGTAATAGCATAATCAATAAATATATTAAAAAAAAATTCTTTTCCTTAGTGGTACTGGTGGGAATGGGCCCGTCAACACCACTGCAGTGCTGAAGTGGTCCCACAAAATTTCTGAGATCAGAGTATGAGAAAGAACCTTTATCTCTCTCTTTTTTCCTTCAGAGGAGGGTCCACTTCAACTGCTTCTCCCCTCAGACCATCCAAAAGAAAGAGGCTCTGCAAATGCGTAGAGCCTGAGAAAAAGAAAGGACGTGGGTATTCAATCTCCAAGAATCTCGGGAAGGGTTCTGTACACAGTAATAGAAGTAATGTTGAAAATAAATATACCACCTAAAAAGCCTTTAGGGTTCCGAGAGAACATATTACACTCCCATCTCTCTAAAAGATTAATCTCACTGCTTTGTAAGAATCCTTGCCTAAGACTTAAAAGTCTTCCCTCCTCAAGAAGGGAATTTTGGTGGAGACAATGACTTTTACAGTTATCTAGTAGTCTCACCTAAAAAACTAGCTAGTATTTTCCCTACTGGTAGCTCCACTCTTGGAAAGGATACAGTTTTCATCACCCTCAGGGTTTCGGGGTGGCCCTGGCATATTCAACAAAACCAGCTTTGCTTCATGTGACTTGTTAACTATAACCTCATTGAGCTTCACTGCTGTGTGCATCCGCCTCACATTAGACTGGTCCCTGGGGAGGGAAAGGGGCAGGAGGGAGGGCTAAGAAAGGTGGTTAAGGCAAACAGAAAACTAGGCATATAGTTAACAACCTTAAAAAACTTGATATACAGAGCTTTTTGCTTTAAGTATGAATAATGTAATGAACAAAATGATTTCCTTATACTATTAGTATCTTGGGTTTTCTCATTCTATATTTGCTTGTTTTATACCAGGAACACAGTATAGAGAAGAGCGATGGTTAGCTTGTGTATAATGTTAATTGGTAGCTGATATGCATGGGCAAACAACAGAGAGATGGCTGGATTTGGGGTGAAATGAATATACTGGCAAAGTCACATCTGTTGCAGTGACTAGGATATTATGTTATATGATAAGCTTATGAGTTGGAAAACTTACGGGCGCATGTTAAGCAGGTCCTGGAATCCTTCCATTGACTTGGCCTTTTGCCCCCGGGATGCCATGTACTTGTCTTTTGTCCAAGTCATGTGCACCTTCTCTTGATAAGTTTCTGTCTCTTCATCCTCATCAGAGCCAATGCTGGTCAATCGTAACATTGAATTCCGGTCTTTTACCAACTGTGCCTGTGGAAGGCCCAACACAACTCTGACTCTATACCCAAATTTCTCTCATGCTTCATCTTTCAATTATTTTGTAACAATAATGTGATTGTAGTGGGATAACTGATACAGTGAGAAGGAAAGAATGTCATCTTATAAAAAAAGCACAGTATCATCCCTTTCAGTGACAGCCTTCATAGGGCCAGGATTAGATTAGTGCAGCAAGGTCTTACCTCTCTGTCCCGCTCTGTCTTGGAGAGTCGCATGTGCCGGAGCATCTGGGACCTTTGCTCCATCATCAGAGTGCGTTCATAAGTATAAGCTGATATGTCACTGTCATGCTGTCGCAAATAGCAAAGTGGGCAATAAGCACAAAGGAGAAAGAAGGATGAACCACACATTTCCATTTCCACTCACTAAATTAAACCAGAGAAAGATTCACAATATTGACCTAAGATTCATCCCTATTTTGTTTAGTCATTGAGCTACATAAACACAATATTGTAGATTGTAGATCAAATCCAGAAGCCGTGAGAATCTTTTCCATAATCTAACCATTACATATGTGTTCCATAAAATACAAAACACAAACACTAGCCTTTTAAAAAAATACTGCTAGGTTATTGAAAAGCGTCTGTGATTTTAGCATGACTATATTAATGAAAACAATGAAATTATATTAAGCAGACAAGAATCTGACAGAAATTTGAGGGCCAGGTAACAAAGAAGAAAACAAAAATTAAAAAATCATCAAACACATATCACATACACATTCCACTTATCTAGATCAATATATTAGGACTGTATTGGAACTAAGGGATTGATACATATTTGCAGCTAAAGAATTTTCCAAACCAGAAAAGGTATTAGGAAGACAGGATAGGGGAGGGTGGAGGGGGCGTTTCTTTGACCTCATGCTCAGCTTTCTTACCATCTCCACCACTTCCACCTCTGCCTCAATGCGCAGGTGATACAGGAAGGTGGCCAGGTCCTTCTTCATCTGAATACTATTGTCCTCTAGTTGGGCTACTGTGAAGATCCGTATGCTGCATTTTCGCCACACCTGACAAAGTACCACACATACATGGAAAATCTGATATAAGAAGGCAAAAGTGAGCTATTTCTTAAAACACAAGGCATTTTTCCCTAAGAACATCTTGCTATTATCAGGGTATTGGTTCCTGGCTTCCTACTTGCAACATTATTGTATTAGGTCAAGAGCTTGACTGAGGAACACATTAAATAATGTTTTATGGAGTTCTTAATTTCATAACAAGAAAACACCTGGCAAAAAGGAAGAGATGGCATGTGGTACATTAAGAGGGCGCTTTATTCAGGTAGCATATTGACAACACCGTGCATATAGACTATTATTCAAAATTTCAGTTTGTCACATATACATACACACACACTCCCTTGGATTTCCAAAATTTGAGACCTTAGTCTTTTTAAAAATTAATTTATGTATTTATTGATTTTAGAAAGAGACAAAGGGACAGAAGGAGAGAGTGTCAGGATGGGCGGGGATATCCGCCTGGCAGCCTGAGCCCGACGGGAACCACCAATGATGGATTGCTGCTTTGTTCGAGGAGACCAATCCCTAGCCCCGGAGGGGAGCCAACCAGAATTTGGTGCATAAAACCCCGCCATATTCCCTGCTTCCGCTCGACTTCCTCGGCCCACTCCGAGGACCAGAGAAGCTCGCCCGGGTGTGCAAACCTCAATAAAATTCTGTACTGCCTAATTTTGTGGCTGATTGGCATTTCTTCCTTGGCGGAGCCTAAGAAAACCTTTCAAAAAGAAACACTGATTTGTTGTTCCATTTATCTATGCATTCACTGGGTGATTATTTTATGTGTCCTTCCCAGTGATTGAACCCACCACCTTGGAACATCATGATGATGCTCTAACCAACTGGGCTATCTGGCCAGGGCTGGTCTTTTTTTTTTTTTTTTTTTTTAAGAATGTGTTTACTTGTTAATGTTTTTTCCAAGGGCTCATATAGAACTATTAAGTTACATAATTTCATTTGGAGATAGGTAAATATCAACCACAAAGAAAATATTTCTCCTAAGGTTGAAAGTAGTTATCATGGGAAAGCCAAGAATAATCCCAACTCTTCTAATTCTAAGCCCCAACACTATGTGATGAGAGAGGAATAATTTATCTAATAAACAGGACAGAAGTTGAGGGAGAAAGACTTTTACAAATGAAGTCTGAAATACCTTGTGCTGTTTGAGTAAGAACGGTAGCAGCATGAGCATCCCCCCGTCGTGCACAATCCACCACACATCGATGTTCCCCTCAGAAAACTGCTCCACGTTGCTGGGAAAGAATGAGATGTTTTTTGCCACTAGCAGGGCCAAGTGGGCAGCAGTTGTCACTCGAACTGTGCCTAGGGAGAAAAAAGAGAGAATCAGGATTAGCAGGGAAGAAGCCTTAAGAACGCCCTGCTTCCTACCATGACAGGAAAGCAAGGATAATGTTCCTTTACATTTCTTTCAGCAAGTGTCCTATTCACATAGTAGGTTATACCTCAGCAAATAACAAAAAAATCACTGAGAAAAAAAGCTAAGAGAATTAGATTGAATGCCATGATGTATATTACTAGATATATTCTGTTTACTACATTTCTAAGGGGGGATATGGGAATTTGGGAGATTTTGAAGTTGAGGGTCAATCCTTGCAATTCCTAAGAGAATTCAATGTGGAAGCTCACAAATGAAAATGTCAATTTTAGAGATAATTCCTAACATAAGACTTGACAGAGATAAAAATTCATGAACATAATGTAAAGCTAGAGGGTGTGAGTAGAATAAGGTTATTACTACTAGAGGTTATTTAGGTGCCCTTATAAGACTATGCTTCAGCAAGGGCAGAGTCTCTACTTAGGAGGCTAGGGAATGGGGTTAAGGTAACAGTATTTAACTGCATCCCCTATGTGGGCCTGTGGGATAGTATGAAAAGTGTTTTGTACCAATGAAAGTCTTCCAAGCCCGAGCATCTTCACTCTGGCGCCAGCCATTAGGCCATCCCATCACCACCGTGTTATGCTTCATGCCCCCAAGGCCACATGACTGGATGAGGTGGGAAATGCCCTCTTTCAGCTTGGCGGCCACCACCAGCTGGCAGAATCCTTTTACCTTCTCTGCCTCCATTAGGTTCTTTATAGTCTGAAAGAAAGACATAACTTCTATACTGAATTGCTTCATCCTGGACCTTTTAACTTATTACTCCTTTTCTAATTTCCTTCTTTTTTCCAAACTCTGCCCAAGACCATATCTCCTACAGAAAAGTCCAAAAGTTAAAGTCATCCCAATAAAATTTCATGATCCTTTGTCTTATTCATGAAGGGCTAACTAAACGTACAGGCGGTCGTCTACATGTAGTTTCCTCTGTCTTTTTCTCTGTTTTGCTTTTTTACCCTTAACATACCCCCAAAATTGACAATAGGGACCTTCACAAAATGAATCATCAATATTCTTTCTTAACTGACCAGGGTGAGTGTCAATTCACTCACCTTCCTCAGTCAGGCATGCCTGGACTCATATTACTAGAAATTTAATCTGATAATTCAGGTTCACTTTAGAATTTTTTCAGGTATGTTTTCCTTTTTGTCTCTCCTATTTCCATAGATTTTCGACATTTTAATGGTGATTACTGATGATATTTGTATTTGCTTTACTATTCTTTTACTTATTCAAGCCAATTTGGAGGTGATATTTTTTTTTTGATTTAATCTTTATTGTATATTTTTCTATTACCATTTAGTCCCCTTGAGATGATATTTCATTTCCTCTTTCTCTATCCTGTTGGTGGAACGGTGAAGGGAATAATGATGTGGAAATCGATATGGTTTTCCCAAAGGATCAGATTAAGTTAGTAGTAAAGCTGGGATATTATAGAGAGTCTCTTGATTTCCAATCCTGTGCTTTTTATTTATTTTTACCATCATTCTGGACTAATACATTTTCAGCCTTTCTAGTGTTTAAGGTTTCAAAGCATTCCAAAATGAAATCCAGTAAAAATTTTGAAATGTAATTGAAAATTTCTCTAAAAAAAGGGTTAATTCTATTATTTATAAGAATTAGAGTGAAAACTACTTTCTTCTTCGGGGAGAACTTTAATATTAAGTAAGCTAATCAGAAGTAGCAAAGAAATCTTGCTCATGATACCATGCAGATTAGTAAACAGGAAGAAGGGTTGCTCATTGCTCCTTGTTGACAAAAGACTGAGAAAAATCATCTCCAAATTCCAAAGGACAGATTTATTTACATGACTCTGTCAGGGATGAGTTAATGTTTGGAGTCTTCTGGAAATAGTGCTTAGCCTCAACAATCTTATAGATTAGTAATGCTTTAAATAAGAAGAAAGAATACATTACTATATTCTGGCTCATCTTATTATTTGGGAGAATATGATTGTTCAAAAGGCAGCATTCAGATGGAAATATTCTAGATTACTCAGGAAAGGGATTAACTTGGATATCTGAAGTCTTAATATTTAACATCACAAAACCTTAAGCTAAATTCCACTGAGTCAGTAAGCCTTGGCTATTACCTGTTCAGCAGCTAAAGCTTCACCATAGTTTTCCAGGAAGTTCCCCACAATGACAGAGCCTACAATAGTGAGACCCTTTCCTGCTTTAAGCTGTGAAGCAAAGGTAAGGAGGCGAGGATGCTTGACGTGTAAGTCTTCATCTAATTTCAGCAACACGAGCAACTGAGGCCTGTAAAGAAATTGGTAGGGGTGGAGTACGAGTGAGGGGTATGGTGTGGGTGAGGAAAACACTGGGTTAGGGGAACAGAATGACAAGTCTATCCTTTAATTCAGGAGATCTACATAAAACATGTAATTTGACAGAAGGAAGAGATTAGAAGAAACCATAAAAGTATAGAATTATTTTGAATCCTTCCAGTATTATCTTAAGTTGATCAATCTTCAAGGAAGAATAAAAAAGGTAGAAATCTAGATCATAAATCACATGAAGAAAAATGAATAAAGAAATCAAGGATATGGGACAGTTCAAAACAGGTCCCTTACGCCAATTCCTTGAGCCACAGGATTTCCTTATCCTGTATCAACGGCACACACATTTCTGTGTGCAATTATATGCCAAACACCACTAAAGATCTGTTCCATTGTCCTTCTAAAAGTCTGTTATTTATACTAAAATTTTTTTTTTACTGAGGAAACATTTATAACATCATATAAATTTCAGGTATACTACATTCCAATTCGACATCTGTATATGCTATTGCATGCTCACCACCAGCAGTCTAGTTTCTATCCATTGCTCTATATTTGACCCCTTTCACCCATTTTGCCCTCCCTCCACCCCCCTTGTTTACCTCCAGTTTTTAGTGTGTGGAGGTCCTTCCTCCAGGCGAAGCAAAGCAAACCGAGCTGCGCTGAGGGACAGCCCACGGATACCATCGCCCCATTCTTTCTCAGCTCTGGGAAGAAGAGGACAAAAGAGTAGGAACAGATTTAAACCACAGCAAGTACAATTTCAAAAAATTAAGTTTATTTTTTCTGAATCTAAAAGTAACATATGCACAAGGTAGAAGATTAAAACTCATATTAATGATCTACATAATGCTCTTTACTAATGTAATAAACTCCCTGTAAGCAGATCACCACTAATGTTCCTCAACAGACTGTACTGTGCCCCCGTGAAGAATAAAGGCTAGAAGGGTCACTCACTTGTCCTTCTGTGTAACTATTCAAAAGCAATAGTGTAAAACAGCAATTTGAATTGGGAAATTAATACAGACCCGAAGGTTATTTTGAAAATATGGGAAAAGTTTATTCAATGTAATCTTCTGTGTCAGTGTTACTTATTGCTGATTTTTGCAAATCGTTTGTCAAGTCTTAGTTGTTACAAAGTTATTCAGGACTAACTTCTCTTTAATTTCAAAGTGATCCTTTGACTAAAGAGCTATTTATATTTGTGTTATAATTTGTTTAATACTCATTATTATTTGAGTATGTCCTTTTAGTTACATTTTTTTATCAATCCATTCATACTTTCTCAACAGGTTCCCCTTGCGATTAAAAGCTGTGCCTACAGGATGGCTTAGAGAATCATCAGGGGCACAAAATTTAGTTGTGAATAAAGTTATCTGGATCCTAATACAATTTTGGGAGCATTGGCTCTAACCAAGTAGCCAGTTTTGGGATTTTTGGCAGTGATCAAGGTCAAATCCACAAACTCACCCTTGGTACTCAATGTACTTGTAGATCATACCAGCTATTACCATAGCTACGATGGCATAATACCAGGAAGAAATGAACATCAAAGCCAGACAGGTACTCATTCCCATGAAAGAAAGGGCCCTAGAAAAATGAAAACAGAAACACAAACAAAAAAGTGTTCTTCTAAGTAGCTAAAAAAGAAGCCTGTACTCGAGGGGCTTTTTAAACTGTGGTGAGACCGCTGCAGACAGAACTTGATGCAATAACAATGAATTAGACAACTATATTTACTAAAGTTCTTCTGTGCAATGAACTTCTTAGCTCTGTAATTCATTTCAAAGAATAAATAAGAGAGCTGCTGATCTGGTGATTAGAATTTAATGGAAATATAGGATTGTTAGAGAACAAGTACATACAGGATACATTAAAGAACTTTTAGCTATGAGAGAAAAGAAATGGGAAAGAGATGGCATGGTAGCTAAAAACATTATGGCTCCTTTAGGACAGAGGAGACTTGAACGCAGCAGCAGCATTTCATTGGGCACTTTAGTACATAGGAAGCACTGTGCTAAGTGCTTTAGAGTATCTCAAAAACAACCCTATGAGATAGGTAACACTATTAGTACCATTTACAAAGAGTAAAAAGAAATGTTTTGGTTATGTGCTTTGTTGACAGTTACAAAACTAGGAAATAGTGGAGCCAACATTTCAACTTAGGTCATTGGACTCCACAGCTCATACTTTTAACTACTAAATGAAATTTTCACAAGGAAGAGAGCTTGACAATGAAACTGATGAGAATACAAGGGCACAGATAGAACGCAGTGAAGTCCAGTGCTTAGCTAAGAGGGAAATGGAAAAAGAGAATGCAAAGGGAAAGTTGTTTTAACCTGAAGAATGAAGCAGGATGAAAATATTTATTTCATAGTTTTGGTCTTTATTCACAAGTGGGTGTTATCAACTATTATAAAGCATATGAAAAATATGGTAGTAGGTTGAGAATTCAGGTAAGCATTGAAAATTGAAATAGCTGGCCAAGAAAAAAATGATATCAAGATCCCAGAATCTCCTACTTTTCTAAGTTCAATGGTGGGCTCTCTCTGAATTTGGGGGTGAGAAAGAAGTTTTTAAGCAAATTTACCAGTGGTAGTAGCGGAACCGGGGTCTCCAGTTGGGCGTTCGAAGTAATGTTTGCAAGGCACATGCCAAGTTCACAAAGAGGTAACACATGAGGAAAAACCTGGCAGAATAAAAAAGTAAGATAAAGTAATTATTACTATAAAATGATTCTTCAAAGGCTATTTTAAATACCTTTGCTGTATTGAAGCCTTCATTCTAACCCACTAACTTTTGATTAAGACTAGCAAGTAGAGAAACATATATTCTCCCCACAAACCTGCTGACTCTCTTATGCTCTCTCTCAGCAATGATACAACCACTTTTCACCCAGGTGTTTTCTCATCCTTGTTCCAAATTCACTAATTAAGTCCTATGGATCCTGCATATTTAAAAATCTCTACCATTACCGTAGCTGGTGTGGCTCAGTGGACTGACTGCGGGACTGTGAAGCAAAGGGAACCCGTTCGATTCCCAGTTGGGGCACATGCCTGGGTTGTGGGCCAGGTCCCCAGTAGGGGGTATGCAAGAGGCAACCACACATTAATGTTCCTCTCCATCTCTTTCTCCCTCCCTTCCCCTCTCTGTAAAAATAAATAATTAAAATCATTAAAAATAAATAAATAAATAAAAATCTCTACCACTATCACCTTAGTTCAGACTCTCATTGCTTCTTTGCTAGTTGAATAAGCTCCTAATTGGCATTCCTAGCTCGATTTCAGCTTATTTCTAATCTATGTTTTATACCAAATTGATCATTCACCCCTTCTTCCAGGTGAAAGTTCCAGGTACTTTGTGATCTGGCACTACCTGCTTCTCTGGTCTGATGCTTCCCAACATGCACCCTCTACTCCATCAGAGCCTAATTGCTTTCAGCTCTCTGGATGTGCTGCATTATCTCATCCCTCAATTCGTTCACACACATCCTCTGCCCCTCAGAATAATACCTCTCACCCCTTTGTTGCTTAGCAAATAACCAGTCTTCCTTCAAGAGACAAGTGTCATTTCCTCCAGAACACCTTTCTGGACTCTCAGTCCATTTAGATGCCTCACTTAAGAGCCTCACAGCACTCAGGGTACTGTGAGCACTCAGGGTACACTTTTACCACAGTATTAATCACACTATACAGGGATCATCACTTCCTTCATCTTTGTATTCCCAGTATAATGCCCAGTGCCCTGTAGGTAGTAAGTTATCAGTAAGTCACAGAGGAATGAAAAAAGCTAACAGTAGTAGTAAATGCTACCGCCGATTGATAATGGTCAGAAATGAAGGCAAAGAACATTTGAAGTTACATGGTAGAAGAAATTATGGCAATTGGCCATACACAAAACTTCTCGGGAATATTTATTATTTAGGTGAAGTTATACCTGTACTTGGCTCACTCTGTTACCACTACTGTTTTATGCCTGATGGAAATCAACATGTATTATATGTTGCACAAGCAAGAATAAGTAAAGACAATAACTGGCTCTTACATGGAAAGAATTGGGGCCACAAGATCCAGAGAGGCAATAAGGATTCCCAGCTCTGCAATGGCGGCAGTCAGTAGTAAAGCCCAGGTAGGTTCCCCATTGGCTTTGCTGTGACCAAAAACCTGTATAAAGAAAACATCAGATATAGGAATGTGGGGAGAGTCTGAGTCGGTGCCACAGTTTTTGATATCTATAGATAATATCTAAAGATAATACTGTTACAACTGTACTATCTTTTAAACACCTTTATTCAACTTACATATAAACTTACACTACGAATTTAGTGAGTATTATAATAAAAACCTACATATCTTCATATTACATGATGTAGTAATTTCTAAGCCTATAAAGACCACACTGTTTCTCACAAGACTTGAGAAAAAAGGAAGAGGGCACAAAAGAGGGTCACTCACCCTCAGAAAGGGTATGATGTTATCCTTTGCTATAGCCTGTAGCAGCCGCGGTGCACCTGTGAGACTCTGAAGTCCAGCCCCACATGTTGAGAAGAAGGAGCCAATAACAATCACCCATGGGGATGGCCAAGATAAGGTACCTACCACCAGATTCCCTTTCACAGCATCCCCAAACCTGAGAGAGAAATAAGAGTGGGGAAATTTATTCTGGAAATTACTTTAGACTGGTACAAGAGACCTAGCTTTCAGCCTTTCTCAGCTCTTGATATGTCTTCCTCACTAAGCTTAATCACTTCTAGCTTTTGACTTAAAGTGACAGACATGTGACTCTTTCACTTGAATACTTAGGGGCCATTGTTGAGGTACTATGGGCCTAATTTCAATATTGTTGTGTCTCTGGGAATAGGGAGGCCTGTGCAGAGAGGGGGAGAGATGAGGGAATTTCCGGTCAATGGAGCAGTCAGAACATACAGAATATTTATCAAGTTAGCAGTCTTACATGGACATGGTTTGTGGTAGCCCAAAAGAATTACAATACTAACATCAAAGATCACTAATCGCAGATCATTAAAACAAATATAATAATGAAAAAGTTTGAAATAATTATGAGAATTACCAAAATGTGACAGACACAAAGTAAGCAAATGCTATTGGAAAAATGGCACTGATATACTTGCTCAATACACGGTTGCCATAAACCTTCAATTTGTAAAAAACTTAGTATTTACTAAGTACAATAAAATTAGGTACGCCTGTGTTAGGGTTCCTGTCCTCAAAGAACTCAATCTAGTAGTTGCAATACAGTATGGCAAGTGTGATAATACAGCATGTTCAATATAGTGGTTGAACAAAGGGAGGAGTGGTTCTCTCTGTTTGGGAAAGATATATTTGGAGTCTGGGAAAGCTTCATAGAATATTTATCTATGAATATTTATCTATCACAGAACACTTAGTCTACTCTTAGAGGGTGAATATGAGTCTGGCAGGTGGGAATAACCCATTCTAAGCAAAGGAAACCACATAAATATGTGGATGGATGGAGATCTGAAACAAGGTACATTTAAGTTACAGAGCATAGGGAGTTTATGATGGAATGGCAGGAGATGAGATTAAAAAAAGTTGGACAGGACTAGAGCAAAGTAATGGGTTTTCAAGGGCTTTGACAGGCTCTGAAGCAGGAAGGTTTGTATGACCAAATTTTGTGTTTTAGAAAAATCGTTCTGGTGGCAGCACGTGAAGAAGGATTACTAGAAAGTGGTAAAACTGAAAGGGTGACTATTACAAAAGATCCTGAAGCCCTATACAAAATGACAGGAAAAAAAAAGAATAGTGGAAAGAATAAGATCTATTAAGATGAAAGGTGGAATTTACAGGGCTTAGAAAATACAATAATTAGATGAGGGAATTGATGGGAAAAAGTCTAAGATGACACCTAGGTTTCTGTGAAAAGGGTAAATGGTGAGACTATTAACTCCCCAAGACAGGGAAAATGGGAAGAGATAGAACAGGTTTCAGGGAAAGATTCTTCTAGGAATTTCCTGCAAAAACACATTTTATACTCATAAGTGAGAGGAAAGGAAAAACACTTAGCAGCCTTCATGAAGGAAATGAAGAAAGTTTCAAGTGTTTATTTAGAACGCCAAACAGATACATACTTATGTCTCATAGCAGAGATGCCAGAGACACTTGACAGTTTTTTACTTGCCTTCCTTACTTTCGGTCTTGGTTTTCCAACAGCCCTTAATGTACAGAAAAGTCATTATTGTTCAGACAAATTCACTACTTCATCAAAGAGCTATATTTATCGCATTTCACATTTTAAAATTTTTTTGCATTTTACCTATTTTTGACAACATACTGGCCCTTATTATTCACTAATCTTTTTTTGGGAACTACAGACTGTACATATATTTCCTAATTGTTAGTCATGATATTAGATACCTCAGATTGGGTTTTGAGTTTTGAGTCTTGGGACTATGTGGGATGATCAGACATGATAGAAGACAGACATAGTTATTACAAGGAAATCAACTACTCACTTGTCTCTTAGAACAACGCCTTCAATACATGCGCCAAAAAGAACAACATTGCTTAAATCTATCCATATTGAGAGTCAAGGAAACTGACACTCACCCTCTAAAATGAGGTAGAAAGTAGGCACTCAGGATATTTCTTCTATCAGTAAAATTAATTGCTACATTTACTAATCCTATAAATCCTTTCTTGCATTTTAAAGATGAGGTGGGTAGATTACCTGGTGAGAATTGAAGTGGTAGAAAAAGATATCTTTCTTACCAGAACAAAAACACTAATCACCCTAGATCCTCTGGATGTTCCCATAACTAAGACTCAGGCTGGGTCCATGAAAAGGATACACACAAAGGAGGTGGTCAGGATGGCGAGGATAGTGCCAATGGGAATAGACTTTTGAGCATCTTTCAGATCTCCAGATCTGTTTGATCCAGCCATGATGCCTTTAGGGAAGAAAAAAGAACAAGTTAACTTCTTAAATTCCTGGACACTTTGATATTCAAACTGATACTAAACACAAATTGAGGAACTCTGAGAATATAATTTTGTCTCCCGAGAAAAATCACTCCTTGTGTCTGACAGCTTCTAAAATAGACAACAGCCCAAATGCTCACCTGTGACAGAGGGAAAGAAGATCCCCACTAGAAGTGTAAAGGAGGTGGTAATGTCAACAAGGACATACTCGTGGTTTAGGCTGCCTAAGACATCAGAAGATTTGGCTGAGGGCTTTTCAATGATCTCTCCCTTCTGTAGATAATTACTCCAAAGATTCTCTGCAATGGGAAAAAGGGGGGGGGGGGGGGATATAAGCAGCAGCACTAAGGAAAGAAGAGAATTAGATCATTTTCTACCCAAATGATTTTCTAAATCAGACTCCTCATTTACATAGTTTTTAAAGGTATATTTGCTTCTAATGAGCACATATATATGCACATGCATTTTATACAATAGAGCACACATAAATAAAAAACCAACGCCTTTTCTTGTCTGGTTCAAATACAATTTGACAAAATGCTTTGGAACATACAAGTCAAATTTGCTAATGTAAATTAGTAAAACTTAAGCAGACTAAAGCTAAATGCCCCACAAAGTCTTTTTTTTTAATTTTTTTATTAGTTATCAATGCTGTTTCTTAGTGTAAACTTGCTTACATGCAAAGAATTTGTGGACCAAACATTTAAAATACAGGTCACTTGAGGAAAGAGTTTCAGAAATTTAGCTAAGTTAGGAAAAGACACATGGGATGTGGTGACACTAAAATAGTTATATTCCAGCTGTCACCGTGGGGAGAACATTAGCAATTTTAC
This sequence comes from Desmodus rotundus, assembly GCF_022682495.2. Lineage (NCBI taxonomy): Eukaryota > Metazoa > Chordata > Mammalia > Chiroptera > Phyllostomidae > Desmodus > Desmodus rotundus. Next base: position 67,261,084 of record NC_071393.1, on the reverse strand, counting down.
AATAACACAAAGAATGTTTTATTATCTTACTCTAAGTTAAAAAGTGATTTTCTCAGCTCTGTTCTCAAAAGGAGGTAATTTTTAACAGATAACACTTTTAGGGAGTCCTGAAGAAGGACTAATTCACTAATAGAAAAGCAAAAAGATGTTGAATTAAGAGTTGTATGCTGGATGGATGGAACTGGAGAGCATTATACTAAGTGAAATAAGCCAGGCAGTGAGGGACAAATACCATATGATCTCACCTTTAACCGAAATATAATCAACAGAAGAAAAAACCCAACAAAATATAACCAGAGACATTGAAGTTAAGAACAATCTAACAATAGCCAGAGGGGAGGGGGGAAGGGACAGTGGGGAGAAGGGTTTTCAGAAACTACTATATAGGACACATGGAAAAAACCAAGGGGGAGGGTGGAAGCAGGGGAGGGAGGTGGGTTTGGCTGGGGTGGGGTAGGGTAGAGGGGTGGGGAGAAAATGCAGACAACTGTAATGGAACAACAATTAAAAAAAAAAAAAAAAAAAGAGTTGTATGCTGGGCTTAAAGGGGAAGTGACCCCTGGCAGTGAGTCTTCATGGAATATAGAAGAGTCTAAGATGGCAACGCCCATTTTCCTCAGAGAGAAAGGAAAAGCTTATCTAAAAACCTCCCAAATTACCTGTAATGACACCACTAGCCAATCCAGGAATGCCCTGGATTGACGTGACATTATTGTGAACAAAATATTCATCACAGGTGGCATTGAAAAATTGACTTGAGTTACAGAAGAAGCCCCATAACTTTGACGGTACTGTCATGTTGTTCGTTTCCTTGGTCTTTGAGCAAATGTCAATGTGTCTTGATGAAAGGGTGCGGTTACCCAGCATGCAGACCCTAAGTAAAAACAAACAGGGAGAAAAAATGAAGCAAAGAAAAAGATTTTAAAAAATAGGTTAGTAAATAATACATAGTAAAACTCTAAGAGTTTCACTGTCATGGATAAGAAAAAAACTATTTATTGACTAGCTTTGTAAATGGTGAATTACATTTTCTGACAATTTAATCCTTAAAGAAATCTCACAAATTGTGTATTATTTCTATTTTGTGGATGGAGGAACTGAAGTTTAGGGAGATAAAGGAGTCTGCACGAGGTCAAACAGGTGGCAGGTGGTAGTGAGAAAATTCAGAGAGAAGGACTGTCTGAATATACTGTGCTGACTCATCTTCCAAAATGTCTAGGTTATTAACCAATCGTTAGGTCTAAAAGAATCGTAGGGTCCTTTTCTGTTATGAAAAAAATTTCCCCTAATTTTATTTTTGGCCTAGGAAAGCCTTATGTTTAAAATAAACCCCTTGAAAATGTTTGGCTAAAATTCAAACCTCTGGCTACTGTTTGGAGGAGGACAGCTTGGCTAGAATTTAAAAGCACATACCTCAGTGGACTAAGAGAAAACTGTTTTTGAACTTAAGCCTGGACCCAGTGGGAGTGAGGGTATTTAAGGATAATACAAATATTCATTGCTGATTTTATTTTTTTCTTTAAGCCAGAGATATAAATATGAACAAAGGAATAATACACCCACAGTTAAAATACCTTTCAAGAGGAGCAAAGCAACTTTTAAAATCTGCAAAATGATAACAAGCATAAACAATGAACCATGTACCCATTACTCAGCTTCAATAACTTTTAATATTTCCCAGTCTTGTTTCATGTATTCCTCTAGGTTTTTTGTCTTATTTTGCTGGAATATTTTAAAGAAAATGCCACACATTATGACTTTATCCACCACAAAAGAGAAGCATCAAAAGAGAATTAGAGGCAAATGGAATTTTACGAGGTATGATATAGCCAGAGGAAACCATTTTTATGACTAAATGGATCTTCAGCTGCTCTGTAGTCCATAGATGAGCAGATTAAAAAAGTATGATGGAACCTACTGCTGACGTCACTTAGCATAATAGAAGAAATACCAGACCAGGAGTCAGAAAATCACAGGGTTCATGTTATTGCTCTGCTACTAATTAACTTTGGAGCTATTTAATCTCTATGAAACTAATTTTTCATCTTAAAAAATCTACTTTTCTGTAATCAGGTTAAATCAACACAGGACTGATGAATTTAATCCCTAGATGAACCAGTTGTCTTTTCAAAGACAATCTCTGTAACAAGATTACAAACAACAGTGCTGCTTAGTCCCTACACTACTAGGTAATTGAAAACACATGAGCCTGTGAGTCACATATCTGCACATACCCATTACTACTTCAAAATATACTTTAAGGTACCTGAACTACTTATGGTGTATAATTTAATTACCAAGAGATAAATGAAAATAGTGACATTTATTTTCCTTTATTTTATGACTAGGAAGTCCATTATGGTACTAACAGAATTAAAAATTTAATGAATTACAAATATTTAGGTAGGAGTTTAGATTTCCTTTGACTCTTGATTTTCCATTAGTAAAAAGAATCCAACATTTAAGTAGTTTATAAAGGTTGCTGGCAATAACTATACTGTTTGAAAAGCCCTTCATGAATAACTCAAATATGCACAATCATTGTCAGAGGGTGAAAAAACCTCTATAAGTCCCTATAGCCAAATGACGGTTATAGCCGTCAGTTCTATGCTTGGGACATAAGGAAGAGGATCAACATGAACAAACTAAGCAGTCTGCTGGGAGGCTTCCTGCCTAGATGCCAACCTGACCTATCCAAAAGGGAAATTTCAGAGAGACTGTAAAATTCTAACTTAAAAATGATCAGATCATTAAGTATTGGCAAGGTACCCAACATAATGGTTAGAGAGACAGACACATACGGGAAGTGTGGAGGGACAAAAGATGACTTGATGGCTCCAGCATAGATGGCCAAGATGGACACAATGACACAGGCCAGAAAAAGTGAGGCAAACTTGTTCACGTAGCGTACGCCTATGAATACCACCAACACCAGGAGAACTAAGAAGGCTGTGCCATAGACACGCATGTTATTTAGCATGTTTGCTGATTCCTTGAGTGCATCATCACTATGAAAGATGGCAGCCCGGGGGAAAATATATACCTGTTAAGCAAAAAAAAAAAAAAAAAAAAAAAAAGTAGAAAATTAAGAAATTTCAGAGTAATCAAGTAAAAGTATATTTTAATTTACTGTTCTGAATACCTATATGTCCAGATAGAAAAAAACAAGGAATGCCTTAATAACTTATATTCAAAGGGCTATATAAAAAAATAGTAATGATTATCTTGAGTTCTACTTCTGCTATCATTAGTTCAAATAGTAAAAAATATATACCAGTGAATAAATAAAGAAATAAGAAACATTCTATTTAATTGGGATATAGAACCCTGGCTGGTATGGCTCAGTGGAATGACCACTGGCCTGTAAACTGAGAGGTTGCCAGTTTGATTCCCAGTTAGGGCACATGCCTGGGTTGCAGTCCAGGTCCCCAACTGGGGTAGTGCAACCAAATCTCTTCCACGTTGATCTTCCTCTTCCTTTTTTTCTCTATCCCTTCCCTTCTCTCTAAAAGTAAATTAGTGAAATAAAAAATCTTTATTTGGGATAAAGATATTTTAAAAATAAACATTATTTTACTTTTTCCCCACTGACACATGTCTTCCTGGAAGACATTAACTTCTTGGTTGTAGGGTGGTAGGGTGGTGGTGATTGAGTGGAGGGGAAGGAGTGGGCAGGCAAAGGAGACCCTCAACCTTTCTGCTGCACATTCATACCAGGAGACCAATGTATGCCTGCAAAGTGCAATAAAGCGAGGCAAAATAATGCAAAGTGCAATAAAATCAGGTATGCCTATAACAATCAATTACTTATAGGACTTCTGGTCAAGATGGAGGCATAGGGAAACATGCTTCACTTCCTTGCACAACTATAGAAAAAAAAATTACAACTAGACTACAAAACAATATCATCCAGAATCACCAGAAAATCGAGCTATAAGGAGGTCCAACAACCAAGGATTTAAAGAAGCCACATTCATCCAGATGGGTAGGAGGTGGGGAGATGCGGAGAGAGGTATAGTGCATGGAGCCATGGGAATGGCATGGAGAGACAGTGGAATAGGCAGTACCACATTCATGAGTGGTGGATAAAAATCATGAGGGATACCTCAGGAGTGAGGGATCCCAAACCCAAACCAGTCCAACCAGCAGTCCAGGGTTCCAGGACAAGGAAGATAAATCACTGTAACTTCTGGCCGTACAAACCAGTAGGAGTTAGGGTGGCGGAAAAACTGCCAGATTATAAGGAGACTCCTCTTAAAGGGCCCGCAAGGATTAAGCACTTAAAGTAGACCCACTTCTTTTGGGATTCAGCACCAGGGCAACAGCTAGAATCCAAGGAGAAAATGAAGAACCTGGCATTAGGGTAAGTGCTGGGAGACAGCTTCCTCCCAGGTAAAACTCCAGAAGCCAGGCATTGTCCTCTCTCCAAACCCTTCCCCCACACAGAGCCACAACATAGTGAAATGGGTTGCCCAGCCATGGCGAATATCTAAGGCTCTGGCCCACACAACATACAGGTCCGCTCTTCTAAAATAGGCCACACTACTATGACAGGGAGTCAAAGCAGCTCTACTTAATAAACAGAAACAAACACAGAAAGGCTGCCAAACTGAGGAGACAAAGAAATATGACCCAAATGAAAGAACAGAACAAAACTCCAGAAAAAGAATTAAATGAAACAGAGATAGCCAACCTGTCAGATGCAGAGTTCAAAACACTGGTTATCAGGATGCTCAAAGAAATCACTGGGTACTGCAATGCACAAAAAAGACCCAGGCAGAAATGAAAGTTACATTAAGTGAAATATAGAAAAAACTACAGGGAACCAACACTGAAGGGGATGAAACTGAGAATCAAATCAACAATTTGGAACATAAGGAAGAAAAAAGTATTCCATCAGAACAGCAGGAAGAAAAGAGTATTCAAAAAGACAGAATAAGAAGCCTCTGGGACATCTCCAAATGTACCAACATCTGAACCATAGGGATGCCAGAAGGAGAAGAGCAAAAAATTGAAAACTTATTTGAAAAAATAATGAAAGAAAACTTCCCTAATTTGGTGAAAGAAAGACATACAAGTCCAGAAAGCACAGAGTCCCAAACAAGATGGACACAAAGAGGCCCACTCCAAGACACGTCATAATTAAAATGCCAAATTAAAGATACAGAAAGAACCTCAAAAGCAGCAAGAGAAAAGCAGTTAGTTATCTACAAAGGAGCTCCCATAAGATTGTCAGATGATTTCTCAAAAGAAACTTTGTAGGCTAGAAAGAACTGGCAAGAAGTATCCAAAGTGATGAAAAGCAAGGACGTACAACCTAGATTACTTTTTCCGGCAAAACTATCATTTAGAATTGAAGGGCAGATAAAGTGCTTCCCAGACAAGGTAAAACTAAAGGAGTTCATCATTACCAAGCCCTTACATGAAATGTTAATGGGACTTATTTAAGGAAAACATCAAAACTATGAACATTAAAATGGCAACAAATTCACAACTATCAACAACTGAATCTAAAAAGACAAACCAAGCAAACAAGCAGAAGAGGAACAGAATCATAGATATGGAGACCATTTGGAGGGTTATCAGTGGGGTGGGGGAAGAGGGAGAATAGGGGAAAAGGTTCAGGGATTAAGATGCATAACTGGAAGGTACAAAATAGACAGGGGGGTGTTAAGAACAACCATAGGAAATGGAGAAGCCAAAAGAACTTAGATCCGTACAACTCATGGACATGAATGAACTAAGGGTGAAGGGGACTGCTGGAGGGAAGGTGGGTAATGGGTAGGGGGGGGCAAAGGAAAAAAATTTGGACAACTGTAACAGCATAATCAATAAAATATACTTAAAGAAAAAGAATAGATAGGAAATGTGAAGCCAAAGAATTTATATGCACGAACCACAGACATGAACAAAGAGCAGGGATTGCTGGAGGAAATTGGGGTACTGGGTGGAGGGAGGCAAAGGGGGAAAAATTGGGACAAAGTATAATAGCATATTCAATAAAACATTTTAAAAATAAATGAAAACTTAAGGTTCCTATTGCAAAAAATAAAATCACTTATAGCTGATCTCTCAGAAGTTCTGATATCCAGAACAAAATACATCCAACTCCATATTATTATTACACTGTAGAACATAAGTAAGTCATTACTCACCAGAAAAATTTCAATGGCACCAAGGATATACATGGCTGCTGCAAATGTGGTACCAAGATAAAAGCATAGGCCAACAGCTCCACCAAACTCTGGGCCAAGTGCCCGTGAAATCATAAAGTATGAGCCCCCAGCTAAAATACAAAGTAGAAGTGATAAGGATAGAGAAAGTACATTAGTAAGAGGTATGTAAATAAGTCAATAGTAAGAATAATAAAAATATGTACGATGGATAAATATTTGAGGCTTTTGAAAATGTTGAATGTGACAAAAAGTAGATTTGTTAGTGGAATGTAAAAGATATCTGTATGGTAGGACCTACTGCATACCTAATGCTCCACAGGAAGCAGCACAATTTGTCAGTATCCAAAAATACCACAGAATATTTACTACAGGCATGCAATAGCCCAGTACAATATATTCTAACAGAAGAGAAGAATGCAATAAAAATTAAAGATTCTAGCCTAGAACATAAATTTTTAAAGAAGATATCCCAAAGTCAGAGTATTAGTATCTATAGCCAACACATTAAAATTGTATTCTATTCCTTGAAAGCTTATACTTCTGGTCTTTACATCGTAAACACAGTAATCACTGATAATCCCTGAAGTCCACACTTAGCCTACTGACCTGGCACCACTCCATTGGTCGCAATGGCACTCATGGAAATAGCAGTTAGCATTGTCTGTAAGGAAAAAGAAGGGATAAAGTTGTTACTGCATAAAGAGGACCTTTCTGTACTGTTTCCCATCTGTGGACCTCAGAGAACTTAAGGAAAACTTACCTCTACCCTCTTTTAGGGAAGGAGTTACCTGCCATACCTAATGGCATGGAAATGAGATGATGCGGTTTAACTCATTACACAAGTCACACTAATGTTATCTGTATTATTCTGTTAAATGCCCCCTACATCATAATCTGTAGGTTAGGTGCTCTTAAGAACCACTGCCCTCTGCCTGGGTCTCCAAAACAACTTGAAAAACAGATTAGGAACTGATTAAAGGCTGGCTACAATACCAAGAGCAGTATTCAGTAAGGAAGGGAACTACTGAAGACTTCTGAGCCCATAAGAACTATATTTTAAAAACATTACCTGGTAGCAGAGTATAGCATGGACTGCAGACAGGGAGTAGATGGAGGCAGAGTGACCTGTTAGTAGGCTATTCTAGTAGTGCAGTGAGAGGTAAGGACCACAGTGGCAGTAGTGGAAATATAAAGGAAAGGTTGAATAGAGATTTCAGAGGGAGGCATGATTGGCCGGGTAACTGATTGGGTGTGAGAGGCTGTCAGGGAGCCAAACATGGCACTAAAGTTTCAAGACTAAGAACTGGAAGAAAAAAAAAAAAAAGGATGGAACTATTAATTTTCACTTGTTAATGATATGGGCTCTCACTGCTTACCCTGTTTTCTGCTGAGCATAATACACATGGAGGATATAATAGAGACAGTATTAAAAGAGGTCTTCTGTTGGTTACATAAAATAATAATTTTTATAAAATAATCTATCAACTTATAATAAAACTGATAGATGTGGCTGGGAAACATAGGCAAAAGGAGTTTAAGTTAAAAGAAGATTAAAATGTTCTCAGAATGGTGGAGATAACACCTGGAAAAATTTCTCAATTTCTGGGGAAGAGAAAATTAATAAGTCTTCAAAACAAAACAAATAATCCTCCTCCAAACAACATCAGTTTTGTTTCTGAATACTCTGCTGGAGTAGTACATTCCATTTCCTAACACATTTGCTGTCACAACTTTGGTGCAATGAAGCTCAAATTGTTTGTGTTCTGAGTCCTTTGTAGGGTACATCTTCTGCTTCCTATAGAAGTCTTCCATTATAATTTCTAGCACATCTTATTATAGATATAATCAGTGAATAACTGACACTAAATAACAGAAAATCCTTTTGATTTTAATACGAAAATAATCTCTCCTGTTGCAATGAGTCTTTCCCCGGTATTCCTTGTTTTAGTCCCAAAGAGGTCAAGTGCACATACTCTTGAGCACTGGCAAGGTTCCAGGTGATCTCCAGGAGCCACCTCTGGACTTACACAGCAGCAGCAGATAAGGACAATTGCAAAGGCCTGAAGAACTCCAGCTGTGCCCACTACCCATGTAAGGCGCAGAAACAGGATCACTCCAAAAATATTTTGTAGACATGGGAGGTAGACACCCATGAAAGTACCCATTTGGGGAGTCTGGAAAGAGAAATGATGACAAAAGAGAAAATTACAGAGTCATCTAGAAAAGATTACTTTATCTCTTTACTTTTATATAAAAACTTGCTTTCTAACCACCACATTAATCTCTAAGCAGAGGTAGTAAGTTTAATATATACCTTAAAAGAGGCACATATAAAATCTCCATCTTACAAATGTCCATCACCACACCTTTTATTATTCCTAGAGCTATGAATTTTTACCTTTCATAGGTCTCCACGTGTTTACATAGGCATTTGACCACAAATAAACTTTTGAGTGCACCCCAACAACCTAAAAAATTTCTCTTGTTCAAAGTTGTTAGCTATCTCTTTTTATTTAAAAACAGACTAATAGCCCTGGCCCAGTGGCTCAGCTGGTTGGAATGTGGTCCCATACACCAAAAGGTTGTGAGTTCGATCTCTGGGTCGGGACATGTACGAGAGGCAACCAATCAGTGCTTTTCTTTCTCTGTTTCTCTCTCTCTCTATCTCCCCTCCCCCCCCACTTCTTTTCTCTCTAAAATTAATTTTAAAAAAAGTCCTCAGATGAGGATTAAAAAATAATAAATAAATAAATGGATTAATGGCTTGATCTGTAGAATTTGGTATTAATCCTTCATAGTAGTTGGTAAATGTAGTTGCTAACATAAAGATCTGAGGGTCGTTTTACCCCTAAACAAACAAAACACTATCTTGTAATATTGTTCCATATTTTAATTTTGATAAGAGAGACTGATATTTGGTCTTTGAAAACCCAGAGGTAGGAGAGAACCAAGATGGCGGCGTAGGTAGACACACTGCGCCTCCTCGCACAACCAGAACTGACAGAAAATCAAACGGCAGGGAAGTCCGACACCAAGGAGATAAAAAATAAACATTCATCCAGACCGGTAGGAGGGGCGGAGATGGGCAGCTGGGGCGGAGAGGGCTCGCATTGCCGTGGGGGACCGAGACTGGCGGAGTGTAGGACCAACGGGGCAGGCAGTCTGACCATTGGCAGACCCTGCGGCCCCACGTTCGCGCAGATAAACCGAGAGGGCCGGACTCAGAGTGGCAGAGAGCAGGGCAGGCAGAGCGGTGGGTAGCACCCCGTGGCCCCACATTCGTGCACAGATAAACCGGACAAACGGCGGGGAGCAAAGCAGACCGTGCAACCCAGGGCTCCAGCGCTGGGGAAATAAAGCCTCAAACCTCTGGTTGAAAGAGCCCGTGGGTGTTGGGGCGGCAGCAGGAGAGACTCCCAGCCTCACAGGAGGGGTCGTTGGAGAGACCCACAGGGGCCTAGGGCGTGCACAAGCCCACCCACTCGGGAACCAGCACCAGAGGGGCCCAGTTTGATTGTGGGTAGCAGAGTGAAAGACTGAAATCCAGTGGAGAGGGGAGTGGGCGCCATTGCTCCCTCTCGGCCCCTCCCCCACGTACAGCGTCACAGCGCAGTCACAGCGCAGCAACCAGCGTTACCCTGCCCCAGAACACCTAAGGCTCCGCCCCTTTAAGTAACAGCCGTGCCAAGATAAAAAAAAAAAAAAAAAAAAACAAAAAACCGGCCCAAATGACAGCACTTCAAAGCTCCAGAAAAAATACAACTAAGCGAGGAAGAGGTAGCCAACCTATCGGATGCACAGTTCAAAACACTGGTTATCAAGACGCTCACAGAATTGGTTGAATCTGTTCGAAAACCAGATGAAAAAATGAAGCCTATGCTAAGAGAAACAAAGGAAAATGTACAGGGAAACAATAGTGATGTGAGGGAAACTGGGACTCAAATCAATGGTGCGGACCAAAAGGAAGAAAGAAACATCCAACCAGAAAAGAATGAAGAAACAAGAACTCAGAAAAATGAGGAGAGGCTTAGGAACCTCCAGGACATCTTGAAACGTTCCAACATCCGAATTATAGGGGTGCCAGAAGGAGAAGAGGAAGAACAAAAAATTGAAAACTTATTTGAACAAATAATGACGGAGAACTTCCCCAGTCTGGCAAAGGAAATAGACTTCCAGGAAGTCCAGGAAGCTCAGAGAGTCCCAAAAAAGCTGGACCCAAGGAGGAACACACCAAGGCACATCATCATTACATTACCTAAGATGAAACAGAAGGAGACAATCTTAGAAGCAACAAGAGAAAAGGACACAGTTACCTACAAAGGTCTTCCCATAAGACTGTCAGCTGATTTCTCCAAAAAGACCTTACAGGCAAGAAGGGACTTGCAAGAAGTATTCCAAGTCATGAAAGGCAAGGACCTACATCCAAGATTACTGTATCCAGCAAAGCTATCATTTAGAATGGAAGGGAAGATGAAGTGCTTCTCAGATAAGGTCAAGTTAAAGAAGTTCATCATCACCAAGCCCTTATTATATGAAATGTTAAAGGGAGTTACCTAAGAAAAAGAAGATCAAAAATAGGAACAGTAAAAATGACAGCAAACTTACAGTTATTAATGACCATACCTAAAACAAAAACAAGAGCAAACTAGGCAAACAACTAGAACAGGAAGAGAACCATAGAGATGGAGATCACATGGAGGGTTGTCAATAGGGGATTGGGAGGGGGAGAGTGGGGGAAAGGTACAGAGAATAAATAGCATAAATGATAGGTGGAAAATAGACAGGGGGAGGGTAAGAATAGTGTAGGAAATGTAGAAGCCAAAGAACTTATAAGTATGACCCATGGACATGAACTATTGGGGGGGAATGTGGGAGGGAGGGGGTGGGCAGGATGGAGTGGAGTGAAGGGGGGGGGAAATGGGACAACTGTAATAGCATAATCAATAAATATATTTTTTTAAAAAAAGAATCAACCAATGAATCCATAAGTGGAACAACAACAACAACAACAAAAAAAAAAAAAAAAAGAAAGAAAGAAAGAAAGAAAAGAAAACCCAGAGGTAGCATTAACAGATGGGTGTGGACACTCTTCTTCTGAAGTGCTGTTCCCTGTCACTGGAATGCTCTTCTCCCAGCTATCACTTGGCTCCCTCCCTCACATTAGTTAGGGCCCTGCTCAAACATCACTCTGTCAGAAAGGCTTCTCCTGACCAACCTCTCTAAAATAGCAACTCCCTCTGCCCTGGCTCCCTTGCTGGCCAGTGGTCTCAGTCTCTCTTTACCATGCTTATATTTTTCTTAGTGCATTAAGGACTGTACCCTCACACTAAAATTTAGACTGCACAACAATGAGATGTTGTATGTTTTTTTTGTGCTATGAACCCAGTGCCCAGGACATGTTGGCATATGTCAAACATTCAATAAATATCTATTACAGAGCAGAGAGCGATGCCATGGATATTCTCCCTTTCTGATACATGGGGCTCTTTTTATTTATCCTTGTTTTCTAAGGTCTCACCTTGGTGGGCTTCTTTTTCCCTTCAGTGATGTTCTCTGCCTCTTCATGCTCCTTTGCTCCTTGAGTCAGGTTAGTGTAATTAGCCATGCGGTTGAGGAGAGAAGACACCTTTGGTCTGGTATCCATTTCCTCCTATAAAACCAGAAGTATGAAAGCAATGAGAGATGAAGAACACATTGGAAATAAGCATCAAAACAACTGCTCCAGAAAATGGCAAAGTAAACGGCAAAATATTTCATAAGTAAATATATTAAGACAACTTATCAATGAAACTTTATTTCTCCCACATTAAAATATGATGCTTAAACAAGCCTACATGAATAATTATAAAATTCTGAAAAGTTTTACAATTCTTTCTAATAGCTTAATTTTACAGTAAAAACAAAATCATACTGGCCCCTACAGACAGTTATATATAACCTTGTAACAACATTGATATATGATTTTAACCACAGTACCCTCTTTCTTTAGGCCACTAACATTCTACTAACATTTATGGCTATTATTTATAACACCAAGAGTGGACAGATCAATGAAAAACTTTTGTGATTGAACTAAATACTCACCTTAGACCTTTTCTTGAAGAAATATGAGAGAAAATATCATTTAAAAAACAGGCACACTGAGAGAAGTGGCACTCACATCATTTGCCCAAAACCAAACAAACTCAGTGGACATAGATGCTGGAATGAAACAGTTCCTCCAACAACCCTACTGCAGAGTCCATGCTGTCTTAGATAAAGACATAGATAAAGTCAGATCCTCTGACTCCAGCAGCCTGCCTCCTACACTGATTTTTGGTTAGTAGTTAGAAGGTAAATGATAATCTTCCCAAACATAGAGCTGAAAACTACACTATTTTATACCTAGATGATAATTCCAACATAAACATTGAAATCCCAGCTGAATTTGACAGCAAGGTTCTCCACGTGCCTGTGACATCAACATTCCTCTTCCTATTTCACAGAAATTTGATTTAATGGCTACTCATTAATTGGCAATAATTAGATTACATAGATTAAATCAACCACAATGACAAGTTGTATTTTAACAATTAGTTATAAATTATCCAGCCTATACTGTTTTAAAACTAAATAGGGTGGAAAACAGCTATCTTGAAATCTCTCTTCCTGAAATCTGTCCTAGTTTTCTCCCAAATATTACCTCAAAGAGTGCCAAGTTTTTATCAAAATATTCATCTCCTTCTTCATAATTGGAATTACTGAGATAAGCATTTCGAGCTTTCTTATGGCCATCATCTGGGGAAAGAAAGTAAACCAAGTTAGTTTCTGACTGCTATTGGAGAACACCAGCACCAAATCACTGTATGTTGTCTCTGTATTACTACCCATTTTCTATTATCCAATAGAACCCATTTTCATGTTCAAATTTTAATCTGAGAGTGGCAGAATCCAATCGGCATTGCTTAGAGAATGGGGCTCGCTCTCCAGCAAAAGCAAAAAGAAATCTCTAAGTAAACATAAGTCATTTCTTTTCTTAACAATAAGAAGACCTCTAGAAATACTATTCTTTTAGGATTCTAGACTAGTAGGATCTCTTAAAGTCACTCAAACCTATAATGAAAGAAGAAATTGAATACTTATTGTTACCTGCTCAATACTATGCTAGACATGGACTACTTTCCACACTGCTGCTGTTAATACTAGCAGTTAAAGCTCTCTGCCTCCAACACTGTCCTACTTTTTGTTAATGACATTAGGTCATCTCCCAAGTATTATTTTTGTACAAACACTTGCCACATACAGTATTTTATATTCGAAGAGACATCCCACAAGAATTTGGTAAACCAGCTACGAAGAAAAAATGAAAAAAAGACTGGATTCCCTGAGACATACTGTTTGTATTGTTTGAGCACTTCCTTAACTTTGATTTTTTATTGTGTAAGTTATATAATTTACATTGTTTGGTGGAAGAGAAAAAAAATTTAAATATGTAAATGTCATTAACAACTCATATTTTAAATATTGAGGAAATATATACTGATATAAAAATTAAAGAAATTAATTTAAAGTTGTACAACTTTAAATACATATGAGATGAGCTTGGGAAATAGGCAACAAGCTATCAAATAACTGGGGCATGCCAAAGGACAGAAGAGCCAAACTGAAGGGGCTCCCACTGGCAAAAATGGAATAATATGATTACTAAAAATAAATAACACAATTGATTGAAATGCAAATATGGGCCCTGGCCAGATAGCTCAGTTGGTTAGAGCGTTGTCCCAATACGCCAAAGTTGTGGGTTTAATCCCTGGTCAGGGCACATACAAGAAACAGCCAATGAAAAGAAAAAAAAGAAAGAAAGAACCACTGGATACATAAATAAGTGGAAAATCAAATCACTGTCTCCATTCCTTTCTCTAAACTCAATAAACAAAAAAATGCAAACATGAAATACCCAACATATTTTAAAAATCTAATCACTTGTACAAGTACCATATGATTTTACTTATATGAGGAATCTAGAGAACAAAATAAACAAAGTTGAAACAGACTCAAAGACACAGAAAACAGACTGATGGTTGCCAGGGCAGGGGGGCGGGTGCTGGAAGACGGGGTGAAAAAGCATACAGAATATAGTAAATACTATTGTAATAACTATGTATGGTGCCAGGTGGTGCTAAACTTATTGGGGATCACTTCATATATTATATAAATGTCTTACTATGCTGTACAACTAAAACTAATATGAAATAATATTAAATGTAAACTGTAATTGAAACATAAAGTTAAAAATCTAATTACTTTTACAGAGTTGCTAAAAAAACATGTAATTTTAAAAAATAATAAATGAAAAGAATCAAGCAATTATCCTGCCTTTCCTATACCAACTATATTTCAGGGTAACCAAAAAAGAAAATTCTTCTTTATAGGAATATTCTAGCTAATAAATGCAGGTGGAATAATATAATTAGAAAATAAAATAACCAATTTTCAACCCCTAATGAAATAACAGATCTACGCAATGACCATCAATGGTTGCTGAAGCCAATTAGGTGAAGGGCTGAGGCAGAACTGTATAATGGATGGACTAGGGTGATCTGGAACCCACTTATCAATCTTAACATCATTAAAAGTGGGACAACACAATCTTCTAATGTAATACAATGAAAAGTGCAAGCTATGATGTATCCTCACTAAAAGAATGGAAGTTCAATCAAGCCTTTAACACTAACTGCCAGTTCACAGAGAACAGAGGAGGAACACGACAAATATAGCCCCAAAGATGCAAACATCAAATTCAGAATGTGGCAAATTCTACATGACAAATAATCTCACTGCTTAAGAAATGAAAGGCATAAACTAAAAAATATGTGAACTGTTACAAATTGCAATGTATGAAACTTGTTACAGCCATGACTCAAACAAATCAAATGTAAAAAGACATTTTGAAACAATCAGAGAAATCTGAATGTGACTGGTTATTATTTTTTTAAGTGTAACTAAAATCCTATGTTGTCTGGAGTTTTCTTTAAATTATTCCAGGAAAAAAGGTGGGGGCTTAAGAACATTATTGAAGCTAGGTAATGGGTTCATAATGGTTCATTATAATATTCTATCTACTGTTCTGAACCTTTTGAAATGTCCATAGTAAAAAAATGCATAAAAAGGAAAATGTAATTCTATTCCCCTAATGGTTCCAGAAAATATGCAAGAGAATGACACAGCTTAAAATTATGACCACTCCAAATTATTCATTTATTCAATTAATTCAACAAGTATTTATTAAGTTCTTATGATATGCTGGGCACTATTCTAGGCCCTCAGGTTATAGCAGTGGACAGGCAGTAAGATGCTGCTTTCTTCTAGGTATACTGAAGTAAGATAGGACAAAATAAATAAAAACAAAACAAAAAGCAACAAAAAAGGAATTTCAAGAAGCACTAAATTCAATGATATAGGTACTAGGATAGATTAAGGACAACTTCAGGTAAGATCATTGGTGTGCTGGTAAGCAGGCTCTCCAGCATTTAAAAACAAAAAATACTGATTCTAATATTTGCCAATTTTTGTGGTGTAAATATTCACATACTATTTTCAACTACTAATGAGAAGTCACTGAACATTGTTTTGGGAGAATATACATACAATTGGCTCCCATGAGCTGGTATGAGCTCTCTGCAACATACCCTGGCCATTAGATGGTCAGAAAAGGCCTGCATTTCAGGCATGGGGAATACCAATTTTAAAAGATCCTAAAGCAGAGGACTTCTGGTCAAGATGGAGGCATAGAGGTAAACACCCCTCCCCTCCTCGCACAGCTACAATGAAAAATACAACTACAGTACACAACAAATATCACCCAGAATTGCCAGAAAATTGAGCTGTGTGAAAGTCCAACAACCAAGGATTTAAATAAGCTACATTCATCAAGACGGGTAGGAGGGGTGCAGATGAAGAGACATGCAGAGAGGCACACAAACAGGAACGGGGAGTCCCACGTCCACACATGGTGGATAAAAATTGGGAGGGACACCTCCAGAGTAAGAGATTGCTGCCCTAGACCAGACTACCCAGCCCAGGGCAGCCCCAGACTAGACTACCCTGCCCAGGTTCCAGTGCCAGGAATATAAGTCCCCATAACTTCTGGCTGTAAAACCAGTGGGGGTTGGGGTGGTGGAAGACACTGCAGGATTCTCAAGAGGCATCTCTTAAAAGGCCCAAAACAGACTTAGGACTCACATAGACCCAATCCTCTGGGATTCAGCATGAGGGCAACAGCTGGTAGGGCACCAGTGGCATACAAGGAGAAAGTGATGTGTCTGGCATCAGGGCAAGTGCTAGGAGTCAGCTTCCTCCAAGGCAAAACTCTAGAGGTCTGGCAGCGGCATTATCTCCTCTCCAAGCCCTCCCCTACACAGGGTAACAGAGTGGTGACATGGGTTGCCCTGCCCTGGTGATTACCTAAGGCTCCAACCCTATACAACTTAACAAGTACACTTTTCTACAAAGGCCACACTACTAAGACAGGGAGTCAAAGCAGCTCTACCTAACACACAGAAAGAAACACAAGGAGACTGCCAAATTGAGGAGACAAAGAATGTAGCTCAAATGATAGAAGAGAGCAAAACTCCAGAAAAAGAATTAAATGATATGGAGACAAGCAATGTATCAGATGCATAGTTCAAAACACTGGTTATCGTGATGCTCAAATAAATCACTGGATACTGCAACAGCATAAAATAGATCCAGGCAGAAATGAAGGTTGCATTAAGTGAAATAAAGAAAAATCCACAGAGAAACAACAGTGGAGGGGATGAAGTCGAGAATCAAAGCAATGATTTGGAACACAAGGAAGGAGAAAGCATTCAATCAGAACAGCAGGAAGAAAAAAGAATTTAAAAAAATGAGGATAGGCTCTGGAACCTGTTGGAAATGTACCGACATCTGAATTATAGGGGTGCCAGAAGGAGAAGAGGAAGAGCAAGAAATTGAAAACTTATTAGAAAAAATTACGAAAAACTTCCCTCATCTGGTGAAGGAAATAGACATACAAGTCCAGGAAGCTCAGAGAATCCCAAACAAGACAGACCCAAACAGGACCACACCAAGACACATTATAATTAAAATGCTAAAGACAAAGACAGAATCTTAAAAGCAGCAAGAGAAAAGCAGAGAGTAACCTACAAAGGAGTTCCCATAAGGCTGACAGATGACTTCTCCAAAGAAACTTTGTCTCTTTATCTTAGGCTGGAAGGGACTGGCAAGAAGTATTCAAAGTGATGAAAAGTAAGGACCTACAACCTAGATTACTCTATCCAGCAAAGCTATCATTTAGAATTGAAGGGTAGACAAAGTGCTTCCCAGAAAAGGTAAAACTAAAGGATTTCATCACCAAGTCATTATTATATGAAATGCTAAAGGGAATTATATAAGAAGAAGAAGGAGATCAAAACGATGAACATTAAAATGATGATAAATTCACAACTATCAATAATTGAATCCAAATAACATACTGATCAAATAAGCAGAAGAAAAAAAGCATACAAAATATAACCAGAGACATTGAAGTTAAGAAAAATCTAACAATAGCCAGAGGGGAGTGGGGAGGGGATAATGGGGAGAGGGGTTTACAGGAACTGCTATAAAGGACACATGGACAAAACCAAGGGTGAGGGTGGAGGTGGGGTAGGGAGGTGGGTTCTGCTGGGGTGGGGAGGAGGGATGGGGAGAAAATGCAGACAACTGTAATTGAATAACAATAAAAATTAAAAAATAAATAAATTAAAAAAATAAAAATATAACTCTTAGGATTTTTTCCAAAAAAACCCCACAAAACAAACAACAACAACAAAAGCCATTAGTTGAGAGCAAGTCTTGTGGAGAAAAATGTCCTCAGGTTTTATGCCTCTATTCTGCCTGCCTTTTTTCCTGAGTGTCTTGCTAAGCATAATTCTATGATAATTTTGCAAACACTTTAAAACATAATTTGTTATCTGTTTTGCTGTTGAGAATACTTCTGTCATTCTGTTCTTTGATAATGTCTTCTCTGTGGCTACTTTCAAGATCTTTCTTAGGTGCAGCACAGCTTTCATGAAGATATATCTAGATGTACTTTCCTTTTTGTTCACCAGCTCTCTTCACCAGTTTCTAATCTACTGTTTAACCTCTTCATTTGTTATATCAGTAATTACGTATTCTTTCTCTTTAGAAGTTCCATTTGTTTTCCTTTTCTCTAAACAGTCTTTCATTCTTGAATATGCTAATTTTCCTAATTCCATCCTTTACTGATTTGCCATTTAATAGTTTTGTATCCAAAACTCAGGACCACTTCATTCCTCTTGAGGTATACAAGAGTAGGAGTCCCAGCTTCAGCACACTATTTCCCTGTTGTTCAATAGCCTCGCAATACTGTTGCTATAAAAATCTGGCCTCAGAACTTCCTGCCCCATCCTGCTGCCTGCTGGTATAAGCTATCTCCTAGCAGCTCTGGCTCCCCTGGCTGCAGTCCTGACATATCTACATTTGGGGCCATTAGAGTCTCAAGTTTCAAGTGCAACCACCTTAACTTTCAGACATTCTGGTCCTGGCTGATTCTGGCCTAACTCCCATTTGCTTGCTTGCATAATGTTTTATGGGTGGCAGAATGACTCTGGACACTTTGTCTACATTTATGAGACCAATGACACCTCCAAAGTTGTCCAGAGGTCTATTTGTAGTGGTGTTGTAAAATGTGAGGGTCCCATGGAGGTCTTGATCAATCAGGCAAGGAACAAAGCTCTCATTAGAAGTGGTTCATTGAAAGGCATGGACCAGCCCTTGCTCAGCTGGTTGGAGCATCATCCTGTACACCAAAAGGTACCTGGTTCAATCCCTGGTCAAGGAACATACACCTAGGTTGTGTGTTTGATCCCTCACTGCATGTGTGTGAGAGGCAACCGATTGATGTTTCTCTCTCACATCGACGTTTCTCTCTGTCTCAAATCAATAAAAATATATCCTTGGGTGAGGATTAAAAAGAAAAAGAGAAAGGCATGGATCAGTCAGGCATAAAGTCAGTAGTGATTATACTGAAAGGCACTGATCAATTCTTGGTGGAAAATCATGCTGTTTCAGATAGACTGAACAGCTTTCAGAAGTCTGAGTCACTGCTCTGACCCCAGGAAATCCCAAATGGAATGGGAGTTCTGGAGTTTGAATAGCAAATAACCTTAGTCTGCAAAAACTAAGAACCAAATCCACATGCTGGGGCTGTTTTAGGATTATCCAGAATTCTAAGATGATTCCTTTGGATAATATGTACTGAGACTGGCTTTGGTAATGCTTTGAATTAAGCGGCCCATAGTATCACTATTATGTTTCTTTATTCTCATTTTACTATCCAAATAATGAATTTGCTGGGTATTTCATTGTGCAATTCAAATGATAGGAGTACCATTGGTTCTCCTGAAGATCTCAGATTTCCATTTTTTATGGTGTACATTTTTTAATTTTTATTTTTGCAAACAGAACATTTTGCTCTTCATAAAAAACTTATTTTTGTGGTGCTGCTACTTCTATAATGTTACTTTTGTCAATTACCACTTACACTACAATTTGGGCTTACGGTGAGTCTCAGATTCTTCCCTTATCCTCCTGATCTTGTTAAATAGCCTTTTGCTGGTCTGAGCTAAGCAGAACAGTAAATGTACTTAATTTCCCTTGGCACAGGTTTGGGTTTGAATTATGTGACTACATGATCATGAAAGGTTGTTGCAAACGTTATAAATTGCTTTTAATTTTTTAAATTTCATTTTTCAATTACAGTTGACATTCAACATTATTTTTTATTACTTTTAGGTATATAGCATGGTGGTTAGACAATCATATTCTTTACAAAGTGTTTCCCCACTATTTCCAGTACCCACGTGGCACCATACATAGTTATTACCATATTATTGACTATCTCCTCTATGCTGTACTTTATATCCCCGTGATTATTCTGTTAACTGCTAATTTGTACTTCTTAATTCCTTCACCTTTTTCATCTAGCCCCCTTAACTATCCTCCCACCTGGCAACCCTCAGTCTGTTCTCTGTATCTATGAGTCTGTTTCTGTTCTGTTCGTTTGTCTGTTTTGTTCTTTAGATTCCACATATAAGTGAAATCATATGGTACAGTCAAACCTCTGTTCTTGAACATCTCAGTTCAGGAACAATTCAATTCTTCACCAAGTTGTTCACAGAAAAAAGGTTGCCGATGTCCAACAAAACTTTGGTCTCAATTCTCTACCTGACAACGCTTTCATGCTGATACTTATATTATCAGTCACGTGTCTCTCAAGTGACAAAGGAGATTTGGTTTTTGAACAAACTGATTCTCAAACAGTTTTCCACAATGAATTAAGTTCAGGAACCAAGATTCCACTGTATTTGTCTTTATCTGACTTATTTCACTCAGCATAATATCCATTAGGTCCATCCACGTTGTTGCAAATGGTTAGGTTTCATTCTTTTTTTTATGGCCAAGTAATATTCTATTGTGCAGATGTACCACATCTATCTTATCCACTCAACTACTGATGGGCTCTTGGGTTGCTTCCATATCTTGGCTACTGTAAATAATGCTCCAATGAACATAGGGGGGCATATATCCTTTCAAATTAGTGTTTTGGATTTCTTTGAATATATAACCAGGAGCAGAATTGTTAGGTCACATGGTAGTTCTATTTTTATTTTTTTGAGAACCCTCCATACTGTTTTCCACAGTGGCTGCAGCAATTTTCAATCCCACCAACAGTGCACAAGGGTTCCCTTTTCTCCACATCCTCATCAACATTTGTTGTTTGTTCACTTACTGATGTTAGCCATTTTGACAGGTTGTGAGGTAGTATCTAATTGTGGTCTTAACTTGCATTTCTTTGATGATTTAGTGACACTATGCATCTTTTCATACATTTATTAGCCATCAGTACATCCTCTTTGGAGAAGTGTCTATTCAGGTCCTCTGACCATTTTTTAATTGGTTGTTTGTTTGGTGTTGAGTTGTATGAGTTCTTTATATATTTTGGATATTAACCCCTTATCATGTTTTTGATATTAAAATTTGTTTAAATCAGTAGCCAATTAAGAGGCACACAGTATGATTGGTTTCTGTATCTCGTAAGTCTTTAACTTTCTTTCTTTCTCTTTGCAATTTATTTGTTCAAGAAACTATGTCATTTGTTTAGTAGTTTCTGATGGCCTGAATTTTGATGATGGCATGCATGTGATGTTTAACATTTTTTTGGTACCTCCTATAAATTGGTGGTTGGGTCTCAAGGTTTAACCACATTTAGTATTTTTAGGTGGGGAAGAGAGGAAAACCCTTCACAGTGGTATTTTGGTCTTCTATCAGGAAGTACATGTCATCTGGTTGTCTTTCTTTTTGAGATACTAGCAATTATTGATGGTTAATGCCTGGATCCATTACTTTATGAAGGGTTGAAAAATGGTGATATTCCGAATATATTATTCTTTTATGAATTAGCTGAAATACTTTTATAGAAAAACATTCCTTCTAATGTCCTATTTGGTTATCCATTGGTATAGTTAAAGGCAAGAGAAATACTTCATTTTTACCCTTTATTGACCAATTCTCAGGTTAATAAATTGGTTCACTAAAATACTCCACTGATGATCAGTAAGTTCTTTTAAGTAACATGAATTTAAATATTGGATATGTTTGAAAAGAAATGTTTTTTCTACATCTATTAAGATGATTCTATGATAGTTTTTCTCTAATCTGTTAATATACTGAGTTACATGAATTGATTTTTAATGATAAATCAATCATGTTTTTCTACTAGAACCCAACCTGGTCACAGGGACAATTTTTAAAATATATTGCTTGATTCAGATTGTAAATATTTTGTTTATGATATTTAGATCTGTACTTGTACATAAAACTGGCCTATACTTTTCTCATATTGTCACTGTTAAGTTTTGGAATTTAGGTTATGCAAGTCTCAAACAGAGCTGGGACCATTTACTTGTTTTTCTATTTCATGAGAGAAACTGTAGAAGAGTGGAATTATTTTTCTTTGAATATTTGGTAAAACTTGTAAAAATGCCAAGGCTACTGCTTGTTTGCTTTGTAAACTGAAAATTACAGAGAGAGAGAGAGAGAGAGAGATTATAAACCGTAAGTGTACAGCTTGATTTTTTATCACAACAGTGACTTCACCCCTTCATACATCTCCTCAGCCCGACACTGAGTTTTGCAAGAGATCTGATGAGTCAGTGGGAAGAGTACCGTATTTTTCAGACCATAAGATGCACCTAGGTTTTAGAGAAGGAAAATAGGAAAAACATTTTGAAGCAAAAAATGTGGTAGAATATTTAATAACATCCTTTAAAGCAGAAATCCTGTAGTGAGCTAGGTAAGCTACATTTGGACTATAAAACACACCCCCATTTTCCTCCCAAATTTGAGGGGGTGCACCTTATAGTCTGAAAAATATGGTAGGTACATTAAAAGAGCTGCACCCTGTTGATAGGAAAAACATTTAGAAGGCCTAGAAAGTGCTATTATAAATTACATTCAGTCGGCAACCAAGGTAAATGAAGCAGCTTTTCACCTACTAGGCCAAATTTATCCTAAAGGAGGTTTTTATAGAGAGCTCGCAAGATTTTAATTCAAGCTACCAATGCCTTTTCTGAGAACTGTAAGATAATTAGAAAATATAACAAAATATCCTTCACTTTTTGCCAACAAAAATTTTTTAAAAGTAAACCAGCCTTTTTAAGGATTTTGAGGCTGTAGTTAAAGATATTGAAGATGGGAGAACATGGTAGTTAGGAGAACATGAGAAAAAAAGGAAATACAGTCTAACCTAGTGAACCTAGGACAGAGAACCCAGGAGAGCAAGCAGGATGAGCTGACTTGAGAATCTGGCCAGAAGACTCTCTTGATATATTCCCAGGTTTGTTTAAAATCGAATGCAACTGTAGGTTGCCAAATGTTTGGAGAAGTCTCTCTGCAAATACTATTAGGATTCTTGGCTAATACTGACTAAGAAAACCTTTCCTTCACAATCATATACTATTTCTTTTCCCTACAATTCATCGCTATCTTTTACTTCAAGTACTTAACTGGAAACAAAATTCACCTTAGTAACACTGAAACAGTGCCAACTCTCCCTACTGTGCATTTGATTAGCGAAGTCCTTTGCTACCTCCATTATGTACCTGTTCCTGGTCAGATGATGAACTAAATACTCTCAAACTTCTCTGTCAGCCATGTATCAGAGAGACAGGAGCAATTTAATAGTTTCGGGGGAAAATACACTTTTCATAGCATGACACAATCTTTCAATGAAATCTTAACCATTCCTGATACAAATGTGAAAATTTTATATAAAGACTAATATTGAACAGTTTATATAAATTATCTAACATAAAAGTATAAAAAAGAATGGTGACAGCCTCAATACCATGAGGCTAGAACCCTGGTAATCAGACTTGCAGCTATATGTTTCTGCCAAATCATTTACTTAACAACTATCTATTTAATGACTAGGGTGTCAAGTACACCCTACTCCAGCACCTATACTCACTCAAAGGAATGAGAAGACTGGAAGTTTATGTCCTTAACCTTGAAAGAGAAGAAAAGAAGTATCCCAGTGTCTTTCTTTTTTTGTTTTTATTCTCACCCATGGATATTTTTTTCATTGTTTTTAGAGAGCGAGGAAGGAGGACAGAGGGGGCGAGGGAGGGGGGAGGAAGTGAGTAGGAGAGAGGGAGGGAAAGAGAGGGGGGGAAGAGAGAGAGAAAGGAAGAGAAGAAAAAAAGCATCAATGTGAGAGAGAAACATCAACTTGGTTGCCTTCTTATAAATGCCCTGACTAGGGATTGAACCTGCAGGATCGAACCCAGAACCTGGGAATGCGCCCAGACAGGGAATCAAACCAGCAACCTTTCAGTATGGGGCCCATGCTCCAACCAACTGAGGAACGCCCTCCAGGGCAGTTTCTTTAGCTAATACTTTGAACCTTTAATAAGCAAACAAGTCAAGTACTTTTCCTGCTTCAAACATTTAGATAGCTAACATTTTTTCACAGCTGCTTTGCACATATGCAAACAGCTAAAAGTTCAGCAATATACAAATCAAAATAAGCCTCAAACTAGAAGATACACATACAAAAAAATGGCTGTTCATATATTTAAAAGTACTTACTTCATAATTAAGTACAAATACAAACTAGAGATGCTGTTTTCACTGATTGGATGAAGAAAAATTTTACAACTGATAATACCTACTTTTGATGACAGGAAGCCGAGTATGCCTCCATACTCCTTATTGGTGGGAATTTAAGTTGATGTATTTTTTTGAAAACG
This sequence comes from Desmodus rotundus, assembly GCF_022682495.2. Taxonomy (NCBI): domain Eukaryota; kingdom Metazoa; phylum Chordata; class Mammalia; order Chiroptera; family Phyllostomidae; genus Desmodus; species Desmodus rotundus. Next base: position 67,236,573 of record NC_071393.1, on the reverse strand, counting down.
TACATATCCTTTGAGCAAGGAATTCATCTATTAGGAATTTATTCTACAAATATACTGGCAAGGGAAATGCAAGGATATATGTACAAGATGTTCATGACAACATAATGTAAAAGTAAAACAGCTGGAAATAACTCAAATGCTCAGTAAAAGGGAATTGACTGCGAAAAATTAGAGCGTTAGAATACTATTACACTACAAAGAAGTGCAGCAGATCTTTATGTACTGGTAAGAGATGTCCAAGATAAAATGTTAAGTGAACAAAAGGAAGTCATAGAACAATCTGTATAATTCCATTGACAGAAAAAGTAAAAAAGATAGTCATATATAATGTGAATAGTAAAAATTTCTAGAAGAAACTGGGACAACTGTAACTGAACAACAACAAAAATAATTTCTAGAAGAATTTCCAAGAAAGAGTCAACTACAAGTACCTTGGGAGTACAGGTGAGGTGGTGGAGAGAAGGGACTCTGAAGGACTTTTACTTTCTTTAGAGTATATACTGTTTATATGAATTCCTCCCTGAGTGTTTTATTTTTATATTTTAAAAACTTATCAGTTCAAAGATGATGTGAAATTCTTGTCAAATTATAAGCTTTCTACAATGTAAACAGGCAATGCCTAAAGGAAATCAATTCATTTCCATAATGTGCAGCAGACATGGAACTGGGACATCAATTACTATAGCTTGCTGTTTATGAAGTACTTGCAGTAATTAAAATGAAGATGATTGACAGACTGTGAAAAATAAAAGGAAGGGCAAAGTAGCTGCAAAGCCCAAAATATTAGACTATTATAATATCTTCTTTTCAAATTTTTGGAAAAAGAAGTTCCAATTCCTACAGATTTTTTAACACCACAGACCATGCTAAAATTACCTTTTTTACTGAGGTATGATTGACATGAAACATTACACTAGTTTTGGATGTACAACATAACTTGGTATTTGTATTAAAATTATTTTCAGTATAGCTAAATTGAGTCTTAGCAATCAATTACAAAAGTAGTTACCTAAAACTTACCAAGTTGAGAATAGAAACAGCAGGAAAAAAAGGTGAGGAGTGAAAAGTAGAAAAGGAGGAGGAGACAGAAAATAGAATTAGAGAAAGGAGTAATGTCTGTTAGTATAAACAGGAAAAGATTATGTTAGAAAGAGTCAATTCCCACAGTAATATAATACTATACCTAACAGCTGGCTGTGTTCCCCTGTGATGGAGTTCTGACTTGGGTCTGAAAAACAAACAATTGAAAAGAAAAGAAAAAAATGAATGACCAAAACAAATAATTTCTTAAAAATCAGCAACAAAAGTTAACGAAGGAAATAAGCAAAAATTTTTTAAGTACTTAAGAAACATTAATGAAAGAGTAATAAAATATAATGAACTATTATAAAAATAATTGCATTGCTTCCTTGAAAAGTTAAACAACAGAATTATCACATGACCCAGCAATTCCACTCCTAGGTACATATCCAAAAGAAATAAAAACAGGGACTCAAACAGATACTTGTATGACAATGTTTATAGCAGCACTATTCACAACAGCCAAAAGGTGGAAACAATCCAAGTGCCCTTCAATAGAAAAATAGATGAAACAAAATGAGGTATACACTTTCAGTGGAATACTTTCAGCCATAAAAAATAAAGTTCTGATACATGCTAGTGTTGATGAACCTCGCAAATACTATGCTAAGAGAAACAAACTGGATGCAGAAAGACAAATATTGTATTATTCTATTTATGTGAAATATCTGGAAAAGGCAAATTTATATAGAGAGAAAGTAGATTACAAGTTACCAGATGCAAGGGGAGTGGGGAATGGGATGTTATTGTTTAATAAGTTCAGAGTTTCTATTTGGGGCAATGAGAAATTTTGGAAATAGACAGTGGTAGCGATTACACAACACTGTGAATTGCAATTAGTGCCAATGAATTGTGTGTGGGGAACCGTTCCAAGCGTGGGAAATGTGGCTCAGCCCCCACTCAGAAAAGCCAGTGGGGAGCGAGGTTGGCGGGCAGGACCCATGTCCATGGATAAGTTCTCCAGTGGGAAATCAGGCCTGCATTGTACCCAGACTGCTATGAGACTTGCTCTTGCTGAAACTCCCTCACCCTGAATTGAGGAAGCAAATGTTTACTGAGTATTTTTATCTTCCCAGAATCTGGGCTAGACCCTCCAAGTTTGGGACAAAGCCGTTTGACCATTTCTTCTTTTACATTGCAAATGTCCTCCTTTGATGTATTCAGTGACATCCTCTCTGTTGTCAGCAAAAGATAACCACCCAAGACAAACCTTTGTATAGTAAAAAAAGGACCTTCTTTGATGTTAAGGGCCTGAAAAACCTATAAAGGCTGGTCAAGGCAAGGCTCTGGGTGCTACCCCCTCGAGGGAGTGTGGCCAAGGCGATCAGAGGCACTCTCCTCTTGAGAGAGAGGCCGAGCCGTCCCTTTTCCCCCACAGGACCTCTGTAGTCCGTGTGTATGTGTATTGGAATACTGAAACCTCAACAGCAGATAGTGCGGGCCGAGATCTGCGTCAGTTGTGCACTTAAAAAATGGTAGATTTTATTTTATATAGATTTACTAAAATAAAAAGTAAATTAAAAAAATAATAACACAGATTCAATGAAGCAATACTAGTTCCATAAAACAGAAGGATGATTCCGGGCTTACAACATAAGTTACATTTTCTCTTCATGACAATAGAACATATGACATACAACCACAGCAGCTCAAAGTCAAGACACAGGTAAAGCACTCATAACTATTAGCAGATATGGTCTGATTTGACTTTAAGATAAAATGACAAAACTGGATTTTATAAGTATCTATTTCTTCAGTAATCTATCATAAAATTAATGGCTATAAGCCAAGTCCCTAATGCAAAGAGATATTGACTATCACCGTTTAGTAAGCAACCACTTGCTTATTTTAAAGGCTTGAAAAGCATTAATGGCTAAATATGTAAAATAGCTCCACTTTCCTCAAAGATTGTAAGTCTCTTGTGTCACAGAGGATTACATATGGCTTCCTCAAATGTGTCTGGAGAATAAAAATTCTAGACAGGTGGTGGAGGGATAAGGGGTAGAAGGGCGGTCTGTGAGCAACAATGGGGAAAAAGGTTACACCTTTATTTTTACTAACCTCTAACTAAAGTTTACTCTAGGCAACAAATTAAAGTACCTGTGATTTTTGTCAACAATAAACATCAGATATTTTCCTATCATATTAATAGTTCTTGCATATATTGCAGTATCTTTTAGGTTCGATATTACTTTGAAATCATAGTAATTATTAAAATGGATGCTAGTTCTTAATGCGTTAGATAAAAAAGCACTTATTAGAGCACAAGTTTAATATTTTGATTACTATACTTTAATATAAGATATTTTTAATCCTATGTATATGTATGTGTGTGTATTATTTTATGCACTTAAAAACATTATACTGAAAAGGAATTTGTAGGCTTCAGGCCGGTAGTGTGGTCCAAGATACAAAAAAGAACAACTATTGTTGTAAACAAAGTGCAAGTAATATTTTCCATCGTATTTGTAAATATAAATATTTTATATATAATTTTAATTAAATCTAACACTTTAAGCATCTCAGAAAGAATCAATCAGAATACTTAATAAATTCTGATTTCTGATGTGTACTCTACAAACTGTATTCAAGGAGGAAATAAAGCAGAAATCCGATTCAGAAAACTAAAGTTTCATATGTTATGTGTGCATTTTAAGATATATTTTAAAATATTTTATTTATTTATATTTAGAGAGAGGAGAAGGGAAGGAGAAAGAGGAGAGAAACATTAATGTGTGGTTGCCTCTTGCATACCACCATTCAAGAGGCAACCAATATCCATGCCTCCAGGGCTTAAGATATATTTTTATTGTTCCACTTTATTTATGCATTCATTGGTTGATTCTCATATGTGCCCCTATTGGGGGTCAAACCCACAATCTTGACATAATGGGGTGATGCGCTAACCAACTGAGCTACCAGGCCAGGGCCTAAGATATATTTTTGGAAGATTTTTCATTCTTAATTTAATTTAAAAAAATAGAAATTCCCAAACTTTCTATTCTAACATATTTTCTGCAACATACTAGCAGGTGAACTCCCAGTTTTAATTTAAACTCATCTTCCTACCTAAATAAATAATATGGTTCATTAGCAAATTCTACTAAACGTTCAAATAATTAATACCAATCCTTCTCAAACTCTTCCAAAGCCTTGGCTGATGTGGCTCAGTGGGTTGAGCACCAGCCAGCAAGCCAAAGGGTCACTGGTTTGATTCCAGGTCAGGGCACATGTCTGGGTTGCAGGCTAGGTCCCAGTTAGGGGCATGCAAGAGGCAACAAATTGATGTTTCTCTCGCACATTGATGTTTCTCTCCCTCTCCTTCTTTCTCTCTTCCTCTCTCTCTCTATAAATAAATAAGTAAATAAATAAATCTAAAAAACACCCCCCCCCCAAACCCTCTTCCAAAAAAGGAAGAGGAGAGACTACTTCCAAACTTATTTTACAAGGTTAGCATTACCCTGATATCAAAACCACTCAAGGACACAAGAAAAGAAAATTGCAAGCTAGTATCCCTGATGAACATAGATGCAATAATCCTAAACAAAATATCAGCAAAATGAATTCAACAATACATTTAAAGGATCATATACCATGATAAAATAGAATTTACCTCATCACAAGTAAAAAAAATCTTCAACTACTTATGGTGACAAATGTTAACTAGACTTATGTGGTGATCATTTTGCAGCATATACAAATATGAAATTTCCTGAAACTAATATAAGGTTGTATGTCTATTAGATCTCAATAAAAAATAATGATAAAAAAGAATATGAGTTGTTCTTGCATGTAAGAGACAGCAGAATAACAGTTCCATAGCACGTTAATATGTTAGATCTTCTCCCTTTTCCTTTACCCACTCCTTGCCCCCTTGTCTCTTTCATATAGGGGAAAATTGAAGCCCATCATTATAGAGAAGTAGGTGTATAAATAGTATGTAAGGAGTAGAGAACGAAAAATAGAAGTTTAGAACCAGAAGAACTTGAGTCATCATCTAGATGTACTCTAGTGATTCTAAGGATAGGCTGGAGAGGGGTTACCAGCATCTGTTTTTCTCCCTAACACCATACCAAGACGCCTTCAAATTGAGAATCTCAGATTCTAATATTTGCAGTAGAGAAGACAAATGCCTGGATTAATAAATGGCCAAACACACATCACACTACTGCCAAAAGAGAAAGGATACAGATAATAGTCTTGATGTCTTAAGAACCTATATCCATGTTTCTCAATTCTCTAACTTTCTTATTCTAAAATAAAGTACAATAGCCTAAAACAAGCTATCTGGAATTGCCAGGAAATATATCTCTGAATAAAAATGAAAAAAACACCTCAGAACACTCAGGCAGTGTAGCTATGATTTTAGAGGTGGGAGTGTAAGTGACTTTTCTTAAAAAGAATTATGTCCTTCTGTACTATATATTCCTTGCCTTCTGAACTGGGCATATGTATGTGTGTGTATTCTCTACTCAAGCCAATACTCTCCCTTTGAGCATCTTTGTGTAGATCCCTACAAGTACAACACAGCTATTTGTTTTTCAATGATAATGAAAGGAATGAGGGGCAATCTTTACTAATCTGGTAAACTGGACACTAACCCTTCAGAACCTGTGAATGTTTCGTTAATATACGTAAAAGCTGAAACAAGGGCAAATCTAGGCGTAAATAGGCTCATGAAGTCACTAGAACGAAACTAAGCATGCCTGTAAAAATCACAACTGGTAAATACCTCATGCTGAAGGGCGTTTCTGAGTATGCAATCCAAATTGTGTAGTGCAGTCAACATAACATTGTTCCGGGCATCTAAGATGTCTCTGGTCATCTTTCTTCTGTATTGTATCTGAACTCCCCCATTTAACATTTTTTCCTGCCTATGTCACTGGTGAGAGCACACCCAGTTTGTCTAAGACTGGGAGTTGTCCCTTTTATTACTCAAAATGAGTAATTTTAACCAAATTACTTCCCGTAACAGGAACAATCTGCCAATAATGTAAGTGTTTTTACTCTTCCGTGGTCTTAATTTTAAGCTACTTCTAGGTCACAATATAACCAATTAATACACAAAAGCCTGTGATACTTTTATCAGTCAAATGGTAGTTTAAATAAAAAATAGAAACATAAACCTTCTCACAAATGCAATCATAAAAATAAACTGAAAATATTGGGTTGGCCAAGAAGTTTGTTTTGTTTTGTTTTTTGCATACAATAGCTCTAGTAGCACTTAGTTGTCTTTAACTTCATTTGAAACAATTTTGTTAGATTGTACTGTGACAGCTGTCATATCAGCATGCATTTAAAAAAACATTAAAATTGGTGAATTTTTGTGTAGCCATTTTAATGTTGAAGATGGAAGAAAATAAGCAACATTTTCAGCATGTTATGCTTTATTACTTCAAGAAAGGTAAAAATCAACTGAACCTCAAAAAATATTTGTACAGTGAATGGAGAAGATGGTGTGACTGATCAAATGTGTCAGAAGTGATGTGTGAAGTTTCATACCAGAGATTTCTCACTGGAGGATGCTCCATGGTTGGGCAAGCCAGTTGAGGTTGATAGTGATCAAATTGAAACATTAATTGTTTCAATTATACCACATGATTATACCACGTGGGAGATAGCTGACATACACAAAATATCCAAATCAATAGTTATTAGTGAAAATGAAAAATGTATCTTTTATTTTATGGGAAAAACCATACAGACTTGGCCAACACAATATTTCTTGTAACAGTAATGGTATAGTCATTTTACAAGTAGGCAATTGCTCCATATATTTAGCTTGAGTTAATGGTAAAGAATGAAGATTTTATTCAGTGTCTTGCCATGTGCCTTGGAAAGTAGAGAAAAATGATTGTGGGTGGACCTCACTTGCAAAACTGCCTCTGTAAATAGTTGTGCTGAAACACTTTACTGTTTTCCCTAGTTTGCCCACAGCAAGTCTTTTTCTGAATTTCCTTTGATAATCACTTCATCTACCATTCTTGGTAGAGAATTTGAAGTAAATAAAGGGTATCTGTATATATTCTTTAAAGATTTTGTACATTTTTTTAAAGAGAGGGAAAGGGCTTTTCGCAACGGGTTTGCCGCCAGAACACAGGTGTCGAGAAAACCACCACTAAATCAAAGCCAAAATGGGAAAGGAAAAGACTCACATCAACATTGTGGTTATTGGACACGTAGATTCCGGCAAGTCTACCACTACTGGCCATCTGATCTACAAATGCGGTGGGATCGACAAAAGAACCATCGAAAAATTTGAGAAGGAGGCTGCTGAGATGGGGAAGGGCTCCTTCAAGTATGCCTGGGTCTTGGATAAACTGAAAGCTGAACGTGAGCGTGGTATCACCATTGATATCTCCCTGTGGAAATTCGAAACCAGCAGGTATTATGTGAGCATCACTGATGCCCCAGGACACAGAGACTTTATCAAGAACATGATTACAGGGACATCTCAGGCTGACTGTGCTGTCCTGATTGTTGCTGCTGGTGTTGGTGAGTTTGAAGCAGGTATCTCCAAGAATGGGCAGACCCGTGAGCATGCCCTTCTGGCTTATACACTGGGTGTGAAACAGCTGATTGTTGGTGTTAACAAAATAGATTCCACTGAGCCGCCCTACAGCCAGAAGAGATACGAGGAAATTGTTAAAGAAGTCAGCACCTACATTAAGAAAATTGGCTACAACCCTGACACAGTAGCATTTGTGCCAATTTCTGGTTGGAATGGTGACAACATGCTGGAGCCAAGTGCTAACATGCCCTGGTTCAAGGGATGGAAAGTCACCCGTAAAGATGGCAGTGCCAGTGGAACCACACTGCTGGAAGCGCTGGATTGCATCCTGCCACCAACTCGTCCAACTGACAAGCCCCTGCGTCTGCCTCTCCAGGATGTCTACAAAATTGGTGGCATTGGTACTGTCCCTGTGGGCCGAGTGGAGACTGGTGTTCTCACACCTGGCATGGTGGTCACCTTTGCTCCAGTCAGTGTTACAACTGAAGTAAAGTCTGTTGAAATGCACCATGAAGCCCTGAGTGAAGCTCTTCCTGGGGACAATGTGGGCTTCAATGTCAAGAACGTGTCTGTCAAAGATGTTCTTCATGGCAATGTGGCTGGTAACAGCAAAAATTACCCACCAATGGAAGCTGCTGGCTTCACAGCTCAGGTGATTATCCTCAACCATCCAGGCCAAATCAGTGCCGGTTATGCACCTGTTCTGGATTGTCACACAGCTCATATTGCTTGCAAATTTGCTGAGCTGAAGGAGAAGATTGATCGTCGCTCCGGGAAAAAGCTGGAAGATGGCCCAAAGTTTTTGAAATCTGGTGATGCTGCCATTGTTGATATGGTTCCTGGCAAGCCCATGTGTGTTGAGAGCTTCTCTGACTATCCTCCTCTGGGTCGCTCTGCTGTTCGTGACATGAGACAGACAGTTGCTGTTGGTGTCATCAGAGCAGTTGACAAGAAGGCAGCTGGAGCTGGCAAAGTCACCAAGTCTGCCCAGAAAGTTCAGAAGGCTAAGTGAATATTATCCCCAACACCTTCCACCCCAGTCTTAATCAGTGGTGGAAGAACGGTCTCAGAACTGTTTGTCTCAATTGGCCACTTAAGTTTAATAGTAAAGGACTGGTTAATGATTACAATGCATCGCAAAACCTTCAGAAGGAAAGGAGAATGTTTTGTGGACCATTTGGTTTTTTTTGTGTGTGTGGCAGTTTTTAAGTTATTAGTTTTTAAAATCAGTACTTTTTAATGGAAACAACTAGACCAAAATCTGTCACAGAATTTTGAAACCCATTAAAACAAAGTTTAATGAGGAAAAAAAAAAAAAAGGGAAAGGGAGGGCGAAAGAGACAGAGAGAAACATCAATGTGTGGTTGCCTCTCACGTGTCCCCAACTGGGGACCTGGCCTGCAACTCAGGCATTGTGCTCTGACCAGGAATTGAACCAGCAACCATTTGGTTCATAGGCCAGCACTCAATCCACTGAGCTACACATGCCAGGGCTTGTATTTTGCTTTTAAAACTCAGTGTGTAAAGATAGAATAACTAATTTCATTAAATAACACAATCAGTAGTGAAGACTGTTGCATAATTGTTTAGAAAAAGTAGACATGACCAAATGCATATGTATCAGGACAATTAGCTCATCATACTAGTATCTGTATTTTCTAGATTGACTATAAAAACGATTTCTGAATCTCAAATACCTTTTTTTAAAATTAAAGATTTTATTTATTTATATTTAGAGAGGGGGGAATGGAGGGAGAAAGAGAGGGAGAGAAATATTGGTTTGAAAAAGAAACCTTGATCAGTTGCCTCTCACATGTACCCTGACCCAGATAGAAACCACAACCCAGGCCTGTGCTCTGACTGGAATTGAACCTGCGAACTTTCACTTTGCAGGACACTGCTCAACCCACTGAACCACACTGGCCAGGGCAGAAAACCAAATACCTGAAATTACCAGTCTTAACACATTTCTAATTTTCTGGACTCTAACTTTTAAAAGACCAAAGAAACATCAACATTATAAGAAATCACCTGACTAAAGTTAGGCAAAGATGATTAAATGGAATCAAGGCAATTACTCTAACATTCACATTTATTAAATTGTTCCTCACTGTATGGTAGGGAAACCTAAGAGAGAAACAAGTTGAAATAAGGTAAAATCCGAAAAGCCTATACGCTTCACATAGATTTTGAACTTACTGCAATTAAACTAGATACACCTTGAAATTTTACATGAGACTATGTTTAAATTTTATGTAAGATTAATGCTCTGGCTGGTGTGGCTTAGTGGATTGAGTACCACCCTGCAAACCAAAGGGTCACTGGTTTGATTCCCAGTCAGGGCACACGCCTGGGTTGTGGGCCAGGTCCCCAGTGGGGGGCGCTCGAGAGGCAACCACACATTGATGTTTCTCTCCCTCTCTTTCTCCATCCCTTCCCCTCTCTCTAAAAGATTAATTGTGTTTACATTTAAATAAATAGATGGGTGAAAAACAGCAGGCAATTTTAGATAAAGTAAAATTAAACAATGAGATGGAAATGTAAAATAATATATACAAAAAGTTAATAAATCATTATTTCTAGTCTTACCCCCAAAAGGAGAGTTGAAAGATACTTCTTTGAATTTTTAATATACAAAGAATATAATTTTAAAAAGATACAAAGTCAATATTCAGAAATAGATGGCATTTTTGTATACCAACAATGAATTATCAGAAAGAGAAACTAAGAAAAAAAATCCCACTTACTGTAGCAACAACAACCAAAAATAAAGTACCTAGGAAAAAATTTAACCAAGGAGGTAAAAGACCTGCACTTGGAAAACTATAGAGCACTGAAGAAAGAAGTTGAGGAAGATACAAATAAATGGAAGCATATACTGTGTTCATGGACTGGAAGAATTAACATCATTAAAATGTCCACACTATCTAAAGCAATTTACAGATTCAACACAATTCCTATTAAAATAGCAAGCACATGTATCACAGATCTAGAACATGGAACCAAAGAAGACCCCGAATAGCCTCAGCAATCTTGAGAAAGAAGAACAAAGTTGGAGGGATCACAATACCTGATATCAAACTATACTACATGGTCACTGTAATCCAAACAGTCTGGTACTGGCATAAGAACAGGCACATAGATCAATGGAAGAAAATAGAGAGCCCAGAAATAAACCCATGTCTCTATGGTCAATTAATATTTGACAAAGGGGACACATGCATACAATGGATTAAAGCAGTCTCTTCAATAAATGGTGTTGAGAGAACTGGACTGGTACATGTGAAAAATGAAACTAGACCACCAACTTACACCATACACCTGAAGAAACTCAGAATGGATAAAAGATTTAAATATAAATGGTGATAGCATAAAAATCCTAGTGGAAAACATAGACAGTAAAATCTCAGATATCTATGCAGCAATATTTTTGCTGATATATCTCCTAGGGCAAGGGAAATAAAGGAAAAAATAAACAAATAGGTCTACATCAAGTTAAAGAGCTTCATGGCTAAAGAAACCAGTATCAAAATGAAAAGGGAACCAACTGACTATATGGGAGAACATATTTTCCAAGGGTACACTGAACAAGGGTTTGGTCTCTAAATATATATAAGGCACTCATATGACTCAACACCAGGAAGACAAATAATCCACTTTAAAAAATGGGCAAATGACCTGAACAGACACTTCTCTGAAGAGGACATGCCGATGGCCCATAGCCATAAAAAAATGCTCAACATCAGCAGCCATCAGACAGATGCAAATTAAAACCACAGTGAGATATCACCACACACCTGCCAAAATGGCCATTAATAAATCAACAAATGACACATGCTGATGAGGATGTGGAGAAAAGGGAACCCTAGTGCACTGTTGGTGGGAATGCAGACTGGTGCAGCCACTGTGGAAAACAGTATGGAATTTCCTAAAAAAAACTAAAAATGGAACTGCCTTTTGACCTAAGAACCCCCAAACGCCAATTAAAAAGAATTTATGCACCCCCACGTTCATAGCAGCACTATTTACAATAGCCAACATTTGGAAACAGCTTAAGTACCTATCAGTAGATGAGTGGATTAAAAAACTGTGGTATATTGCTACTTGCCCTTTTTGCTAAGATCAAGTGTAGTATCTGTTCTTGTCAGTTTAAAAAACTGTAGTACGTTTATACAATGGAATACAATGCAGCAGAAAAAAGGAACTCCTACCTTTTGTGACAGCATGGATGGTACTGGAGACTGTTATACTAAGTGAAATAAGCCAATCATTGAAAGACAAATACCACAGAATCACTTATAAGAGGAATCTAATGAACAAAATAAACTAATGAGCAAAATAGAACCAGAGGCACAGAATCATGGAACAGACTGACAGCTATACCACAGGAGCAGGGAGGTGTGGACTGTTTGAAAGGTGAAGGGATTAGTCAAAGAACATATATTAAGGACCCATGGTCATGGACAACAGTGTGGGAACTGATTATGGAAGTGGGGGTTGCTGATTTGGAGGAGGGTGAAGGGGTGGTAACTGGGACAACTGTAATAGCATAAAACAGTTAAAAAATAAAAATAAATAAAAAATAAAATTACATTTCTTTGGGAATAAAATATGTTAAGAGTTTACTTCTGCCAAAAGAAAGATAATTTCTGCTGGGATTTATGGTTTAGTTCCGTCCATCTGCCATGTAATGCATCTCTGTAGACAGCTAATCATGGAGCAAATAAGTTGTGGTACTGATGTACTTCACATGCACTGCATATTCCTTAGTGCTTAGTATATAGTCTGTAGTATATTAATAGGGACTTGGTGAGAAAATGGTTTGGGGAGGGATAGTGAGTAATTTTGGCAAATTTATTTAACAGTCCAGTAGATTTCTATAAGGTAGATTTCAATTTCTCAGATCCTTCAATATGTTAATGGTTGCTTAGCTAATCTACAAAAGCATGTAACATTTGTCATTCCTAAATACATCAGAAGAGATAACTATTTTTTCATCAACCATCTTAATTATTGTTTTATGGTATACATTTTGGAAGTATTCAACTAATTCATATCAATATACTAAGCTTCAGAGATAACTCCCTATTTGTCTATGCAAAATAATCATCTGGAATACTTGTTAAACTACAAATTCATGGGTCACATAACTAACCCTAATGACTTCAGATTCTGTAGTTTTATGAAGTGCCCCAGGTGACTATCATAAAGCTTCATTCATTCAAAATCCATTCATTTAAATATTTGAGTGATTAATAAGTTTCAGGCATTATTCTATGTGCTAGGATAGAGTATTAATTAAGAAAGACAAATTTCCTGTTCTCATGCAGATTTGGTGAGACAAAGAATAAAAGAAAATGAATGACCACAATTATTTTCATTTTTGTAAAGATTTAATTAATTTATTTTTAGAGAGGGGAAGGGAGGGAGAAAGAGGAGAGAAACATGAATGTGTAGTTGCCTCTTGCGCATCCCCTATTGGGGATCTAGCCTGCCACCAAGGTACGTGCCCTGAGTGGGAATTGAACTGGTGACCCTTCGGTTGGCAGGCCGGCACTCAGTCCACTGAGCCACACCAGCCAGGGCTATTTTCTTTATAACACTTACTTAAGCCAAAATTAAGAAGAGTTAATGGAAAGGCTATTTTGGATTGCGTGCACAGTGAAGACCTTTCTGAGGAAACAATATTTAAAGTGCACCCTGAATGTAAAGGAGCCAATGTGAAGATCTTCAAAAAGACTGGTCAGGGAACAGTAGTTATGCAAACACCCTAAGATGGGAATAAGCTTTGTATGTTTGGAAACATCAATATGGCTAAAGTGCAGAGAGTAAAAACGTGGTTTAAAAAGAAAATAGGTCAGTGATGATGGTGGCACAGGGAAACATGGCTCACCCCCTTGCACAACCACACCAAACTTACAACTAAAATATAGAACAACCAAGACTCGGAACAGTCAGAAAACAAGTTGAATATCAAGTCTGACAACTATGGAATTAAGGAAACCACATCCATCAACTGGTAGAAGGGGCGGAGATGTGAAACAGGCTGGTCCCACTTTCACATGTGGTGGATAAAAATTCAGCAGGGATATCTTGGGAGCAAGGAGTCCCAGACCCACATCAGGCCCCCATCCCAGGGTTCCAGTGCTCAGAAGATAAATCCCCATAACTTCTGGCTGCAAAAACCAATGGGGATTGAGTCAGTGGAAGAAACTTCTGGAACCCCAAGCAGTTCCTCTTAAAAAACCCACACATGGATTTACTCAGACTCACTCCCTTGAGCTCCAGCACAGGGAAAGCAGCTTGAAAGGTACCAGTGGCATATAGAGAGAAACTGAAGTGTCCAGCATCAAGGTGAGAGCCAGGGGGACAGCTTTCTCCCAGACCGAAAGGTGGGCAGAGGCCATTGTCCCTCTTCTGAACCATCCCTGCACAGAACCACAGAGCCTGCAAGCTGGTGGCATACCTGAGACTCCAACAACCTGGCTAACACTGTTTGCCCCACCCTGGAAATCCCCAGAGACTCAGTCCAACCAACCTTATGGGCCCACCCAAGCTGCTTTTCTACATGAATGGCTAGTCTTGGCTCATGTTTCACAACTTTCTAAGTCCTCTGAAACAAGCAACAGCTAGCCTCAGTGAGCTCCCAGCCTCTGTACCTCTTGCTAATGGCCCCAAGCCTGGAACTAGCACCAGTCAGACTAGATTCACAGTTTGGCTTTGCCTGGGAAACTACAAGTGCAGCACAGGTAGCAGCCATCTCAGATTGCTTAATAGCTCAGAAAAGATGGCCCCGGGAAGAACACAGGTGGGGGCTGACCTTGGCCTGCATCACCCAGGAAACTCCAGGGCCAGCACAACCAGTGGACATCTACAGAGCATGTCAGTGCCTCTCCACCCTGCATTACTGATCCTCCCTGGAGGGCAGAGGTTGGTGGTCAGTGGTCACAGCCACTCCTTGCAGCTGATGGACCTGGGTAAACCCCTCCCACTGATCTGCCATCAGCAACCATGGCTCAACTATAAGAGGAGAGTATACTAGGCCCATATGAAGAGTGCACCTCGAGTATCCAGCTTGAGTGACTAGGGAGGCTGTGCCACTGGACCCTACAGGACACCAACTACATTAGGCCACACTACCAAGGCACAGAGTCAAAGCAGCTCTACCTAATACATAGAAGCAAACACAGGGATGCTGCCAAAATGAGGAAACAAAGAAACATGGCCCAAGTGAAAGAACAGATCAAAACTCCAGAAAAAGAGCTAAATGAAATGGAGATAAGCAATCTATCAGATGCAGAGTTCAAAACACTGGTTATAAGAATGCTCAAGGAACTTAGTGAGGATCTTGGTAGCATAAAAAGGAACCAGTCAGAAACAAAGTATACACTAATTGAAATAAAGAACAATTTACAGAGGTACAACAATAGAGCGGATGAAGCCAAGAATCAAATCAATGATTTGAAACATAAGGGAGCAAAAAACAACCATGCAGAACAATAAGAAGAAAAAAGAATCCAAAAAAATGAAGATAGTATGAGCAGTCTCTGGGACAACTTCAAGAGGTCCAACATTTGCATCATAGGGGTGCCAGAAAGAGAATAGAAAGAGCAAGAAACTGGAAATCGATTTGAAAAAATCATGAAACAAAACTTCCCTAATCTGGTGAAGGAAATAGACATGCAAGTCCAGGAAGCACAGAGAGTCCCAAACAAGATGGTGCAAACAGGCCCACTCTAAGTCACATCATAATTAAAATTCGAAAGGTTAAAGATAAAGAGAGAATCTTCAAAGCAGCAAGATAAAAGAAGTTAGTTACCTACAGGGGAATTCCCATAAGACTATCAGCTGGTTTCTCAAAAGAAACTTTGCAGGCTAGAAGGGATTGGCAAGAAATATTCAAAGTGATGAAAAGCAGGGACCAACAGCCAAGATTGCTTTACCCAGCAAAGATGTCATTTAGATTTGAAGGGAAGATGAAGAGCTTCCCAGACAAGAAAAAAACTAAAGGAGTTCATCATCACCAAACCATTATTTTATGAAATGTTAAAAGGACTTAAGAAAAAGATCAAAGCTATGAATAATAAAATGGCAAAAAACACAAATCTATCAACAGTTAGATTCTAAGAAACAAACTAAGCAAAGAAGAACAACAGAGATAGAATCAGGGATACAGACAGAGTTTTGGTGGTTACCAGAAGGGAGGGAGATGTGGGGGAATGGGTGAAGAGGTGAGGGGATCAAGAAGTACAAATAGGGGAGAACCAAGATGGCGGCGTAGGTAGACACACTGCACCTCCTCGCACAACCAGAACTGACAGAAAATCGAAGGGCAAGGAAGTCCAACACCAAGTAGATAAAAAAAAAACATACATCCAGACCGGTAGGAGGGGCGGAGACGGGCACCGGGGTGGACAGGACTCACGTGGCCGTGGCGGACCGAGACTGGCAGAGTGTGGGACCAACGGGGCAGGCAGTCCGACTTCTGGCAGACCCTGCGGCCCCAGGTTCGCGCAGATAAACCGAGAAGGCCGGACTCAGAGTGGCGGAGAGCGGGGCAGGCAGTGGCGGGTAGCACCCCTCGGTCCCCACATTCGCGCACCGATAAACCGGACAAACGGCGGGGAGCAAAGCAGCCTGCGCAACCCAGGGCTCCAGCTCGGGGAAATAAAGCCTCAAACCTCTGATTGAAAACGCCCGTGGGGGTTGGGGCGGCAGCTGGAGAGACTCCCAGCCTCACAGGAGAGGTCGTTGGAGAGACCCACAGGGGCCTAGGGCGTGCACAAGCACACCCACTCAGGAACCAGCACCAGAGGGGCCCAGTTTAATTGTGGGTAGCAGAGTGAAAGACTGAAATCCGGTGGAGAGGGGAGTGGGAGCCATTGCTTCCTCTCAGCCCCTCCCCCACGTACAGCATCACAGCCCAGCAACCAGCGTTACCCTGCCCTGGTGAACACCTAAGGCTCCGCCCCTTTAAGTAACAGCCGTGCCAAGACCAAAAAAAAAAAAAAAAAAAAAGGCCCAAATGACAGAACACTTCAAAGCTCCAGAAAAACTACAACTAAGCGAGGAAGAGATAGCCAACCTATCGGATGCACAGTTCAAAACACTGGTTATCAAGACGCTCACAGAATTGGTTGAATCTGTTCAAAAACCAGATGAAAAAATGAAGCCTATGCTAAGAGAAACAAAGGAAAATGTACAGGGAACCAATAGTGATGAGAAGGAAACTGGGACTCAAATCAATGGTGTGGACTAAAAGGAAGAAAGAAACATCCAACCAGAAAAGAATGAAGAAACAAGAATTCAAAAAAATGAGGAGAGGCTTAGGAACCTCTAGGACATCTTGAAATGTTCCAACATCCGAATTATAGGGGTGCCAGAAGGAGAAGAGGAAGAACAAAAAATTGAAAACTTATTTGAACAAATAATGGCGGAGAACTTCCCCAGTCTGGCAAAGGAAATAGACTTCCAGGAAGTCCAGGAAGCTCAGAGAGCCCCAAAGAAGCTGGATCCAAGGAGGAACACACCAAGGCACATCATAATTACATTAGCCAAGATGAAACACAAGGAGAGAATCTTAGAAGCAGCAAGAGAAAAGGACACAGTTACCTACAAAGGGGTTCCCTATGACTGTCAGCTGATTTCTCCAAAGAGACCTTACAGGCAAGAAGTGGCTGGAAAGAAGTATCTCAAGTCATGAAAGGCAAGGACCTACATCCAAGAAAGCTATCTGTATCCAGCAAAGCTATAATTAAAATGGAAGGGAAGATGAAGTGCTTCTCAGATAAGGACAACTTAAAGAAGTTCATCATCACCAAGCCCTTATTATATGAAATGTTAAAGGGACTTATCTAAGAAAAAGAAGATAAAAAATATGAACAGTAAAAATGACAGCAAACTTACAGTTATAAACAACCACACCTAAAACCAAAACAAAAGAAAACTAAGCAAACAACTAGAACAGAAACAGAACCACAGAAATGGAGATCACATGGAGGATTATCAATAGGGGATTGGGAGGGGGAGAGTGGGGGAAAGGTACAGAGAATAAATAGCATAAATGATAGGTGGGTAATAGACAGGGGGAGGGTAAGAATAGTGTAGGAAATGTAGAAGCCAAAGAACTTGTAAGTATGACCCATGGACATGAACTATAGGGGGGGAATATGGGAGGGAGGGGGTGGGCAGGATGGAGTTGAGTGAAGGGGCGGAAAAGGGACAACTGTATCAGCATAATCAATAAATATATCCAAAAAAATTCAAAAAAAAAAAAAGAAGTACAAATAGGTAGTTACAGAATAGCCATGGGGATGTAAAAAACAGTATAGGAAATGCAGTAGCCAAAGAACCTACATGCATGACCCATGGACATGGACAATGGTGGGGGGATTGCTGGAGGGAGTGGGTGGTGCTAGGTGGAGGGGGTCAATGAGAAAAATTGGGACAACTGTAGTAGCATATTCAATAAAACATAATTAAAAAATAAAACGTACTTTAAAAAAGATAAAAGAAAATAGATGAGCAAATTAGGTAACAGTTTCATGTTGTGGTATTGCAGACCATAGTAAAAAGTGTGCCTTTTACTTTATAAATGATGTGAAACAACTGGAAGGTTTTAAATAGCAGCATTACGAATCTGATTAACTTTTTACAAGATGAAAGATGCTGGTTGCAGAATGGATTGTGGAGGAAGCAAAAAACAGAAGTGGGGAACCAATTAGGAGTCCTCTGCAGATATCTTACGAAGACAGGATAAGGACTGAAGTGAAGGTGGTAAAAGTTGTGAGGGTGATGGTATCTCCTGAAGGAGCCCATGAGCTAGTCTGCAAACTAATGTCCATGTTACTTAAAATTTGTAGTTCTTTTCATTCATTTATTCAATCAATATTATTTGGGCTCCGGTTACATGTGAAACATTATTCTAATAAAACTGTAGTAACAAAATCTCTTGCTGTCAAGGAGCTTACACATTTGTGGGGAAGACAAAAACAATAAACAAACAACATCCTATATTATAAGTCAAGAGTGATTAAGATATAAAACAAACCAAAAAAAGCAGAGTAGGAGAAGAGAGAGGATTAGTGGGAGGCGGTTTCTGTGCTGGTTTTCATAGAGTCTAAAAAGGTCTCTCAGAGAATGTGACACCTCATCAGAAACTTGAAGTGAGGCCTCTAGCCATACAAATACCCTACAAATATCCACAAATGAATATTAGTAATATAATTAACTCAATTATCCCAGGACAAAATAACTAAGGTAAAAGATATTCCAACTAGGGAATTATGAAATAATTACTAATCAGCAAAATAGAACTATACAGTGACCATGAATGGCCGCATTATGCCTACTGCAACATAAAAGAGTTCAGAAATACTACTTACCCCAGTAAGACACCCTCCCCTACCCCCACAGGGCATGAGAAAGGTAGGGGAAGCTCCTGTGGTTATGAAATCCAATATAGACTCAGGGCTGAAAGGGTAGAGAAGTTAGGAAGAGAAAGATCATCCACCTAGAATAGCAAATATGGTTCTGTTTTCAGTACTTGAGAAAGTTTAGTAACCAGACTATTTTCTGTTATTTTTATACTTTTGAATACTCCTAGAATATAAGTATACATAATTTTTTTGTTATTTTACCTTTAAAAGTTTATTAAGTTCCTTTTGTTCTAAACATCTTGGTAGGTTTTACCTATGATTTTGGATGATCAGGATGAGATTCCATTTTCTTCCTACACCCCTGCCATTAACCCTGTTAACTCAGAGTCAAAGCACTTTATTAAATATCATTTTTTTAATGTTTGTGCTGGAACATACTGAACATCTCTTCAAAATTTGATGTTCTCTTTTTAACAGGCTCAGAGCCTCTACTTGGCAATAGTTATCTAGCAAGATTAGTATCGTCTGCATTACATTTATTTTTAGTTTATAGTCTTTTATGCAAGCATGCTGGCATTTCATTTAGTAACAAAGTTTCCTTTATAAAAACTCCCCTAGAAAATCAGTACCTTGATTTAAGACAAAATATTAAATTAATGCAAAGATGATATATAAAAATGGGAAGATTATAAACGTAGTCTCTCAGTAACTAAATTTAGGGGAAATTTTTTAGGTTCGTCATACCAAATCTCCACAGCAGCCATGTGAGGAAGAATTATTCCCATGTTCCAGAAGAAACTAGATCTGAGAAAACTGAACTGATTTGTCCAAGGTGGGAGAGCCAAAACCCCGTGGTATATATAGCCTTTAGTGCTGCAAGGGTCCAAAGGAGGAGAGGAACAGTATGGATCAAGGCAGCGTGAGCTTTAAGTACAATTTTTTTTTAAACTTTAAAAATCATGTAGAACTCAAAACCATAGGGTAGGAATAAACAGAACATGTCTGGGATGGAAAAACCACTGAAATTTTCTTAAGTAGAAGTCTAAAAATGAAAGTATTGCCCTGGCTGGTGTGGCTCAGTGGGTTGGGCACCGTCCCTAGAAACAAAAGGTTGTTGGCTAGATGCTGGGTCAGGGCACATGCCTGGGTTGGGGAGTGTGGGGGATGCAACTGATCGATGTTTCTCTTGCACATCGATGTTTCTCTCCCTCCCTTCCCCTCTCTCTAAAAATAAATAAATAATATCTTTTTTAAAAAAGAAAGTATTTTCAAGTAAGGAAACATGAGTGCAACATGCAAAGGGAAATGAGTGCCAGATTTATTAGAGATCAACAGGCATACTTATTATTAGACCATTGTAATTTATCCACGCGCTAACAAGTATCTCTAGTGTGGGCTCTAGAATAGTAGTAATAGGCAGTTGTCATTATTAACTCAATTACATCAGAATGATTATAGTACTATATTAGAGATACAGACAAATTGATATGGAACTGTACATTACATCCCCTGAAAAATGTAATAGAAAAACCACTAAGGAAGAAGTGATGTTTGAGCTCAGTCTTAAGAGTGTTTGCTTGGTAAGTGCAGGAAAGAACTTTCCAGGAAGATGAAACAAATATGTGGAAAAAATGGACATTCAAGAACATTTCTTTTATCTGGCGTGCAGTATGCATGAAAGAGTGACAGACAAGGAGGCTGTTAAGTTGGAATGTTCTAGATCATGAAGGAACATGTATGACCTACTGTGCAGTACAGACTTTATTCAGCAAGCAATGAGCAAACATTACAGGGTTTTAAATAGGGGAATAAAAAGATGACATTTATATTTGAGAAAAATTCC
This sequence comes from Desmodus rotundus, assembly GCF_022682495.2. NCBI lineage: Eukaryota > Metazoa > Chordata > Mammalia > Chiroptera > Phyllostomidae > Desmodus > Desmodus rotundus. Next base: position 67,215,761 of record NC_071393.1, on the reverse strand, counting down.
TCTGGAAGTTACTGCAATCGGTGGCTATTGGAGGATAAATAAGAAGTGACTAAGGACTAACATGAACTAATTGTAGTGGCAATGAGGATGGAAAGAAGAGGACAGATTTGAGAAATATTTGGGAGACCAAATGAGCAACAATTGGTTAAAGACAGGAAAAGAGAGGGAGAGGCCTGAGGAGAGCTTGAGTGTTTTAATACGTTGAGGCAAAGGAGTCAATAATGTAGTAGAAAACTCAGGAAAGAGGATGCAAGAAAGGCTCTACAGCACAGGTATACAGATAAGTATTGAATAATAACAAGAAGGTGGTAAAGGATAGGTGTGAATACAGATGCTGGTAAGAATTTGGAAAAAGGCGTTTTGAAAATACAGTTTTCTCTGTGAAGCAGAAGTTCAGTCATGCTGAATACAAGGGGAAAGAGGATTGGGAGTTTAATGAGCATTTTAAGTTTTGTGAGAAACTTAAATAAAAGAGGCTAACTAGAATAACATAGAAGGAATTTTGAATAGTGTTAACAGCACAGTTGAGACTGGAAATGGTGAATTTGTGGTGGCACCAAATTTCATAGCTGTGACATATGCCCTCCTCCCCACCGCCAGCAACACAGCTGCTAAGTTCAAGAATGAAAGGAGGGCCCTGGCTGATGTGGCTTGGTGGATAGTGCTGGTCTGCGAACCAAAGGGTTACCGGTTCGATTCCCAGTCAGGGCACATGCCTGGATTGCAGACCAGATCCTCAGTGGGGGACACATGAGAGGCAACCACACACTGATGTTTTCTCTCCCTCTCTTTCTCCCTTTCTTCCCCTCTCTAAAAATAAATAATAAAATCTGAAAAAAAAAAAAAAGAATGAAAGGAGGAAAATCAGTCAATAATTTTTTTTAAAGTAAAGAAAATGAGAGAAGGCCTAGTGAGTCAATCTGGGATTGAGAATTGGCAGGGGGTAGAGGGGGAGGCTATCTGCTCATTATAAGTGCTTTGTTTAATGTTGCTGTGACAATAACAATTTTTTGTAACGTAGAGCTTTATACATTCTATAAAACATACATTGTTTGCTAAATGAGTGACTGATGTAAAGTGATTTCAAAAAAAGACTGAGAGAGAAATTAGGACTAATTTCAATAAAAGGTTAATGATGAAAATAATGATTTTAAAGTCATCAAAACGTAAGAGTTCAAGATAAAAGGATAAAATTTCCTAAAAGTCAATGCAAAGGGAGGAGGTGAAATCAAGCAAACAGAATACTAGCAAAACAGAAGAAAGTGCAACCATAGAAGGAAACAACGAAAAAAATCATTGAAAGGCTTTATGAAAGCAATGCTGTCATGCCAATTATCCCACAACAAATCTAGACACTAAAAGGTTGAGAAAGTTCATTAAGGTAGGAAGTAGTGAAAATGCAGGCAGAGCCAAACATGCCTATGGGAGCAGAAAACACTATACACAAGTTCCAAGGAAATTTAAGAGAATTCATTTAACAATCTTTCCTCTGATCCATCTGACTTGTTTTAATGAAAAGGTAAGGCAACAGCAGCCAGCAGGTATATAGCTGAAGCTTGAGTACACCAAGAACCAGGACCAGTTACATGAGTCTTAGGCCACTCAAGCCCATCTCTTGCTGCAGGGGCCCACTATAGTGTAGGGATGGGGACAGTCCAATGTTGGAGAAGGTAGAACTGATGGCACTGGGGGGACGATACTGGGCTCCATTCAGAAAGAAGTAGGGGGCACTAGGAGGCACAGGAGGATCTGCCACCAGTACTGGATCAATAATATTCTTCAAATCCTGGTGCATATGCTAACTATAAGCATTAGATTAATAGACGTCCTTGAGGAAACCAGTGCTATTTAGTAAGGTGTCCCAAGCATGAGAAATGTCTTACAAGGCCACTTTAGTTAGTTTGTGCTTCAGATTTGCATAAAGAAATGAATATGTAAATCATGTTTGGAATATATTTGAATAATTAAGTTTTGTTAAAATGCTTCCTAGATATATGGGCACATCCACTAGAAGTTGAAGAACTCATCTGTGATGAAGACAGTTCTGATTTTAGTGCTCAGTCTATATAACACTTGGAAGATAGCAAGCATAATAGCAGAAAGTAGCTTTAATAAAGTCCATAGTATAATACAAAGATAAAGACAGTTTCTTGGGCCAAATCCAAAAACTAATCAGCCAAGAAAAGTATAAATGCTTGGAGAGGGCAGTACTTACACAGTTAAGAAAAAAAATCTCACCAAGAAGTGACAGAAGAAAGGATTTGGGAATTGCAAATGTTCAAGAATATTGTTAATACCTTATGTGCTTGTTTGGCTTTGTGGATGATTGAAATCATTCTTCATGCACTGTAATAACACATATTTCATGCTTCCTTCATTTTAAGATGGTTTTGAAAGAATAAGGCCTGACCATATAGATTATCTCCTTAACAAGGAAGGAAGGGAATTGAGCCAAACACCCAAATTCAATGAAGCTAAAGAGCTAAGGAACTAAACAGCTAGCTAAAGCTTTGTATTATGGGGACTAAGAGGAAATGATAAACATTTCTGATAAGGTTAATTGCTTAATATAGGCTTAATGTAATATTTTTTCTAAATTTTCAAACATACAAAGGCAAAAATTATTGTACGCCTATACTTAAATTTTAAAAAACACTGTTTTTAGTGTGTATGTACTTACACAGATAGTATGTTTTGATCATTAGTAAATGTGTCATAATCTACCATAATTAAAAAAATAAACTTGAGTCTTACAATATGTAACCTTTGAGACTGCTTCTTTCATTCAGCAGAAGCACTTAAAGGTTCATGCAAGTTGTTGTATGTTATTTAAGAAGTTTTATTGAAATAATTTACATACCATGTAAGTCACCCATTTAGCGTTCGATTCAATGTTTCTTAATATATTCACATTGTGCAGCTATCACCACAATCTGAGAATTTGGTCCCCCTCTATAAGTATCCCTGTACCCATCAGTAGTCAATCTCCACCTCACTCAGCCACCTTGCCCAATCCAAAGCAACCACTAATCTACTTTCTGTGGATTATATTTTCAAGGCTCATTCATATGTTAATGTATTTCAGTACTTCATTTGTTTCATTGCCAAATAACATCCCATTACACAAATATACCACATTTTATTTATTCATCAGTGGACACTTGGGTTGTTTCTATCTTTTTCTGGCTATTATGAATAATGTTGCTATAAACATATCTGTACAAGGTTTTGCATGGATATCTATTCTCATTTCATTTGGGCATAAAGCTAGAATTGCTGGGTCATATGGTAGCTCTATATTTAACTTTTTGAGGAACTGCCAAACTCCAGGGTCTGGCAGAAGTAATGCCTGCTTGAGAGTGGTTGGTAGGTAATAATATGGGTGTAAAAATTTATAGTTTTAATTTGAACATTTCACCTAAAATGTCATATGGTATGCTCGAGTGTGATTTTCTCATGTTACAGAATTACATGTTTATGATTTTATAACAAAAAAGGGCATTATTTGTATATTCAAAGTGGTTGTACCATTTTGTTCCTACAAGAAGTATATGAGGGTTTCGGTTTTTCCACATCCTTGTCAACACTTGTTATTGTCCATGTTTTTGATTAAAGCCTTCCTAATGATGTGAAGTGATATCTCATTGTGGTTTTGATGTGCATTTCCACGATGACTAATGATTTCTGAGCAGCTTTACATGTGCTCATTGGCACTTCTTCCTCACCTCATCTCCACTTGAAAAGCTTTTGCCTACCTCTTTCCCCCCCCACAATTTAGAGGTTCTCCATTGACTTATTCAGTACTTTTACATCATAAATATTATTGAATTGTTCCCTAAACATGTCCCTTTTGGTTAGTCTTTACTTAGCATTTATATAACACATGCCCAGAGAGTCTGTCATTTTCTTCTATTTCTGTCCCTTTCATCTTGTGATCTCTGTTATGGCTCGTTTATTTAATTAAAAGCCTTAAATATTCTCACAGGGGTTAAGTGGTAATACACTCTCTAAATTTTTGTATGTTTGTAACTTTCCCCCTTGTAGGGGGGATGGTATCTTCACTGGGAATAGGGATTTGGGATTATGTTTGCTCTTGGTAATCTGTGGGTACTCTTCCACTGTCTCTGAATTTCCAGTGTTGTGGATTAGAATTCTGATGTCAGTCTGATAATAAATTCTATCTGGAAGCCACCCAGATGAATCCTTGGAGTTCAATAATTTTACCAGGATAATTCTAAATGTATGTTATCAACGATCTTCCTTGAAACTTCATTCTGTGCAATGAAGTCTTTAACTCGGGAAATTTATTTTATTGCTTCTCCTCCATTTGTTCCTTTTTCTTGAACCTAATGTTAGCCATATTAGGTGTCCTGATTCTATCCTCGAAATCTCATTATTGCTTTGAAATCTCTTTGTATTTTTGGCTCTGAGCTTTAAATATTTCTTCCACTTGATCTTCTAGGCCAATACATTATGCTACTCATTCATTTCTTATTCAATAATTATGTACTGGGTACTTACTATGTGCGGGACAGTGTTGTAGGCATTGGATGGTGACAACAGATCAGCAGTTTTATGGGAGAAAAAATTCCTGATCTTTAGGTACTTATATTACAGTGGAGATAGTGAAAAGAGGTGTGCGCATGGATTGAGAGTCATGTAGCAGTATTTAGGGAAATACTTATAAAGTACTGGGAAACCAATAAAGTCTTCTTTTATTCCTCACTTGAACTTCCTTAAATGCTCCTATTATTTATTATTTTCATATTCAAGCTGTTTTCTTCTCCAGTTTTTCTATTTGGTTGGTATACTGCATTGTTTATTCTAAGTTATTTTTCCCTTTCTGCTTGTCTGGCTTCCCAGATGGGTTGTTTTGTTACCTCACAGGGGCTTAGGTTTCAGTGTTGAAGGACCACAAGCAGCAGCAGTCTCAAGAGAACAGAAAGGCACAGCAGTCTCTACCCAGTAGGCAGGCAAGTGCAGAAGGCAAGCTGCCAACCCTGCAGAGACCCAGGAGGAAGCCTCATGGCTCTCAGGTCTCTTTACATCTCTTAGCCTCAAGGACTGGAAGACATGCCCCTTTTTCTTTTCTCCTTGCTCCCAGGAGTCCATGGATCTCCACCAAGCCAAGCTCTTTCCTAGATTTGGCATTCTTATCCCCACCCCCAAGCTCCCCTCCAGCCTGAGGAACAAGACCTGGGCCAGCTCTCCCTGACAGAGCTCCCATGTAGCCCAGGCTTCACTGCACGTAACTGTTCATTGGCCATTTGGCTGGACTCAGGAACATAGAAATAGTGAGATTTCACCTTCCCAGAAACCTCTCTGAAAAGTAAGTCATGTTTACAGACTAATCCTAATAACATTCAAATCTTGGCAAATACTTCAAAATTTTAAAAGGCTCTGTGAGGTACAAATATCTGTGGTTTGTACCATTATCAACTACTGACCTAAATACAAAGCTCTGAGAAATAATGAATATCTTAACATAAGTCAAATTTAAAGGATATTGACTAAATTGATAAACCTCAAAATAATTACGTAGTATAAAAGCAGTCAGACAAAAGAGAGCATGATTCCACTCACATAAAATTCTAGGGAATGCAAACTAATGTATAGTGACAGCAGATCAGTGGTCACCTGGGGACCAGGGAATTGGATATTGGCTTATAAAAGGGCACAAGGAAACTTCTGGAGATGATGGAAATGTTTATTATCTCGATTATAATTGTTTCAGGGGTGTATACATATTTCAAAATGTATATATTAAATACATATACATATTGTACAAATATGTACATATTAAACTGTACATATTAATATGTGTGGTTTATTTTATGCAAATTGTATCTCAATAAAATGTTAAAAGAAATACTGACTGGGAAAAATATTTGCAACTTACATCACAAAAGGCTGATATCCCTAAATATAGAGAACATCTAAAAATAAAAACACCAACAGGTAAGAAAAATGAATAGAAAGTCATTGAACTTTTTTGAGTTTGAAAATTTTCCATAATGAAGTTTTAAGATGTAAATATATATATTGCTATATATAATTATATATAAATATCTATATATAAAATTTCAAAAAAACAATTGAAACACTATCCCTCACCTGCAGATACAAATATAATTACAAAGCCATTGCCAAGTTCAGGGCATACTGCAAAGTATATGTTTGAGTGCTGATGATGGAATAATCAAAGGTGGGGTAGAGAATGAGGCAAGTCATCTTGGAGGAAAGGTGAATGGGTTTGGTCTTGAGGTGATGTGGGTTTGTGTAATTTTTTTATGGTAGACAGGGAACAGACAGCAAAAGAGAAGAAAAATATATAATCAAAGGCAATGTTGTAGGAGAAAGATGAAAACAGCTTTTGAAAAGTACTCTTACTATATATAGGTTCACCATTTCTAACACAATTATTGAAATCATTTGTCACAAAAACATTGTATGTTACAGTGAAAAGAAAACTCAGGAAAGGAAATGAAGTCTAATTCACTACATAAGGGTTTGGAATTGATCGAAATCATTTATGTTATTTATGCACCATATTCAATCTTCACCAAATCTATGTTCTATCTATATTAGTATTTTTCTCTAAAGAGTTTGTGTATTACCTAGCTTCATTCTAAGTAATAAGATACTTGAAATATTATAATTTTTTAATTATAATATTATAATATGCACTAAAATAAATATATCTTTCATACCTTCAGATGTATATTTATTCTTGTTATATTACATTTGGAAATGTTCTACACCAAATAAAAAAGCAATCCAACAGATAAAAAGGTAGAAACAGTAAGTAAAATTCAATTAATTTTGAGAAATCCACAAAGACAAAAGAAATAGAACCTAAAAGGAATTAGTAACTACTAAGAAAATTGAGCAGCCTAGTTCAGAAAATAAAACCAACTATGTGTGTGTTTAAATTAAAGGGACAGTGTGCAGTAGTGAAGAAAGTCATAGAGACCTTAGTTTGAATTCCATACCTACCACTTACATAACCTAATGTCTTGGCACCTCACTTTCCTCATCTCTAAAATGGAGGTAATGATTACCTGTCCTGATTGTTGTGAGGATTAAATAAGCCAAAATTGGTAAAATGCCTGGCATATAGTAGGTGCTCAACAATTATTATATAGTAGGTGCTCATCAATATATAATATTGATGGTGCTCATCAATATATAATATTGATGATGCTTTTAGTAAAACTGTTTGTTTTCAACTTGGCAAAACCGAGAAATGCTAGATTCTTTAAAGTTTACCAGTTAATAATCAATTTTGTAATCTAAGTCATATGTCTAAATTCAGTCTAAAATTTAAAAATGGTTTGAATATTTTACAATATGCTAAAATTACACTTAATATGTTTTTATAATCATAAGCTAAGTGTTGTTTTGAGTATAGAATAAAACATGTTAAACAATATGCACATATATATATTTTGGAGAAATTTTGTCTTTACAGAAAATTACCAGTTCCAATCTGGTGTATCTCCTGTGGGGCACAAGTAGCAGATAGTACACAGAGGGTTGGTACACTAAGCAAGAAAATGTGAGCAGCAAGAGATTCTAAACACCTGTTAATAACAGTATTGAAATAGGGAATGAAAGTGCTCAAGATTGTCAGAGCATAACATGACAACAAAGGGTTAACAAACACAGTTTTCAGATGTAAAGAACTGAAAGGACTCAGGCTCAAATTTGTATTCTTGTATTAAAGTCTTTGATACATGGAAAAAGGAATTGGAAAGATATTTCCAGGCAGTGTTAGGCTTTCTGACAATGATAGAATATTGGGGGTGGGAGGAAGGCAGAAAAACATTCCTCTACGAGACAAAAAATAAACTCTGACCCTGAGATTTTAAAACATGCAGATCCAAAGTTCTTAAGGTGGGTTGGTAAAAACCCCATGTGAACAGTTAAACTGATCCTGCCTCCCCAAAAAACTTATAATCTTCATTAGAGAAAAGATTTTTTATCAACATAAAGAAGCTCTGTAACTGTTTATTTCAATCTATTTTAATGTTAGTCAGTGAAAGACAGTAGTCCTATCACCTTCTTTAGAACATAAGCTTCCAACATCATCAAAATGGCCATACTACCCAAAGCAATTTATAGATTCAATGCAATCCCTATTAGAGTACCCATGACATATTTCACAGATATAGAACAAACATTTCAGAAATTCATATGGAACCATAAACGACCCCGAATAGCTGCAGCAATTTTGAGAAAGAAGAACAAAGCAGGAGGGATCACAATACCTGATATCAAACTGTATTAGAAGGCTACTGTAATCAAAACAGCCTGGTACTGGCATCAAAACAGGCACATAGACCAATGGAACAGAACAGAGAGCCCAGAAATAAACTCAAGTCTATACGGTCAATTAATATTTGACAAAGGAGGCAGGAGCATAAAATGGAGCAAAAACAGCCTTTTCAACAGATGGTGTTGGGAGATCTGGACAGCTACGTGCAAAAAAATGAAACTCGATCACCAACTTACACCAGACACAAAAATAAACTCAAGATGGATAAAAGACTTAAATATAAGTCGTAACACCATAAAAGTCCTTGAGGAAAACATTGGCAGGAAAATCTCAGACATTCCACGCAGCAACATCCTCACAGACACATCCCCTAAAGCAAGGGACATAAAGGAAAGAATAAACAAATGGGACCTCATCAAAATAAAAAGCTTCTGCATGGCTAAAGAAAACAGCACCAAATTACAAAGAGAACCAACAGTATGGGAAAACATATTTGCCAATGATACCTCAGACAAGGGCCTGATCTCCAAAATATATAAAGAACTCACACGACTCCACTCCAGGAAGACAAACAACCCAATTAAAAAATGGGCAAAGGACTTGAACAGACACTTCTCCAAGGAAGACATACAGAGGGCAAAGAGACATATGAAAAGATGCTCAGCATCACTAGCCATCAGACAGATGCAAATCAAAACCACAATGAGGTATCATCTCACACCAGTCAGAGTGGCCAACATAAACAAATCCACAAACAAATGCTGGAGAGGATGCGGAGAAAAGGGCACCCTAGTGCACTGTTGGTGGGAATGCAGACTGGTGAGGCCACTGTGGAAAACAGTATGGAATTTCCTCAGAAAACTAAAAATGGAACTGCCCTTTGACCCAGCAATTCTGCTGCTGGGATTATACCCTAAGAACCCTGAAACACCAATCCAAAAGAACCTGTGCATCCCAATGTTCATAGCAGCACAATTTACAATAGCCAAGTACTGGAAGCAACCTAAGTGCCCATCAGCAAACTAGTGGATCCAAAAACTATGGTATATTTACACAATGGAATTCTACGCAGCAGAGAGAAAGAAGGAGCTTATACCCTTTGCAACAGCATGGATGAAACTGGAGAGCATTATGCTAAGTGAAATAAGCCAGGAGGTGAGGGACAAATACCATATGATCTCACCTTTAACTGGAACATAATCAATAGAAGAAAAAAGGAAACAAAATATAACCAGAGACACTGAAGTTAAGAACAATCTAACAATAGCCAGGGCGGGGGGAGGGGGGGCGGGGACAGTGGTAAGAGGGGATTACAGGAACTACTATAAAGGACACATGGACAAAACCAAGGGGGAGGGTGGAGGTGGGGGAGGGAGGTGGGTTCACCTGGGGTGGGGTGGAGGGATGGGGAGAAAAGGCATACAACTGTAATTGAATAACAATAAAAAAAAAAAAAGAACATAAGCTTCCGTGGGTAACAAGCAGGACTAATGTTTAGTTAACAGTCTAGCATCCTATGGGTTTCTAATAAAATTTAAACTCCATTTAACACAAAATCTAATACCATTTGGATTATGTGAGAGTTAATGTTTGGAGATGCTGTTCAACACCAATATAGGTTTCTTTTTTTCTATTATAGGTCCGTTTCTGAAAATTTCCTGAAAACTCTATTTCAAAGGAAAAGGAAATATTCCAACCAGCAATCTGTATCAAGTGAAGGCATGTCCGTAGTCAAAACCTGCTTAAATCGTAGATACTATAAGAAGATCTGAGGAATGAGGGCCATTTAAGACAATTACTTCACAGAAATACTTAAACTCAATAAATATTTAAATAAATGAATACAGTACTTACTTATACCTGATTAGGTAAATGCAATAAAGAGTAAAACTGAGAACCAAGATGGCGGCGTAGGTAGACACACTGCGCCTCCTCGCACAACCAGAACTGACAGAAAATCGAACAGCAAGGGGGACCAACACCAAGGAAATAGAAAATAAACATTCATCCAGACTGGTAGGAGGGGCGGAGACGGGCACCGGGGTGGACAGGACTCGCGTGGCTATGGCGGGACTGAGACTGGCGGAGTGTGGGACAAATGGCGCAGGCAGTCTGAGCACTAGCAGACCCTGTGGCCCCACATTTGCACAGATAAACCCAGAGGGCCGGACTCAGAGTGGCGGAGAACGGGGTAGGCAGAGCAGCAGGTAGCACCCCGCGGCCCCACATTCGCCCACAGATAACCGGATGAACGGCGGGGAGCGAAGCAGACCGCGTAACCCAGGGCTCCAGCTCAGGGAAATAAAGCCTCAAACCTCTGATTGAAAACGCCCGTGGGGGTTGGGACGGCAGCAGGAGAGACTCCCAACCTCACAGGAGAGGTTGTTGGAGAGACCCACAGGGGCCTAGAGTGTGCACAGGCCCACTTACTCGGGAACCAGCACCAGAGTGGCCCAGTTCGATTGTGGGTATCGGAGTGAAAGATTGAAATCCGGAGGAGAGTGAGGCGGGCGCCACGTACAGCATCACAGGCCCCTCTCCCAAGTACAGCGTCACAGCGCTGCGACCAGCATTACCCAGCCCCGGTGAACACCTAAGGCTCCGCCCCTTAAAGTAACAGACGCTCCAAGCCAAAAAAAAAAAAAAAAAGGCCCAAATGACAGAACACTTCAAAGCTCTAGAAAAAATACAACTAAGCGAGGAAGAGATAGCCAACCTGTCGGATGCACAGTTCAAAGCACTGGTTATCAATATGCTCACAGACTTGGTTGAATCTATTCGAAAAACAGATGAAAAAATGAAGCCTATGCTAAGAGAAACAAAGGAAAATGTACAGGGAACCAATAGTGATGAGAAGGAAACTGGGACTCAAATCAATGGTGTGGACCAGAAGGAAGAAACAAACATCCAACCAGAAGAGAATGAAGAAACAAGAATTCGGAAAAATGAGGAGAGGCTTAGGAACCTCCAGGACATCTTGAAACGTTCCAACATCCGAATTATAGGGGTGCCAGAAGGAGAAGAGGAAGAACAAAAATTGAAAACTTATTTGAACAAATAATGAAGGAGAACTTCCCTCATCTGGCAAAGGAAATAGACTTCCAGGAAGTCCAGGAAGCTCAGAGAGTCCCAAAGAAGCTGGACCCAAGGAGGAACACACCAAGGCACATCATAATTACATTACCCAAGATTAAACGCAAGGACCTACATCCAAGATTACTGTATCCAGCAAAGCTATCACTTAGAATGGAAGGGAAGATAAAGTGCTTCTCAGATAAGGTCAAGTTAAAGAAGTTCATCATCACCAAGCCCTTATTATATGAAATGTTAAAGGGAGTTACCTAAGAAAAAGAAGATCAAAAATAGGAACAGTAAAAATGACAGCAAACTCACAGTTATTAACGGCCACACATAAAACAAAAACGAGAGCAAACTAGGCAAACAACTAGAACATGAGGGTTGTCATTAAGGGAGTGGGAGGGGGAGAGTGGGGGAAAGGTACAGAGAATAAGTAGCATAGATGATAGGTGGAAAATAGGGGGAGGGTAAAAATAGTGTAGGAAATGTAGAAGCCAAAGAACTTATAAGTATGACCTATGGACATGAACTATAGGGGGGGAATGTGGGAGGGAGGGGGTGGGCAGGATGGAGTGGAGTGAAGGGGGGGGGAAATGGGACAACTGTAATAGCATAATCAATAAATATATTTAAAAAAAAAATAAAGAGTAAAACTGTGTACTGTTCCTATTCTAAAAAGTCACAGATTTGATAATGCTCACATCAAAGTCCCATGGCCTGTGCACATTAATATGCTAAATAACTTTTTGTTATTCTTAAAAAGCTAGGACTTGGCATCATAGTGTAATGGGAAGCATATAAATCCTAGAAGTTTGAGTGAAATAAGCCAGTCAGAGAAAGTACAATATGATTTCACTTAGATGTGGAATCTAACAAACAAAACAAAAACTGACAGCTGTCAGAGGGGAGGGCAGTTGGGTAAAAAAGGTGAAAGGATTAAGCAAAAACAACAAACTCCTAGACACAGACAACAGTAAGGTGATTACCAGAGGGGAAGGGTGGTGGGGGAGGTAGAAGAGTTGTAAAGGGGAGATAAATGATGATGGAAGGAGACTTGACTTGGGGCGGTGAACACACAATACAATATACAGATGATGTACTGTAGAATCATACACCTGAAACATACATAATTTCATTAACCAATGTCACCCCAATAAATTCAGTAAGTTTTTAAAAAATTAAAAAGTAATGTATTATGAACAACTAAGGTCAATTTTAGGAATGTAAAAGTGGTTCAACATCAGGAACTTTATTAATATAATTCAATATGTTAACAGATTAAAGGAAGAAAACGGAGAATCTTGGTAGATATTGAAAACCTTTTGATTAAATTCAATGCCTAATGCTATTAAAACTTCTAGTAGGTGCAATAGACAAAAACTTAGCTATTTGAACACACAGGAGACATGATACTTAGGGTGTAAAAAAAAACCTTAGAAGTTTGAACACTGGCTCTGCCACTACTCACCATATAGTCTGAGGAAAGGCACTGTCAACAGCCTCATCTTATCTCTAGAAAGTCAATGACACCGGGTATTCCCACAAAGTAGGGAGAGAATGAAGTTGTTAACACTGCATTAACTAGCCTCATCTCTTAGCTCTCTTTACCACAAGCCCAATGTGCTAACTACCTTAAACTTCTGTTTCTTAGGGTATAATCCCAGCAGCGGAATTGCTGGGTCAAAGGGCAGTTCCATTTTTAGTTTTCTGAGGAAATTCCATACTGTTTTCCACAGTGGCCTCACCAGTCTGCATTCCCACCAACAGTTATACCCTTTGCAACAGCATGGATGGAACTGGAGAGCATTATGCTAAGGGAAATAAGCCAGACGGTGAGGGACAAATACCATATGATCTCACCTTTAACTGGAACATAATAAATAGAAAAAAGGAAACAAAATATAACCAGAGACATTGAAGTTAAGAACAATCTAACAATGGGCAGGGGGAAGTGGGGAGGGGACAGTGAGGAGAGGGGATTACAGGAACTACTATAAAGGACACATGGACAAAATCAAGGGGGTGGGTGGAGGTTGGGGAGGGAGGGGGGTTCAGCTGGGGTGGGGTGGAGCGATGGGGAGAAAAGGCACACAATTGTAATTGAATAACAATAAAAAAATAAAATTAAAAAAAAAGAAAACAACTTTTGTTTCCCACATGCTCTACACCTTCCTGTCATACCTTAAGTGCTCCCATTGCTTATAATCTTCTCCAGACCTCCCTTCAAGAATCAGCTGTGTCCTATCCTCTTAGATACTTGTCTAGGGTCCTCTCCAAGCAATATTATTATTCTCTTCATCATCTGTTATCCAAAGCAGTTTCTTTTTGTTCTTATTAAACAACTGACCACAATGTAATAAGAGGTTGCTCTTATTTTTAAGTAGTTTTCTTTATTTTTTAAAAGATATTTTTCTGCTATTTACTTATCTTTATTTATTTTTATTTTATTTACTTATATTTAGAGAGAGCGGAAGGTAGGGAGAAAAAAAGGGAGAGAAACATCAATGTGTGGTTGCCTCTCATGTGCCCTTAACTGGGGACCTGGCCCGCAACCCCGGCATGTGCCCTGACTGGGAATTGAACTGGAGACCCTTTGGTTCGCAGGCTGGCACTCAATCCACTGAGCCACAGCAGCCAGGGCTATTTACTTATCTTCAGAGAGAGCAGAAGGGAGGGGAGAGAGAAGGAGAGAAACATCAATGTGTGATAGATACATTGATTGGTTGCCTCTTGCATGCCCCCAACTGGGGACCTGGCCCACAACCCAGGCATGTGCCCTGAGCGGGAATCAAACCGGCAACCTTTCAGTTTGTATAGGCTGGCACTCAATTCACTGAGCCACACCAGGCAGGATGTGTTAAGTGCTTTATATTAACTTTCTCATGTAGTTCGCAACCACCCTGTGAAGTAGGTATTATTATTTCCTTTGTTTTATCGGTGAGGTAAAGTAAAGCTTAAACAAGTTAAATAACTTGCCCAAAGTCATTCATATAATAATACAAATTATCACTGCTCCTAATTAGTAATAATTAGTAGGACTGGCATTCAAAGACAAGTCTCTGGCTCTAAAGCCATACTACTGCCTTTGGTGCAGAACTTATACTTCCTATGTCTTTGTATCCTCAGGAAAAAAGTACAACACCTACCATGATATTTGCACTGAACATGTGTTTGGTGAACAAAAAAGGCAGAGAACAAATCTATCCACTGAATTGCCTATTATGTCCAATTCACCTGGACCTAGAGATACAAAAATGATCCCACAAAGTTTCTACCTTCAAGGAGTCTATAGTCAGTCTTTGTGGAAGAGAGAAGTAAATAGGTGATTACCATACAGTGTGATTCGTGCTATTTCTGTAAACAAATTGCTGAGAAAACACAGGATGGGGCACAGAAACTGGACTGGGGAGAAGGAAAACAGTAAAGAAAGTTTGAGTTTCTAGCCCTGGCTAGTGTGGCTCAGTGGATTGAATGCTGGCCTGAGAATCAAAGGGTCACTGGTTTGATTCCCAGGCAGGGCACATGCCTGGGTTGTGGGGCCAAGTCCCCAGTTCAGGGTGTTCAATAGGCAACCACACATTGATGCTTCTCTCCTTCTCTTTTTCCCTCCCTTCCCCTCTCTCTAAAAATGAATAAATAAAATATTCAAAAAAAGTTTAAGTTTCTGCTTTCCCCTTCAAAACCAAAATTAAGCAAGGTTCTAATAGCATTCTAGCAACTAGCATGAAAGGATTAATATAGTTCTTTTAAAAACTAGTTTATATTATATCTATATTCACGTTTTTATTTTATCTCAAATTACCTGTCTACTTTAAATAAAACTCACCTTTTAAAAACACATTTAAAAATTTATTTAAAGAATGAGCTGGCCCTGGCTAGTGTGCCTCCATGGACTGAGAGCTGGCCTGCCAACTGAAGGGTCACCAGTTCAATCCCAGTCAGGGCACAAGCCTGGGTTGTGGGCCAGGTCCTCAGCTAAGGGCATACAAGAGGCAACCAATCAATGTATCTCTCGCACATCAATGTTTCTCTCCCTCTCTTTCTCTCTCTCCCCCTTCCTCTCTCTCTCTGAAGTCAATAAACATATCTTCGGGTGAGGATTTAAAAAAACAGTAACAACAGAACTTTTAGGTTTTTCTCATGTACATTTCTCCCCTTCTTCACCTCTAACTTAACCCTACACTAAAAACGAATACAATTTAGGTAATATATTCCCATCAGTTGTTCACTTATCAAATGTGTTGCTCATTCAAGTGGACACTTTCTGGGCTGTCATGGAAAATGCCAATAAAAAGCCTATTAATTTCAACTTAGATTACACCTGTCACTTCCTCCTTATCCAAAACAATTACCATGGAAGAAAATAAATTAAGCTTAGTAATGTCACTTATTGCAAAGTTAATTGCTATAATAAAGAATGTATGGCTTTTCTGGGTGACTGTTAATAGATTAAATAATTTCAACATTATTCTAATCTGAATACAGCAAATTTCCTCAAACATTATGGAACCAGTAAAGATGAAATAATAAAAGAGAGGTGATGAAGAAAGAAAATAAAAAACAGTGAAAAGTGAAATGAGGTATAGATAAACTTCACTTGTTTGTATTTTGTGAAATTAATAAAGACAATAGCAAAGACAAAGGCCTAAAGAGATTAAAATCTAAAAGCAGCAAACATAAGCAAGTAAGAAAGTGCAGCTTCAAATACATACAATTCCAAAAGAGAACCTAACTTTGCATTAAAGCCGTAGAAAATTAGGTTCGAGTTCCAAGTAAGTTAAACTTAACATTCAACTTCTTAGCACCACGACTATTCAGCAAAATGAAAATAACCTGGCAGACAGTTTCCATAAAACTTTATCTTCCCTAGTAAATTCTCTCAACTAATAGGAAAAATAAACAGAAGGAAATTTGTTTTTGATAGTCCTTATCTTTAGTTAAGATTCTTAAAAATTCATGAAGGCTTGATAAGACAGGAGAGAGTAAACAGTTGTTTACAGCAAGGAATTGTGATGTGTTACCTGCTAGGGAAATGTTAAAATCAAATGAAATTTTGAGAACTTATTTATTCTCTTAGCCTTCGTTAACAGAGAAGTTTTTGACATTTTATGAAATTTACAGACTTGAAAAATTGGGCTTCAAACTATGACTATATTTGATACCATAATATTAACTAAGCTTTTAATTGCATGTTCAAAAATTCAAAACCACAATTGCTCCAGGAAGTATAACTGTTACTATTAAAAGAAAAGTATAAGGATAATGGCATTCATCAAATTTATCAAACCCAATGCTATGCCAGTCACCATAAAGATCTACTATACTTTCATTTAAGAATTGTTAGGCTATTCACTCTTAAGCTACTGTTTAACTGGTAAACTGAGGCAAAATACTAAACAACTTGAGAAGTCACAAGTGCAAAGTCCATTGTACAAAACTACTGAACCATGCTCCTTCTTTATATACTTTTCCAGATGTAATTTCAACTGCCTGAGCAAAAGGTGAATTCTAAATTCCGCATAAAATGACTTTTACTGTGCCTTTATTTTTGCTTGAAAACTCCTTTCATACATTGTGGCCGATTCAATTTCACCTGTAGGTAATGAACACAGAACTCATTGTAGGGAAAAACAAGCCAGAATGTGAAAAACGAGAAGTTATCAGATATACAATGGAGTGAAACAGTTGATTGACAAACACTTTAACCACAATACTTTTTCTCTGTCCTGAAGATGATATTTTGAATATTTGGTACCATTTTCTTTTCTGCGAAAAAACCCTGTTAAGTCCCCAAATCTCCCAAGTTGAGTACTTACCTGGTTCATCTGAATGCTGAATCCGGGCTTTTACTTCTGCTAAGCTGGTCTCCCCCTCTTGGGAGACTGAAGCTGCCGCCCCCTCCTCAGGGTCCTCTACCTTAGTCACGGTAAAGTGTGGCATTGTTATAGAAGTCCTGTCCTTTTTTCTGTGTTTAAACTTCCTTCCAGTCTACTTCTGCCTTAACCCTTCCTTGCTGTGTCCCTTTCAAACTCTGATCACTGCCTAGGGCAGACCGACGCTGGGAATAGGGAAGTACTTTCAGCTCACGTGATCTCAACCCTAGGGAGTGGAACACTGGAAGACACACCTTCCACAGCGTTTATCTTTCGCTTAAAAGGATTAGAACTCCACCCTTTGCTTATGATTATTAAGCTCAAGAATCCCAAGAACTGTTTAAGCTGCTTTGGGAGAGCTGCCAAACGCTGGAGAGTGGCAGAACTCACTAACTACAGGCCACTGTGTGCTCACCACTTGCTTCTTTAAATTATTTCCACCCCTCTGAGGAGTCATGATCTAAACCTCAGCCCTCACAGTTCACACCAGAAAGATTAAGGAACAGTTCATTTCACAAAATCCCTCTTTAAAGACAGACTGGCACTACCTCAACTTAGAAAATGAAACAAATATTTGTAAGCTTCCGTTGTTTTATCTATATGCTTTATTTCAAAGCATACAGATAAAAGCCATATAAGTCAACAAAAGTTTTTCTTATCTTTCAGATGAGAACATTTATTAATCAAGTATTTAATGAATACCTAAATATTTTATGCAAGGCATAGTTCTAGACCCTGTAGTGTATACAAGGACATCCAAGAAGAGACATTAACTTTCCCCAAAGTGCAAAAGAGCAAAATATTTTTAAAGGAAAGAGTTCAATTTTTTTTTATTGGGCAGAGTTTAAACATCATGTTTTCAAGAAAAAATATCCAAGAGGTGCATAGTTTCTTCAGCGCACACTTAACATAACATACTTAACTCTTGGTACATTCTATCTGTTAGTATTAAGTTCTCAGTTGGTGACTTTAACTACAGAGTATGAGGCCCTATCTAATCTCTACACTGAGGGGAGTGAGTTTAGTAATTGAGCCCTGTGTTATTTTCTATGTTGACAATATAAGAGCTTTGTTGTTAGTCAAACCTGATAAGTAAAACTGCCCTAAATCTAACAGAGGAGGAATGATGGTTTACAGTCCTCATTTATTCAAATTTGTACCACTTCTAAAAGTGAAGGAAATCAATGGTTGTTAAAGACCTACTCTGTGCTCCTCACTGCACTTGAAACTTTTTATTATGACCTCATTTCATCATCAGGATAAAGAACTTGCCCAAAGTCAGAGCTTGTAAATGGTGTAGCCTAACTTAAAAACTTCTAATACCTTTGTTGGTAGGCAGCGTAGAACTTTCATGGGGAGAAAGTCATATGCTTACCTAAATTTTATTTTATGAGTTCCTGTATAGCACTGGTTTGTAATCCTGGCTGCACACTGGAATCACCTGGGGAGATTTTAAAATTACTGATGCCTGCATTTCATCCCAGATATTCTAATTTAATTGTTCTGGAATAGAGCCTAGGCTACAAACTTTTAAAAGCACCCCTCTCCCCATGGTTCTAAGGTATAGTCAAGGAAAAGAGAAAAGTTTAACCTGTTAAGTCTTTGTAACTATTTTCACTGCCCTTTCTTTTTTTTTTTTTCTTTTTGAGGGGGTAAGGGAGAGAGGAAAGGAGAGAGAGAAACATCAATGCAACAGAAAATCATTGATTGGTTGCCTCTCTTCATGCCTGAACCAGGGACTGAACCCATAACCTAGGTACGTGCTCTGACTAGGAATCGAACCCCCATCCCTTCAGTTACCGGAAGATGCTCTAACCAAGTGAGCCATACCAGCCAGGGATGTAACTATTTTTATTGTTGAGAGGAACTAAGTCAGATGTGGTAGTACCCTGGGTGATTTTTCCATACTTACAACTCAGGTAGCTATTCTACTAATTTATTCAAAGAAACTTAAAACACTACCAAATTGTCAAAGATTTTAATATTATTATCCTGGATTCCAAATTCTTGAATACTTTAGTGTCATTGGATATTTCCGATAGGATCTTGCCTTTCATATTTATTTTATAAAGAGCTGAATTGTGGCTAACCTTCTATAGTTGATGGACAAAAACAATGACTTGTGTTTATGAATCTGTGTACAGATTGTGCATATAAGCATATGTACAATTTTATCCTCTAAATATCTCTCCCCTCTAAAAGGTTCCCCAAAGTTCACAAGTGGGAAGGTAACAAATTCCAATTAATCTACAATAGAGTAATTTTTTTTTATCAACTTGATGTGTTGGTACCATAGTGACTAGCAATTTTAACATAGTTCTCTCCTAAAGTCTACTATATGTAAAAGTGCAGGGGCATAAAAAAATTGAAGTAGTACAGAAAAACTTGGGGGGAAAGTGGTAAAGCTGAGGTATGTGAGTGCTGCATATAGAGAGTGGTTAGACAGAGAGGGTTGGATGTAAGAAATAGTTATTTTGAGCCCTGGCTGGTGTGGCTCAGGGGATTGGGCACAAGCCTGCAAACTGGAATGTCGCAGGTTCAATTCCCAGTCAGGGCACAAGCCTAGGTTGCAGGCCAGGTCCCCAGTTGAGGGTGTGTGAGAGGAACCAACCAATGTCTCTCTCGCACATCTGTCTCTCCCTCCCTCCTCTTCTCTCAAAAAATAAATCAAATCTTAAAAAAAGGAGAAATAGTTATTTTTAGTACAGTTAACTACCACAATGTGGTACCACTACACATCTACCACAACTGCTAAAATTGGTACAACTGACAACACCAAATGTGGTGAGAATGTGGAATAAAAAGAACTTACATACACTGTCACTGGGGTGTAAACTGGTTCACCCACTTTAGAAAGGGTCTAGTACTTTCTCCTATAACCCATCAATTGCACTCCTAGGTATTCATCTCCAACATAAAAACATATTCCCACAAAAGGACTTGTACAAGAATGTTCATGGCAATTCATTACTAATAGCCAATAGCTGGAAACAACCCAGGTGTATATCCACAGGAGAATGGATAAACTATGACGTATTCATACAAAGAATTGCTATTCAGCTCTAAAAAGGAATGATCAGTGATACATACAACAATATGAATAAAACTGAAAAACATACTATGTGAAAGAAGCCTTAAACAAAAGAGCACACAATATTAGACTCCACTGATATGAGGTTTTAGAACAGGCAAAACTAATCTATGTGCAAAAAAACCAGGATAATGGCTGCCTGTGGGTAGATGAAAGTGATTAACTGGGACAGGGCATGAGAGAACTTCCCAAGTTCATTGTACTGTTCTACATCTTGATAGTTTAGAGTTCCACAAGTGTATGAATTTGTCAAAACTTAGTCACTGTTCACTTAAAACGTGTGTATTTCAATGTGTAAAAAGTTTACCTTAAAAGAAAAAAAAATCTGCAAATACTGAATCTAGTTAGTAATATGCATTTTGAAGGACTATCAAATGGTGAACTGATGCCTGCAATTTACCTTGAAATGCACAAATAAGATGATAGATACGTGATAGGACAAGTATAATAAATTGTTAATGAGTCGCTGGGTGGTAGATATATGGGTATTTACTATAAAAGTCTTTAAATTTTCTATATATTTGAAAGCTTTCATAATAAAATGTTGAAAGAATACAATGAATTGACATCATTATGAAAAGGTACAGGCAAGTCATAGACTGGGAGAAAATATACAAAGGACATAGAACATAGAGAAAAATGTCTTATAACTCAATAATAAAAAGACGATTAAATACCAAATAGGCAACGGATTTAAACAGACAATTCACAAAGGAAGTTTCATAAATGGCTAATAAACATTTGAAAAAGTGCCCAACATCACCCTGACTGGTGTGGCTCAGTGGGTTGGGCATTGCCCTGCAAACCAGAAGGTCACCTGTTCAATTCCAGTCAGAGCACATGCCTGGGTTGCAGGCCAGGCCCCCTGTTTTGGGGCTTGTGAGGGACAGCCAATTATTGTTTCCCTCTCTCCCTCCCTCCCTTCCTCTCTCTCTAAAAAATAAATAAATAAAACCTTAAAAAATAAAAACCAGGAAAGTGCCCAACATTATTGGCCATTAGGGTAATACCTATTAAAATCACAATTAAAACTGTTGGCAAGGATGTAGAGCAAATGTTGGTGACAATGAAAAATGGTACATGCCCTGGCTGGTGCGGCTCAGTGGATTGAGCACTGGCCTGCGAACCAAAGGATCGCCAGTTCGATTCCCATTCAGGGAACATGCCTGGGTTACAGGCCAGGTCCCCAGAAGGGGGTGCACAAGAGGCAACCCCACAGTAATCTTCCTCTCCTTTCTCTCCCTCTCTCCCTCCCTTCTCCTAAGAGTAAATAAATAAAATCTTTAAAAAAAAATGGTACAATCACTTTGGAAAATGTTCTAATAGTGTTTAATTAATTTAAACATAAATCTACCCTATGACCCAGCAGTTCCTCTCTATGTATTTACCCAAGAGAAATAATAGCATATGTTCATAAAAAGTTGAAAGAGGAATGTTTATAGCAGCTTTATTCATAACAGCCCAACAGGAAACAGTCCAGGTATCTGTCAACAGGATAGTGAGACTTAGTATATTCATACAATGGACTATTACTCAATAATAAACAGAAATGAACTACTGATAACATTCAACAACATGGATGAATCTCAAAAACAGTATGTTACAAATTATTCTATACATACTGAAGTGTTTGGGAATGAAGCACTCTGATGTTTGTAACTGAAATGCTTCAAAAATAGACGAATCAATGTAAGGGATATAAATATATGCTAAAACAAATGTAGCTAAATGTTAATTGTAGCATCTGAAGGACAAGAATATGGGTATTCACTACACAATTTTTCCAACTTTTCTGTCTGCAAATTTTCATAATAAAATGTTGGGAAAAAACAGTGAACTGAAATCTATGGGTATTAGGATCTAAGTATAAAGCACATCATCACTCATGGGTCAAATTCTGTTTCAAATAAAATTAGGTAGTTGCATAAATGCTTCTCCAGTACTTTGATTAATTAGAGTGTTGAATGTTGTTTGAAATTAGAGTCATAAAATAGGTTTGAAATCTTTACATTTATTTTTTAATATATTTTATTGATTATGCTATTACAGTCATCCCATTTTCCCCCCTTCACTCCCCTCCTCCCTGCCTACCTTCTCCTGCCCATATTCCCCCCTTTAGTTCATGTCCATGGGTAATACATGTAAGTTCTTGGCTTCTACATTTCCTATACTATTCTTACCCTCCCCCTGTCTATTTTCTACCTACCATTTATGCTACTTATTCTCTGTACCTTTTCCCCCTCTCTCCCCCTCCCACTCCCCTGTTGATAACCCTCCATGTGATCTCCATTTCTGTGGTTCTGTTCCTATTCTAGTTGTTTGCTTAGTTTGCTTTTGTTTTTGTTTTAGGTATGGTTGTTATTAACTGGGAGTTTGCTGTCATTTTACTGTTCATATTTTTGATCTTCTTTTTCTTAGATAAATCCCTTTAACATTTCATAGAATAAGGGCTTGGTGATGATGAACTCCTTTAACTTGACCTTATCTGAAAAGCACTTTATCTGCCCTTCCATTCTAAATGAAAGCTTTGCTGGATAGAGCAATCTTGGATGTAGGTCCTTGCCTTTCATGACTTCAAATACTTCTTTCCAGCCACTTCTTGCCTGTAAGGTCTCTTTTGAGAAGTCAGCTGACAGTCTTATGGGAACTCCTTTGTAAATAACTGTATCCTTTTCTCTTGCTGCTTTTAAGATTCTCTCCTTGTCTTTAATCTTGGGTAATGTAATTATGATGTGCCTTGGTGTGTGCTTCCTTGGGTCCAAGTTCTTTGGGACTCTCTGAGCTTCCTGGACTTCCTGGAAGTCTATTTCCTTCACCAGACTGGGGAAGTTCTCCTTCATTATTTGTTCAAATAAGTTTTCAATTTTTTGTTCTTCCTCTTCTCCTTCTGGCACCCCTATAATTCGGATGTTGGAACGTTTCAAGATGTCCTGGAGGTTCCTAAGCCTCTCCTCATTTTTCCGAATTCTTGTTTCTTCATTCTTTTCTGGTTGGGTGTTTCTTTCTTCCTTCTGGTCCACACTATTGACTTGAGTCCCAGTTTCCTTCACATCACTATTGGTTCCCTGTACATTTTCCTTTGTTTCACTTAGCATAGCCTTCATTTTTTCATCTAATTTGTGCCCAAATTCAACCAATTCTGTGAGCATCCTGATTACCAATGTTCTGAACTGTGCATCTGATAGGCTGGCTATCTCTTCATTGGTTAGTTGTGTTTTTTCTGGAGCTTTGATCTATTCTTTCCTCTGGGCCGTTTTTTTTTTTTTTTTTTTTTTTTGTCTTATCATGCCTGTTACATAAAGGGGTGGAGTGTTAAGTATTCACAGCAGTGGGCGGGGGTGGGGGGGCAACCCACATTGTTGGGCTGTGACAGTGGCGCTTGCTCAGCTCTCTGCTGGCTTTCAGTCACTTCCCCTGCCAACCACAAGCAAAGTGGGCTCTTCTGGTGCTGATTCCCAGGTGTGGGGTGGTTGTGTACATTCTGGACCCTGAGGGTCTCTCCAATGAACTCTCCTATGAGGCTGGGAGTTTCTCCTGCTGCCACCTCAACCCCCAAGGGATTTTCAATCAGTGGTTTGAGGTTTTATTTCCCCGCACTTGAGCTCTGGGTTGCGCGGTCTGTTTTGCTTCACCTTTGTTCCTCCCAGATTATATGAGCATGAATGTGGGACCCCCGGGGTCCACCAGTCACCATTTTGCCACGTGTCCTCTCCACCGGGCTGCACGTTTCCACCCCTCCTACCAGTCTAGATGAATGTGTCTTCTTTAATTCCTTGGTTGTCAGACTTCCATACAGTTTGATTTTCTGTCAGTTCTGGTTGTTTTTTGTTTTTAAATTGTTGTTGTCCTTCTTTTGGTTGTGCAAGGAGGCACTGTGTGTCTACCTACACCTCCGTCTTAGCCTGAAGAATGAAATGTTTACATTTAAAAAAAATTTATAATTTTCTTTTTTAGAGAGAGAGGAAGGGAGAAAGTGAGGGAGAAATATCAATTTGTTGTTCCACTTGTTTTTTCTTTTTTTAATTGAGTTTTAGAGAGAAGAGAAGGAGAGAGGGGATGGGGGAGGGGAGACAGACAGACAGACAGACAGACGTCAGTTCTCTCATATGCATCTAACTGCGGACCAAACCTACAATCTAGAAGCTAGGCAGATGCCCTGAATAGAAATAGAACCAGCAACCTTTCAGTTTATGGGACAATGCTCCAACCAACTGAGCCACACAGGCCAGAGCCATTGGTTGCTTCTTGGACATGCCCTGACTGGGGATCGAACCTGCAAACCTTGGCATATCAGGACGATAATCTATCCAACTGAGCTATCTGGCCAGGGCCTGGTATTTTTAAGTAGTAAGATATAGGCCACGCTAGAATAAAAGGACCTTTATAATGACATTACTCCATACATATTAGTTATTTTAAATTACTTTCAGTAAAACACTTTTTCTATGTCTGCTTTTTTAAAAAAAGATTTTATTTATTTATTTTTAGAGAGATGGGAAGGGACAGAGAAGAGAAGGTGAGAAACACTGATGAGTAAAAGATTCATTCACTCCAACTAAGGACCTGGCCTGCAACCCAGGCATGTGCCCTGACTGGGAATTGAACCAGCAACTTTCTGGTTCACAAGCCAGTGCTCAATCCACTGAGCCACACCAGCCAGGGCTGCTGCTTTTTTTTTTTTTTTTTTTTAAAGGCCATTCTTTATCAGAATGGGTCTACTTTGAGTAATATTTTCAAAGTACAATTTACTATACTACACTACCCAATTATGTATTTTTAATCATAGCTACAACTCATGATAACCAGCATTTTATTTTATTTAACACATCTATTAAATACACAAAGACAAGTTAGATTTAGTGAAAAGACTGAAACAATTAAGGAAAAGTCAATGGAAAATTATTTTCAACATAAGCATTCTCTATCAGATTGTTATACTATAATATGAAAAATCAATCAACTTAAGAGCAAATCATGTATTTACTTTGAGAATTGTATTATACAAAAACTATACAAATAATCTAGAACCACACAATTTCTTTGCTGAAATGATTCTGAAAAAGAATCTCTTAATTCCATGCTAAAAATGTATCTGCTATGCAAGAAAACTCTAAATTAACAGTGAGGAAAATCCCTGAAATTAAAAAGCCACATACAGCCCTGGTTGGTGTGCCTCAGTGGATTGAGTGCTGGCCTACAAACCAAAAGGTCACTGGTTCGATTCCCAGTCAGGGCACATGCCTGGGTTGTGGGACAGGTTCCCAGCAGGGGGCGTGTGAGAGGCAAGTGCACATTGGTATTTTCTCTCCTTCTCATTCTCCTTCCCTTACCCTCTCTCTAAAAATAAATAAATATACATATATTTAAAAGCCTTATACATTTTGAATATATGGATTTTACCAAATGTCATTCTGTTCATTCTTTTTTTTTTTTTTTTTAATTTTATTTGTTTTTAGACAGAGGGGAAGGCAGAGAGATGAGAAGGAGAGAAACATCCATGTGTGGTTGCCTCTTGTACACCACCAACTAGGGACTTGGCCTGCAACCCAGGCATGTGCCCTGACTGGGAATTAAACCAGTGACCCCTTGCTTCATAGGCCAACACTCAATCCACTGAGCCACACCAGCCAGGGCAGTTTCTATTCATTCTTGAGAGTATCTTGTAGATATGATGTTGGTTTTAGAAACATGTTTAGTAACATCCTTTTTTTAATAAAAAATACAATACCTGTATGCTATTAAAAAGCTGGAAATGTAAAATAGAACAGACTAGATTTCATGAGCACATACAATGTAGACTTAATTCATCTTATCTGTCTACACCTTTTCACAGAATTCTCTCTCAAGCTCTCTCTCACACACATCCTAAGGCAAAGTTTTATGCAAGTACCGTAAGTGTTTATGCAGAGAGGTTACACAAGTTTAGTGGGAGTGCTGAGCAAATAATGGATTTGCTTTGGAAACAGATTCAAATCTTATGAACCTCTCCTAAACTCCTACAGTTTGAAGACACGATTCAGAGAGCTTTATTTACTATTGGGAACTAGCTACCGCTAACCTTTAAAATTACAACCAGTTAATACTAATAGTTTGTGCTTATAGTATTCGGTTTATTAGAAATAGTAAAGAAAAGTGAAATCTACTTCCAAGCAGTTGCTCCTAATGTAGTACGTTTCAAAATATTTAGGGTAGATATTCTTATTT
This sequence comes from Desmodus rotundus, assembly GCF_022682495.2. Classification (NCBI taxonomy): domain Eukaryota; kingdom Metazoa; phylum Chordata; class Mammalia; order Chiroptera; family Phyllostomidae; genus Desmodus; species Desmodus rotundus. Next base: position 67,189,237 of record NC_071393.1, on the reverse strand, counting down.
AATTGTTGCAACAACTAGCCAGCAACTAAATACAAGTAGAAACTAACTATATCATACTTTAATTTTCTTGATCAAGGTAAATTTATTAATAACTTTCAGCTACAAAGGTTAATCATGTTTTATCCCCAGCTGCAAATTCTTAATACTCTTTGTTCTATAAATCTTTATGACAATCAATTTGTAATCATTCATCCTATTGAGATGTGTTTGAGAGGCAAAAGATCTGAATTTCTTTAAAATATCTAACTTCAGATATGGAGTTATATGAAGAGAGGAAAGAGATCATATGTGCTAGAGCAGAGATTCTTAAGAAAATTATCAGATTTGCATGAAAGACTAACCCACTCCCCCACCCCTATTCAGATACTTATGATTCAAAGGGCCACTGGTAGGGAAACACTACCCCACATCCCCTTGAATGTGGTATAATTCAGGTTAGGCAAACATGAAAGGCTGTGAACCATTATTTTAGAACACTGCTTTGTAAATTATTTCTTCTAAAGAACTATTTTTCTTTAAATTTCCAATTCATCGTGGGCTAAAATTTTTGTAAAAAAACTAAAAGTGAATTACTAGAAAATGAAATAAAATATACAAAACACAAATTTCAATTTTTATTAGGTTCAACAGACATAAAATTGCTCTACCAAACTGCCATACAAGTTCCTTAAAAATGCTCAATTTCTGACCTTATCGCCTTATAGATAGGTAATAAACAGTTCATGGATCAGCATCATCTGCACAGTACAGTCTGAATAGGTCTGTGTTAAAGAATGTTGTAAATATTTTACTGAAAGAGAATGAGCAGTTCACTATTTGAGTTTAGAACTATAGCTGGAGCCTGAGAAGTGAACTGTCATTCTTTCTTTTTTAAAAGATTTTATTTATTTCTTTTTAGAAAGTGGGGAAGGGAGGGAGAAAGAGAGAGAGAGAGAGACATCATGTGTGGTTGCCTCTTGCATCCCCTCAACTGGGGACCTGGCCCACAACCCAGGCTTGTCCTCTGCCTGGGAATTGAACCAGTGACCCTGTGGTTTGCAGGCCGGCACTCAAATCACTGAGCCATACCAGCCAGGGCAGACTCTCATTCTTAAGTAGAAGATGTATATACATTTCCTTATTTACCATATTCAGCAAACCCTTCTTCTCCCTCAGATACTACAACAGTAAATATTAGTTTAAAATATGAAAATGGTCACAAATACTAAATTTTACCTTACAATGTAGACAATTATAGGAAAAATTAAACAAAGTAATCATTTTGGTGAGGACCAACTACCATGGATAAAAAGGACATAAAACTTCTAAATCTCAAAATTATATAAGACTGCCTATGGATTTTTATAAAATGGCATCAGTAATAAATATAGTACAATGTATTTGGGGGCTAACAACTGAAGATAATACTGTTGATAAAAAAAAACATTATTTTCTGATGGATTCATAATATTGTAGAGTAAGGAAAACAAAGAGTTCTCCAAATCAAACATTAGGAAAATCTCACACTTTGCTGAGACTGAAGAAATTATGCATTCATTCAATATATATGTGAGTGCCCACTGTGTGCCAGGAAAGAGGAATGCAAAGGAGAACAAGACACTGTCCCTACCCTCAAGGAACTTATGGTCTTGTAATCCAGTTAAGGATATAATAAAAGATTGCTTCCAGCACTTGGCTATTGTAAATTGTGCTGCTGTGAACATTGGGGTGCATAGGTTCTTTGGGATTGGTGTTTCAGGGTTCTTAGGATATAATCCCAGCAGTGAAACTGCCAGGTCAAAAGGCAGTTCCATTCTTTGTTTTCTGAGGAAATTTCATACTGTTTTCCAGTGCGGCTGCACCAGTCTGCATTTCCACCAAGAGTGCACTAGGGTTCCCTTTTCTCCACATCCTCTCCAACACTTGTTGTTTCTTGATTTGTTTGATGGCCATTCTCACCGGTGTGAAGTGGTATCTCACTGTGGCTTGAATTTGCATCTCCCTGATAGCTAGTGATGCTGAGCATCTTTTCATATGTCTCTGGGCCCTCTGTATGTCCTTGGAGAAGTGTCTGTTCAAGTCTTTTGCCCATTTTTTAATTTGGTTTTTTGTCTTCCTAGAGTGGAGTCATGTAAGTTCTTTATATATTTTGGAGATCAAACCCTTGTCTGAGGTATCATCTGCAAATATGTTTTCGTATCAGTTGGTTCTCTTCTCATTTTAGTGCTGTTTTCTTTATCCATGCAGAAGCTTTTTAATTTGATGAGTTCCCATTTGTTTATTCTTTCCCTTATGTTCCTTGCTCTAGGGGACATATCAGTGAAAATGTTGCTACGTGGAATGTCTGAGATTTTCCTGCCTATGTTTTCGTCTAGGACTTTTATGGTGTCACAACTTATGGATCAAAAAACTATGGTACATTTACACAATGGAGTACTACGCCAGCCGAAAGAAAGAAGGAGCTCCTATCCTTTGCAACAGCATGGATGGAACTGGAGAGCATTATGCTAAGTGAAATAAGCCAGGCAGTGAGGAACAAATACCATAGGATTTAGCCTTTAAGTGGAACCTAACCAACAAAACAAACAAGCAAGCAAAATATAACCAGAGACATAGAAATTAAGAACAATCTGACAGTAACCAGAGGGGAGGTGGGAGGGGATAATTGGGGGGAAGGGGGAAAGTTGGTTTTCAGGAACAACTATAAAGGACACATGGACAAAACCAAGGGGGGTTGGAAACAGGGGAGAGAGGTGGGGGTGGATGTCTGAGGTCGGGGGGAGTGTAGAGGGGTAAATGCAGACAACTGTACTTGAACAATGATAAAATATTTTTAAAAAAATACATAAATTTCTTGAAGAAATAAAGATAGAATGTGATAAAAAATATATATAATAAAAGGCAATATAAAACCAGGACTATACATACAATACAGTATAAACATAGAAAGAACCTTGAGAGCACAGCACACTATCGCCTTGACCTAAAGTTGTGCCTTCATTAGAGGAAAGAATGTAGGATGGCTAGTGGATAGCCACCTTAATTTGATAGCTATATCAGCCCAAATACAAAGAAGGCATTACCAAAAGCAGCTAAGTCCTCAGAGCCCTCAGTTTCCACTATTACCTGTTGTTTACTATATTGTTACTCCTTATATAAGGCTGCCCATCTCTTTCATTATTCTAAAGTCATTATGGTCCAGGTATGATAGAACCCCAGAATCACCAACCAAAGAGGTAGCACTGACAGCTATTTCATTTCTGATACGCACATTTCATTCTTTTATTATGAAATACTTGCTAGATGGGCTTCTAGTCAACACTATAAACAGTATATAGAAAATAAAACTGATATTAAGCAACATATTGTCAAAACATAATTCCAAAAATAAAACTAAAAGCACAGTTCAAAACAAAATATCCTGGTTAATTTTTACCTCATAGAAAATGTGTCTTTGTAAATTATTACTTCCTCCCTCCCTTGCAACAAAACTCCATTTTAAAATAGATCTACTGCCCTGGCTGGTGTGGCTCTGTGGATTAAGTGCCCACCTGTGAACCAAACAAAGGGTCACTGGTTCAATTCCCAGTCAAGGCATGTGCCTGGGTTGTGCACCAGCTTCCTAGCTGGGTATGTGCAAAAGGCAACCACACATCAATGTTTCTCTCCCTCTCTTCCCCTCTCTAATAAATAAATAAAATCTTTAAAAATAAATAAAATAAATAAAATGAGGGAGTTGAGGCTCAGAAAAGTGAACTAAAAAAATATTAACTTGAGGTCAGATGGACCGATGCAACTGACTAAACAATAACTGGTTAGGTATTTCAGCACTACTACACTGCCCTAGGTCTTCGCACATTATTTGTGTTAAAACTGGTAAAATTCACACTGTTAGGACAGATTTCCTTTTAGGAACATAGAACCTTAAGTTATTTGGAAAACAAGTCATATTGCTAACTTCCCCCTGCCACTATCTCCTTTCATGCCCCCAATGCCAAAATAATTACAAAAATGTACATAGAACATAGAAAATGCATTTCTTTTATGCTTCCTCTACTGTACTATGTAACTGAAACTTAGTTAATGTTTCAACAGAGCCAACTACTGTTGGTATAGTAGAGAAAGTTTTATGACAAGAACAATGGTATTGGAATCACTCACACCTAGATTCAAATCACTATTTTTCAATGTATTACTTGTATGATCTTGGGCAGCTTACTTAACCACATCAGCTTCAGTTTTCTTAGGGATAAGAAATCTCACATTAGTTCAAAAGAAAATAACTTTTTTAGAGCGAAAAACTATCAAAACCAATGATTTTTCAGAAAAGGAAAGAATTAACTTCATCTAATAATCAGTAAAGAAAAATTTTAATGATAAACTAGAAAAAATAAATCAACAAAACATAATTTTACATGCAGTTTACAGTATAAATTAGCCAGGTATAAAAATAAGTGCTACTTCTAGATCTTTTTAAACAGACTTTAAAAATGGTTTTATTTATTTATTTTGAGAGAGAGGGGAAGGGAGGGACAAGGAGAGGGAGAGAAACATCAATGTGCAAGAGATCAGGTGCCTCTTCCATGCCCCCAACTGGGGACCTGGCCTGCAACCCAGGCATGTGCCCTGACTGGGAAGTGAACTGGCGACCTTTCAGTTCACAGGCCAGCCAGCACTCAATCCACTGGGCCATACCAGCCAGGGCTAGTTTTTTGGTTTTGTTTTTGTTTATTTTTAAAAGCTAGATGTTAATACTCTCAAAATAGTATAAAGTTGAATTTCAGTTGAATTTAATTTCTTACAGCTCCTCAAATTGAAAAGGTACATGTGTGTACAAGGATTTTTAGCTATTAGTGTTTTCTTTTTTAAACTAGCAACATGAGAAACGAATAGTCTTATCCCAAAGTAAAAGCAGACTTAGCTGCTAAAATGGAGAAAATTCACGTTCCACTTTGCCGAAAATTAAAGCTATCTACCAAATGGTTTCAACTGTAAACAGATGAATGCTATCGAGTATTTTGCATGAATTTCTCAAGGTCATTAGAAATGTAATAAGGCTTAGCAACACAGTAATAAAAATGCAAAGCAGAAGTTGCCACTGATATATTTAGCAAGGAAACCAAAGACTGAAACCCAGCTCTAGGCTAAAATAACAGAAATTTAAAAAAGAAAATAAAAAAACCAAAGTTAGGATTAACACCTAAGCATATCTGTCATTTCCTTATAACTTAATGCTGCTTTTGTTCTCTATTTCTGTTGTACTTTTCAACTACGAAAAACTCAATTTTAGAAGGAAAACAAAAAGCTTCAGCCCTTACATTTTTTCAGTTAAGACATCCAAAGTTAACTTCAAAATATCAGGTTTTGCATAGCCTCTCAAATTGATTTATACACAATATTAACTTGATTCTGAAATTTTGTTAACTCTAAATTCCACTGATGATTTAATGGTGGCTTAACATTCTTTAAAAGTAAAATGCACCTGAATGTCAGAAATGTTTAAAATATGACAAATGAATACCTCAGAAGTGAACAAATATGGTAATATTTCCTATTAATCAACTATTGAGCTCCTGAAGTTAAAGTAAGGTGCTGTGTGTGTATTGTACTGAGTTAGCCAAAAAGTTAATTTTGTGCTCATGTCTTCATATTTAATTGCTGGGATTCTACAAAATACAACAATATACTAATCACAGGATTTTAATGGGAATATCTTGTTTTCCCATTTACTTATAACACTTCATTAAAATAATGCATTGTTTTACATATTAAAATATATAATTTCATAATTCCTACAATATAGCTGTCCAAACTTTCATACCTACTGTTAAGAAACATATCACCAAGAACTTAAAACACACATAATTTGCATTATTCTTTTTTTTGTCAAGGTTCCCTTTTATTTTATTTTTAAATTTTATATTTATTGATTTTAGAGAAAGGGAAAGGGGGAGAGGAAGAGAGATGTTAGTTTGTTGTTCCACTTACTTATGCATTCATTTGTTACTTCTTGTATGTGCTCAGACTAGAGATCGAACCCGCAACCTCGGCTTATGGCATGGTGTTCTAACTAAGTGACCTACCTGGCCAGGGCTAGACAATTTGCATTATTCTGAGTTAATAAGCCCACTTCGTATAGCTGTGTAACTGTGTCAGGACAAAAGGGCAGGGGGCTGCAAGCTGTGGGCTGATACACAGTTTGGTCTTCTCCAGTGAAGCTTGGAAGGGATGCCTTTTTAGAATTTGCACAAAGGTCTTTTTAGTCCACAAGTATTTATCAGGCAGAGGGGACAAAATGAGAGTTCACTATCCGAAAGTTTACAGCATATAACCACCCTCATAGCTCATTACAAATTGCCTTAAAAGTCAGCATTAGAAACTTTTCCCTTATTCTAACACCCTTAAAATGGGAAAACATGACTTTTATGAGGTTCACAGGTCCCCAACAGTGTCTTCTTCCTTCTTTTCTATTCCAGTACAGGTAGTATCAAAACAAAGCTTATGAGAATCTGGAATTAAGAAACACGCCACTGAGAGGAAAAGAATGAAGCGCCTGGTAGGAAAAATTAGTGAGGACACAGAAGAAACCACTAAGGGTAAACGACAAGTAGTTGAAAGCAATCACTTTACCAATCACTGATATTTAATCGAATTATCTAGAGCATTGTATGACAGACTTCTATAAAAGGAAGCCCTTTCTATTAAAGCACCTTAATTACAGTTCAACCTTTTAAAGCTTTTTTATTACAGATATTTTCCAATATACATAAAAGCATAGAGAACCGTTAAAGGCATCCTCGTGTACCTTTGAATCCAATTCAACATATTATAAATGTTTGTTAATCGTGGTTTGTCTATCTCTCCTCAACTTTTTGGGGGGGAGGGGGGAACATTTCATTTCATCTGTAAATACTTTTGTGGTAGGCAGTTAGACAGACATGATAAAGACGATGCGTCAGGTACAGAAGGTCACTGGGACGGAATGTCTCAGGTGCCTAGCAACCTGCTAAAACTGAGGAAACAAGGACCTCACCCCCAAGGTAACCTTGCCTCCCCTGACACACTGCTGGTCATGTGGTTTAGAACCCCTGACTTCTCTTATCACTGGTCATGCAGTTTGGACCCTCCCCTGACCTTTCCCCTCCTGGCATGTTGCCAGTCATGTTACAGATCAAGAAGGAACAAGGGGCCAAAGAGTGGCCTCACTTAACTTCCATGTGAGTCCTTACACGCATGACCACTCTTAAGCATTAAGCCCCCAGGACAGTGAGGCCAGTGCGGTTCTGGCCTGCATCAAATACATCTGGGCTTCAGTTGTATTTGAGCTCCAGGCCCAGAAAAACAGCAAAACCAGACAAGCCACATCACAGCTAACCTCAGAACAACTGCATTGACTAATGATCCCAGCCCTGGTGTTGACCAGTTAGTGGAGACCACAATTCTGAAAGGACACACCTGGAAAGCTGATGAATATTATATTGAGACCCTCCCCATGGGAATTCTCCTAAGATCCTGGCCCTTAGCCCTTAGGATGGAGGACCCAGCTCGGGAGTACACTCCCCCACCCCTGTCCCGCACTCACCTTTCCTTTCCCCTCTTCTTCCCCTCACCCAAGTGCATTACTATTATCTCCCTCCCTCCTAAGCTCCAAGGACCCTTCTTTTGCCTCTGTAACTTGTTTCCTGAGTCTATTTCTTCTGCATATCACTTCAACTATCTCTGTGACTTTCTAAAAAAAATTCTCTTATAGTTTGACTCTTGTCTCTGAAGTCTTTCTTTGTCAGAACTCAAGTATGGAAGTTGCTGAACCAAGGTCTGGTCTGACTCCATCGGCCTAGCACCTGGTGCCATTTTCACCGCAGCCAACACTTCAATATGAAACTCCATAGACAAAGGCTTTACATTACCACAAAGTCATAGACACATGCAAGAAGACTCACAATAATTCCTTAATATCATTTAATACCAAGTACATGGTCACATTTCCCTGATTATCTCAAAGTGTCTTTTTTCAGTTGTTTTGTTCACATGAGGATCCAAAGTTCACACATTGCATTTGGTTGATACTCTTTATCTATAACAGCTTTCCTTTCCTTGTCACAGCTCTCCCTCTACTCCATGACTTCTATTTGTTGAAGGATCTAGTTATTTGATTAAATTACCCATATTCTGAGTCCAGCTGATTGTTTTTTATGGTACAAAATAGTATATTATAAAGTTTAATCATTGGCTATGGAGTATGAAGAAAAGGGGAAAACAGCTGTGGTTCATAATCAAAATATTGCAGACAACTGATATTGAAAACCCTTAAAGATGAATCTATCAGAGGATGATCAGGTGAGCCAGGGAGGTACCAAATCCATGTATTTTTATAAAATTATCCATCTTCTTACATTATATAATGTTCTGGCTCACCGTGAGAGTGCCAATGTAAAAAGGATAGTGTTCAATAACCAAATGATATTAAAAGTATATTTAAAAGAAGGGTCATCATGATCACCTGTGACTGGTAATATGATGTAATTCACTTATTTTGGTTTGAGGCAAAAACTGTAAGTTTCTTTTGAAAAGTATTCAAAGAGTGCTTTAGTACTTTGAAACATGTTCTTATGTAAAAAAATAGCTTTTGATGTTTCTTAGTCAAACATTATTCTTATTAAACCCTAGCAGGAGAAACTGATGAGACCTATCAATAATACAGAATTGGTGGATCAGCCGAGTAGGCTAAATGTCCATTCGTAATGTAATGATTTCAAGCAAAGATCAACATTTTATAAAACCTACTGACATTTAAGGAAAAACCTGCTGCTTTTCCTGAACTTCTGTTCACCCTTCAAAGCCCTGCTCAAGTGAGAAAGTTTTTAGTATGCATGTAGCATTAGTCACTTTTTCCTTTTGAGCTGTGGTCTTCAACTATGGTTTTATTTGAGAACAAGCTGAAGAGCTTTTAAAAACTACTGACACAATTAAATCAGAATCCCTGGGAATGGGGCAGAAGTATTCTTTTTTAAAGACTGCTAGGTCATTCCAATATACAGCCAGATGAAGTATCACTGATTTAGTATGTACATTTCATTTATCTTTCTTATAGTATATTTTTAATTTTTATTTGTATTTATCTTTTTTTTACTATAGATCTTCAACTCAATACATATTTATTGAGTACAAGTTATGTGACATCACCATTATTCTGGGCCCTGAAGATACAGAAACAATGTTGTATCCCTGTCCTTAAGAGAACCATACGGCCTAACTGAGAAAGATAATACATAAACAAAACAAAAATTAAGTGAAATAGGTGCTGTATAGTAATAGCCTGTATAAGGGATGTAGGGAAATAAAGAACTAATCTATTCTACTTGGGTATGGGGTTGAATCAGAAAAGGTTTCAGAAAAGATGACTCCTTGAAGGAGGGACTTACCTTAATTATTTTTGCATTTTTAACACCTAACATTCATTGCTCCATAAAAACTTGGTAACAGTGAGTCTCAAAGTTGGTATACATAGAGTTCCTTGAATCGACTGGCTTTTACTTTTACTCCACTTCAGATATCCACTCTCAAGGCTGCACAGCCTATCATGTTAACACAGGAACTGCCCCTCCTCTGAAACCATTAACTCCAACATTCAACTGTCTGACGTCAGTCTTTTATCCTTCTACATCTTTCACAACCACTTTACCTTATCAATTCCTCCAGCCTATTAGCATCTCCATTTTACCTCAGTTCATCATTTTCCTTTGCTGTATTTTTCTATTGTATTATTCTGAAATGTGCTGTATTCTATTATATATTTCTATTGTTGCATTTACCATACAGCATTATAATTTATATGAAAATGGGTTTTCTTTCTCTATTAGATCAAAACTTTCCTTAGAACAGGTATTAGATTCTTTTTATCGGTACTGTATCCTTAACACCCAGAACCGGGCCTGACCCATAAGTGCTCATAGATGTTTTGATGAAGCTCCGATGAAACGGTGTTCTGTCATTTTCACCACTATGGCTGAGCTCTCCAAAGGCTGAAACTGTATCTTACCTGCATGTTTACTATAACACCCTACCAGAGTGCCTCACACAAAGTGGAACCTTCACTGAATTGTATAAGGTTGAAATATATAAGACATATAAAAATACGTTCCCTGATCTTTTTTGGTATTATTATTTTAACGGTCATTTAAGACAACTAAATGGTTATGAGGCAAATGTGATAATGTTCATCCTAGCTGAGGCAAAATTAGGTAAACACAAAGCACTGGATGAAGCCAGGAGGACTGCGCTTCAGTCTCGGCTTTGACACTCTGTGATCTATAAAATAACCATCTCTGTAAGTCTTAGTTTCCTCATTCATTAACATGAGGTGTGACCAGAATTCAATTCTTGATTATCTGAGGTTCCCTAACATGCTATGTACCTCTTAAAAAATTTTTACTATAAAAGTGATACACTCAACATAAAAAGTTTTACATATCCTTCTGAATTGTTTAAATTCCTGCTTTCCATTCTATTTTCAGAACTCTCCAGAGATAACCACTCTGAATGAACAGTTCCTTCTGTACCTTTAAGACATTCTTCATGCATAAGCAAATACAGTGCTAAGAGTCTTGATTTTATTTACAAACTGGACAGTCCCATAAATTCTAATGGAACCCTGACACAATGAAAGGAGAACAGGTATGGGTTGAACAAAAAGTCCATTACGTTTTTTTTGTACTATTGTTCTAGTAGTGCTTAGTTGTTTTTAACTTCATTTGAAACAATTTTGTTAGACTATATTGTCACAGCTGTCATATCAGTGTACATTAAAAAAAAAACATCAAAATTGGTGAATTTTTGTGCAGCCATTTTAATATTGAAGGTAGAAGAAAATACACAGCATTTCTGGCATATTATGCTTTATTATTTCAAGAAAGGTAAAAAAGTAACTGAAATGCAAAAAAAGATTTGTGCAGTGTATGGAGAAGGTGATGTGACTAATCAAATATGTCAAAAGTGGTTTGCAAAGTTTCTTGGTACTATTGACATTTCGGACAAATAATTCTTTGCTGTGAGGCTGTCTTATGCACTGGAAGATGTTTAGCAGCATCCCTGGCTCTATCCACTAGAAGACAATAGTGGGAGACAGCCGACATACTCAAAATATCCAAATCAACAAACTTATTGGTGAAAATGAAAAATGTGTCTTTTATTTTACAGAAAAAACATAATGGACTTTTTGGCCAACCCAATATTTATACTTTGATAGCAGAAAGATAATTACCTACTTTCAAAAGACCAACAGTAGAGAAAATTAAAACAGAGAAATAAGTATTTAAACCAGTGTGCTTTGGCGGGTGGGGTTCAGTGGATTGAGGGCTGGCCTGCCAACCAAATGGTTGCTGGTTCAATTCACAGTCAGGGCACATGCCTGGGTTGTGGGCCAGGTCCCCAGTAGGGGGTGCACGAGAGGCAACCACATGTTGATGTTTCTCTCCCTCTCCCCCTCCCTTCCCCTCTCTTTAAAAAGAAATATATAAAATATTTAAAAAGAAAAAGTATCGCTCTGGCTGGTGTGGCTCAGCAGACTGAGTGCTGACCTATGAACCAAAAGGTTGCTGGTTCGATTCCCAGCCAGGGCACATGCCTCAGTTGTAGGCCAGGTCCCCTGCTGGGGACATGTGAGAGGCAAATCTATGTATATCGCCCTCTCTTTCTCCCTCCCTTCCCCTCTCTCTAAAAATAAATACATAAAAATCTTTTAAAAAAAAGGAAGGAAAAAGTATCACAGAATTCTAAATATTAAAATAGCCAACACAATTCTGAAACATACTACGAGCCTAAAGGTAGTAAATTATAGAAAAGGAAGTAGTACTCTTTCTATACTAACTCCAACCCAGAGAAAAATGTAGATTACATATATCCTTCATTTTCTTGACAATAGCATCCTTTGAAGATCTCTAACAAGGGCATTATGAAACCAAAGGTGAAATAATGATATTTATAACCAGTTCCCTCTCATGGTGGGGAAAATATATGACAAGATAATAGTCATAAGAATTAAAAAAAAAAATTAAGAAAGAGAAAAAGGCCATCCTCAAAGTAGGAAATAAGTTTCCCAAGAAGTTAATTTCCCTTTCATCGGGTACCATAGAGTATTTAAACTTTAAGGACTGTGTTAGATACAGAGCCAAGTTTTAACTTCTGTACCCACCTAAACAACATAGATTTCACCTAGACATGTCCCCAGTAGTATAGTATAGTATTTATCCTTATAGTATAAATCGATACCATTCTGGACTGTAAAGAATGCTTACAGGTAAGATAGTAGCCTGGACAAGGATACTGTTCTGCAAAGCTAACACATTCCAGAAACAAGCCCAGTTTTTAAAACAAAATACAAATACAATTCTATAACATATAAGACACAAATTTAACAACACTTAACTATAAATTACCTAATGACAATAACAGCAATTAAAAAAATCAACATGCTTAGTCTTCACCTGGTATTTTTAAAAACCTAGATACAGTACAATAAATAACTAAAACTATAACTTAGTGTTAATTTGGGGGAAAAGGCATTTTTTAATTTCATAATGTAATTTAACACTGTGGTACACAGTATAAATTTAGTCAATCTGAAAATAGTTAAGTTCAGGAACCAACCTGTAATATCTCCATTTAATAAATGATTCGTTGAGGATAAGTGAATTCTAGGACTACAAACTTTACCAAATCTACCTTGTCTCCAGAAATTTAAAAATACAAACAGAAATAAGGAACTAAAATCATTCTAATTTCCTGCACCCTTTAGGTTAGGAGGAACAATATTTCCTGACACTAGAAAATGGCAAGTCAGCCTTGCTTTCACAATTTAGTGGTTGAAGCTATTGTTTTCAAATTTGGGTAGAATATAATTTTTAGAGTCTAAGATTCTTAAAAGAAATTTTCATTATCAGACACATCAACATTATTAGAATACAGAACAAAATATATAAAAAGATAAAACTAAATATGTAAAGCAGTATAGCAGTTCTCAAACTTTAGTCCTAAACATGTTCTGATCTCTCCATTCATCTCTCTCTTCCCACTAAATCCAATGAAAACTTCCAAGCTAGCCAAACAGAAATTGATTCAGGAAGCTAAAAGTGTGCAGTGGTCAATCCAAGTCAGAAGTGGCTTGTGTGCTAGCTGCTTCCTGACTACAAAGGTTCAACACTCAATACATTCTAATTAAAGTTCAAAGTTTAAAAATTATGCAGGAGTCAGGCCCTAAAAGTCTCTTTAGAATGTCTCTATTGGAAAGAATAGCACACTGGATGTAATCTATGCAGCCTCATCTGGAGTGAGCTTAGCTACCTGAACCACTATCTCTGTAAAATACAATTTTTTAAGGCCCAGGTAGCTCAGTTGGTTAGAGCGTCATCCCAATACACCAAGGTTGTGGGTTCAAATCCCAGTCAGGGTACAAAAAGCAATCGATGAATGCATAAATAAGTGGAAGAATAAATCAATGTTTCTCTCTCTCTAAAATCAGTAGATAAAAAAATTAAAAAAGAATTGTGATACAATATCTTAAGTTCTTGTAGGAAAGCCAGTAACTAATACATGATCAATAACTACTCGTTGTAAGTGGCCTTAAAAGCAGACTCTAAAAGTTAAAGCTAGCTTGAGTCAAAATATAATCTTTCTTTCTTACCCTACACCTTCCCACATACCAAATTACTACTGCAGGGAGCCACTATGCTAACTATTTCAAAAGGTTCCTAGGCATCTCAAAAAGAGGTACCCTGGTATAAGAGAAAAAAGTCAATTTCCCAGAAGACAGTCATCCTTGGTAAATAAACCAGTACTGAAATAATCCTGTTATCTGTGTTTCTACTTACCCTCAGTAACATCCTGGGGGTTAGAAGTCCGGTCACTGGCTGGATCCAACGCCACAGTTGCCACTGAAGTGGTGGCTCCAGACATTTCACTCATAGGCTCACTACGGCTGGTTTCAGGCACACTTTCCCGGGAGCTAAATCTTACTCGGGAACTGGATCGAGAGCTGAGGTCTGGGCTGGTGTCTGACAAACCTGGAATATCATCGATCTTTGTTGGTGTCACCATGAACCGAACTGAAGCCATCTTGGTGGTGGTTTCTGGGGGATGCATTTTTCTTTTCCTTTATAAGGGCAAAGAAAAAAAGGAAAAACCAGCAAAATCTTTCCTCCTACGCTAGCTGCTTTTGATTGCAAAAATAGAAAAATTAAAAAAAAATCAATTACCTTGATTTATACCACACAAGGAGCCCCAAATAAGAATCTTTATACTCAGAATTCAAGCAGACTGTCCTAGAAAGTGCACTACCAGTAGCTGAAAAATATTTTTTAAAAAAGACAGAACGATGCCAATCTCACGTAACTTTGTTCCTTCAGAATGAATAGCTATCTAGCTAAGTTTCTTGGTCCAGAGCTACGGGCTCAGTGCCATGGTCTTAGAGAAGCAGGTGAAGCCTTTCTTCCCTCGACCCTCAGGTTTCGGCCAAGGTAGGTAGTTCTTTATCTGGTAAATGTCCCACGGTTTCAGTTGATCAAAGTGTGCACAGGCCCGCCCTTATCATGCAAATATAGCAGAGAGGTTGTACACCGGCCACCTGTTGTATATCAGGTGAATACCCCACAGGTCTGGGTGGGAGGAGGTGTAGGTATAGCCACCCGAGGTTTTTGAGGCCGATAATCCACTTGGGTCTGGTGGGAGAGGTGCGCAAGCATAACGGGAAAAATATCCCACACTAGGACAGAGGAGAATGATAAGAGAAGAGTGAGCAGAGGAGGATGCTGCAAAACGGATTTCTGCCTCCGAGAGGTCTGCGAGGCGGGGGAGGCGCCCGCTCTTCTCACAGAAAGGTCCCCGGGATCTGGGAAGAGCAGCGAGCAGATCGAGACACCTGACTGCAGCTAAAGGTCGTGGCAGGTCGTTGCTAGTCCATGGAGCTCACGGTCCGCTCGTTGGGTTTCTCTTGCGTGTGACAGGACGGGCCACCCCTTCGCCGAGAGACGATTTCTCCCCTACCAGGTCCCTGGCGTAGGTCAGCCCCTCGCCGTTTTCCCTTCGAGTCCTAGCAGAAGAGATGACGGCCTCGCAAAGCTGACCCTAGCTATGCAGAAGGGGGTGGCAGTGAGGGGAGGAGGAGGTCGCAGGAGCAGGATCCCGACGCCAGCTGATGTGGGGTGCGCGCGCAGCTGTTGTTTACGAGCCGGTAACTGTTTTCAGAGCCGCAGCGAGTCCAGGAGGGCTCAGGCCGCGCAGGGCGCCCCCTCCCTGGCGAGGCACCAAAGTAGCAGTTACATGACCTCGCTGCTCCCGTCCCCCGGACAGGCAGGCTGTGCAGGAGCCGCTGCAGCCCCTTCCTTCCCTCCTGGCTTATTCCTCAAACGAGGTTAACGGTCCACAAGAAGTCGGGGAGCGATTGGAGGGCGGAACTGTCCCACTGGTTCCCATAGCCCCGCCCAGCCTCTGCCGCCCGCAGACCAGATAGAGATGCTGGAGCGCATGCGTTGGCTGAAGTCGCTGCGGAGCTGGCGGGTGAGGGGCGGGGCCTAATGTGGGGGGGCTGGAGCAGTAGGGGAATTGTAGTTTCGTGTTTGGACCTGAGCTACCAGTGAGCCTGACAAAACAAATCCTTTTCTTTCTTGGTCCTGCTTCCTTGTGTCTACTCACTGTGGAGGCACCTCAGGGAGCAGGTACTGCCTCTTGCCCTTAGAATCTCAAAACTCCCTCTTTAATAAAAAGCGTCTCTGAAAACTCAGGATTTTAAAAAAAAATCACAACCCTCCCAATACCATATATCTAGGTTTGACCCTCCGTGGAATATTTCTAAAGCATTTTATCAGCGACTTTCAAATGGTGTGCTGCAAGAGGCATACTGGTGCACCGCAATAATCTTTACAAAGCACGCAGTACCTGACTATTTAGTCAGGGGCCCTGACCTCTTTTCCCTTAGATTGTCAAATAAAAAAATGACAAAGCCAACACAATAGCCATCCAGTGTGAATGAATCAAAATTCTGTTAGATTGGCAAAATATATTTTTTTTGGTGTGCCACAAAATTTTAGTAATTAGTTTATATTTACCTTGAGATGAGAAGGGTTGGAAATCACTGCATTGTATCCTTGAATTTATGCACTGTTATATTTCCCCCCTTTTTCTGTGCTTCAAACAAAATGCTATGTCCTTTAGAAAGGATACATTGCATAAATCATGTATTTATGTATTAAATATGTAGTTTGTCAACCAAACCTAATAAAGCTGGAAAAAATGCTATCTTCACTTTCTAGTTAGACTGAACATTCCATTAAAATGCCTTTAATTTAAACCTGAAGACACTTTCTCTGGACTACATTCCCAGTATTTCCCCTACTATTGCCACCAGAATATTTTTCGTAGCATGTTTACTTAATGCACCAATAGGTGTTCAATATGTTTTGGTTCATCAATGCTTCATTTGAGAGAAATTTCCTGTAACTTCACATACACTATATATATATATATATACACATATATACACACACACACACACACACACTTCCGACATATATACAAACACACATATAAATATACTAAACCTTTTAAGACTCTTCTGTTTCTGAGCATATCTCAGATGTTAATAGCTAGGGGATGTCTTAAGGAAAAAAATCCTTGGCATATTCAAACCAGTTTGCCTTTCTCTTCTACTTCAGTTTGGGGTATTTCCAGGTGGAAGTCATTTCAATTCAGTCTACACAGAACATAGAATGGACCAAAGTTAATCCTTTTTTGTAGGGGGGGTCAGTAAATTATACAGGATTACAGTCAACTTTGTTTTTAAATTGGAAGATTTCATTAACTGACTTTGGTGCTTAAGAAACTTCCCTACATCTTTTTTCTAGCCATTTGCAGAATTTTTAATATTTCTTCCACCATTATCCCCTTAACAGGAAAACTTTTTTTTTTTTAATTTTTATTGTTATTCAATTACAGTTGTATGCCTTTTCTCCCCACCCCTCCAGGAAAACTCTTTAAAAGATCTGTCAGATCCATTGCTAAGAACCCCATAAGTGAATGGGCTAAGAAATAAAAAATTGCTCAACAGGAAAAAACTATTTATTTCTGTAAGTTAAAGTAATTAATCTAAAAATCATGTCTTCTGTTAACTATAACTCAAGTTTAGAATTTTCTTTCCTCAGCAGTCACCAACTATGATGAACTTTTCTGCTGAGATGGTCAGACATCAGAGTCCAAGAGAAACGTATCTAATCTTTTTAGGGCCAGTCTTAATAAATTAAATCTTCTCTGACTTAAGTAACATCTGCTTCCGGAGTCTAGAATTTTGATGCAATAGAAAAATATTGTATAATTAGAACACAATCTCCACAGAGAAATTTTTTAAATCTGTGGCATTAAAAAAACATTCAAATCCAATGTCAAAAGCCACAAATGAGAAGATTGGGAAATGAATGGATTAACCTGACAAGGAGAGGTACTGTAGAAAGAAAAGCAAGCTAGCATTTTTTGAATGCCCATATACAGTACTTTGCCTCATTTTCCCTCTAATGGAATTGAATGAAAAATTTATGGCTGCCCCGTGACAGCCATTCCAGTCCTCTGAAATCTCCCAGGTTCTGTTGTTGTTAACCCCCAACAGTAGATTGAAAAATAAAATTCCTGCTTCAATCTCTCACATGTCTTTTAAATTAAGATCCATGTAGTGTTCCACATAGCAGCCAGCAGCTAGCGAGTTAAGTTAGGTGTAAGTTAGGTGTAAGAGGGCAAAGCCTTGATGGAGAGAACTAAAAGCCTGGGAACATTATTACCAGAGGGGCAGTAAGTATGCATAAAGGTATTCCTCTTCACAACAGTTGGACAACACTGTAGATATATTAAGGTCCACCACTGAACCCAATCAGTTTTAGAGTTAAAAGAAAACTTGGAAATGATGAAAGTGAGACTAAACAGGTTAAGTGATTTTCTTAAAGTTATGCAAAGACGGGAGAATACTCGTCTCCTGACTTCCAAATCACTGCCTCTGCTCTACAATATGGCTATTACTTGTCAAACAACTCTTTCATTTGGAATCAAAATGTCATTTCAAGTGTCAAGAAATTACTTGTATTATCACAGGAGTATTTTTCAGTGAATGCTGACAATTACATAAAAGTCTTTCTCAACCTTCCCTTCCCCAACACCCTCCTATCACTAACAGTACAGAGCTACTGCTAGAGCAGCTACTTAAGATTTTCTTCCAAGCTTACCCCTTGTTTTACCCCTGGGTTACTCTTCCCTTTCATCTCCCTCGTCTTTTCTTAAACCGCTCTCTTCTTCCCACAACATGTGAAATGAGAGCTCTTTCAAATCATTTTAATAACCTGACAGTGAGTCAAATATAAAAAGCAGATTCAAAATTGTTCCCTTTAAGGCGATGCTACCACGATTGCCTCGCACACGGATGAGCAAAGGTAATGATGACACCGGATTCCAAAAAGCAAGGGTGGCTAGAAGGCTTCGAGGCTCACAAATTGAAGAGCTTGGTTTCAGAAAGTCTCAGAGGGGTCGCAGGCGGCAGGAAAGACATGAAATTTAAGGAACCCTCAGAGTACAGGCCGCGGTTGCTGGGTCATCAGCACTTTGAAACGTTTCTTGATGGTGATTCGGTGTCTAGAGTATTTGTCATCTGGGGAGAACCGAGCAGGATGGGCAGAGCAGGTCTGTTGTCCCGTAGGGTCAAACTTCTGCTCGAGGAGGAAAGAGAGGGCACAGTCTCAGTACAGGTGTGGTGAGAAAACTCAATCACTGGCGTCATAAGGGAGATGGAGGTTGGAACGGGGAGGGGAACACGCGACAAAGGGTAAAGAGGAAGACAGGAGGCGCGAAGGTCAGAACAAGCCTACACTCCAGCTTCTGCCGCGCCTGGCTTCTGGGCTTTCTGGTTTTCCCTACTCATCAGGGCAACTCGGTGGCTAGTTTGAACCTCTCCTCCCACCGACATTTCTCGCCATGCCCATTTACACCCTGTTTCCTCTTCTCACCTTCAGGGTATAGATGCGGTCTCCCTGTTCATTGAGGTAATACTGGAGAAACATGATCACGCTGAAGCCGGAGGTTCCAATTCCGTCTGCAGGTCAGTCTAACTGACGGCCTCACGTGTTTATCAACTTCCTTCCGGTATAGCCGGCAGTCTCTCTCAAGGCATGCTGGGAAAAGTAGTTCGTTGTAGGCCTTTCTCCAGCTAGGCAGAAGGCGGCGCACTGGTGCAAGGACTCGGCCCAGTTGCAACCAAGTTGCAACCTTGCAGGCTTTGGAGCCAGTTGCAGCCTTGCAGGCGTTTTAAGACACATGGAATGTGCCCATTGTGTGCCAGACATTGCTAGACTTTACAGGGGGATAGGGATGGATATGGGTTGAACATTAGTGAATAGAAGCCTGTCTTTATCGCAAGGTGCACACCCATTACCAGGGCGGTGGTTTTCTAGTGCGTGGAAAAACAAAGGGGTCCAGGATTCAGAGCCCCTTTACCTTAGGGAAGAAAGAAAGTTTTCTTTCCTCCCCTCTTTTACATCCGATTCCCTCGCCCTGTTTCAAAGTATTGGCGGTAAAGAGAGCATGACGGGTATCCAATATTCTGTACACCAAAGAGAGCGTGCAGTTATGTTATGAAACCGGTGAAGTATGTTTTAGTGGTCGAACCAAGATTCAAACTAAGGTCTCTAGCACAAATTCATCGCTCTTTCTTATAGTGGTGAGTACCTAATAATAGCATACTACGACCCGTCTCCTAGAGGTATTTCGAATATTTTAAAGAACGGAGAGATTCACCTTATAGGACTCTAAAGAAATGAAAATTGAACTCAGATAACACTACAAAGATGATCGTTCAGTATTATTTATAATCGCAAAAATATTGCAACATGTATTAAATGTTATAACCAGAAAAATATGAAAAATCTTTTTTAAAAAGAGACTATAAATGTAATGATACAGACGTATTTACTTGTAATGCCTGAAATAGCTCTGCAACGATTCACACGGAACGTAATATTGGTTCCCTTGGGACAAAGAACTCGGGTTCCAGGGGAAAGGAGTGGGAGGGAGACTGCGGTAATACTATTTTGTGTACTTTTACTCTGGAACAACGCTAATATAGTACCAATGAAAAAGTTAAAATTATTGAACAAAACTTTTAAACACCAAAAACAATTTAACAGTTAAAAAAGGATTTTTTGGTCTTGGTATTTTAGGCCAAATGCCAGTTTTTGCCAATGTGGGGCTTTTCAGCCAAGGTCTAAGGCTGAGCCTTCTGTGGACTGCAGAGCTGATGGCAGTGGACTGTTTGGGTACTACAGCACAACTCTCCAAGGAAATGATATGCATACAGCAACCAAACACTCTGCGTCTTTCCAGACCATCCTAATTTCAGATATTCCATTACCTGGATACTTAAGGAGGACACATACTATGTGTTCTGAGTTTGGTTCAGAAAATAGAGTTAACATTGACTTAAATCAAGGGTCTGCCACAACCTGCTGTTAATAGGGAGTCAGTTACAGAACTGGGTGGGATTGAAGGGCACAAAATTAAATATATTGATGAAGAATTTTATAGGGAATGAAGATGTAAAACTGTAGTGTTGGGAATCTGAGAAAGAATTTACACATTGCTCTAAAGAGGTGCATGGCCACTGTGTTGCCATACTCTGGTTTGTTGGGAACTCCTGGCTACTGACTTTACCAGAGCCCCTTGTGGAATATCTCCCTACTCCCACCTCACATTTCCCTCTCCCCTCCCCCACTGCAGAATGCCTTGAGTCCTAGATTCTAATTCTGTTTTGATCTAATCTTTACCCTTCCCTACTTGGATCCCTGTGTATCTACTGGAGCCAGGTTTCTCTCTGGGTTCTGGACCAGACTTTCTCATTCTGGAGGCTGCCAGACAGCCACGGTTAGTGCCCAAGCCTGAAAGGATGACTTCAGATGGAGGTAAGTCTACAGGGGGCAGGGAGGGTCCTTGGGGATTCAAATTTGACACTTTACGTGGGAATGAGCACTTTAGACTGACCTAGAAGGATGTGAGAGTACTAGACCAAAAGTATCACACTTGGGAAGGCTGGGGAAGGAAATTTTGCCATTAAGATTGGGGATTTGGGAAGGAAGAGGGCCTTCTGGGCCTTCAATCTGGGAGGCAGATTGAAGCACCTTAGAAGAGAGTACTGAAGTGTAGAGAAGGGATGGCAATTAACAATTTGCTGCTCTGGAAGAGGGACCCCTTCAATGTGTGTTTGTGTGGCAGGGACAGGACTATGTGTGGTGTATGTGGCACAGAGATGGTTCAAGGGGAAGGCCCAAGTTCCTGTATCTTCTTTAGGTAATTGGAACTTGATTTAGAATTTTGCATTGAGAGAATTGAGCTGGGGCCACTCTTGATGTATTGAGGCTGGAGTGGGGTGGGGTAGAGGCCTTAGCAAGAAAAACTGTTCAATGAGGTTATCTGTTGCCAAGTCTGTAGAGAAATGTCCTCCTGAGAGCTAGCTTGGCAGGTACTCTAAGTGCCTCTGCCCAAGAGTGTCATGGCTCCCTCCAGCCTCAGATATGCTTTCTGTCTCAGTCCAAGGAGCAGTTTTCCTTGATTCCCCCAGGGCCAGGGGAGGTAGGTCACTCCAGCCAGAATGAGACTTCACTGAGACTTCACTGAGAAGCTCTCAATTTTTCTACTTTTTGTGGAACTTGGGCCTTCAGACCCATTTCATTGTGTCTGAAATTCTGACCTGCCCTATGGTTGAGATGATGAGTTTGCTCATATTCTCTGTCTCCTTCAAGGTCCAGGAGCAGAAGCTGAGTGTTGTTAAGTTTGCCAGCAGAGTACTCTTTATAAGGAGGGTGAGAGTGGCATGAAATTAGGCAGATAGTCTATTATTATTATAAAAAGCCCTAGGAGACCCATGTCCTGATTAATTCAGCAAAGTTTTATGTATTTATTCTTGGTCTCTTCAAGCTCACATAGCTCCTCCTTAGCAAGTACTGTATTTCAGACTTTATTGTCAGTGCCTTGTTCTTAGTGGAGTTTACATTTCTGATAGCAGCTCTAAGCAGAAAGACCATAGATAGTCTGCATCACCAGGTTTTAACATGTGCAGCAGCTATGTAAGACTCTGGAAAACTCCCATCCCACACTACCTCCCACCCCCCACCCATTTCTTGGCCCTTATCTCTAGTCATTCCTGGCTATTATATAACAAAATTTCTGAGAACCAAATATTTAATCCACACCCCCTCTCCTAGGAACAGTGCTTCTGTGAGTGGTGGCAGGGACCACAGAGCAGCTGAAAGCAGCATTCAGGTGGTTCGAATGTGTTTGGAATATGTTGGAATCAGAGATATACCTGTATATTGAGTGGGCTGTGCTATGGAGTATGAGCTCTTGGGGCCAAGGGTCATTGCAACTTCTCTAGTGCAGTAGTTTTCAACTGGGAGTAAGGGACATCAAAACCACTTGAGAGACATTTGCAAACTATGCAAATTCCCCCTCCATATGCCCTTCCTCACCTGTTGAGAATCTGAGCTCTGATTCTTCGAGAACTAAAGTGGAACTCTGATAACCTAGTTTCTGGTCTGCTTTTCTCCTACTCCATTTTGTCTTTTTCTTTGTCTCAACAGCAACTCCATTGCCTGGACCAGATATGACCTTGAAACCTGGCACTGCCCTGTCTCCTTTCACTGCACTTCCCATTCCCCCATCTGCTCCTGGCCCACCAGACCAACCACCCTGGGAGCTGACTCCACAGCCCCCCATGCCTTCAGCTTTATCTCCAGGAAACCCTCTGATGATCTCTGCTTTCCCTAATCCATTGTTGGTGACAGGAGATGGGGGCCCTGGCCACAGTGGGGCTGAAGCTGGCAAGGTCATTGTTAAAGTCAAGAAAGAAGGGGGGGCAGCTGAGTCCTCTCAAATTCAGAACTTTATCCTTACTCAGACTGCCCACAATTGGATTGCCTCAGGTGCTCCCTGTGGGGGCCTTGAAGGCCCATCCCCTCAATTTGTGACATCCTCTAACATGAAGACCCTTCTGCCTACTGAGGCTATTGTGGTGAGTCAGGAGGGCCTCCCAGGCCTTCCTGCTCAGGCTCCACCAGCTGCCCACCTGGTCCCCATTGTGTCTCTGGAAAAGGCTTGGCCAGGGCCACATGGATCAACCAGAGAAGGAGGACTGGCTGCAGCCCAATCCAAGTCAGCACTGGGTGACCTCTCCTGTACCTCTAACGGTGTTTATGACAACTTCCGACGCTGGCAACTCTACAAAGCCTTGGCTCGGAGGCATTTATCCCAAAGTCCTGATGCAGAAGCTCTTTCCTGCTTTCTTATGTAAGTGGGGAGACCTAAGATTAATTCTGAGATTAATTATCCTAGAGCTTTTAATTAAGGAAGGCTTTGGGATGGACAAAAGAAGTTAGGCTAGGTAGGAAAACTTCAGGGCAGGTCATGAGGGTGATGGAGAGGCTAGGAGTACAAAAAGCATGATGATAATGGTGATGATGATAATGATGATAAGATTCCGTACCCACTTCCCAGTTTATAACAAGCCTTCGGGTGTCTTGTTTCAAGTGGTGCTCACAATTCTTGAGTTCAGGCAAGCATTTTCATGAAAATCCTCCTTTATAGATGAGAAGACTAATGCCCAGAGAGGTTTCCTGTCATAAAGTGTGGAGAAATGATTGCAACATAGGTCTCCAACCTAAGTGCCAGGGTCCTCTGGTTCTATTTTAATACCTTCGTACGTGCAGTTGAGCTGTCCAAACCTGCCAGGATTAGGACTTCTGGCCCTGACCCAATCCTGTGTGGTGGAGGGAGGAGAGTGTGGGGCCAGGCAAAGGGCCCTCTGAGTGTCCCCTTCCACTACCCCTATTTTATTCACAGGAATTCTAGTTGAGATGGGGTGGTGGTAGAGCTTGCTTAGTGGCTGAGGGCCTAGGCTCCACCATCCCCTAGATTTGTGATCTTGGGCTTGACACTTCATATCTTTGCCCTCATTTTTCTCATCTAGAAAGGGGATAATTATACCTACTACCTCAGAGGGTTGCTGAGAAGATGAAGTGAGTTAGTATACGTGAAGTACTTAGCAGAGTGCCAGGCACAGAGAATGCTTCACTAAGTGGTAGCTATTGTTGTTATTATTATTATTATAAAAAAGTAATCTAGGAGAGAAAAAGAACTCAGAAAAGGCCAACTCTTTTGCTTAAGAGTATATGAGTGGATGCTTAGCCAACACACCAGGGTCATGGGCTATCTCTTGTGTTTACAAAACAGAATCATTGGCTATCGGGGCAATTTTCTCTTTTTTTCCAGTGAGACCTGCAGCCGCTCTCCACTGCAGTGCACCTCAGCACTTTGTGTAAACCACTACATAACACACACCATATTTTAGTAGCTTAAAAAAATGTGCATGTTGTTCCTCCAGTGACTGACTCTTAAAGAAATCTCCCTTTCCACTCTGGCTCTGGAGTGATTAAATCAAGACTTCTCCACATAATTAAGTACGTACAGATCATCTTACCTACTGCTTGCTTTTTTCAGACAGTTCTGAGTTTTCTTTTGGAGGTGGTAGGCTAAATTTCTAACTCTTGAGCCAGCACTGATTTTGGTCCTGGCCTATTTCTGCTGGCCACACTCAGGACCTCTAGACAGGGTCTCCCCCAAAATGAAGTCCAGACCCTCTGCAGCAGTCACCTGGGAAGCTGGTAAAATGCTCTCAGGTCTGGACCCCTGGGTCACTGCCATCCATATTTATAACAAGCTTCACCAGGTAATCCTAGGCACAACAATGCTTGGGGACTCATTTCAAGCAGGCAAAAATTAATCACAAATAATTTAAAGAGTGTTAATATTTGACTGTCTGAGAGAGGTATCCCAGAGGCAAAAAAAAAAGAAAAGAAAAACAAACAGTTAGTTAGAGATTCATTTGGGTCAGTGAGTATACCTTTTTTAAATGCAAAAGGCAGGGTTAAGCCTACTTTACAGTGAAACCCATTAATGTGATAACATCAGTGCTTTCTTTCAAATGTCTGGTTAAGGAAAGCACTGTAAGAATTAAGGGTGGTTGATTTCAAAACATGGTGAGAAGAATCATGTTTGATTTTATGTGAGATTTGTAAATTTCAGTGGGAAGAAAGGCCAGGATGGCCAATGAATGGGTGGGAGGTGGCAGGGTCTGCAAACCCAATGAGAAGTGGGACATGTTGGGGAGTGAGGGGCACGTTAGATTTGATGAGGGGCTGGGTGTGTGCATTACGATGGTGTCAGGACAGGTGGATGGCGGGGGGCCCACTGTAGACCGTGATTGACCCAGTGGGGCCTTTTAGCCCAGTGCTTCGTTCCCTGGCCCGACTGAAGCCCTCTATGACCCTGGAAGAGGGACTGCCAAGGGCCGTGCAGGAGTGGGATCGCACCAGCAACTTTGACCGGATGATCTTTTATGAGATGGCAGAAAAGTGAGTTTGGTAACCCCTCATTCTCCTGATGGGGGGCTGTGTGGCTGGGAGGGTAGGGGCAGGTAAGAGAGGCTCAAGTCTGGGTGCGTGGGTGATTATTAAAAGGGATGCTAGGAGGAGGGGTGTGGACTGAGATGGAGTCTCCTGGATCCTTGTTGCTCCTTCCACCACCTTGACTCTTGAGTTTTTTTGTCCTGTCTTCCATTGGCAGCTCTCCCTTTTCCAGATCTTGAATTATATAAGGGCTTTGATGTTAAAATTCTTAGGTTGGGCCCTGGCTTGTGTGGCTCAGTGGATTGAGTGCTGGCCCGCAAACCAAAAGATTGCCGGTTCGATTCCCGGATAGGGCACCTTGCCTGGGTCGTGGGCTAGGTCCCCAGTTGGGGGCATGTGAGAGGCAACCAATGGATGTTTCTCTTGCACATCAATGTATATTTCCTTCTCTTTCTCCCTCCCTTTCCATCTCTCTAAAAATAAATACATAAAACCTAAACAAACAAACAAACAAACAAAACAACCCAAAAAACTCTTAGGTTGGGACTGAGGCTCAACAGTTCAGTATAAAAATTTCATGATAAAAGGACCTAGCAATGAGCAAGCCCTACTGGACAGGGGCTTTACTGTCTCACTGGCCAGGTAGCAAAGTGTCTGTTGATGAAGACCTTGGGACCACCCTTCCTCTGGAAATAGTGGCAGAGGAATTGGTTACTCCTGTCATTCCAGGGAGGGGCTGGTTCTTGAAGGGGTTGGTCAGGGGAAGTCAGGGTCCTGAATGCCCATAGTGGTCTCCTGGCTTCTACCTGCTATTTCTCCTCGATAATCTCTTTGGTTAACAAAATAACTCAGAGGAAAATGAACCCTTTCCTCCACGCTTAGCTTCTACTTTCTCCCCCAAGTCTTCTGGACCCCAAACCTTCTATATTTAGCCTTTGAAGGCCCAGTCATAGCCTCAGACTCCTGGGTCTCAGCACTGTCTCCTGATGGGAACTGCCTTGAATTGCAGCCCCAGGCCCTGCTTCAGGATTTCAGCCATGTGACAGGATTTCAGCCATGTGATGGTCGTAGGCAGAGACAGACGAGGCCTTGAGGACGGGCCTGCTTGTGAGATCCCACCAGGCTTGGCATAGGCCTGATTGAATTCATTGCTGCTCTATTCCTTTGGTGATGGGCATCAAAAAAAAAAAAAAAAAAAAAAAGTGAGTCACGGCTCTGACCTGGAAAAGCTCACAAGCTCTATGTTGTTCATTTTCGTAACAAGTTTCCTAAGTGACAACTGCAAGTGAAGGGACTCCGTGGGGACCTTGTGAGGTTTCCTCAGAACTGTTATTTGGTCATCTGTGAGCAGCTACCCCCTGGTGTCTGGGCTCCTGATGGATCTGGCCTCAGCACTGCCTGGGCCTTCTTCCCGCTCTGCAGGTTCATGGAGTTTGAGGCTGAGGAAGAAATGCAGAATCAGAACACACAGCTGCTGAATGGGTCCCAGGGTCTGCCTCCTGCAGCCCCTCTGAAACTTGATCCTCCAGGGCCCCAGGCCCCTGAGGTTTGCAAGCAGCCAGGTGAGGCTCCCCAGCTCTAACAGAAGCCACACATGAGAAGCCGAAAGGGAAGCATACAGAAACCAGTCATGTGCTGGGGAAGGCATTGCCTCTGCCACTTTCCCTCTAGGGAATGGCATTCGATGTTCCAAACAGGGCAAGTGTAGGAGGCTGGGTTCTCAGGTTCCCTTGGTCTCAAACTAGGTATTGATCTTGGCCAAGTAAACCAACTATTGATACTTTCTCACCGAGGCTGTAAGTGCAGCCCATAATTCCTCATCTGCCTAAGAAATGGAGGCTGGATCAGGGGACTTCTCGGATTTCAGGGGTTCCGAGATTCTCATACAGTGATTCTCTCTCAGACCCCCCAGCTCCTCAGTCTTTTCCCATGGCTGGTACTTTCCAGGATGGCCTGGTCCAGCCTGGAGACATTTCAGTGTTCTCCTGTGGAGTTGGGAGGCAGAAGCTGTAGTCTCTGTGCCACTTCTCACATCTCCTTTTCATCTCTTCCCTAGTGTACATTCCCAAGAAGGCGACCTCCAAGGCACGGGCCCCCCGCCAGCGGCAGCGCAAAACCCAGAGGCCTCCAGTTCCTCAGGCACCCAAGGAAATCCCACCAGAAGCTGTGAAAGAGTATGCTGACATCATGGAAGGCCTGGTGGGGAGTCACCTGGCCACTGGGGAGTCAGAGGGAAGACAGGAAGAGGAAGAGCAGCAGCAGGAGGAAGGGATATATCCAGACCCAGATCTCCTGAGCTACATCGATGAGCTGTGTTCTCAGGAGGTCTTTGTCTCCAAGGTGGGCTGGACCTGGATATCTGGTTTCTAGTAGGTCCTGGGGTGGGAACTCCAGGGAATCACTAGAAACTAGGTTCTATTCCATACTGAGACATGTGTGTGGGTGTTATGTGCATACATGTGTGATTGTGTGTAGCTGGTGGTGGTCATAGTTTGTAACAACTTTCAGGAGGGGCTGTGGCTTCTCTAGAGCCTCTTGGCTCACAAGTTTGCTCCTGTCAGACTCATATCACTTTTCCTTCTATTGCCCAGGTGGAGGCTGTCATTCACCCTCAATTTCTGGCAGATCTCCTGTCCCCAGAACAACAGAGGGACCCCTTGGCCTTAATGGAGGAACTGGAGCAAGAAGAAGAACTCAGTCTTGCCCAGGTAAACCTGAGGGGTAGAGAATATCAGAATAAGAAGCTCATATGATTTTAGCTAATCCTTTAGTCTTGGAAGATATGACTTCTGGAGATGAACAGCTTCAAGACCATGCTTTGAGTACTGAACAGTAGGTAAGGGACTATGGACACGCAGGAAAAGGGAAGTGTAAGGGCTAAAAGTGTGGCAGTAAGGCCCAAGAAGGCAGTTAAAAGCTATGGCATCTGTCTTTAATACTGTCACTTAAGCCACTTGCTTGCTTGCATTTTCTGTCCTGCCCATCCACTCAGCCACCCCTCCCCACAACCATGTGTGTAGCATGCTATTTGTCCATTCTCCTTCCAGTTGGTCCAGAAGCGACTCCTGGCCTTGGAGGAGGAAGAGGGTGCAGAGGCACCTCCGAATTGCAGTGGAGCCCATCTGGACTCAAGTCCTTCTGTTTCTGATGAGGATGAAGATGTGGGTGGGCGGCTTTGGCCCTCACCTGGGCTTCGGGTGGCTGGGGGCACTATTTGCCTTGGGAAGGCTGCTTCTCCAGAAAAGCAGGCAAGAACAGTGCATGGTGGGCAGGAACAGGCCCTAGATGGCCCAAGGAGGATGTGCAGGGATGGGAACAACCTGCCATCCCCCAGCAGCTGGGACTTGCACATAGAACTTGCAGCTCCACAGGGAACTAGAAGGCCCTTAGGTGCAGAGAGAAGAGGGCCTGGGAAGGTTACAAACCAGATAGTCCCACGTCAGGATGACTACCTAGGAGGTGCTGGGTCCCCTGGGCACTCCCTGGTGGCTGACGGGACTTGTGAGGATCTGTCCCTTTGCTGGCAGGAAGGCTCCCAGCTCGAGTTAGTTCCCAGTTTGGATATTGGACTTGCAGAGCTGGCTCCCCTGCAAGCACAGGGGTTAGAAACGCAGGTCCTGGGGCTGCAGACAGAACAACAGCTAGGAAGTCTTGAAGTGCTGGCTCAAGGCAAGGAGCTGTTAGCAGTGCCCCAGGACGGCTCTTCAGGAGTCATGTGGGGAGATGACAGTGGTCCTCCTATGGTTCAGAGTTATGAGCAGAGATTTTCCCCTAGAGCAGCTGAGGACAAGTATGAGGATGGGGCCTCTTTCAGTACAGGACTTTGGCTCAGCAGTGAGATAGATGCCATAGGCTTAGAGTTACCCTTACAAATCGAGGAAGTGCTGGAGAACTTCCATGACGGGGAACGTGTCTGTGAGCACCAGGGAGGCTGCCAGGCACTAGGTTCCAGAAGCAACATTTCTCTGGGGAATGTTTCTCCTGGAGAAACCACAGCACATGAGGATGTGGGGAGCAGTGCAGTTCCCTGTAGAGGCACAGATGCTACAGCTGTCCTAGAAAAGAGAAACGAGAGCCTGGCCTTGAGGCTTAAAGAACAGTGTCCTGAGACTCTACAGGATTCCAGTGATCTGTGGGCTGAAGGTTGCCCCCCGTTGCTGGAAAGCAGTATTGATGCCTCCACACTGGTTTCCAAAGAAACCCTCCCACCTGCTTGTCAAGGCAATGTCTTTATCCTGGGGATCCAGGATGCCTCTTCTTTCCCTGAGGCCAGCCAGGAGGCAGGGAACAGAGGCAGTTCCATTTCTCTGTTGGAAACCACAGATCACAGCAACATACTAGATGCTAGAGATGGCTGTGGTCTCCAGTTAGGGGTCAGGGAAGACACCTGCCCACTAAATTTTAGTTCTTATGACTGCCGACGAGAGGGCAGGGAAGACACTGATTTGTTGAATCCTAAAGACCTTGCTCCCTTACCAGGGAATCGAGTGTCTTATGCACACAGGACCCCCAAATCAACATCTCCCCGGAGCCCTGGGAGAACTTCTCGTCATCGGGTAGCCAGGGATGCCTTAGTTCTGAAAGCCTCTCCTGTTAGTGAAACACGCAGCTCAGCAGGTAGGGCCAAAAGAAAGAAGGAGGATGAGGAACTCTCTCGAGTTGCCTACCTCTTGGCCTCTAAACTGAGCCTATCGCCAAGGCAGACTTCTTTCAGTCCTCACCCTGCCTCAGGCCTGTCCTCCACAGGCCAGGGAGTCCAGAGAGCATCCAGCCCCCTCTCCCCTAATGCAAGAGGCCTTGGTCAATCTCCACATCCTGTTGCCAAGTCTAGGAAGCGAGCTCTAGTTACAGGTGCAATCTCTGCTGAAAAGAGGCCCTACCTGGGAGCTGAACTTGTGGTCTCTGAGGAGAAATCCCCAGCTCGACCCTCCTCGCAGCCACGAAAACGAAGGCGTGATAGTTTGGGCACAGGCAGAAGGAAGAAACGTCGTCGTAGCCAGTAAGGAGCAGGACCTTCCTGATTATTCCTCCTGCCAGAGCCCCTTGAATAGATTTCACCTGGCTGCACACAAACCAGACACTTGTTCTCAGTTCTATGTTTTGTAGTTCTGCTAAAGTGGTTAGCATGGGAGGGCAGTCATACCAGCTAGGCTGGAGGTGGGTGTCCTGGTGGGAGGTGAAGGTGAAGTACTTTTGGAAGGAGTTGCATGGGAAAAAAATGAATAAAGATTTTTTTGTTGTTGGAAAATACTCTCAATGTGTTAATGTGTATTCACTTCTTGATCCTAGTGGGATAAAGTGCTGTAAAGAAAGGAGATGGAGTGGTCTTGGATTCAATAGATTGACACCCCTCTGGCATTCAGCCTTATTCAGGTTCCCTGATAAGCCCCAATGAGACCTCATCCCTCCTCTTGTCAAAGGCCAGGATTTGGTTTTGGGAGGGCTTCCCTGGACATTCTGTCATTCTCTTTCCCTTTAAAAGTTTTTATGGAAAGATGCCCCCCCACCCGCTTTTAAACCTGGAATAGGTATCTAATTTTATAAATCAATTTCCATAATTGTATCTAGACGTAGCACCTTTTTGGGGAGGGACCTTGTTTTCTTCTTCCCTGGAGACTGGACAGGAGGGACTTAAATGTCCTCAATTCCTCGCATGGCAGAAAAACCCTCCTGTGTGGTTGGTCTGAGCTGTAGAGGGGAGGCATCACTCTCAGTAGAACTATTAAATATGGAATGGTAGTTAGCTATTTTTTAATCTCTAATGAGGCCAGAACAAGAGGGAATAGGCTGAAAAGAGTTTCACAAGTGCGTCTGCTAAAGTGTGTGTATATATAGGGTATGGCAACAGGGGGAAAGGACAAGAGAACTGCAGGATTTCTGTGCAGAAAAGCACCGTGTCCAACTGGAGGTGGGGACGATCCATCCAGCTCTGGCCAAGACGACTGGCCTTGGGAACCTTCAGGATTGCCCAGTGGGCAGCTGGCAACCGTTAATCCCTCTCCTTCCCCGCTAAGGATACCATCAATGTGACTGAGCTTCGTATTTTTTAAATAGATATAGATATATATTTATATATAAAATAGTTTCTTACAAAAAACCCCAAACAAAAATGAAAATCAACTTAAAAACGAACAAACAAACAAACAATAACAGAAAAGCAGGAGCAGAGAGGGCTTGAGGCCCAGGGTCGGCCCCGGCGCTGCCCTGAGTCTGCGGGGTGGATGCTAGCTGGGGAGGTCGAGGCGCTCAGTCGCTCTTATGCTTGGGCGTGTGCACAGTCCCATTGGCTAGAGCAGTGGGGCTGCCTGGGGATGAGGCATTTGGTGTCTGGGAGGGGTACAGGTAGGTGCTGAAGAGCTTCCTGTGGACCGGGTCACGGAGGAGGAAGTCCTGGAATTGACCTGGACAGAGAAGAGTGAGATGGGGAAAAGTAAAATGATGTAAGGAGAGGAAGTAGGCGCCCTGCAATTTTCTCAGAAGTGGTACGTCCTGTCTGTCTCATCTCTGCTTCACTTCTCAAATCCAAGTTTACATTCTTTCTGCCTTCTTAGCCAGTTCCTCCCATTCTCCCCTCTCAGATCTTCTGATCCCTGACACTGACCATCAGGCCTCATCTCCTCCTAGTCCACTGATGAAAGTGTCCCTAATGCCCATGTGGGCTGAGAAGACAGTGACTCACAGAGGGAGAGGCCTTGGTGGGGTCCTGCCTGACATAGGTCAGCATGCAGAGTCTCGGCAGCAGGGCGGGGTGAGCCCAGCAGCAGGTGCAGGATGGTGCTGAAGCCGTCTTTGCACAGCAAGTGGCTGGGCCCCTCTACTTGCTCCTCGGCAAACAGCTGGGAGAGAAGGAAACACAATGAAGCCCTCTCCTCAAACCAGTCCCCATGCTCTCCTAGAAAGTGTGCTCGACAGGCTCCTCCTATTCCAACACTGTAAAGCACAGGCCCTCCCTGCTCCTCTGGGACCTTTCTGCAGGAGAATTCTAACTTCAGAATTGCTGCCCTCTCCTTGCTCCCAGCATGTCTTAACATAGACACTGGGGCTCTGCAGTTCACAGCGTGGCACTGGGGTGGACAGCAAGCACCTACTATCTAGAAGCTACTGGTAACAGCACACCACACAGGCTTCTGGGTGGGGTGAGCAGAGCCACCCTGTTGCCTCTCCCCCACAACCCCTGGTACCTCAAAGGCCAGGCGAGTCAGCTCTTCTAGGCCTGTGCCCCCATCCAGAGCTGCCAATGCAAGGGCCACATCTCGGAAGTCCACCAAACCGCTGGCATCCTGGAGTGTGAAAGGGAAACCAGGGAAACATGGGGGAGCAACCCAACATCCTCCCTCTTGCTCTAGATTTTGGCTCCTCCCTCTCCTCAGCGTGCTCAGGGGTGACTCCTATGTCCACTTCCCTCAGAACCCAGAGTCCTGAGCTCTCCAGGATCCCTGATAGTTCTCTCAAGTCATGGGTTTGCCCAAGCTATACCCCCAAGTCACCTGATGACACAACTCTCCTATAAAGGGATCTCATAGCAACCTTAGGGAATCCCTCAGGAATGCTGAAGTTAGCATTGAGTGTTTGACTTATCACTGAGGGCATTCCTGGCCTCCAGGATGGAAAAACTGGTTCTCTCCTGATTCATCCTATGTGGGAGAACTGGTCCTACAGACTAAAAGGGGGCCACTGGTATAATTTCTTACAAAAAGCCCAAGTATGCCTGCCAACTCTATGGGGGAACCCTGGCATTCAGACTTGGGTTCTGTCCTGCTATAGGATAAGTGGGGAAGCTCCTTGCAGGCATGGTCTGCCCCAATCTAAGAAATCAACACACCTGGCCACTCTCTGTTCCTTCAGAGGATGTTGAGAACCACAGTCTTCGTCTTACATAAAAAAAATACTGCTCCTTGGGACCACTGGTGGCTGTTTATAAGCATTAAGAATCTTCTAGGACAATCTTATTATAATTTGGCAGGAAATAAAGATTTGCCAAGGTTTTTGAGAAAGTTCAGGAATTCCCCAGAGAAGTTAGGGGATATTTAAAAAATCTGCAAATACTTCTGGGTCTCAGACTCTTCACCATTGAACCTGCCAGCGCTGTCTCCTCCATGTCACCTTCCCATCTGACCTTCACACAGTGCCCCCACAAGGTCATGTGATCCTTCATCTTTGCCAATCTCTAAAGTGGCTTTGGAAATTTATGGACCTCGCTGACCGATTATTTCTCCATTGTTCTACCCTACAATGATTAAGACACTGCTCTGTGATGCACTGGATACTCCATAAAAAAAGGAACTCCCCAGGAGACCTCACAAGTTGGCCGTCCAACAACAGCTGTTAGAACATCCAGCACAGAGTCCAAACCGGCCATCTAATGCTACTGACATGGCCACTCGGACAGCAACCCTAAATTCTGAGCTCTGCGTTCTTCAGCCCAGCTCCTTTACCTTCTGGAAGTAGCTAAAGGCACTAGCCGTGGCCTGAGGGTCAGAGAGCTGTAGCTGCCCGGCAAACTCGTCCTGGTTGATCATTCGACTCCGGCCTGGCTCTGCCCCAGTGTCCACACAGCCAGGGGACAGCCTACGGTGGAATTGTTGAAGGCAGAGAGCTAACTCAGTTTCTTTCTGGGCACAACACCCAGCAGGACCTTGGCCCCAGCCCCAGGGGTTTTCCAGTGTAGGTACCTCTTGTTTTTCTAAGATACACTCTGACTCATCGTCCCTTGAGAGCCGTTCTTACTTTATTCACTGGGGTAATTACATATCTCACCCCCACCCCACCTCCTTCCTTTTCCTCCATTATCTCTTACAAAATTCTTCTATTTTCCCACTTTAAAAAAAAAAAAAAGACTTTCCTTCCTCCTTCCCACTCTCCCTTTTCTTATTATTTTTCTGTCTATATATGACACTGCCCATTCACTCATCTTCAAGGTCACTTACCCAGCCTTGCGAAGAATCTTCCCCAGTTCCCAGAGCTGTGGTTCCAATGCTACCTTCAGCTGTCCCACCACAATCACGGGCAAGCTCCCTACAAACTCACACTCTGTGGCTGGAATGCCCAGGGCCCTACAGGATGAAGAGGGGTAGCATGGAGGGGGAACAAGGCAGAAGAATCCTCTGAGGGTCCATTCCTGACTGAGCTGCTAACTAGGGAGAGGACATTAGGCCCCTTTGACTCCCTTCCACCCCAGTCTCAGCTGTCCAACAGCCTCTTCCCCACCGCCCACTCCCCCATCTTTGCCTCAAAACCTCAGCCCTCCACCTGCTCCTGTGGTCTCTTTGCCCTGTATAGCTGCCCCAGGAAATACTTTGTGGAACACTCACTGTGCCATAACCCTCTGGACATTGTTGGCGAAGAGGGTGGGGTCCCTGCTCTCCTCTGGGCTGGGGTGGTAAACAGGAAGGAACTGAAACACACACACACTTCTCATCAGGACCTCAAAGCCAGGGAGACCCCTCCCACCCTCTTCTCCCAAAGCTTCAGGGATCAGTGGATGTCCCATCTCCCACCCTACCATGGGGGTCATACCTCCACCTCCACGATGCTACAGGGCTGAGAGGCTGTGAGCCAGAGGACTTTGAGTCTAAGAGAAGAGAGGCTTCAGAGATTCCCTAATCTCTCACTTGGAGCTCCTCCCACCCTGAACACTGATATAAAAACAAACTCCTAGCCATAAAGTCAGCTGGGTAAATATGCAGTTGGGAGACAGAGAGAAGGGCCAGGAAGGTGGGAGGAAAAATGAGAAGCTTTGCAGGGATGCGCTGGAGGAAGAACTGCAGGTGAGAAGAAGTCTGAGTAACTGGAAAAAGGGCAAGAGGCAGGCCTGATGGTGGTAGTTCTCAGTAGGAGACAAGTGAGTGAGAAAATCACTTAGAAATAGGGAAGAAAGTTAAAAGGAGCTATAATCACAGCAGGCATGATTAGGTGGGATAGCTCAGAGCACTTTCGGATCCCATTGGGAGGTCAGAACAAAACACTAGCAAATAGACATCTCCTCCTCCAGAGTTCCCTTATTCAAGAATGAAGGGCCATTGGCCTTGTCTAGAGACTAGAAAATGGGCCAGGAATTTTCTGACGGACCCTACTGTCCACCCTCGCCCCAGGACCGCCAGAACTCACACTCCAGGGCCCCTCCAAGCCCAGCTGGTGGTGTCCTATGGGAGAAAAAGTGGTGAAGGGAGAAACACTTTACTTTTCTTCCTTGGAACTGGCCAATCCTCTTTGAGCAGATGCCCTAATCCACCCCAGCCCCACCTCCACAAGCACATCCCATCAGGGCACTAACAGTTTTCACCCATGAGGGTGAATTCATGCTCCCTTTCCCCCTTCTCTTGCACTAAGACTCACCAGACTGTTGGGGTAGCGGATGAGGACGGGCTGCACAGGAACCCCTGCGATGAAGGCTCCTAAATCCCATTTCCACCCCCACCCCCCAGGCAGAGGTTAGTACATGGAGGGAGCTAAAGAGCATGAAGTGTAGGAGTCAGGGACAGTTCTCAAATGAGGTCTGGCCTAGCCCTGTTTCATTTATAATTTTCTCTCTGACTTCTCCAGACTTTTCAGTGTCAGCTAGGTGGTTTTTTATCTTCCACTTCCCCCACCCCCACACTTCTTGGATTATTCCAGAGTCCCTCTTCAAATCTAGGCTCCTTTTTCCTACAGCCCTACCACGCACTATTGTTTTATTCACCTGGTTTGAATTTAAGCAAAGCCTTCTTATTGGAACAGGTGCCTTCAGGAAAGAATAGTACCTGCGGGGAAAAAACCAAGGGAGCAGAATGAAGCAGGTTAGGCTTAAGAAAAGGCGAGAAGAAAGAGAAGCCTCTTTAGGAGCACATCAGAGCTGAGGAGAGAGTCTTAATACCCTTACCCACCTGGGGCCACTTGCCTCCTGAGGTAGCCCGCCTTCGGACTTCCTCTACCACTCTGCGCCGAGAAGCAGGGTCGTGCCGGGATACGAGGATGGCTTGGTTAAAGCGAAGAAGGGCTGGGGTCCAGAGAGGATATAAGGAGTCACTTGGTTCCTACCAGGGGGGCATTAACACCTGCAGCCTCCCTTCCTTCAACAGTAGGAGATGCTTCTCAGTTATTATCTCTTCGCCCTGGAGACCCTCCTTTTATTGTATGCTGTCCTTTTAGGGAACCGATGAGAGCTCCCTCCAATACTGTCTCTAAGCCCCAGCCCGCAGAGTCTAAGAGGGGGATTCACAAATGGTGTTAATTTGCATCCCATTTGCCCACATCAGTCAATCTCCTTTTACGTCCCCCGCAACCTTGAGGTCAGTTCTTCTTCCCAGAGCGTGACCATCTGATTCCTGTCTTTTTTGTCCAGAGTTTCCATCTCTCCCCTTCATCCCTTTTAAACTCTCTCACCTCCAATGACAGGCACAGAAAGGTTCTCAGCTCGGGACACAACCTTGGGCAGGTCACAGGGCAGGAGAACAATGGGGTCAAAGAAGGTAGAGTGGGGGGCAGCAACAAGGACAGGGGCTTGGAGGCGAGAGGCCCGCTGGCCCCGAACACGAATCCGAAGGAAGCCCAGGAGAAAAAAGAGCAGGCGGCTGAGGCCCAGCACCCCGTTGTGGCACACAGTCCTGCAGGGCAAGGTGGGGTGTCAGTGGAGGCAGAGAGTCTGATCCTCCTCACTTACCCAGCCCAGGGTTAGGCACCTGGAAAGCAAGTGCCCTTTTGCCCTCTATTACTCTGGCCAAGGGGGTGGAAGTCTCTGGCTGCTTTGGACATAGCAGGGCACATCATTTAGTGCTGAGGTCCTGGGTATCAGGTCTGAGCCTGGCTGACTCATCTCACCTTGCCAGGCTGGGTACCAGAGCCTCAGAACCCTCCCTCCTGTTCTTCCCAAAGACAGAGAGCAGAATAAACAGCAGCCAACAGAAGTGAGAAGTAGGGTGTCTGGGGGCTGATTCCCCACTTACTTCCTCCATCCCGTAAGTGGCTCCTGAAGCTGCTCTTCAGAAAGACCAGCGACTTGCAGCCAGGCAAAGGGCCAGAGGAGAAAGAGGACGATAAAGGCCAGAAGCACTCGGATGGGGGCCAGTAGTGTCCCTAGGAGGCAGAACTGCAGAAAGAGGGAGAGAATGTCACTTCAGGGCTGGGGCACACTCCCTCCACATCTTCCCCTTTCCCACAAGGATGGACCCAGGAGCAGAGAGCCCCCACCCGCTGTAGATCAGGAGACAGCTGGTATGGTAACGAGAACTGAGCTGGCACCCATGGTGGGATGAAGATATGAAGAACAAGTGGATTAAAGATTAATAGGACCAGGGCCTCATTTTCTTATCTTTCAGTTGGTCCCTATCCCACCTATAAAACTAAATGTCATAAAATACATCTAGAACTTGGAAAGGCTGTTTAAGAGTATTTAATGATAACCCATGTGAACCGCCCAGCACAGTGCTTTATACTCAGTAGGCTAGAGATAGTTCCTCCTCACCCACGTCCCATTCCATAAATAGCTCCCAGGTCCAACAGAAACCAGAGTGGTTCTTTCCACTTTGGGCCTGGGAGGCAGAGGTTTGGAACACATAGAGATCTACTTTTCAGGCCGCAGGCCAGTCTCTAGGTCTGCCCAACAGCACTCACCTAGTACTGGGGGGTGGGGGAAGAGAAGAATTCAGCCCTACTCTGAAGACAGGGGTTGCCTGGAGCCAGGGTGACACCATGGGATGCCCAGTGGAGAGTGCAAGTAAACAAGCCAAGCCCCAATAGCTCGCCTCAGGGGAGGTAATGGCAACAGAAACCTTGGACACTCACCACACCACTCATCAGTTCCGCTAGGCTGGTGCGACCCTGCACTGAACTTCCTGTGGCCAACCCCCTTTTCAGCCTCCCCCCTCACCAGGAGGTGCTGCAGTGCAGGGTTGGCGGGGAAGGCGGGGGAGTGGAAAGACGGGCGCTGGAAGGGCACAGGGGCGCAGACTACGGGCCCAGAAACCCATTTCCTCTAACTCAGAGCCTCGGAGAAGCATTCAGCATGCCTCTGCCCACACCCCCGCCTTTCCGTAGCCTTCAGCTCCTTCCTAGCCCACGGGCCTCCGCAAGATGTAATTCGCCTTTCCCAGTGTCCTCCATTTCTGCTACCCCTTGCTGCCCTGCAGTCCTCCATCCTCACCTAGCCAATTCTTCAACACCTTGGAGCTCGCCTGTCGCCCAAGTCCGCGTCCTCTCTAGGACTCCTAGCTCGTCCCCACTACCACCCCCTTGTGCGCATCCCTGGACTCCCGCCCCGCATGCCTCCTTTCCGGATCCCTACCCCCTATTTTTGCCAGGGCTCTAAACGGCCTCCTTTTCCTATCCCCAGGAGTCATCCAGACGTCCCCTTCCCAATACCGTACCTTAATCCTCTGGAGGCGGGAGAGATGTAGCTCGTGCACGAACGGGTTGGGGGACGCCGAGGGTGCAGAGGTGGGTTCTAGGGGGACGCAGTCCCCCGGACTTCCCTGGCTCATAGCGGCTGGAGGAGGTGCGAGGGAGGGCGCCCCGGCCGCTGCCCCCAGCCCTGCTCTGCAGAGCAGCAGCTGCGGCAGCAGCGGCGCGGCAGCCTGGCTCCGGCCCCGCCTTGTGCCGGGCGCTGAGGGGCGGGGAGCAGGCGACGCGACCCGGCCCGCGTCGTCAGGGTGCCGGCCGAGGGGCGGGGCTTCCAACGCCCCCGCGCCCCGGCTTCTTCGCTTTAGCCCCTTCGGCCATTGTCTAGCGGAGGCCGGTTGCTGGGGCGCCGCGCCTGCCGGGGGAAATGTCCTGGCGGCTCGCCCTCTGGGCGTTCCTCTCCGAGGATCCGGTTGTCGCCTCCCTGCAGGATTCCAGCAGGAAACGGGTTTGGGACTTCGAGGTGGCTCAGAGCCAAGATAGCCCTCCCACCGAGCTCGTGCGTCGAGGTCACCCTGCGGGCGCAGACTAGGGTGGGGTAGTATGGCGGACGAGAACGGAAGGACGGCCGAACCCGCCACTTGGGGGCGAGGCTAGGGGCCAGCTCTCGCTCCAGGGTGCTGCTACCCCTCGGAGGCCGACCACCTTGCTTTCCCGGTCCGGATGTTGCCCTGGCGCGAGAACTGGAGGTGCTCGCGCTCTCTGGCGGCCACGGTGTGCCTCACAGCTCTCGGCCTTCGGTTCCCGACAGCACTGGGCAGGGGCGCTTGTTTTGGTGTGAGGACTCCTTGAATTCACTGTCGCCAGCAACTCTCAAGAGGCTGGCCCACAAGCTTTCCATCAGCGGACAAACCAGAGTGGGGAGGGGCAGAGGGAACCGGGAAAGCTGGGATGACTCCAGAGGCAAGCCAGGTTTTCCTTCTAGTGTCTCTTTTCTGTTCCTGTCAGTCTCCACTGTATGAGTGGGAGGACAAATACCCTTCACCCCGAAACTACAAACTTTCCTAGAAAAGTCAAACTAGTCAGCTCCTGGTTGTCAGGTGGTGGTGAGACCAGGGAATTGGGTACACTTTGAGACCTACAGCCAGTGGAAAGAAGCTCTCTTGGGTTCACCTTGTTTTATTTCTCTCTTCTGCAACCCTGTCAATCACCACTTCTTGAGTGTAGCGAAGACAATGGCAGAACAATGGGCAGCTGCGTCATTGGGTACCATTAATCTTTTATTGGAAGGGGAATCAGGCAAAACCCAGAAGTCACTCTAATCTCCAGACCTCCTTAACCGTCCCATAACTGACCCACTTACACTCCGGCGTATGTCCTTAGGGAGAAAGCAGTCAGCATTCTCTGATAAATAAAAGGATATCCTAGTCAAGATTTATTTCTTGAAATTTCGTAGCTGTCTTTTATCTATTTTAAATTAATATTTCCAGCTTTGTGATATTATTGACATATAACATAAGTTTGAGGTGTGCAATGTGGTTAGATGCAAGATACATCTTTTACCTGCAATTTATGGGAAGGCAGATTACTGTATATTTTGGGTTTTCCAAGGTATTATCAATAGTTTAATAATTTTTAAAAAGGCAATTCATTAAATGCATAGACACATAATTTGCTTTTTATGCCTTGAATATTTTACATAAGTTATCTAAAACAATACCAAGGAGTTATTAAACTTAGGACTCAAACCCTTGAGTAATAATTATATGCCAATTACCATGTTATTAAATTATGGATAACCACATACTATCAATATTAAAGTTTTTCTTTCTTTTTCTGTCCTTATTTGAGGATTCCAGAGAGAGAGGAGGAGGGAGGGAGAGAGAGACATCAATGGGAGAGAGAAACCAATGGGTTGCCTCCCAAACAGGCTTGACGGGAGATGGAACCTGCAACCCAGGTGTGGGCCCTGACAGGGGATCAAACCCACAACCTTTTGCTGTACAGGACAATGCTCCAACTAACTAAGCCACCTGACCAGGGCTAGGGAATGTTTTGATACTAACTTCTAGTTCTTTCTCTCTCTGGACCTGATAAAAACCCTAAGGAAGCACGTCTTGTGTGGGTTTCTATTCTTCCATCATTTGTTTTGTTCATCTTTCATGTCTTTTGCAATGTTCTTGCTTTTTGCCACTCTCTACCAGGTTGTAACTTCATTGTCTCAGATTTCTTATCGTTGACTGCAGAGCAACCTAAGTGTTTGTGGCAATTCTTAACATTTTAAATGTCTTCATTACCTTTTGCTAAAATGTGCTATTAGCTGCTTATTACCATGGGCCAGTTTCTTCATTTTTGCTTCTCTACTTGCTTTTTTTTCTAGTTTAAAGGCTCTAGTATAATTCATTCTGCCATTGCTGATGGGCCAGAGGTTTCATACATTTTGTCTTCCTTGTAGAGTAAGTCTTCAGATTTGTAGTGGACATGTTGGGCTTTTTTTTCCCCTTTCCTCCTTCACAGAATTCTGATTTAGTTCTGGTATCTAGCTGCCCCCATGCCCACTTGCCTCAGGGGCAGCCAGGTTGGGTGGAACCCCTCTGAGGTAATCCTTTTCTCCTGGTCAGAGACTGATTTGGAATGGATGTATGACTCTGGACAATGAGACATGAAAGAAAATCTGCCAAGGAGCTTCTGGAAAGTTTCCCCACTCTTCATGAGAATGCCTTACAAATTAACACTCTCTTTTTATCCTCTGGATGTTTCTGAGTGTGGCACCTCTGGCTGCTGGGGCTGTTTTGCAACTACCCTGAGGATTAGCTATCACTAGGATAGCAGTGGGTGAGATGCGAAGAGCCTGGATCTTTGATGACAGAATTGAGCCTCTGAGCAAACTGATTTGAAGTCTGAAGTACTTCTGGATCCTGTTATATGAGAAAATCAATTGTCTTGCTCATTAAACTAGTTTGAGTCAGAGACTTTCTTATGTGCAAAAATCCACTGCATTAGATTTCTATTGCTTTGTAAAAACTTGCCATACAATTAGCAGCTCAAAACAGCCGTCTCTTATTATCACAGTTTCTCTAGGTCAGAAGTGCAGACTGCACTCTGCTCAGGGTCTCAAAAGGCTGAAATCAAGGTGTTGGCAGGGCCGTGGTCTTTTCTGGTGGTTTGAGTAGGGAAGGATCTGCTTCCAAGTCTTCTTAGTTGTTTGCAGAATTCATGGCAGCTTGATTCTTAGCCAGCACCAGAGAGTGTGGCTGCTTTGAGTCGCTGACATCCACACTCTTTTTTACAGGCTTCACCTGAGTAGGTCAGGCCCACCAGGGTAGTAATGCTTTTGATGAACTCAAAGTCAACTAGTTAGGAATCAGAGATCTTAACTGCATCTGAAAATACCAGTCACCTTTGCCATATGATCATGTGGGTGAGACCACCTTTGCCATATTCTATTGTTAGAAGCAAGTCGAGGGGAGGGAGTTATACAAAGACACGCACACTAAGGAAGCAGGAATCCTAAGGCCACTCTAGAGTGTGTCCACTATAGACGCTAACTGACTCAGGGTTCAGGATGAAGACAGTTTCCCCACTGTGGAGAAATACCCTCATTTTTTCCTGAGTAAAGTTAAATTCCTCTCTTGTTCAGAGTTTATTGTTTAACCATTTCATACTCACAAAGCCATGAGCAATTCTGAAATGCAGATAAGAACAAATGGTCTTAGAGTACAACAAAGGGAACAACTAAGTAGATCATATCTCAAGCGACACTTTCTTAAAGAGGGTCATATGAATTTGATCTTGATGAAAAAGGAGTTGTAAAGAAGTCAGGGAGGGACAAGCTAGACAGAAATAGGGGCACTTAGTCACAGAGAGAAGAAAACTAATGAGGGTATGAATGCACCCGTGTGGTCAGGTTGCTGGAAAGGTAATGATAGATTAGGCTGGGGAAGAGATTGAGAGAGATTGTGCAAAACCTTTGAAGTATTCTAAATAAGTTGCACTTGTCCCTACCTCTAGAAAAG
The DNA here is from genome assembly GCF_022682495.2 of Desmodus rotundus. Classification (NCBI taxonomy): domain Eukaryota; kingdom Metazoa; phylum Chordata; class Mammalia; order Chiroptera; family Phyllostomidae; genus Desmodus; species Desmodus rotundus. The sequence goes on along the minus strand of NC_071393.1, from coordinate 67,146,459 downwards.
AGTAAGCCAAAGTCAATTAAAAATATGGCAGTGTTCTGTGAAGTTTCATGTACATTTGTATAGTAATATGTATAATTATACATTTTGTGGCTATATAGATGTGTGTTGGGAACCGTCCTGCCTGGTTTCAGAAGCTGTAACCCCTCATGGTTAAGGCTGAGTCAGAGTTGGGACCATAAGCCACTAAGGAGACAAAGCTTATCTCCCTGGCAGGTGTGCCACCCCTGCCCACTTCACCCTGCTTGGCCCTGAGCTTGGCCAGTTAGCCAATGACGGGTAAGAATCCTCAAGGGAGGATCAACCTAAGACAGGCATGGTCACGGAAGCAGCCCGCAGGGAAGGACTCAGGGGGCTGTGGAAAAAGGGGGTGATGGACCCTCGCCCCTCGGCTTTGAAATAGCCTGAGTCCTCATTCTGTCTGCAAGAAGTCTCCTAATCTCTTGGCTGCTTTACTTCCCTTGCCTGACTTAAGCCTGAAGCATAACAGAGGGCAGTGCAGTCCTGTGATGGGAGTGGCGGATTCCATGGGGAATCAGGCCTAAGAAAAATACATACATTCCTGTGAAACCTACTAAATTTGTACCCTCAGTTTAAAAGATAAGGGTCCAGACCTGAGATGAGTCTGGCGCCTAAAGTTTTATGGCCCTCTAACTAACTGGCTGTAACTCAGAATAAGCCCTCAAAGTTCTCTGTAAATCTTGTATTGTTTAACCCTTACTGGCTGACAATGATTGATGAGCTTTATCTGTATTCCTATGCGAATGAACCTAATAAAAGCCCCTGGAGAGAGAGGCTCTGGGCCCTTCTCCTTTGAGAGAAGCGGCCACCTTTCCTCCCCAAGCAGATCATGTCTTGGTAGTCTTTTTCTTCATCCGTGGCGGACCTGGGGGCTGCGTTAAAGCCCCCTGACAGATGTGAGTTCTATTCTTTATTCAGCTTGCAGATAATGTTTGGTGTTTCTATGGATGTCTAGGCTCCTTGGAATTACTCCATTCAGTAGTATATCTAGCATATTTGACCCCTGGGTGGGGCCCTTATGATGGGATTGTGCCCTTGTAAGAGAGGCCAAAGGGCTTGTTGTCTCCGGGACTTCTGAGCACACAGTGAGAGCTACCGTCTGCAAGCCAGGAAGAAAGCCCTCACTATAAATGGACCATGACTTCACACTTTCAGCCTCCAGAATTGTGAGAAAATAAATTTTGATTTCTTGGGTCACTAGCGGTATTTTGTTGCTGCAGCCTGAGCTAAGACACTATCGCTATCATTGTTTATCTCAAACATACTGTTTAAACATAGGCCTATGGAGTACCCCAGGGGCTGGAGACAGGAAGAATGCAAGTTATCTGAAATGATTCCAGATGTTTGCAAACTTACTCTCTAAATGAGTAGGAATAGCTAGCTACTAAGTCTGTTTGTGTCTGGGGGCAGTTGGATAACTGAGAATTCTTCAGTTAAATCCCATGTTGAATATGATGTTTACTAAAAGGTGTGTACTAAAAGGGTCCAACTGGAAGCTTAAATAAATGTCATTAAAACTCAAAAGTAACTAGAGCAATTATTTAAAACTTGGACTCTTTTTTTTTTTGAGAAATGTTTTATCATCGACATTGTTCAGAATTGCTAGCACATAGTGATAATTAAATGCTGACTGATTTTTAGGCAGTTTTATTATTGGTTTTATATTCTCTACAGACAATGCACACTCTTATGGTCTGTACCTGGGGCTGACCCCCTCCATCAACCTGCCCTTTGTACTCTGCTGACTCCATGATCTTTTAGGTGCTTGATAACCACTGGTCTAGCTTAGGAGAGTGTAAAGATTTGGAGTTGACTTGATTTAAACATATTCACCCAGAGGCACTAGCCAGATCCAGGTGGTACTGTCTAGTAAGACTTTAAAAATGTGGGTCTGGAGCTTGGGATGGAGATAAAGATTTTGGAGGAGTCTATGCATATGGTAGAGAAATCAAAGTCAGGAGTGTGTTTTTCACATACTTTTGGGATCAAATGTATTTCTGTTTGTTTCAGAGGTGCCTTAAGCCAGGAAGGAATACTTCTGACAAACCATCTTGTCTGTTTTCAATTTGGTTAACAAGTATTTATTGAGCAACATATATGTTCCAGACGCCATGCTGAGTGCTGGGAGTATACACATATGAGTGAGTTGGACATATTTTATTATGGTTGTGAAACTTGAATTTCAGCTTCTTCATCCCATCTTATTCTTGAGTCAGGATTTATAGTGGACCATTTTTTGAAATGTCAATAAGCAAGACGCTCATTTAATGCCAAGCCAGATTCTTTTCTCAGGAGACAAAGGTTGTGTACTGCTCTTCAGCAGGAATAGCACACGCTTGATGCTATTCCTTGATGCTTTGTTCTAGGTTCACCAAGAGTGTCTTTGGAGAGGTATGAGATTGGGGAAATGAAAATCACAAACTTTAACATATTCAAAAGTATTCAAGATAGGCTTGAAATGAGAAAAAATGTTTTAAAAAGGGAGCTTACTTCATAAAGGCACATGTGAGCAAGGGAGAAGGAGAGATTCCATCTCTGTGCTTCTGAGTTTACCACAGTGCTGAATGTACTTATGTTTAATAAATGTTTTCTGGTGTTTGAAAGTCTCACAGTGTTTTTTTGTCCTCTCTGAAGGACATTCATTTTCACAGCTTTTTGCCCCCCTCACTTGGGGACATTTTTTCATTGCTTTTAGAGAGAGAGGAAGGGAGAGAAAGCAACATATGCAAGAGAGAAGCATCGATTGGTTGCCTTTGCACGTACCTGGACAGTTGATTGAACCCGCAACCTGGGTGTGTGCCCTGTTCAGGAATGAAACCTCAACCTTCTGTTATGGGACCATGCTCTAACCAACTGAGCCACACTGGCCAGGGCAAGAGTCTTAGATTTTTAAAAAAGTAATAACTGGTGTAGATTCTTGGACATCTCCTGTTCATCTGAGAGTCACCCAAGTCCAGGGGCCTGAAATAATGGTCATCACTGTACGTTAGTGACTGTTCTGAGATTTGTGTTCACAGTGAACTTGATAGAATACCATGCCACTAACTAAAAGACTATCTTTACAAAGATACCACTACTATCTAAGATTTTTCCCAGCCTTGGTGTTGATTTGCATTAATCCTTCCTGGGAATAACGGTGTGAATCTGAGTTGCCAGAGTGAGTAGGGTGAGAATAAAAAAAAAAACAGCCTTGACTCTGGCACTACTGAATAGTTCATGGGACTTCTTTGCTTGGGGTGCACACCCACCCGCCCTTCCCACACACTCCCTGTCTCGCGTTAGCTGCCTCTACAGCTACTCCCTCCTACCACCTCTTTGTCCGAGCCTTAGTGTTTCCTGGTAGCAACCAAAGAGTTCTGTTTTCTGCCTTTTTTTTTTTTCTTAGAGAAATACAATTTAAGCTTCGATAAAAGATTGAGAACAAGCAATGAAGTATGGGAGAGAGCTAGATTAGGAACTATGTGCAGTGGGGGAGGAGTGGATGTGGATGTGGCAGGAAGTGTCCAGAGGCAAAGCCGGGCATGAGTTCAGGTATTAGTCCTGTGGCAGGGCCTAGCACAGGGCCTGGGGGGCAGTAGGCGCTTCATAATTGTTGGTTAAATGCAATGTAATGTTGATTGTTTTTATACCATATTTTACAAAGTACTTTTGTTGCCTCACAATCAGAAAACATAAAATAGAATATAAACAAGATCAAAGACTTAGAACAAGAATACAAGTAAGAAGAAACAAGGTATTATATTCAATAAATGAATAATTTATTTTTTTTTAAGATTATTTATTTATTTATTTTTAGAGCAAGGGGCACGGAGAGAGAAACAGAGGGAGAGAAACATTGATCAACTGGTCCTCAGTTGCCTGGGACCTGGCCCACAACCCAGGCATGTGCTGTGACTGGAAATTGAACCAGCAACCTTTAGGTGTGCAGGCCAAGCCTCAATCCACGGAGCCACACCAGTCAGGGCATCCTTTTGTTAGTTTTAAAGTTGACTTCTCTGAGGTATATTTTACCCCGTAATTTCTTTTTTACCTTTTTATTTTTAAACAATTATCAATTCACAGAAAGTTTCAAAAATAGTACAGAGAGGTCCATGTGTCCTTCTTCTAGTTTCCCCCAATGGTTACACATTTTATGACTATAGTGGAATTATCAAAACTATTTAGAAAATTGATGTCGATATAATGTGTGTGTATAGTTCTATGCCATTTCATTTCATTTGTAGATTTGGGCAGCTACCACCATAATCAAGATTCAGAACCATTCCATTGTCACAAAGATCTCCTTTTGTTACCTCTTTACAGTCAGACCTGTCCCTTGCCTCCCACCATCTCTCATCCCTGGCAACACCACTAACTAATCTGTTTTCCTTCACTGCAATTTTGTCACATCAAGAATGTTATGTAAGTGGAATCATACAGCATGTGACTTTTCTTTAACCTTTTCAGATTGGCATTTTTTTTTACTTAGCATAAGGCTCTTGAAATCCATCCAAAATGCTGTGTGTTTCAATATTTCAATCCTATTTACTGCTGATTAGCATTCCATGCAACAGAGGTACCACAGTTTATTGAACCATTTGCTCATTGAATGACATTCTGGTTTCCAGATTTTGCCTGTTACAAGTAAAGCTGCTATGAACATTCACGTGCAGGTTCTTGTGTAGACATACATTTTCACTTCTCTGGGATAAATGTTTGGGAGTATGACTGCTGGGTTGTATGGGAGTTGCATGTTTAGCCTTAGAAGAAACTGCCAAACCAAGACTGTCTTTTACATTTGCACAAGCTGTGTGTGAGAGATCCAGCTGCTCCACCTCCTGAGCAACATTGGGCATTGTTTTGGGGCACTATTTTTAATTTTAGCTGTTTTAATAGGTATATGATTATACTTCATTTTAATCTTAATTTGCATTTCTCTAATGACTAATGATGTTGAACATCTTTTCTGTCATTAGTTTTTAATCTTTCTTCAAAGACTCTTTTCTCCTGAACCATGATAAGAAACTGAGTCCCCATGCTAGTGTTCACTCTTGGTCTTAACTAATATCGTTCCTCCCTTTGCTCTCTGTGGGAGGATGGCTATTTTTTGTAAAAGTCTTTGTGTTCCCTGATGCTCTAGCATTGCTGGGATGAACCCTAATAAAGCTATGTATGACAGTATTTTCTGAGTAGAAAGAAATCCTGTGTTAGGAGATACTGCCTCCAGGTGACAAAAAGGTTATAGTGAAGGTGTTTGTTCTGAATACATTATCTCTAGATCTTGACTGTGAACTGGATTTTATACTTTTCACCTTAGGGCACAGATTAGTCTCAGTCAGAAGCTCTGTAATGCAATACTTAGGAGTTAGGCTCTCATATCAGACGAATATAGATTTTAATTTTGATTTTACCACTTCTGAATTCCATGACCTTGGACAAGTTATTTAAACTCTCTAAGTATTAGTTTTCTCATATACAAGATGAGGATAATAATGGGAATTATCTTATAGGGGTTTCGTGAAGATTGTCTGTGTTTCAGTTTTCTATTGCTAGGTTACATGTTACCTATAATGGTTTCAAGCAAGAATTATTCCTCATGCTTCTGTGGGTTGACTGGTGCTATAGACTGAATGTATTTTTCCAAAAACTCATAGGTTGAAACCTAACCCACAGTGTGATGGTCGTAGGAGGTAGGGACTTTGGGAGGTGATTAGGCCATGATGGTTGAGCCCTCATGAGTGGGATAAGTGCTCTTATAAAAGACCCCTGGAGAGCTCCCCTGTCCCTCCCAGCGAGTGAGAACACAAGGAGAAGACATCTACTTAGGATCCAGGAAGCAGGCTCTCACCAGACCGAATCTACCAAGGACTTGATCTTGGACTTCCCAGCCTCCAGAACTGTAATGTCTCTTTTGCCTTTATTTTTTTAAATTATGTTTTATTGATTATGCTATTGCAGTTGTCCTGATTTACCCTCACCACTGTTCATGTCCATGGGTCATGCGTATAAGTTCTTTGGCTACTTCATGTAAAGTACAGCATAGGAAATGCTGTACATAGGTAAGGCTATTCTGTAAGTACCTATTCTTCTTTTTTTATTTTTAAGAGGCTTAATTCACTTTATTTTCCTTGTATAAACTTATATAGTGGCCACAGCAGGAGCCTGGGTCCTCTGCACAGACACTCTGGGGAGGGTCTTTACAAGATGGTCAGTGAATCCCTGTAGGGAAGCCTGGTGGACAGTCTTTTGCCAGAGGTCAGGGGTGAGAGAACTGTAGGCCTCAGAGACGGCATCAAAGGTGGCCTTGGTGAAGTTGCCCAGGGTAGCAGTGCAGCCCCTGGCTGAGGGGTAGCAGTTGTTGATACCAGCCATCAGCAGCAGCTTTTTGGGCACAGGGGCCCAGATGATGCCAATGCCCTAGTGTGCAGGGATGAGGCACACCAGTACAGAGACACAGCACCCGGTCACCTTCCAAGGGACAGTGTGTGGCTTGCTGATCTTGGTTTCCCAGTAGCACAGGGACAATAGAGACCTTGGCCAGGGTGATGGCCCCATGGATGGCTGTGGCTACTTCCTCTGAGCACTTAACACCCAGACCAGCATGTCCATTGTAGTCCCCAAAGGTGACAAATGCCTTGAACTGGGTCCTCTGGCTTGCACGTGTCTGCTTTTACATGGGCATAATCTTCAGAACCTCGTTCTTGAGGGATGCCCCCAAGAAAAAGTCAAGGATCTCAGACTCCCGATGGGCAGAGAAAAGAGATAGATCTCCTTCAGGGACTTGATCTTCATGTCCTTGCCTAGGTAGCCCAACTTGGTGACAGGGATCCATTCCTTGTCCTTGTCCTTGCCTCTGAGAGCTACATGGCCTCGACCATGACTGTGACAGCGACCTTGGCCTGGATGCTGCTGCCAAATCACCCACAGAAGCTGCTGTGGCCTCCCATTCCAGGACCCCCAGGGCCTCTGGGCTCTCCCGCATAACTGGCATCAAAAGCCATTTGGTGTTTCCTGGGGGAAAAAAAAAGTGTATTTCTATTTATTAATCCCCTCACTCCCTCCTTACCTTCCCCCTAATCCAGCCTATGCCCTACTACACCCTGTTCTCCCTTCAGCCTCGGCTTAGGTACCAGTTTTGTAGAGAGGCCTTTTCTGACTCCCAAACTTGTGGTTGTTCCCGTTTTGTGTCCTGTAGTGCTTGAAATGAATTTAGTGTTTCTATTCATGGTCAGACTGTAGGTGTCAAGAAGACACAGTGAGGGTGTCTCCGTTGTCCATCACTGTATCTTCAGGGCTGGCATAGTATTTCATACATCATAGGTGCTCAATAAATGTTTATTAAATGAAAAAACAACGACGCTGTTCTGGAGTACCGGAAACCAGTATTGCAATGCTCTTTCCAACAATTTCCCTCCTTCCTAGACTTTTAGTTCCTGAATACACTGTAGTGAACTTTGTCAGTGCTCTGCCTAGATTCTCTTGGACTCCTTAGTAAAACATTTCTGCGTGCTTTTTAATGGCCAGCACCTGCAACTCTCTTAGGAGGTTTGTCATTGGGCTGTTAGAACTCTCCTCCCTCAACCAATATATTTAGGTTGTACAATGTAATAATTTGATATATGTATACAGTGTTTTTTTTTAATTATTGATTTTAGAGATAGAGAGGAAGGGAGAGATAGAAGGGGGGAGAGAGAAAGAGGGAGAATGAATCATTGATTTGTTGTTCCACTTATGCATTTATTGGTTGCTTTCTTGTATGTGCCCTGGCCAGAAATCGAACCCACAACCATGGCATATTGAGGTGATGCTCTAACCAAATGAGTACATTGGGAAATGATTACCACAGTCAAGTTAATTAACCCATCCATCTACTCACAAAGTTAACTTTTCTTTCTTTCTTTTTTTTTGTAGTAAAAACACTTAAGATTTACTTTCTTAGCAAATTTCAAGTATATAATACAGTACTGTTAACTATAGTCACCAAGCTGTACATTATATCCCCAGAATTTATTCATCTTATAAATGAAAGTTTGTACCCTTTTACTGACATCTCCCCATCTCCAGCCCCCAACCCCTGGCAACCACTGTTTTATTCTCTGGTTCTGAGTTCAACTGTTTTTAGATTCCACATGTAAGTGAGATCACACAGTATTTGCCTTTCTGTGTCTGGCTTATTTCACTTAGTGTAACTTCTGGGTTTATAGCCAAAGGAAATGGAATCAGTATTGGAACTGCTCTACTCAGGCAAAGACAAAAGTAAATGACCCAGAGTTTACATTCCTCCTGCACCAACCCTCCCAGGCCTTAGCCTCTGCAGAAGTATGAAAGCCCAGCTCCTTTGGCTCCAGCTGAGATAAACTCTAAACTCTGAGCAATGACCTATATTTCAAAGGTCCCCTGCAGGGTACAGCTGAGGCCTGGACTTTGTATGTATGAGACTGCCCCCTTTCTTGGCTTCTCCCCTCCCAGTCCTGCTTCCCCATCTCCCTTACTAGTTTCTTTTGGGAGCATTTTCTTTCCTTCTTTTTAAAATAAGAACTAACTCAGGAAATATTGCTCCCATGAGCCATTAAAAAATTTAATGTTTTAATTGAGATATAATTGACATGTACTATGGTATTAGTTTTAGATGTATAACATAATGATTTTTTAAATTGAGGTATAATTGACATATAACATAGGTTTCAGGTGTACAATATAATGATTTGATATTTGTATATGGTGCAGAGTGATCACCAAAATAAGTATAATTAACACCTACAATATAATAGTTAGATACTTGTATACATTGCAAAATGATCACCAAAACAGGTTCAGTTTAGATCAATTACCACACAGTTACAAATTTTTTTTCTTGTGATGAGAACTTTTAATATGTATTCTCTTGCAACTTTCAATACAGTGTTATTAACTATAGTCTGCCATGCTGTACCTTACATCTTCATGACTTACATTAGAATTATTTTTTAAATTCTCACCCAAGGACATTTTTTCATTACTTTGAGAGAGATGAAGGAAGAGAGCGAACATCAGTGTGAGAAATAAGCATTGATTGGGTGTCTCCCTTACCTCCCTTGCCTGTATGGACTGGGGATTGTATGTATCTGGACCTGGGATCGAACCTTCAATCTAGGTGTGTGCCCTGACCAGGAATCAAACCTCAACCTTTCTGTTACAGGATGATGCTTCAACCAACTGAGCCACATGGTCCAGGGCTTCTCATGACTTATATATTTCATAATTGGAAGTTTGAACCTTTTGACCACCCTTACACGTTTTCCCACCCCACCCAACAGACTGGGGACCATCAATCTGTTTTCTGTATCTATGCATTCAATTTTTTAAAGATTTTATTTATAAGTGAGATCACATAGTATTTGTCTTTCTCTGACTTATTTCATTTGGCATAATGTCCTCAAAGTCCATCCATGTTGTACAAATGGCAAGATTTCTTTCTTTTCATGGCTGCATAATATTCCATTTTATACATACTTTCTGCATTTTGTTTATCCATTCATCTGTTGATGGACATGTAGGTGGTTTCTATATCTTGGGTATTGTAAATAATGCTGCTATGAACATGCAGTGCAGATATCTTTTTGAAATATTGATTTTATTATTTCAGATAAATACCCAGAAGTGGAATTGCTGAATCATATGATAGTTCTATTTTTAATTTTCTGCGGATCCTCTACACTGTTTCCATAGTAGTTACACAAATTTACATTTCCACCAACAGTTCTCAGTGTTTCCTTTTCTCCACACCCTCACCAACACTTGGGGAGAATTTTCTTTGTAAATCACTCTCAAACTGATCTTTGTTTCTGCCTGTGGCTGGAGTACCTGACCTGAGACCCACAACAAGCTTACTTCTGACTTAGGGCACTAACCTTGTTTCGGTTTATTTCCTTCCTTCATTCAAGTCTCTTAAATGCTTCAAAGAGTCCTTCCTGAATCCCTCATGTAAAATAGCACCCCCTTCTCCTATCTGTATTGCTGCCATTGCCTGCCATCTCAGTAATTTGTTTTATCTTTCTTTCACAGCACTAAGGACTCTCTGAATGGTATACTCATCTTTCTGTTTACTGACTATTTCCCTGGTGTCTGTTTCATGAGGGCAGGGAGTGGTCTCCTGTTACTGCTGCTCTAGAGCAGAGCAGAGCACCTAGAAATATTCAATTAAAATCAGTTACATGGATGATTACACTTTAGTACAGGAAGGAAATGTAGGAGTGGAAAATTTGGTCAAAAGACTAAAATAAAATTCCATGATTAAAACATATTTTCCTGAACATTGTATATAATCCTTAAAGTACTCATATTTTTTGTTACTTTTTTTCATTTTGCAACTATCTGAAATAAATATTTTATTTTTTAAGATTTTATTTATTTATTTGAGAGAGAGGGGATGGGAGGGAGAATTAGAGGGAGAGAAACATCCATGTGAGAGAGGAACATTGGTTGGTTGCCTCTTGCACACGCCCCAACTGGGTATCAGGCCTGCAACATAGGCATGTGCCCTGACCGGGAACCAAACCAGTGACTTACTGCTTTGTGGGATGATGCTCAATTGAGCCATGCCAGTCAGAGCTGAAATAAATATTTTAATTAGTGTTGCATTGTGTCTCTGTAGGAACCCCAAAGGCTAGCTACTGTCATTTTTCAAGTTTTTCCAAAGAACTTTACACCATTTTCGCTGATAGAAATGAAAATAATTTGCAGTGGAAATAACATGGAATGGTAGTAATAGTGTTTGTTTTCTGCAAACTAGCTCTGTAGCCTTGGCCTTCCTGTAAAATGACTGGGTTGCGCTGGATCAGTAGTTTCCAAACTTTTGTGTGCTTCCAGGTAGATAAAAATTTCCTGGCTGGGATTGACAGATTTTAATTCAGGAGGTCTGGGGCGGGCCTCAGAATCTGCATTTTCCCAAAAGCACACCAGGTGACTTACAAACAGATGGTCTGTGGAGTTTTAGAAAACTGGGCAGGATGTTCATTTATTATGTTAATTTTCTTTTTTTAAAAATATATTTATTGATTATGCTATTACAGTTGTCCCATTCCCCACCCCTCACTCCACTCCATCCTGCCCACCCCCTCCCTCCCACATTCCCCCCCTGTAGTTCTTGTCCATGGGTCATACTTATAAGTTCTTTGGCTCCTACATTTCCTACACTATTCTTACCCTCCCCCTGTCTATTTTCCACCTATCATCTATGCTACTTATTCTCTGTACCATCCCCCCCTCTCCCCCTCCCACTCCCCTATTGACAACCCTCCATGTGATATCCATCTCTATGGTTCTCTTCCTGTTCTAGTTGTTTGCCTAATTTGCTCTTGTTTTTGTTTTAGGTATGATCGTTAATAACTGAGTTTGCTGTCATTTTTACTGTTCATATTTTTTTATCTTCTTTTTCTGAGGTAACTCCCTTTAACATTTCATATAATAAGGGCTTGGTGATGATGAACTTCTTTAACTTGACCTTATCTGAGAAGCACTTTATCTTCCCTTCCATTCTAAATGATAGCTTTGCTGGATACAGTAATCTTGGATGTAGGCCCTTGCCTTTCATGACTTGGAATACTTCTTGCCAGCCCCTTCTTGCCTGTAAGGTCTCTTTGGAGAAATCAGCTGACAGTCTTATGGGAACCACTTTGTAGGTAACTGTTTCCTTTCCTCTTGCTGCTTCTAAGATTCTCTCCTTGTCTTTAATCTTGGGTAATGTAATTATGATGTGCCTTGGTGTGTTCCTCCTTGGGTCCAGCTTCTTTGGGACTCTCTGAGCTTCCTGGACTTCCTGGAAGTCTATTTCCTTTGCCAGATGAGGGAAGTTCTCCTTCATTATTTGTTCAAATAAGTTTTCAATTTTTTGTTCTTCCTCTTCTCCTTCTGGCACCCCTAGAATTCGGATGTTGGAACGTTTCAAGATGTCCTGGAGGTTCCTAAGCCTCTCCTCATGTTTTTGAATTCTTGTTTCTTCCTTCTTTTCTGGTTGGATGTTTCTTTCTTCCTTCTGGTCCACACCATTAATTTGAGTCCCAGTTTCCTTCCCATCACTATTGGTTCCCTGTACATTTTCCTTTGTTACTCTTAGCATAGCCTTCATTTTTTCATCTAGTTTTCGACCAAATTCAACCAATTCTGTGAGCTTCTTGATTATCAGTGTTTTGAACTGTGCATCTAATAGGTTGGCTATCTCTTCATTGCATAGTTGTATTTTTTCTGGAGCTTTAAAGTGTTCTGTCATTTGGGCCTTTTTTTTTTTTTTTTTTTTTTTTTTTGTCTTGGCGCGGCTGTTACTCTAAAGGGTCAGAGCCTTAGGTGTTCCCTGGGGCAGGGTAAGGGCTGGTCGCTGTACTGTGATGCTGTACATGGGGGAGGGGCCGAGAGGGAGCAATGGCACCCGCTCCACTCCACTGGATTTCAATCTTTCACTCCACTACCCACAATCAAACTGGGCCCCTCTGGTGCTGGTTCCCGAGTGGGTGGGTTTGTGCACACTCTAGGCCCCTGTGGGTCTGTCCAATGACCTCTCCTGTGAGGCTGGGAGTCTCTCCAGCTGCTGCCCCAACCCCCATGGGCGTTTTCAATCAGAGGTTTGCCTGGGTTGCACGGTCTGCTTCACTCCCCACCGTTTGTCCTGTTTATCTGTGCATGAATGTGGGGCCGTGGGGTGCTACCCGCCACTCTGCCTGCCCCGTTCTCCGCCACTCTGAGTCCGGCCCTCTGGGTTTATCTGTGCGAATGTGGGGCCACAGGGTGTGCTAGTGGTCAGACTGCCTGCCCCGTTCGTCCCACACTCCGCCAGTCTCAGTCCTGCCACAGCCACGCAAGTCCTCTCCACCCCGGTGCCCGTCTCCGCCCCTCCTACCCGTCTGGATGAATGTTTATTTTCTATTTCCTTGGTGTTGGTCCCCCTTGCTGTTAGATTTTCTGTCAGTTCTGGTTGTGCGAGGAGGCGCAGTGTGTCTACCTATGCCGCCATCTTGGTTCTCCTATTGTGTTAATTTTCCACAAACTTTTACTGAGTAAGGGCTCTACCATGTATTCTAGAGTATGGGGATATAGCCATGAACACAATAAATCAATCTCTGCTCTGCTGGAGCTTCATTCCATAGTTGTGTATGCATGTGTCTGTCGCGATGGGAGACAAAGACAAAAAATCCATAACATGTATCTATAATGTCAGGTAGTGCTAAGCGCTAAAGGGAAAACTGAAGTGAGGTTGGGGTATAAAGAGTGCTGAGCAGGACGGGGTGGTAATTGGGGTTGTAAGCAGATAAGACCCATTGAGATGGTGACATGTGAGGAAAGAGGAGTGAGCATGAAGCTATATGGGAGGAGAGAGTGCAGAAGACTCTGAGGAGGGAGCCTGCTGGGCATGCTGGAGGGTGGGCAACCAGTGGAGTGAAGAGGGGAGAATAATAGGAAATGTGAGGAAGACCCTCAGAGCCAGATTACACAGGGCTTTGTAGGTCGCTTTATAGTATTAGGTTTTACTCTGAGCACAGTCGGAAGCTTATGGAGGACTTTGAGTGTAGAAGAGATAGTTTGTTTTACTCTTTAAAAGATTCTCTTCACAAAGAGTAGAAACAGGTGTGTGCTAAGTGCTTTCTATGTGTTTGCTAATTTAATTCTCACGACAAAGAGATTTAACATTCTGTTACCTATTGGCGGTCTGAGTAGGTGAAAAATAAAAATAAAAAATTTTAAATTTAGTTCTTTGTCCTTGTTGCTACTACTGTTTATATGAGTTATTTATTCTTAGCAGTTTACAATTTCCTGAGCTTTTTAAGGCAGGGTTGTGGTGGGACAGGAGGTGGGAGGTCATTCTTTCTTCCTGACAGTTCCTTCCTTGTGGGTGGACATGCATTCACTCCATACTGTGGGGTGGGGAATGTTGCACCACATCTGATGGGTGAGTTTGGAAGGAGAAAGGGGATATTTGTCTCTCCTTCCTGCTCTCAGGCAGCATTGGTTCTTCTCTCTTCCTCTGGGCACTAAGTTTTATAAGGATGGGCTCCCATGTGGAAAGGTTTATAGTGATTCAGCACTGCTTGTACCTGGCTCAGTCCAATTTGGGGGTCAGCATTAAAGGTGTAATTTAGCTCTGATACTCTATACAACATGCTCTAACATCAGCTTTATTAATAACAAAAGTGATGTTTGGCTTCTAATCACCTTATTTACTGGTCACAAGGTAGAAAAGGGGTGTAATTTTGGGGTCATCTCAAACCCTTGCAGTATTCTTTGCAGCATTTCCCTTAGTTCTTAGAATAGTGTTAGTGTAGTTTTTATTCCAAGTTTTTCTTAGGTAAAAGAACATTGTTGGCTGGCAATTCACAAAAATTACAGTAGGTGGCAGACATACTCTATCAAAATTAACCTCCATAGCAGTTCTAAGCAAGCTAATTTTTTAGAAACCAGATTGTCTTTGTTTAAGCTGAACTAACTAAGTAGCATAGTCCAGGTGACTTAAAAAAAATTATTTATTTGTTTTTAGAGAGGGGACGGGAGGGAGAAATAAAGGGAGAGAAACACCAATGTGTGGTTGCCTTGCAACCCAGGCATGTGCCCCAACTGGGAATCAAACCAGTGACCCTTTGGTTCAAAAGCTGACACTCACTCCACTGAGCCACACAAGCCAGGAATCTAGGTGACTTTTAAACAATAGAAATTTACTTCTCATGGTTGTGGGAGCTGGAAGTCCAAGACCAGGGTTGAATTCCCATGAGTGCCCTTTTCTGGGTTGCAGCCTGCTGACTTCTTAAGTATCCTCATATGGTGGAAAGAGAGTGAGAGAGCTCTTGGCCCTCTTCTTATAAAAGGCACTAATCCTATTCCTGAGGGCTCCACCTGCATGACCTCATTACCTTTTAAAGGGTCTACCACCTCCAAACACCATCATGTTGGGGTTAGGGTTTCAATATCTGAATTTTAGGGGTATACAATCATTCCATAAACACAGATCCATTAGGCAAACCATCTAGGTTAGGCTACTTTCTGTGACACTGTGTCACGCTGAGGTCAGAAATCATTTGTGTAGGTCATTCTGTATGTGTTGGTCTCCCTTTGAGCAGGGAAGAGTGGGCAGTACTGAACTTGGGATGTTAGGAGTAATAATCATAATCAAAACAAGAAACAGTTATTAAGCACTTAATAAGTGCCAGGCAGGTGCTAAGCCCTTTACATGTGTTATCTAAATTAACACTCACAACAGTCCTACGATGTGGGAATTATTATTATGCTTGCTTTGCAGATAAGGCATCTGAGGCCTAGAGAGTTTAGGAAAGGTATTCAAATGTGCCAGCTAGTAAGTAGGGGTTTCCCAAACACAGGCACTGAACTGCTGCACTCAGTTGCCTCAGTGGGCACGAACTTGGTGGAATTAAAGGAACTAAAGGATGAAAGCAAGACTCAAGGGAGATATGAAAACTGCATTTAGGGGTTTGAGGGGCTGCCATGTGAAAGCAAACTCACTCTGCAACTCCAGAGAGTAGAACCCAAGCCACTGGGGAGGCAGTTCCCCCACAGAGGTAGATTATATCTCATCACAAGGACGGTTTAGAGCAGCCATAGAATGGGAGCAGTTGGTGAAATAGTGAGCATATGTGCTTAGAGAAAGATTCTATCTCTCTTGATTGATTTGTGAAATTCTCAGCATAACACATTGTTAAAAAAAAAAAAGAAAGAAAAGCCATGCTGATTGCATGGCACTGATGTTCAATCTGGATTCCCACCCTGGCTCTGCCACTTGCCAGCCTGTGAACTGGAGTGGCACCACTAGGTGGGGCTGATGGGACAAACTTGGCGCCCAGACAAATTGCTTTACTGGTTTGTAACTCAGCTTCCTCACCTGCAAATAGGGATAGTTATGGGTTTTATCTCATAGAATTGTGAGAATTTTATAAGTTGATTGAAGTGGCCTCTAGTAAGTTTATAGCAAACATGAGCTATTGTTTTTCATCTGGGGTTATCACTGTTATGGACTATTTTGTGTTCCCCCAGATCCATTTGTTGATGTGATGGTATCAGGAGGGGGGCCTGTGGGAGGTGGTCAGGTCGTGAGGGTGGGACCCACATGAATGAGATTAGCACCCCTGTAAAAGAGACTCCAGAGAGCTCTGATTCGTTTTGTCATGTGAGTACACAGCGAGATGATGGACATCTATGAACCAGGGACTGCGATCTCACCAGATGCATCTGTTAGTGACTTAATCTTGGATTTCTAGCCACCAGAATTGTGAGAAATGTTTGTTGCTTAAGCCAACCAATCTGTGGTAATTTGTTATAGCAGCCAGAACTAAGACAGTCACTTGTAAAATAAAAGGTGAGTTTTCATAGTTTGAAGTCAACATTATTTCTTGTAATTTAAAAATGAATTCTGTTGGTTCTGTCTCAGGGTTGGCAGAGTCTTTGAATATTCTTAAAAGATGTCAGAGGCATTGATTAAGAGTAGATTTTATTTTATTTTATTTTATTTTTATTTTTTTATTTTTATTTTTTGATGTATTTATTGATTATGCTATTACAGTTGTCCCATTTCCCCCCTTCACTCCACTCCATCCTGCCCACCCCCTCCCTCCCACATTCCCCCCCTATAGTTCATGTCCATGGGTCATACTTATAAGTTCTTTGGCTTCTACATTTCCTATACTATTCTTACCCTCCCCCTGTCTAATTTCCACCTATCATCTATGCTACTTATTCTCTGTACCTTTCCCCGCCTCTCCCCCTCCCACTCCCCTATTGACAACCCTCCATGTGATCTCCATCTCTATGGTTCTGTTCCTGTTCTAGTTGTTTGCCTAGTTTGCTCTTGTTTTTGTTTTAGGTGTGGTTGTTAATAACTGTGAGTTTGCTGTCAATTTTACTTTTCATATTTTTTATCTTCTTTTCTTAGGTAACTCCCTTTAACATTTCATATAATAAGGGCTTGGTGATGATGAACTTCTTTAACTTGACCTTATCTGAGAAGCACTTTATCTTCCCTTCCATTCTAAATGATAGCTTTGCTGGATACAGTAATCTTGGACGTAGGTCCTTGCGTTTAATCTTGGGTAATGTAATTATGATGTGCCTTGGTGTGTTCCTCCTTGGGTCCAGCTTCTTTGGGACTCTCTGAGCTTCCTGGACTTCCCGGAAGTCTATTTCCTTTGCCAGACTGGGGAAGTTCTCCTTCATTATTTGTTCAAATAAGTTTTCAATTTTTTGTTCTTCCTCTTCTCCTTCTGGCACCCCTATAATTCGGATGTTGGAACGTTTCAAGATGTCCTGGAGGTTCCTAAGGCTCTCCTCATTTTTCCGAATTCTTGTTTCTTCCTTCTTTTCTGGTTGGATGTTTCTTTCTTCCTTCTGGTCCACACCATTGATTTGAGTCCCAGTTTCCTTCCCATCACTATTGGTTCCCTGTACATTTTCCTTTGTTTCTCTTAGCATAGGCTTCATTTTTTCATCTAGTTTTCGAACAAATTCAACCAATTCTGTGAGCGTCTTAATAACCAGTGTTTTGAACTGTGCATCCGATAGGTTGGCTATCTCTTTCTCGCTTAGTTGTATTTTTTCTGGAGCTTTGAAGTGTTCTGTCATTTGGGCCTTTTTTTTTTTTTTTTTTTTTTTTGTCTTGGTGGTCTGTTGCTTAAAGGGGCAGAGCCTTAGGTGTTCACCTGGGCGGGGTAATGGCTGGTCTGCTCTGTGATGCTGTACGTGGGGGAGGGGCCAAGAGGGAGCAATGGCACCCGCTCCACTCTTCCGGGTTTCAGTCACTCCCTCCGCTACCCACAATCAAATTGGGCCCCTCTGGTGCTCGTTCCTGAGTGGGTGGGCTTGTGCACACTCTAGGCCCCTGTGGGTCTGTCCAACAACCTCTCCTGTGAGGCTGGGAGTCTCTCCTGCTGCCACCCCAACCCGCACGGGTGTTTTCAATCAGAGGTTTGAGGATTTGTTTCCCTGCACTGGAGCCCTGGGTTACACGGTCTGCTTCACTCCCCGGTCTGCTTCACTCCCCGCCGTTGGTGCCGGTTTATCTGTGCGTGAGTGTGGGACCAAGGGGTGCTACCTGCCACTCTGCCTGCCGTGTTCTCCGCCACTCTGAGTCCGGCCCTCTCGGTTTATCTGTGTGTGAATGTGGGACCGTGGGGTCTGCTAGTGGTCAGACTGCCTGCCCGTTTCGTCCCACACTCCGCCAGTCTTGATCCCGCCATGGCCACACGAGTCCTCTCCGCCCCTCCTACCGGTCTGGATGTATGTTTCTTTTTTATGTCCTTGGTGTCGGACTTCCTTGCTGTTCGATTTTCTGTCAGTTCTGGTTGTGCGAGGAGGCGCAGTGTGTCTACCTACGCCGCCATCTTGGTTCTCAGATTTTATTTTTTGAAAGTCAAAAGTTATTCAGAGCCCAGTCTTTCAGATAAGAAAAACCATTAAATTGGGCTTTTGATGTGTGATAATTTTGGAAGTGTGTATTACTTTGTATTTTGCCATGTATTTATTTCTACTCCAATTCAAGTGCATAGCCCCGACCTTTAGAAATACCTTGCTTCAGATATTTTTTTGAAGAATATAAATACAAATTTTGATGTCACTAAGTCTTCTTTCCTTCTAATAGGGTATTATCTTCATCTAGTATAACTTATGCTCTGGAGGGGTAAGAAAGAGAAAGAAAGAGACTGGGAAGGGAATAAAAGTCACTGGGATTTGTGCTTATTAGAAACTTGGGAGCATTTGGCCAAGATGGGGGCATAGGTAGACACAATGTGCCTCCTCCCACAACCAAAAGAAGGACAACAACAATTAAAAGAAAAACAACAACCAGAACTGACAGAAAATCGAACTGTATGTATGGAAGTCCAACAACCAAGGAGATAAAGAAGAAACATTCATCCAGACTGGTAGGAGGGGCAGAGACGGGCAGCGGCGGTGGAGAGGACTCACAGCAAGGTGGTGGCTGGTGGACCCAGCTAGGTGGCAGATTGTAGAATTGGGCAGGCCAGGGTGCAGACCCCACAAGGTAGTGGCTGGCAGACCCTCAGGCCCCACATTCGTGCATAGATAAACTGGGAGGAATGGCGGGGGAGCAAAGCAGACCACACAACCCAGGGCTCCAGTGCAGGAGAAATAAAGCCTCAAACCTCTGAGTGAAAACACCCATGGGGTTGAGGCAGCAGCAGGAGAAACTCCCAGCCTCACAGGAGAGTTCGTTGGAGAGACCCACAGGGGCCTAGAGCGTGCACAAGCCCACCCACTCGGGAATCAGCAAAAGAGGGGCCCAATTTGATTGTGGGTAGCGGAGGGAGTGACCTAAAACTGGCAGAGTGGAGCAAGCGCCATTGCTCCCTCTTGGCCCCTCCCCCACATATAGCATCACAGGGCCCACCCCTGTGAACAACTAAGGCTCTGCCTCTTTATGTAACAGGCGTGCCAAGACAAAAAAAAATGGCCCAAATGAAAGAACACATCAAAGCTCCAGAAAAAATACAACTAAACAGCAAAGAGATAGCCAACTTATCAGATGCACACTTCAAAACACTGGTAATCAGGAAGCTCACAGAACTGGTTGAATTTGGTCTCAAATTAGATGAAAAAATGAGGACTATGCTAAGAGAAAAACAAAGGAAAATGTACAGGGAACCAATAGTGATGGGAAGGAAACTGGAACTCAAATCAACGGTGTGGACCAGAAGGGAGAAAGAAACATCCAACCAGAAAAGAATGGAGAAACAAGAATTCAAAAAAATCAGGAGAGGCTTAGGAACCTCCAGGACATCTTGAAACGTTCCAACATCCGAATTATAGGGGTGCCAGAAGGAGAAGAGGAAGAACAAAAAATTGAAAACTTATTTGAACAAATAATGAAGGAGAACTTCCCTCATCTGGCAAAGGAAATAGATTCCAGGAAGTCCAGAAAGCACAGAGAGTCCCCAAGAAGCTGGACCCAAGGAGGAACACACTAAGGCACATCATAAGTACATTCCCCAAGATGAAAGAGAAGGAGAGAATCTTAGAAGCAGCAAGAGAAAAGGACACAGTTACCTACAAAGGAGTTCCCATAAGACTGTCAGCTGATTTCTCCAAAGAGACCTTACAGGCTCGAAGGGGCTGGCAAGAAGTGTTCCAAGTCATGAAAGGCAAGGACCTACATCCAAGATTGCTCTATCCAGCAAAGCTTTCATTTAGAATGGAAGGGAAGATAAAGTGCTTCTCAGATAAGGTCAAGTTAAAGGAGATCATCCTTATTATATGAAATGTTAAAGGGAGTTACCTAAGAAAAAGAAGATAAAAAAGATGAACTGTAAAAATGACAGCAAACTCACAGTTAATAGCAACCACACCTAAAACAAAAACAAAAGCAAACTAAGCAAACAACTAGAAGGGAAACAGAACCACAGAAAAGGAGATCACATGGAGAGTTATCAACAGGGGAGTGGGAGGGAAAGGGGGGGTAAGGTACAGAGAATAAGTACCATAAATGGTAGGTAGAAAATAGACAGGGGGCGGGGTAAGAATAGTGTAGGAAATGTAGAAGCCAAAGAACTTATAAGTATGACCCATGGACATGAACTAAAGGGGGGAATATGGGAGGGAGGGGATGGGCAGGATGGAGTGGAGTGGAGTGAAGGGGGGAAATGGGACAACTGTAATAGCATAATCAATAAATATATTTTTTTAAAAAAAGGAAACTTGGGCCCCAGGGTCAGGGACTCCCAGCCTTGCCTAAGACTCCAGTGCTCCAAGTACGCCCAGAAAAAGTGACATGCTGGACTGGCAGGGGTCACAATCTATTGTGAAAACAGATCTCTTAGCAGTCTGTATAGATGACTGAGAAACTCTCTCATGCTTCAGTGCTGAAAGATCCCAGGATCTTGGCACAACTTGGGAATTGGGAACCCAAATAATGGATAGCATAGCATTTCTCCAGCAGCCACATGACTGGGGCTCAAAGTCAGATTTAAGGTAATTAAAAGAAATTAAGGCAACACACTATTTCTTGTATCCCTGATTTTTAGACTTAAAGTCATACCTGTTACACAATCATATTTATTTCTCCAGCTTTAATGTGTTATAAATCTGTGAGTGACCCACATTTTGTGAACAATGCCAGTCCAGCATCCTGGAATAAGTATAAAATTTTCTAGGTTGCTATTTGAAGGTCAGTGATCTTTTGTCTATATAGATTATTATTTAAACAATTGAGATGTACTTGATATAATGACTTTATGGGCTACTAATAGATAAAACTGTTTTATTACTTTAATTATTTTGAATTCCTTTGTCTATTACAGGGATTCTTGTGAGGAGCCTAAAAGTAGCCTTGAGATCTTATAGTACCTCCATGTTTACTTCTCATGGATACACATGAGATCAATAGATTATAAGGCAATTGCCTTGCCAAGATCATACTGGTATAATAGGAATAACAATAGTAGTGTTGATGATTATTATGATGATAAAACAATTGAAAATGATAGAGACATATAAAAAGGCCACATAAAGTCAAAGGAACAGTATTTTTGAATTTGTTATTATAATTTAACTTAATAATATCAAATTAACAAGTTAAGATATCCTACTAAACATTTCAATTCCACGAGTACTTTTATAGAACTTACTATATGTGCCATGTGCCTTTTAAGCACTTTACCAATATTAACTCATTTCAGACTCATAATAGTCTTTTTTAAAAAATTTTTATTGTTATTAGTTACAGTTGTATACCTTTTCTCCCTATCACAACAGTCTTATTAGGTAGACTTTAGTATGTTCTCTAAAGATGAGGAAATTGAGGCATAGAGAGTTGAAGTAACTTGTTTAATGTTATGTAAGTAGTGATGGAGTCAGGATTTAAACCAAGGCAGGTTAGCCCTAGAATCTAAGCTTTTAATCAATATGCTGCACTGCCTTTCTCTAACAGGGTCTAATGAGCATCTTAGATCCTGTTTAGGAGAGAAATAGGAAGGTATGGGTGATCTGTGACATAGGAAGGAACAGCTTGTCCACTCCTTCATTTGTTTATTTTTTTACATTTGTTTCCTAGGCTTAATTTGTTTGGCATTCGGGCTCAATTGCCATGCCAGATAGTTTGTGAAATCAACTCAACTTTGTTATTAAGTGTCCCAGTTTAGTACTTACGCAGTGAATCTGTCCATCAACTCTGCAGCCAATTCATGGTTTTATTGGTATTATTGAAATGATTTTCCTTCATCATGTAAAAGGCAAAACACAATGAGCACCTGTCTTCATCTTTATTCACCAGAGAATATTCTGAAAGGTCACTTACTAAACATCTCAGTTGTTCTGGTATCTAATCAAGGCTGGGTCAATCACACCAAGAAAAAGCTATTTTGCCACAAATTGAAATTGCTCCCATTGATACAAGTATCCAAGTCTACAGACTCTAGAACCTTCTCATTTTCTTCTAGTTTGATGCTTATTTGTGGTTGGTTATTTATCTGTAGGTAATGCAGAGTACAACAGAAGTTCTTAAGGGCATAATGTGTAGGTCTCAAGTTCCTAATCAAGATACTTGCTCTTTTTGAAGTCATCTTGAAAAAAAGGGGGAGGTTTGATGTACCATGGAGACTCAGTCTCCTGGTACTCTCTTTTTATATAAATATTTTTAAATTTATTTTTTAAAATAGTTTTTATTGATTATGCTATTACAGTTTTCCCAATTTTTCTCCCTTTATCCCCCCAAACCTCTAGCATTCCTCTCCCCTTAGTTCATGTCCATGGGTTGTACATATAAGTTCTCTGAGTCCTCTGTTTCCTATACCATTTTTTCTCTCTCCCCATCTATTTTATGCCTACTAATTATGCTTCTTCTTCCCTGTACCTTCCCTCCCATTCCTCCCTTCCCCCTCCCCACTGAAATCCCTCCATGTGATGTCCTTTCTCTGATTCTGTTCCTGTTCTAGTTGTTTGCTTAGTTTTTGTCATTTTTTCTTTTCTTTTAGGTTGTGAGTTTGTTGTCATTTTACTGTTCATATGTTTTATCTCCTTTTTCTTAGATAAGTCCCTTTAACGTTTCATATAATAATGGCTTGGTGATGATGAACTCCTCTAACTCTACCTTATCTGGGAAGCACTTTACCTGCCCTTTCATTGTGAATGAAAGCTTTGCTGGATAGAGTATTCTTGGATGTAGGTCCTTGCCTCTCATGACTTTGAATACTTCCTTTCAGCCCCTTCTTGCCTACAAGGTTTCCTTTGAGAAATCAACTGAGTCTTTTGGGAACTCCTTTATAGGTAACTGTTTCCTTTTCTCTTGCTGCTTTTAAGATTCTCTCCTTATCTTTAATCTTGGGTAATTTAATGATGATGTGCCTTGGTGTGTTCCTCCTTGGATCCAACTTCCTTGGGACTCTCGGGGCTTCCTGGACTTCCTGGAAGTCTATTTCCTTCACCAGATTGGAGAAATTTTCCTTCATTATTTGTCCAAATACATTTTCGATTTTTTGTTCTTCCTCTTCTCCTTCTGGCACCCCTATAATTTGGATATTGGAATGTTTCAGGTTGTCCCAGAGGTTTGTAAGACTCTCTTCACTTTTTTGAATTGTTTGTTCATTTTGATATGGATGGATGTTTATTTTTTTCCTTTTGCTCCAAATCATTGCTTTGAGTACTGGTTTCCTTCCTGTCACTGTTGGTTCCCTGAACATTATTTCACTTTGGGTATCCTTCATTTATTTTTTTCAGTTTTTGACCAAGCTTAATCAGATCTGTGAGCATTTTGATTACCAGGGCTTGAAACTCTCCATCAGATAGGTTGGCAATCTCCTCATCGCTTAGCTCTCTTTCTGAGGTTATGCTCTGTTCTTTCATTTGGGCCACATTTCTTTGTCTTGGTGCAGATGATAGGTTGTAGGGGGGTGGGGCCTTAGGTATTCACCCAGGCAGGGCAACTCTCTTGGCTGCTCAGCGAGCTGCCTGTGGGGGAGGCACCAGAGAGGGAACTGTGTGGCTAGCCTGCTCCTCTTTAGTGCACTTTTCAACGGACTCTCGGACTGTCGGACTGTTGGACTGTTGTGTGAGACTGGGAGCTTCTCCTACTGCGGCACCCCCAGCCGTTGCCCGCAGCCACCTCTGAGTCCCCTTAAGTCAGCCCCTCCTTTGCAGCCCATGGAGCTCTGCAGCTAGCCCCGGCCCCAAGGGCCACCGCGTCGCTGTGGTTTTTCTGAGTTGGCCTGCATGGTCCGCTGCCTTACTGGTCTGGTTTTTCTGGTTGATTTTTTCTTTAATTCCTTGGTTGTTGGAGTCCCATGCAGTTTCATTTTCTGACACTTTTGGTTGTTGATTGATTTCAGATTGGTTGTTATCCTCCTTTTGGTTGTGTCAGGAAGCGGAGGGTCTCTACCTACACCTCCATCTTGGCTGGAACTCCCCTCTCCTGGTACTGTCAAACCAGGAAATGAGAGGACAGCTCTAGACACGGGCTGAAAGAAGGCAAACCAGTAAAGCTTCCTATTATCAGACAGGTGGTCTTGGGGCTATTCTCTCCTAGACAGTTTATTTTCTGTGAGTGTATATAAGGTTGACATAAACTGTTTGTGATTGCCAGGTTAGTCTCTATCATGCTAAGCAGATATGTCACACATTGTACATATTTCTGGTAGCCAGGGTCCTGTCTCATCTCAGACACAGGAGGAATTTGTTCTCTGTGTACTTCATTACCAAGTAATAAAATCGTAGAGTGATGACATGGCACAATTCCCTGGGCACAGCAATGGATTACTTTGTGATCTCAGTAGAATGTACTGTTCCAGAACTGATGTACTTATATCAATAGAATGTACTTATATCCAGAGCTGATAATTAATAATTTCACTTACCAGAATACAAACTTATGTTGTAATTAGTGTTCAAGATAATTTTGAAATTAAAATTTGGCTAAATTCTGAAATTTCTAACCCTGAAGTAGATATTATGCAAACCTTGGCCACCCTTTATATATAATAATTTTCATTTTTCCTCTCCTTTTCAACTTTTTTTTGGTTCTTTTGATTATAATTTCTATTTCCCTTCTTCCTTTTCTCCATTTTTCTTATTTAAAACATGCTTTCTCAGTGGCGCTCTCTATGGAGCATGCTCTTACCTTTCCTCCCTCTTTTGTCTCTCAAGGGATGTATCTCTCTCAGTCTCTCTCTCTCTCTCTCTCTCTCTCTCTCTCTCTCTCTCTCCCCCCCTTGTTTCTGTTTCCCAGAGCACACCTGTACCTTTCCTCCCTCTTTTATACCTTCAGGTGATAATCTCTCTCCCTCTTTCTCAGAAGCTCCAAGGGCCCTTCTACTACCTCTGTTACTTTCTAAGTAAACTTTTCCTTATACTTTGGAAAAAAATGCTTCCTAATGTTCTGAGACTCTCCTTGAGTCAGGTCTCAGCTTATGAGTTTCCCATGGAAACCTTTTCTAATGCCCATATTAGACTAGGTAGCCTATTAAGAGGATAATAAATTGGGAAGCAGATGCTACAACTTCTGGAGGGGCTTGTATGCCTGGTGTGGGAGGTACAGGGCTCAGGTACTGTTCTTGAAGTAGTGGGTGCACCTACATGTTCCGTGGTTCCGGTCTGGTTTTGATTGCCACATTACCATTTTTTCACCTGAAGGCTGGCTCTACCAAAATATGCTTTTAAGGCTATTAACCAGGGCAGCCTTACATCAGCAGCTGTCAGAGGGAAAGACTGTGCAGTAGTTGTCACACGGAAGAAAGTACCCAACAAATTATCGGATTCCAGCACAGTGACTCACTTATTTAAGATAACTGAAAACATTGGTTGTGTGGTGATAGGAATGACAGCTGACAGCAGATGCCAGGTACAGGGGGCACGCTATGGGGCAGCTAATTGGAAATACAGGTATGGTTATGAGATTCCTGTGGACATGCTGTGTGAAAGAATCGCTAGTATTTTTCAGGCCTATACACGGAATGCTAAAACGAGGCCACTTGGTTGTTGTATGATTTTAATTGGTACAGGTGAAGAACAAAGCCCTCAGGTGTGCAAGTGTGATCCTGCAGGTTACTACTGTGGGTTTAAAGCCACTACAGCATAAGTAAAACAAACTGAGTCAACCAGCTTTCTTGAAAAAAAGTGAAGAATAAATTTGATTGGACATTTGAATGGACAGTGGAAACTGCAATTATATGCCTGTTTACTGTTCTATCAATTGATTTCAAACCTTCAGAAATAGAAGTTGAAGTAGTTACAATCAAAAATCCTAAATTCAGGATTCTTACAGAAGCAGAGATTGACGCTCACCTTGTTGCTCTAGCAGAGAGGGACTGAACATTGTAGTTAGTTTACCAAATCCGTGACGCTGCTTGCCTGTGTGTTTGGTAACAACAGACCAACATTATGGAGGCCACTGGATTGAAATAGGAACCTCTCCCACTCCTGCTACTAAAGTGGTTAGGATTCTATATAAATAAAACTGTGCTTTTGGGGGAAAAGTACAATAAATCAATTCACTCAGTAGTTAATGGTGTGACTGTAATCATATTTATATTTTTAATGTTGGCCCTCCTGTCTGCTATTAGGCCTGATGAGGGCAGGGACATATCTGCTTCCTTCATTGCTAAATTCCCAGGCTGGCACACAGGAATAGGTGTCACTAATTGTCACCATATTGAAGGTTTTTAAAAAAATTTTCTGTTTTCTTCTATTTCATCACATACCTCAAAAATATTTATTTACAGTATAGGATATTAAACCTGGAAGAAAATGTCAATGGTTGTTTAGTCCAATCCTCTACCCTTTCCTTTTAATTTAAATATGGGGGAACTAAGATCTAGATAGATGAAGTGACTTACACAGGGTTACATAGAATACAGGTGACAGAGCTAGGACCCTCAGCCCAATTCTCCTTACCCTATGTTACTTTGGTCTTTCCTCCTTACTTCTCTTTTTGTCAGTTTAAGTATCTAATAAGAAAGAAATATGTCCAAGACAAAGGGAGAAATATATTTCTCTTACTTAGTTCAATCCAAGTTATCTTAAGTTTACACAGCCTTACTTGGGGATGATTTAAAAACATTTTTGAAGTATAGGAAATAGGTCAGGGAAAAAATTTTCATTACTTGACATTAGTGGGTCAGGTACATGCAAAAGTACCAACCTTGAAGTTGCAGCTTTCCTTAGTCACACTGTTTTGATGGAAAGGAGAGAAAGGAAAAGCAAGGACAGTGCCTGGGATATTAGAATAATCTGATATGGTATGCATAATTCCACAGATCTCTGAAGTTGATCTGGACAGCAGGAAAGAAGTCTTCTTTTCCCTTAACAATACAAGAGACTTCTTAAGGCAATGCAATTTTCTCAGACAAAGAAAAATGCTTCACCCAGAGGAAGAACTAGGGATTTGAAAAAACCATCCTGGGCAGGAAGATTATGAGAGGTAGTAGTAGGATCATAGGTTTCCCAGAGAGGCTATTAGCCTAGTAGCCAAGGGCAGAGCTATTAAAATGGTTCTCCTTATTCTTACATGGAAATCAAAAGTTAGCATAATAGTGCTAGTATTAA
Source organism: Desmodus rotundus (assembly GCF_022682495.2). Lineage (NCBI taxonomy): Eukaryota > Metazoa > Chordata > Mammalia > Chiroptera > Phyllostomidae > Desmodus > Desmodus rotundus. The sequence continues at coordinate 67,118,952 of NC_071393.1, read as the reverse complement.
ATTTTGATTTCTTAATAGTACATTACTTGCAAGAACTGGGGGGGAATCATTTCATTCAGCCCTAGTTGTGCTTTAATAGATTGGTGCATTGTAGTTTTTTTAAAAAGTGGTTTAGAATAATATACAGAGTAAGTAGAGAAGAGCAATGCAGTAATGGAAGACATAAAAACAGGTTTAAAATAGTTTGATTACTCAGATGAAAGAGTTAAAGGCTAATAGTGAATTGAGAATCATTTAAACAGAATTTTTATCAGCTGTTACATAAATGGAGAGCCAATTATGAGGTATATAAAGATATTTTCTTTATATAATTTTTAAAAAGATTTTTATTTATTTATTTTAGACAGTGGGGAAGGGAGGGAGAAAGAGGGAGAGAAACATCAATGTGTGGTTGCCTCTTGCATGCCCCCCACTGGGGACCTGACCTGGCCCACAACCCAGGCATGTGCCCCACCTGGGAATCAAAAGGTGAACCTTTGATTTGCAGGCCAGCTCAATCCACTGAGCTACACCAGCCAGGGCTCTTTATATAATTAAAAATTTTTTTTATTAATTATGCTATTATAGTTCTGACATTTTCCCCCTTGGCCCCAACCTCAACCCAGCACGGCCCACTCCCTCAGGCAATCAATCCTCCCACCATTGTTCATGTCCTTGGGTCATGCGTATAAGTTCTTCCACTACTTCATTTCCTATACTGTACTTTACATCCCCATGGCTATTCTGTAACTACTTCACTGCTTCACCCATTCCCCCATTTCCCCCTTCTTCTGGCAACCATCAAAATGCTCTCTGTATCCATGATTCTGTCTCTGTTCTTCTCATTTGCTTAGTTTGTTTTTCGGATTTAATTGTTGATATATTTGTATTTTTTGCCATTTTATTGTTCATAGTTTTGATCTTTTCCTTAAATAAGTCTCTTTAACATTTCATATAGTAATGGTTTGGTGATGATGAACTCCTTTAGTTGTTTCTTATCTGGGAGGCTCTTTATCTACCCTTCAATTCTAAATGGTAGCTTTGCTGGGTAGAGCAATCTTGGTTGTAGGTTCCTGATTTTCATGACTTTGAATATGTCTTGCCAATCCCTTCTTGCCTGCAAAGTTTCTTTGGAGAAATCAGCTGATGGTCTTTTGGGAACTCCCCTGTAGGTAACTAACTTCTTTTCTCTTGCTGCTTTTAAGATTCTCTCTTTATCTTTAACTTTGGCATTTTAATTATGATGTGTCTTGGAGTGGGCCTCTTGCATCCATTTTGTTTGGGATTCTCTGTGCTTCCTGGAATTGCATGTTTATTTCCTTCACCAAGTTAGGAAAGTTTTCTTTTGTGATTTTTTCAAATAGATTTCCATTTTCTTGCTCTTCTACTTCTGGCACCCCTATGATGCAAATGTTGGATCTCTTGACGTTGTCCCAGAGGCTGCTTATACTACCCTCATTTTTTTTTGGGGGGGGGAGGATTCTTTTTTCTTTTTGGTGTTCTGATTGGTTGGTTTTTGCTTCCTTATGTTCCAAATCATTGATTTGATTCTCAGCTTCATCCACTCTACTGTTGATTCCTTGTAAATTGTTCTTTATTTCAATTAGTGAATTCTTCATTTCTGACTTGATGTTTTTTATGCTGCTGAGGTTCTCACTAAGTTCCTTGAACATCCTTATAACTAGTGTTTTAAACTTTGCATCTGATAGATTGCTTATTTCCATTTTGTTTAGCTCTTTTTCTGGAGTTTTGTTCTGTTCTTTCATTTGAGCCATGTTACTTCATCTCCTCGTTTTGGTAGCCTCCCTGTGTTTGTTTCTATGTATTAGGTAGAGCTGCTTTGACTCCGTGTCTTGGTAGTATGGCCTAATGTAGTAGGTGCTCTGTAGGTTCCAGTGCCATAGCCTCCCCTTATCTGCAAGCTGGGTATGTGAAGTGTACCCTTCATGTGGGCTGAGTACACCCTTCTCTTGTAGTTGAGACTTGGTTGCTGTTGGCAGATCAATGGGAGGGATTTACCCAGGCCAGTCAGCTGCAAGGATTGGCTGTGACCACTTATCACCAACCTCCACCAACCATGGAGGATCAGCTGTGCGTGGGCAGAGTGGTGGAGCTCCTACATGGTCTGTAGCTATCCACTGGGTGTGCTGGCTCTGGGGTTCCCCGGTGGTGCTTGTCAAGTTTAGCCCCTGTGTTCTGCCTGGGGCCACCCTCCTGGGCTATAAAGCAATCAGAGATGGCTGCTACTTGTACGGGGATTAGAGGTTCCTAGGTGAAACCAAACTGTGAATCTAGGCTGGCTTCCACTAGTGTTGGTCCTGGGACTCACTGAGGCCAGCTGTTGCTTATTTGATAGGATTTAGGAAGTTGTAAAGCATGAGACGTGACCAACCATTCACATGGACAGGAAGCTTGGGTGGGCCCTTAAATTGGTTGCGGTGGATTTTCTGGGGATCTCCAAGGTGGGTCAAATAGTGTTAGCCAGGTTGATGGAGTCTCAGATATGGCACCAGCTTGCCAGCTCTGTAGTGGGGACAGTTCAGAAAAGGAACTATGGCCTCTGCTCATCTTGATGCCAGACACTTCAGTTTCCCCCTGTATGCCACTGGTGCCTTTCAGCTGTTACTGGGGTGCTGGAACTCAGAGGGAGTGTGAGTTTTTCCTTCTTTGCCCTCCTCTGCCCACTCATGCCCTGCTCCCACAGTCAACCCCCACACTGTTGTCCATGTCCATGGGTCATTCATACATGTTCTTTGACTAGTAACTTCTCCTTCTTTCCACCATTCTCCCTTCCCCCCTTTCCTCTGGCAGCTATCAGTCTGTTCCAGGTCTTCATGTCTTTGGTTCAGTTTTATTAGTTTATTTTGTTCATTAGATTCCTTTTATAAGTGAGGTCATATGGTATTTGTCTTTCACTGACTCGCTTATTGCACTTAGCATAAAAAATCCCTGTGCGGGAGGACCAAGATGGCAGCATAGGTAGACACACTACACCTCCTCGCACAACCAGAACTGACAGAAAATCGAACGGCAAGGAAGTCCAACACCAAGGAAATAAAAAATAAACATTCATCCAGACCGGTAGGAGGGGTGGAGACAGGCAGCTGGGGAGGAGAGGACTCGCGTTGCCATGGCGGGACCCAGAATGGTGGGGTGTGGGAAGAACGGGGCAGGCAGTGTGGCGGGTAGCACCCCGCGGCCCCACATTCGCACACAGATAAACTGGACAAACAGCGGGGAGCGAAGCAGACTACGCAACCCAGAGCTCCAGCACGGGGAAATAAAGCCTCAAACCTCTGATTGAAAACGCCCGTGGGGGTTGGGGCGGCAGCAGGAGACACTCCCAGCCTCACAGCAGAGGTCATTGGACAGACCCACAGGGGCCTAGGGCGTGCACAAGCCCGCCCACTCTGGAACCAGCACCAGAGGGGCCCAGTTTGATTGTGGGTAGCGGAGTGAAAGACTGAAATCCAGTGGAGAGGGGAGCAGGCACCATTGCTCCCTCTCGGCCCCTCCCCCACGTACAGCATCACAGCCCAGCAACCAGCGTTACCTCGAGCTGGTGAACACCTAAGGCTCTGCCCCTTAAAGTAACAGGCCCGCCAAGACAAAAAAAAAAAAAAAAAAAAAAAAAAAACTGGCCCAAATGACAGAACACTTCAAAGCTCTAGAAAAAATACAACTAAGCGAGGAAGAGATAGCCAACCTATCAGATGCACAGTTCAAAACACTGGTTATCAAGACGCTCACAGAATTGGTTGAATCTGTTCAAAAACCAGATGAAAAAATGAAGCCTATGCTAAGAGAAACAAAGGAAAATGTACAGGGAACCAATAGTGATGCGAAGGAAACTGGGACTCAAATCAACGGTGTGGACCAGAAGGAAGAAAGAAACATCCAACCAGAAAAGAATGAAGAAACAAGAATTCGGAAAAATGAGGAGAGGCTTAGGAACCTCCAGGACATCTTGAAACGTTCCAACATCCGAATTCTAGGGGTGCCAGAAGGAGAAGAGGAAGAACAAAAAATTGAAAACTTATTTGAACAAATAATGAAGGAGAACTTCCCTCATCTGGCAAAGGAAATAGACTTCCAGGAAGTCCAGGAAGCTCAGAGAGTCCCAAAGAAGCTGGACTCAAGGAGGAACACACCAAGGCACATCATAATTACATTACCCAAGATGAAAGAGAAGGAGAGAATCTTAGAAGCAGTGAGAGAAAAGAACACAATTACCTACAAAGTGGTTCCCATAAGACTGTCAGCTGATTTCTCCAAAGAGACCTTACAGGCAAGAAAGGGCTGGCATGTATTCCAAGTCATGAAAGGCAAGGACCTACATCCAAGATTACTCTATCCAGCAAAGCTATCATTTAGAATGGGAGGGAAGATAGAGTGCTTCTCAGATAAGGTCAAGTTAAAGAAGTTCATCATCACCAAGCCCTTACTATATGAAATGTTAAAGGGACTTATCTAAGAAAAAGAAGATAAAAAATATGAACAGTAAAAATGGCAGCAAACTCACAGTTATTAACGACCACACCTAAAACAAAAACAAGAGCAAACTAGGCAAACAACTAGAACAGGAAGAGAACCATAGAGATGGATATCACATAGAGGGTTGTCAATAGGGGAGTGGGAGGGGGAGAGGGGGGGAAAGGTACAGAGAATAAGTAGCATAGATGATAGGTGGAAAATAGACAGGGGGAGGGTAAGAATAGTATAGGAAATGTAGAAGCCAAAGAACTTATAAGTATGACCCATGGACATGAACTATAGGGGGGGAATGTGGGAGGGAGGGGGTGGGCAGGATAGAGCAGAGTGTGGGGGGGAAATGGGACAACTGTAATAGCATAGTCAATAAATATATTTAAAAAATCCCTGTGGTATATTTACACAGTTAAACACTGTGCAGCAGAAAGAAAAAAGGAATTCCTACTCTTTGCAAATGCATGTATGGAACTGAAGAGTATTATGCAATCATTCTTTAGAGTCCATATCACCAAATCTTACAAAGGTGCTTAATAAGCATAGTGAAAAATTATACTCACCTATATTCTAGGACAAAACCCTACACTATGTAAAGGAGTAACAACAAAGTACAATAATTAACAAACTATAAAAATCACAATGACTAGAATCCAGGCAAAAATTCTCAGGTATGCAAAGAAGCAGAAAGTATGACCCCCAGGAAAAAAATAAATACCACACTTTGCTGTATGTAATGTGCACTTATGTTTTTGTGTGCATTATACACGGGATCATTATGCACATGGTATGTAATCATTATAGCCATGTATAATGGACATCCTTATTTTTCCCTCAAAAATTGGGCAAAAAGTGCACATTATATATGGCAAAATACAGTAAATAGAAATAGATTCAGAAAACGACAGAAATGATGGAACTATCAGAAAAGAATGTGAAGTCCTCACCAAGGCACATAATTAAATTGCTGAGCACCAGTGATGAGGAGAAAAATGTAAAGGCAACCCATAAAAAGAATTTATTGCATACAGAATGAAAACAAATGACTTCTCGTCAGAATCTAGGCAATCTAGAAGACAATGGAGAAATATTGTTAAAGTCTCAAACAAACAAACAAATAAGAAAAAAGAACAACTCTCCCAACCCACACCCACTGTCATCTAGAATTCTTTCAGTGAAAATATATTTCACAATTGAAAATGAAATACTTTTTTTTAGACAAAACTCGGAGATTTCATCTAGTGCAGACCTACACTACAAGGAATGTTAAAGTACTTCAGGCCAAAGGAAAATAATACAAGATAGAAATTTGGATGTACATAAAGGGCTGAAGAGCCATGGAAATATGAAACATGTATGTAAATATATGACTTACCCCTTTGATTTTTAAATCTTCTTTAAAAGACTGTTTAAAGAGAAAATAATAACTGTGTTATGGTGATAATAACAAATGTGGAAATACATTGCATGACAATAGCAGAAAGGACAGGATGGAGGAAATGATAATTTCTTACTCTATGTGTGAAGTAGTATAAAATTATTTGAAGGCGTACTGTAAGCAGTAAAAATGTATATTGTAATACCTTGTGGTAACCACTAAACCCCCCCAAAGAAACACTAAGATAAATCACATAAGCCAATTTATTATAATAAATCTATTAATATCTATCATCTATTTATCTATCTTTCATCTATCATCTATCTATCTGTTATCTATAACTGGTTCTGCTTCCCTGTTTGAACCCTGAATAATATATGAGTACATACCCATCATGCCAAAATAAGAGAAAGGTGGATTTCTAATGTGCTTTTAAGTCGTTGTGGAGTGTGAATGGTGGTGTTATGGAACTAGATAGCCAAGCATCATATTTATTAGGCAATGACACCAGCTGTGCTGAGGAGATACAATATATTGAGTCATTTTAATCAGACTAAGTACTCATCAAAAAGCAGTAGTCAGAAAAGTTAGAATATTTAAAATGGAATATGAAACAATAAAAAATGAAAATGAGGCTACAACTAAGTCAATTTTCAAGTGGTTTATTTGTTTTTTTTTCATCAAGTAAGATTATTTTCATTTAAAATATATTTATTATTGTTGTTCATTTTTATATAAAGAATTACAGGAAGAAAGAAGATCAGAGTTGTTACGACTGCTCCATTAAATTTTCAGAGGTGTATAATTGTTCTGTACTTCTGTTCCACCATCCTTAATATCATTCTCCAAATTCCCATAAAACTGCCAGAGCTGCAGATTAAATGTCCACATTGTAGGCAGAGGGGAAAAAAATGAAGTAGAGAGGAAAAACAAAGATTTCGTAAATGTCATATTCATACAAATACCACTTCCACTTGGTGGATCTGCAAGGTAAGCTGACACAGGTTTCTAACCAAGAATTTTGTTACTAAAGAACGAAAATTGATATTGGACAGAAAAACAGCAGTCTCTGACATAGACACATTCCTTCATTGCAAAATAGTCTGTAATGTCAGTTTTTACTTTTAGTGTAATTAAAAGCTGTAAGTTGAAGTTTTAAAAAAGTTCCAAGTAAAAAGATTTATTTTGGCTATCCATGTTTTTATTTCTAAATAATATTTTTAAGTTGTGGTCAGTAGAAATTATGAGTTTTCTGGATCAACTTCTGGCCAAGATGGAGGCATAGGTAGACACACACTGTGCTCCCTCGCACAACCAAAAGAAGGACAACAACAAATTTAAAAAACAAAACCCAACCAGAACTGACAGAATATCAAACTCTATGGAAGTCCAACAACCAAGGAGATAAAGAAGAAACATTCAACCAGACTGGTAGGAGGGGCAGAAATGGGCAGCCAGGTGGAGAGGACTCATGGCAAAGCAGTGGCTGGTGGACTGGGTGGTCCCACATTCAAGTGCAGATAAACCAGGAGTAACAACTGGGGAGCGAGACAGACCATGCCACCCAGGGTTCCAGCTTGGGGAAATAAAGCCTCAAATATCTGACTAAAAAAACCTGTGGGGGTTGAGGCAGCAGAGGGAGAAACTCCCAGCCTCACAGAAGAGTTCATTGGCGAAACCCACAGGGCCCTAGAATGTACACAAACCCACCCACCTGGGAATCAGCACCTGAAGGGCCCAATTTGCTTGTGGGTAGCAGGGGAAGTGACTGAAAACCACCAGAGAGTGGAACAAGCAGCATTGTTTCCGCTTGGACCACTCCTCCACATACAGCATCACAATGCAGCAACGTGGGTGGCCTGGACCTGGTGAACACCTAAGGCTCCACCCTTAACTATGCAACAGGCATGCCGAGACAAAAAAAAAAGGCCCAAATGAAAGAACAGATCAAGCTCCAGAAAAAATACAACTAAGCAACAAAGAGATAGCCAACCTATCAGATGCACACTTAAAAACACTGGTAATCAGGAAGTTCACAGAATTGGTTGAATATGGTCGCAAATTAGAGGAAAAAATGAAGGCTGTGCTAAGAGAAACAAAGGAAAATGTACAGGGAACCAACAGTGATGGGAAGGAAACTGGGACTCAAATCAATGGTGTGGACAAGAAGGAAGAAAGAAACATTCAACCAGAACAGAATGAAGAAACAAGAATTCACAAAAATCAGGAGAGGCTTAGAAACTTCCAGGACATGTTTAAACACTCCAACATCTGAATCATAGGGGTGCCAGAAGGAGAAGAGGAAGAGTAAGAAGCTGAAAACTTATGTGAACAAATAGTGAAGGAGAATTTCCCCAACCTGGCAAAGGAATTAGACTTCCAGGAAGCCCAGGAAGCTCACAGAGTCCCCCAAAGAAGTTGGACCCAAGGAGGAACACACCAAGGCACATCATAACTACATTACCTGAGATTAAAGAGGAGAGAATCTTAAAAGCAGCAAGAGAAAAGGAAAGTTACCTACAAAAGAGTTCCCATAAGACTGTCAACTGATTTCTTAAAAGAAACCTTGCGAGCATGAAGGGGCTGGCAAGAAGTATTCCAAGTCATGAAAGGCAAGGACCTACATCCAAGATCACTCTATCCAGCAAAGCTATCATTTAGAATGAAAGGGCAGATAAAATGCTTCCCAGATAAGGTCAAGTTAAAGGAGTTCATCATCACCAAGCCCTTATTATATGAAATGTTAAAGGGATTTATCTAAGAAAAAGAAGATAAAAAATATGAACAGTAAAATGACAACAAACTTACAGTTATTAACAACTGAACCTAAGCAAAAACAAAAACAAACTAAGCCAACAACTAGAACAGGAACCGAATCACAGAAATGGAGATCACATGGAGGGTTATCAGCAGGGGAGTGGGAGGGGGAGAGTGGGGGAAAAGGTACAGAGAATAAGTAGCATAAATGGTAGGTAGAAAATAGACAGGGGGAGGGTAAGAATAGTATAGGAAATGTAGAAGCCAAAGAACTTACATGTACGACTCATGGACATGAACTCAAGAGGGAGAATTCGGGTGGGAGTGGGTGGGCAGGGCAGAGGGGAATAAAGGTGGGAAAATGGGATAGCTGTAATAGCACAGTCAATAAAATATATTTAAAAAAAAGAAATTAGGAGTTTTTGGACTTTGTTAAAATTCACTTAACACCTTTTCAACCCTCCACTGTTTAAATCTACAGTGCTTTTTTGTACAGTATGAATTTCCTTTTATAGTATATTGGATGAAATCTGAATGAAAGCTTTCTCACATTTATTATAGTGTACAGTGCCCCCACTCAAATAATTGAGATTTTGTTAAATGAAAGATTTCTCAATATTCATTATATTCATGTCTCCTCTCATGCAAATTATCTATCTCTATTATGATAGCTAATATTTGTGATCTGCTATGTTCAAGCCACTGTTCTAAAAACTTTACATGTAATAACACACACAGTACTTTCAAGAATCTGATAAGGTAGGTATATTTTCTTACAAATGATTAAACAAAAGTAGAGGTTAATTATAGTGTCACAAAGGAAAGCAACTGATAAAGACACGTGCTATGGCTAAGGCTTTCCTATATTTACCACACTAATAAATTACTGTCTATTAAAATTTGCTAAAATTTCATCAGTTTTCAGTAATGATAGATTTTTCTACATGGATTACATTATCATTATCTTTCTCTATGCAAATTTGCTGATGCTGAGCTTTATGAGGCAAGTGTGCTCCCATATTCAAATTTTAATAATTCTTTGATGACAGTGGATTAATGACCACAGAACCTGCCAGTATTAATCACAAAGAATCAAAAAATTCCTACATAAACTTGTGAGCCATGAGTAAAGTCTATCCCACTTTCCTTATACTTAAAAGATTTCTTACTGATATGAATTATCTGATGTTAAGTTAGGTGTGAGCCACGAGTAAAGGCCTTCCCACATTCCTTACACTGATGTGGTTTCTCACCAGTATGAATTCTCTGATGTCGAGAAAGTTGTGAGCTCTGAGTAAGGGCTTTTCTAAATTTTTGCATTCATAGGGCTTCTCACCAGTAAGGATTTTTTGATGTAGAGTAACTTGAGAACCATGACTAAAGGCCTTCCCACATTCCTTGCATTCATAGGGTTTTTGTCCAGTGTGAATTCACTGATGTTGAGTAAATTGTGAACTATGAATAAAGGCCTGCCCACATTCCTGACACTGATAAGGTTTCTCACCTGTATGAATTCTCTGATGCTGTATAAGCAGTAAGCCATGAGCAAAGGCCTTCCCACATTCATTACATACATAGAGTTTCTCACCAGTATCAAGTCTTTTACGTTGAGAAAGATGTGAACTCTGAGTAAAGGCCATTCTACATTCTTTACATTCATAAGGTTTCTCACCAGTGTGAATTCTGCGATGTTGAGTAAGTTTTGAGCCACGACTAAAGGTCTTTCCACATTCCTTACATTCATAGGGCTTCTCATTGGTATGAATTCTCTGGTATTGAGTAAGTTGTGAACCACGGATAAAGGCCATTCCATACTGTTCACGTTTGTAGGGTTTTTCACCAGTATGAATCCTCTGATGTTGCATACGTAATGAGCCTGAATAAAGGCCTTCCCATATTCTTTACATTCATATTGCCTTTCCCCATTGTGAATTTTCTGATGTTGAGAAAACTGTGAGCCACAAACAAAAGCTTTCCCACATTCCTTACATAGGGTTTTTCACCAGTATGAATTCTCTTATGCAGAATAAGCCATGAAAGCTTTGGAAAGACCTTTCTACATTCTTTATATTCATAAGAGGTTTTTTTTGTTTGTTTGTTTGTTTTTTTGTCAGTATGACATCTCTAGTGTAGAGTATGTTGTGAGTTCTGAGTAAAAGCAATTCCACATTCTTTACACTCATGAGCTTTCTCACCAGTAAGGACTTTTTGATTTTGGGTTAGTTGTGAACTGTGAATAAAGGCTTTCCCAAGTTGTTCACAATTATATGGTTTTTCACCAGTATGAATTATATAATGTAAAATAAGTTGTGAGCTCTGAGTAAAGGCTTTCCCACATTCCTTGCATGCATAGGATTTCTCACTTGTGTGCGTAGTCTGGTGCTGAGTTAGTGGAAAGCTCATCTAAAAGCCTTACCACATTTCTTAAATGTATAGGGTTTCTCCAAATGACATGTGGGGTATTGAGATAAGTAAGTATGCTGATTGAAAATGGGCATTTAAAAAAATAATATATTTTATTGATTATGCTATTAGTTGTCCCATTTCCCCCCCTTTATTCCCCTCTACCTTGCACACCCCCTCCCACCCACATTCTCCCACCCCCTTAGTTCACGTCCATGGGTCATATATATAAGTTCTTTGACTTCTGCATTTCCTATACTATTCTTACCCTCTCCCTGTCTATTTTCTACCTACCATTTATGCTACCGATTCTGTGTACCTTTTCCCTCTCTCTCCCCCACCCACTCCCCTATTGATAACCCTCCATATGATCTCCATTTCTGTGGTTCTGTTTCTGTTCTAGTTGTTTGCTTAGTTTGCTCTTGTTTTTGTTTTAGGTATGATTGTTATTAAGTGTGAGTTTGCTGTCACTTTACTGTTCATAGTTTTAATCTTCGTTTTCTTAGATAAATCCCTTTAACATTTCATATAATAAGGGCTTGGTGATGATGAACTCCTTTAGCTTGGCCTTATCTGAGAAGTACTTTATCTGCCCTTCCATTCTAAATGATAGCTTTGCTGGATAGAGTAATCTTGGATGTAGGTCCTTGCCTTTCATGACTTGGAATACTTCTTGCCAGCCCCTTCTTGCCTATAAGGTCTCTTTTGAGAAATCAGCTGACCTGTCTTATGGGAACTCCTTTATAGATAACTGTTTCCTTTTCTCTTGCTGCTTTTAAGATTCTCTCCTCTTTAATCTCAGGTAATGTAATTATGACGTGCCTTGGTGTGTTCCTCCTTGGGTCCAACTTCTTTGGGGGACTCTGTGAGTTTCCTGGGCTTCCTGGAAGTCTAATTCCTTTGCCAGGTTGGGGAAGTTCTCCTTCACTATTTGTTCATGTAAGTTTTCAACTTCTTGCTCTTCTTCTTCTCCTCCATCTGGCACCCCTATGATTCAGATGTTGGAGTGTTTAAAGATGTCCTGGAGGTTCCTAAGCCTCTCCTGATTTTTTTGAATTCTTGTTTCTTCATTCTGTTCTGGTTGAATGTTTCTTTCTCCCTTCTGGTGCACACCATTGATTTGAGTCCCAGTGTCCTTCCCGTCACTGTTGGTTCCCTGTACAGTGCCCTTTATTTCACTTAGCACAGCCTTCATTTTTTCCTCTAATTTGTGACCGTATTCAATCATTTCTGTGAGCATCCTGATTGCCAGTGCTTTGAAGTGTGCATCTGATAGGTTGGCTATCTCTTTGTTGCTTAGTTGTATTTTTTCTGGAGCTTGATCTCTTCTTTCATTTGGTTCTTTTTTTTGTGTGTGTGTGTCTTGGTGCACTTGAGCCACAGAATGTTAAGTGCACAAGGAGGTTCTGCTGAAAGGACTGATGCGCCACTGTGTCAGAATGTGCAGGTAAAAATGCTGGAATAACTTGTCCCAGTGTAAGAAGTCTACCCACATCCACACAACTGCAGTTCCTTGGAAGAAAGTACATTCTTGGTGGATGGGATCACAGGTCTTTTCTTTCCAAATTTGGCACCTGCTGCATTCCTTCCCTCCCTGAAAATGGACATTTTTTTCATATACGATCATACCTTGCCTGAAATATTCCTTTTCATTTCACAATGTTCCTCTGACGTTCAAATGATCTCTAGAATGGGACTCCTTAAGATCATAGTTTTCAAGCCTGTTAATCACTTCCCATTGGGATATATCTATTTCATAAGTGACCTTTCTTGGAGGTAGGTGTTTATTTTTTAAATTTTTATTGTTATTCAACTACAGTTGTATGACTTTTCTCCCCATTCGTCCACCCCACCCCAGCTGAAACAACTTCCCTCCCCCACCTCCACCCTCCCCCTTGATTTTGTCCATGTGTCCTTAATAGTAGTTCCTGTAATCCCCTCTCCTGACGGTCCCCTCCTCACTCCCCCCTGGCTATTGTTAGATTGCTCTTAACTTCAATGTCTCTGGTTATATTTTGTTTGCTTTTTTCTTCTGTTGGTAATGTTCCAGTTAAAGGTGAGATCATATGGTATTTGTCCCTCACCGCTTGGCTTATTTCACTTAGCATAATGCTCTCCAGTTCCATCCATGCCTTTGCAAAGGGTATAAGTTCCTTCTTTGTCTCTGCTGCATAGAATTCCATTGTGTAAATATACCACAGTTTTTGGATCCACTCATTTGCTGATGGGCACTTAGGTGGCTTCCAGTACTTGACTATTGTAAATTGTGCTGCTATGAACATTGGGGTGCACAGGTTCTTTTGGATTGGTGTTTCAGGATTCTTAGGGTATAATCCCAGCAGTGGAATTGCTGGGTCAAAGGGCAATTCCATTTTTAGTTTTCTGAGGAAATTCCATATTGTTTTCCACAGTAGCCTCACCAGTCTGCATTCCCACCAACAGTGCACTAGGCTTCCCTTTTCTCCACATCCTCTCCAACATTTGTTTGTGGATTTGTTTATGTTGGCCACTCTGACTGGTGTGAGATGGTACTTCATTGTGGTTTTAATTTGCATCTCTCTGATGGCTAGTGATGCTGAGCATCTTTTCATATGTCTCTGGGACCTCTGTATGTCTTCCTTGGAGAAGTGTCTGTTCAAGTCCTTTGCCCATTTTTTAATTGGGTTGTTTTTCTTCCTGGCGTGTAGTCCTATGAGTTCTTTATATATTTTGGAGATCAGGCCCTTGTCTCAGGTATCATTAGCAAATATGTTTTCCCATACTGTTGGTTCTCTTTGTAATTTGGTGCTGTTTTCTTTAGCCATGTAGAGGCTTTTTATTTTGATGGGGTTCCATTTGTTTATTCTTTCCTTTATGTCCCTTGCTTTAGGGGACATGTCCGAGGATGTTGCTGCGTGGAATGTCTGAGATTTTCCTGCCAATGTTTTCCTCTAGGACTTTTATGGTGTTACGACTTATATTTAAGTGTTTCATCCACCTTGAATTTATTATTCTGTATGGCGTAAGTTGGTGATCGAGTTTCATTTTTTTGCACATAGCTGTCTAGGTCTCCCAACACCATCTGTTGAAGAGGCTGCTTTTGCTCCATTTTACCCTCCTGCCTCCTTTGTCAAATATTAATTGACCGTAAAGGTTTGGGCTTATTTCTGGGCTCTCTGTTCTGTTCCATTGGTCTATGTGCCTGTTTTGATGCCAGTACCAGGCTGTTTTGATTACGGTGGTCTTGTAATACAGTTTGATATCAGGTATTGTGATCCCTCCTGCTTTGTTCTTCTTTCTTAAAATTGCTGCAGCTATTTGGGTTTGTTTATGGTTCCATATAAATTTCTGAAATATTTGTTCTATATCTGTGAAATATGTCATGGGTACTCTAATAGGGATTGCATTGAATCTATAAATTGCTTTGGGTAGTATGGCCATTTTGATGATGTTAATTCTTCCAATCCATGAGCATGGTACATGTTTCCATTTGTTTGTGTCTTCCTTAATTTCTTTCTTCAGTGTTGTGTAGTTTTCTGAGTACAGGTCTTTTACCTCCTTGGATAGGTTTTTTCCTAGGTACTTTATTTTTCCTGTTGCTATATCAAATGGGATATTTTTCCTGATTTCTGTTTCTGTGGTTTGGTTGTTGGTGACAGGAATGCCTTTGATTTCTGAGTATTGACTTTGTATCCAGTTGTTTTGCCAAATTCATTTATTAGGTCAAGTAGTTTTTTGGTGGAGTCTATAAGATTTTCCATGTACACTACCATGTCATCTGCAAACAGTGACAGTTTCATTTCCTCCCTTCCAATTTGGATGCCTTTTATTTCTTTTTCTTATCTGATTGCTGTGGCGAGGACTTCCAACACTATTTTGAATAGGAGTGGTGAGAGAGGGCATCCTTGTCTTGTTCCTGATCTTAGTGGGAAAGCTCTAAGTTTTTGTCCATTGAGTATGATGTTGGCTGTAGGTCTCTCATATATGGCCTTTATTATGTTGAGGAATGTTCCCTCTATTCCCACTTTGCTGAGTGTTTTTATCAGAAATGGGTGCTGTACTTTATCAAATGCTTTTTCTGCATCTATTGATATGATCATGTGATTTTTGTCTTTGCTGTTGTTGATGTGATGTATTATGTTTATTGATTTGTGAATATTGTACCATCCTTGCATCCCTGCGATGAATCCCATTTCGTCAGGGTGTATGATCTCTTTGATGTATTGCTGGATGCGGTTTGCCAATATTTTGTTGAGAATTTTAGCGTCTATGTTCATCAGCGATATTGGCCTGAAGTTTTCTTTCTTCGTTGTGTCTTTATCTGGTTTTTGGAGTAGGATGATGCTGGCTTTATAAAAAGAGTTGTGGAGTCTTCCATCAGTTTGGATTTTTTTGAATAGTCTGTGAAGAATAGGGGTTAGCTCTTCCTTAAATGCTTTGTAGAATTCTCCTGTGAAACCATCTGGTCCTTTGTGTGTTGGGAGTTTTTGATGACTGCTTCTATTTCGTCTGCTGTTACTGGTCTGTTCAGGCTTTCTACTTCTTCTTCATTCAGTTTTGGAAGATTATATTTTTCTAGAAATGTGTCCATTTCACCTAGGTTTTCAAATTTCTTGGCATACAGTTCTTTGTAGTAATATCTTACAATCCTTTGTATTTCTTGGTATCAGTTGTAATCTCTCCTCTTTCATTTCTAATTGTGTTCATTTGGATCCTCTCTCTTTTTTTCTTGATGAGCCTACTTAAAGGCTTGTTGATTTTGTTTATCTTTTCAAAGAACCAGGTCCTGGATTCATTGATCCTTAGAATTGTGCTTTTAGTCTCTATGTCATTTAACTCTGCTCTGATCTTCATTATTTCCTTCCTTGTGCTCGCTCTGGGCTGTGTTTGTTGTTGTTCCTCAAGTTCTTGTAGGCGTAGGGTTAGGTTGTTTGTCTGAAATGTTTCTATCTTTTGAAGGTAGGCATGTATTGCTATGAACTTCCCTCTCAGGAATGCCTTTGTTGTGTTCCATAGGTTTTGGGTTGTTGTGAGTTCATTTTCATTTGTTTCCAGAAAGTTTTTGATTTGTTCCGTAATCTTGTTCTTGACCCATTCATTGTTTAATAGCATGCTATTCAGTCTCCATGATTTTGAGTTTTTGGGGTTTTTCCTTTGGGGTTGGTTTCTAATTTCAGTCCCTTGTGATAGGAGAAAATGCTTGATATGATTTCAATTTTCTTGAATTTGTTGAGGCTTGCTTTGTGTCCTATCACGTGGCCTATCTTTGAAAAAGTTCCATGTACACTTGAAATGAATGTGTATTTTTCTTCTTTGGGATGAAAAGCTCTATATATATCAGTTAAGTCCATTTCCTCTAGGGTATTGTTAAGTGACAAAATATCCTTCTTGATATTTTGTTTGGAAGATCTGTTCATTTTTGACAGTGTGCTGTTTAAGTCCCCTACTATAATTGTGTTGCTGTCAATATCTTTCTTGAAGTCCTCCAAGATTTTCTTTATGTATTTGGGTGCTCCTATGTTGGGTGGATATATATTTACAATGTTTATGTCTTCTTGGTGGATTCTTCCTTTGAGGTTTATGAAGTGACCTTCTGGGTCTCCTTTTATGGCCCTTGTTTTGCAGTCTATTTTGTCTGATATGAGTATTGCTACCCTGGCTTCTTTTCCCTGTCCAGGGAAAAATTTGTGTCCAGCCCTTC
Organism: Desmodus rotundus; assembly: GCF_022682495.2. Classification (NCBI taxonomy): domain Eukaryota; kingdom Metazoa; phylum Chordata; class Mammalia; order Chiroptera; family Phyllostomidae; genus Desmodus; species Desmodus rotundus. The sequence goes on along the minus strand of NC_071393.1, from coordinate 67,102,270 downwards.
ACTTTCAGTCTGTGTAGGTCTTTTGTTCTGAGTGGGTCTCTTGTAGGCAGCATATGTGTGGGTCATGTTTTCTTATCCATTCAGCTATTCTATGTCTTTTGATTAGAGCATTTAATCCATTTACGTTTAAGGTTATTATCGATAGGTAGTTATTCATTGCCATTTTTTCCTACCTGGGTTTCTCTCTCTTTCTCTTTTCCTTCCTTTACTTAAAGCAGTCCCTTTAGGATGTCATGCAGAGCTGGTTTGGTTGAGGTGTGTTCTTTTGGACTGCTTTTGTCTGGGAAACTCTATTTGGCCTTCTATCTTGATTGAGAGCCTTGCTGGGTAAAGTAGCCTTGGTTGCAGGCCTCTGGCTCTCATTACTTGGAATATTTTTTGCCATGCTCTTCTGGCTTGGAGCATTTCCTTTGAGAAGTCAGTTGCTAACCTGATTGGGGCTCCCTTGTATGTTATGTCCTATTTCTCCCTTGCAGCCTTTAAGATCCTCTCTTTGTCTTGGAGATTTGCCATTTTAATTATGATGTGTCTTGTAGTGGGCCTCTTTGGGTTCCTCTTGCTTGGGATTCTCTGTGTTTCCTGGATTTGAGTGACTTTTTCTCTCATCAGAGTAGGGACATTTTCCATCATTACTTTTTCCAACAGGTTTTCTATCCCTTGCTCTTCTTCTCCTTCTGATATTCCTATTATACGGATATTGTTACGTTTCATGTTGTCCTGCATTTCCCTTAATCCCTCTTCATTGTTTCTGAGCCTCTTTTCCTTTTCTTGCTCTTTCTGGGTGTTTTTTTCTACTTTGTCCTCCAGCTTGCTGATCCGATCCTCTGCTTCATCAAGTCTGCTTTTCATTCCTTCTACTGTGTTCTTCAATTCAGAAATTGTATTCTTCATTTCCTCTTGGCACTTGTTGAGAGTTTCTGTTTTCTTTTTCATGTTAATATAGTTTGCAGTGAGTTCATTGTAGTTTCCCTGTAGTTTCTGGTAGTTCTCTGTGAGCTCAGTGAGCTTCCTGATGACCATTGCTTTGAACTCAGTATCTGATAGTTGAGTTGGCTCTTTTTCAGTTAGCATTCTTTCTGAGGCTTCCTCCTTTCCTTTCATTTGGGTATTGTTTCTTTGTCTTCCCATTGTTTGTGAGATTCTTCTTGTTAGCCTCTGCTTCTTAAGTTGATCTATTCTGACTCGCTGGGTTTATGGTATGAACTCCTATGGTAAAATGCCAATCGGATTCAGTGGTGCTGTGTCCTTAATCTCCTGTGCTCACTGGTCTTGAGCTGATGTTTATGGGTCTAATACGGTCTAACTCTTGTCTTTTCAGCACTCTAGGTTTTATTGTCTCACCTGTGGGAAAAAGAGAAAGGCGGGGGAAAAAAGGAGAAGGGAGGGAGGGATAAAGGAAATGGAAAAGGAAAGGAAGGAAGGCAGAAGGAATAAAGAAAAATCGGAGGCAAGATAAGAAGGAATTTTAACAAAAATTAAAACAAAAGAATAAATAAAAGAAGGCAGGAAGAAGGAATAAAAAAGGTAAAGGATGGAAGGAAGAAGGAATAAAAAAAGAAAGAATGACAGAGAAGAAGAATGCATTTAGGGGGAAAGGAGAAAAAAAAAGAGAGAGAGAGCAAAGAAAAAAAAAATCTTCCACTGGCTTTAAACTGGTCAGGCCAGTAGTTCTGCTGGTCTTCCTGTCTGGGAAATGATAGGGGGTGGTTGGAAGGATTGGTTTCACTTTTCTCCCTTGCTGAGCCACACTCTTCACTGTTGTTCAGCCTGCAGTCCCGTTTCTCAGGTTCCTTCTGCTCCCCACTAGGCCTTTAGTTCACCAGCTGTGCTGTCCTTGGGTTGCACCAATTAGGGGCAACTCATACTCCACCTTCTTGCTCTTTGCTGTCTTAGATGCTAGGGGCTCTTGGTGCTGCTATGGGGTAGTTCAGCCCCCTACTGGGTCAAGTCTTTCCTGGGAATGCAGTCTCCCCTAGCCCTGCAGCTCCCCTCTGGTGGGCATTCTGCCTTCCTCCTAGAGAGTGAGTAGGCCCTGCAGGGCTCTGTGGACAGGGGCTAGGTGGGAGTTGGTCAGAACCGGTGTTTTTAGGTGTGGTTGCCTGCGGGCAGCCAGGCGGTTAATCGGGTTGTGGGGCCAGTCCCCGACTTTGAGCCTGTGCAAGGGGTAGCCAGCCGGTGATCCGGGTGCACACCCACTGAGGTTTCAGGTGTGGGCGCCCAGTCGGGGTTTCAGGGGTGGGCCACCAGGCCGGTTATCAAGGTCTGTGCCCACACAGGCGCTTTGGGTCTGTGTGCCCACGCAGCCGGTCCGCTGATCTGGATGCACACGATCCCTGGCTTTGGTCCAGGGCAACCAGCGGCTGATCAGGTTTTGTGCCCACCCGGGGTTTCAGGTGTTGTCCCCAGGCTACTGATCTGGGTGCGTGCCAGTCAGGCTTCAGGTGTGTGCTGGGGGTGCTTATCCCGTGTTCACAGTCCAGGGGCTGAGGGGGGAGGAGTGCAACAGGCCACGGCTGTTGCAGAGAGTTCTCTAACTAGCCTCTGAGTGCCTCTATTTTCTCTTTTTCTTTTCAAGAAATTCCTCCTATTCAAGCCCCCCCTGGTCCAAACAAGCACGTGGCCTCTCACACAGCCCAGCCTGGCTCTCTCTCAAGAATCCTGCAGCAGACCCTGCGGCCCAGCCTGGGGTTTCAGCCGCCCTGGTCCCAGGGACCTTATTGTCCTTAAGCACTCTTCTTACTGTCAGATCTTTCAAAGTCCTCTATCTTTGGTCTCTGATCTTCACACATGCTGGAATACCGTTGGCTGTTCACTCTGTTCCTCAGATCAGGTAGGCATTTCACTGGTGCTGAGGGAAAGTGGACTCTGCTCCCACCTATCTCGCTGCCATCTTCCCACTTGGAGGTAAGTACTTATTTGAACACCTTGAAGGCAAGTCTAGCGACACCAAATTACTACAGTTCTCCAACATCACACCTCTGTACAAATCCTTTTGAGCAAAGTCTAGGCATTCCCAGTGTTCTTGAGAGAAATCAGTGACATCCCTGAACATCACCAATCTCTAAGCCACGATTTTCAGATCTGTAAGAAAGCATCAATCCTCTCCTGGATTCCTATCTTGGAGAAGCACAGTGTCTGGAAAAGGCAGTGTTTGGACTTTGCTTTTGAATACATAGTCATTTTTGCCTGCTTTAGGCTCTTACTCGCCAGAAGGTACTGTTCAGTGTCCAGGGTCTGGTGCTCGGGTTCCAGAAAGATTTTGGCTTCACTGGGCTACACCAGAGCTGGCCCTAGCTCCTCCACAGATACAGCTCTTTCCCCATGCAAGGCCCCCAAATCACCAAAACAAATGGAAATGAAGCCATGTTAGGAACCAGGTGGCTCTGGGAAATGTGGTCCAAGGCAGGGAGGCTGTAGTTGGCCAGCCAAGACGCTGGGAGACAGTCCACCTAGCAGGGGTCTCTGGACCCTGCCACCAGAACCTAGTCATACCAGGGCAGCCCCTGGGGTTTCTGGGTGGGCCTTCCAGTGCTCAGTATGCAGGTGTTGGGTGCAGGCTGCCAGGGCGGTTGAGGCCTGAGACCTGGATTCTTGGGTAGTCCCAGGGTCTTACCTGATTAGGAGAAAGTGGGTCTGGCTGGCAGGGCTGGCACAAGGAAGGAGCAGGAGCTGGGCCACCGGTGATTGACCAGTCAAGTGGTTTATTTGTTAACCAGGCGAGAGTATTCACTTACTAATGTTGAATTAATTTTAAGTCACATTTGATTATAGCAACCAAAGAAATGTGCCCAGATAAAATGAACTTGTTTAAGGTTATTAGCCTTTCAGTGAAAAAATTACTTGCAGAGTCAGGACATTTGAGCAACACCAATAGTCAGTTAAAAACCGAGGCAAATTATTTCAAGTGGTTCCCTTTGGTTGTTGATAACTTGACAAATATTACTGATACTTCTCAGTTGGCATTTATTTTAGGAGTCAATGCCAAGTTTGAAGTAGCTGAAGAATTAGCCTCTGTGAATAGTTTGTGTGGAACAAATATAAGTGAGTATGTTTTCAAAGAAATTGAGAAAATACACATTCAGTATAACCTGAAGTGGAATCTGCTAAGATGTGTTACAACTGATGGTGATAAAAATATGTGTAAGAAGTAAAGTTAAAGGAATTCATCATCACCAACTCCTTATTATATGAAATGTTAAAGTGACTTAGCTAAGAAAAAGATAAAAAATGACAACAAACAGTAAAATGACAACAAACTCACAACCATCAACAACTGAATCTAAAAAACAAAAAGTAAAACTAAGCAAATAACTAGAACAGGAACAGAATGACAGAAATGGGGATCACATGGAAGGTTATCAGTGGGGAGGGCAAGAGGGAGAATCGGGGGGAAAAGGTACAGGGAATAAGAAGCATAATTGGTAGGCACAAAATAGACAGGGGAAGGTTAAGAATAGTATAGGAAATGGAGAAGCCAAATGGAGAAGCACTGATATATACAACACATGGACTGGAACGTAAGGCAGGGGTGGGGAATGCTGAAAGGTGAAAGGGTGCAGGGTGGAGCGGGGGAAAAGGGGAGAAAAAATGGGACAACTGTAATAGCATAATCAGTAAAATATATGTAAAAAAGAAGTAAAGGCCTATATTGGACAAATTTATAAACTTGTGAAAAATATTAGATGTTTAAAATCCATGGTTATGCCTTATATTATTCATCAGTTAAGTACATTGTAGAAAATATTTGAATATATCATGTGTTTACTGAACCAGTAGTTAACAAAAGTCAACCATTCACTCTTGTAGGTTTAACCATTGTTAATTTATACATTTTTGTTAAATAGATAGCCTGATTTCCCCCATTACACAGCAATTTGATAGACTACCAGTGGTTTCACTGCTATTTTTTGAGCTCAGGCACAAGATTGAAAATTTTCTGAGCCAATATGAATTAATCAATATCATGGGAAAGATGGAATAGATAGATAAAACATATCTAGATTTCAGTAAAGTGTCTATTAGGCTATCTTAATAAAAAATTTAAAACTGAATTCTGTGGAAACACAATTAGATGGATTTGAAACTTCAGGGACACATTATCCATAGAGTACCAATTTAAGGAGTATTGTATGAAGTGAGGAATACATTTATGCTCCTGTTGTTTTCCAACAGTTTCTCCAATGATTTAGGTTTAGATGGAAGAGATAAAAGTAAGAAAAGTTTAGGGTTAAGTAATGAAAATTAATCATATTGGCTGCAAACTCATATTAAGTCAAGGATATTGGGGTTTCCCACTCTCAAACTTCAAGGCTAGCAAAAATTCAGAATTTTCTAATAAGAACACAGGTTTCAGAATTGCAATTCCACTTTACTAACCGCGTTTTGTATCTACCCTCTGTGGTCTTTGATGACAAGCTGGTCCATAAATTTTGTTCATATTTTCTCTCACGAACCCAAGGTGCCCACACTTATTTCCAGGAATCCTCAGCTGTCTTCACAAACCATGGCCTTCCATGCACAAACAGCTGACAAGGCTCTGCATGTGCCATGCTATTTCAGATTTTCGTATTTCTACATATGTTGCTCCCTCTGTCACTGCGGTAGTCAAGATGTTGCCTTTTTGGTTTTCATATTTTCTGGCCATATTTTATTACTTATCTTCTGTGTGGATCTTTTGATACTACACTTACTACTCTATTTAAAATATTTCTTTATCTTTCTCTCATCTATAGAGTGTGAATTCTTTGAGGGATAATCTGTACCTCCTCTTCCTTCTCCTCCTCCTCCTTTTGTATAATCGTCAGAACTTGGTATCTTAGAATCTCAATTAGTGTTAACTAACACTAACACTAATTGGTTAGTGTTGATTAATTGTTTTGAACTCCATGGTCCTCTCACCCTTTCTCTACCATCTTGATCAATGGTCTATGAATAGTTGAAGAAAAATAGTTTTTCTGGAGCACTAACTATACATTGCAAAGACCAGAATTGAAACAGGAAATGTATTCCAACCCATAAATATTTATTTGGCAGAGCAATAGACACTTAGAGGTAAGAATATTGATGAAAATATTTAGATCTACAGTTTAAATCAGGATAGCTTCTAGAACAAGTGGTCTTCATATTTTTGGTAGCTTTATTTCTTGCTAAGCCCCAGAATATACCGTTTGTCTTTTTTCAACCTGCCCAAATGCATGTTTCTAGATAATAAATATCCAGTTGTGTGTGTTTGCATCTGCCTTATATGTATATATATGGGACAACAATAAAGGTGATTTTCATTAAAATTAATTAAAAGATATTTTATAAATCACAGGGTTTCATCTTTGCTTCAAGCCCTGAGGTAGAAAATAACCTTATAAAGCTTATTTAGTCACAAGGGATCCCTTCCCTCAAGTGACCTGTTAACTGCTTCTTCCTATGTTGCTCTGGGAAAATCAGTCTTACTCTATGAGACCATTTCCAGCATGGACTGAAGGAATATTGGTGTTCCTTGTTCTATTTGGTACCACTTTTAACTACATTCTGTATTGCTAATTAGCGACCTCATTTCTACTCTGGAGGAATAGAGGAATTTCAATTAACTCCATATGCCAATGTGATTTTTCTGAAGTTGCTGCTGTTTCAGATCTTTTAGAAAACAGGTGGGTGAGAAGGATGGGCAGAAAATATTCAACCAGATTGTTGTGTTTTGCCAAATAAGATATTTTTTGGTAAGTAAATCACAGTTTGAAATCACTACTGAGTATAGGAGAAGAGGGCTCCTGAAGGAGAAAGAGTTGAGAACAGTGGTTGAGTCAATGGGTAGGGATTGAAAGACACTATGAAGAAACCTAACTTAATCTTAAAAAAAATCCTTGCCAAGGATATGTTTATTGATGAGATGGGGGCGGGAGGGGGGGTGGAGAGGAGAGAAGAGGAGAGGGAGAGAGAGAGAGAGAGAGCAAGAAGAGAAGAGGAGAGGTGGAAAATTGATGTGAGAGAGAAACATTGATCAGTTGCCTCTTATATATGCCCCAGTTGGGGATTGAACATGTAAACTTTTGTTATATGGGATGATGCTCCAATAAACTGAGCCACCTCACCAGGGTGGCCTTTTTTTTTCTTTAAATAAGAGCTTTATTGAAATGTAATTCACATATAACATAATTTACCTTTTTAAAGTATGCAATTCAGTGGTTTTCAGTATCTTCACCATGTTGTGCAACCATCACCACAATCAATTTTGGGCTTTTGACAGGGACAAAAAGGGTCTCAAGTATCCAAGGATAAGGACTATGATGTGGAAGAGTCAGTCATGACCCAGGAGGCACACAGGAGTGTAAATAACATTAGGATGCAGATGAAATGTTTAGATTTAGTTTCTGATTCAGCTTAATTTGGTAGTAAACACTCATTCCACAGTTGGTAATAATAGTATTTGATCTGATTGTGGAAGACAACTTCTATGTGGAGCAAGAGAACAGAAGTGTGTAATGTAAGTAGTGTTTGCTAAAGAAGCAAGAGATGCATTTTTGTCCTCCTACACTGATTATTTAATCAGTTATTATAATAAATGACTGAGGAGAAAAAATCTGAAGTGATTGCTGAGGTCAAAGATTCTCCCTGATTTATTCCAGTGTACCTCATCTTCTTGAAATATTCAGAGAACCTTGATATGTGGTTATTTCTATATCCATTTATTATTCAGAAGCAGCAGCAACAACAACAACAAAAGCACTTGTTTAGCTTCTGTTATGTTTCCAACATTGCCCAGAGTGCTGGGAATACAGAGAAAAATACACAATTTCTTCCCTCCATGACCTCACAGCCAGGTGTGGGAGATATAAATAGAAAATTACATTCCATCACTATGTGCCTGGAGCAGGAACTGCTGAGAGGTGGAAAGGTGAAGTAAGGAAGGATATCCTTTAGGAAACTGTCTCATTAGAAAAGAAGTGGAGAGAATGGGGGAAACTGGTTTCACATTAAGGATCTGCCATTCTCTATCCACAAGGCTCTTTGCCAAATATATGCCGATAAGGAAAACTCAGGCTGGGTGGTGGTGAGGTTAACTTGTTCTCCTAAAGCTTTCACTGGGTGTGTGGCTAGGGCTCTGTGGAGCTCTAAAGATGGAAGCTCATTTTTCATCCCTTTCCTGTATTTTTCCATTTGGGCATGTTTTAGTCTCTAGTCTCAGAACTTGAGCAGAGTTTCTATTCTTCTTTTTTCTTTTCTCTTTCCCTTCTACTTCATTCTTTTCATCACTCTGTCTTTCTCTATTTCTTACTCTTTTGCTTAATTTTTCTTGTCTCTTTTATTTACTATCTTCCTCTTCCTACCTCTTACCATCTTTCACTTTCTTTTCTTTGTATGCTCCCTTTATCTTCTAAATTATCTTATTTTAAAAAATACAAGTGCTTTAAGTTGCAAAGGAATTAATTCATATTAACCTAGCAAACAATTCCTGACTTCCCAGAAGTAACAATTCTGTCCTCTGAAACTGTCCTAGGAGCTAAGGAGAAGACAGAGATGAATAATACAGGATCCCTGCCTTCTAGTGCATGAAAACAGAGGAAATAAGTCATACACAGGTAACTATACCACAGAGCAGAAGGTGCTATGAGAGTGTGAAGTGCTATGGGAAAGAAGGGGAATAAGATTTTTTTTTTCTATCTAGGATAAACTAGGGAGGTTTCATGAGATGAGTGGTGTTTACACGGGCTGTAAAAAATAAACAACATTTGAAGATAGATGAGGGTCTCTCTCTCTCTCTCTCTTTCTCTATGTGTGTGTGTTTGTGTACACACACATATTTAGTGGAGGGGATAGTTAAAGAAAAGGAGGAAAAGAAAGTTTCAGAGATGGTGAAGGGGATGATTTAACTGAAAACAGGGTGAGATAGTGCTACGGCTAAACACAGAGGCTCTGGAATACCATAGTTTTTTGTTAGCCAATGGCAGATCAACAATTTTGTCCAGTAGGGAGGCATTGCTAGTGTTTTTGGAATATTAATCTGCTGTAGAATGGTCTGGGGGGGCACAGGCTGAGGACTGGGGGTACTTTGAATTTTGCAGGACACTGTATTATGTGTCTCTGGCTGGTTAGTCCTTACTACTGTATCATCTTGAAGCTCTAATCAACTGGTTCATTCCATATATCTTATTTTAGTGTCTTTTTCCTGGATCCTACTCCATCCCAATCAGATTCCAGATAAATCATGAAAAATTTTCATTATTTTTCTTTCTCAAGTACTCAAACTCCAGATTACCTTATGATCTTTTCCTTGGCTTTGACGGTAATATGATCAAATGAAACAAAGGACAGCAATAGGTAGTACTAATTTTAAGTGTCAGCTTGAAAGTATAAAGTTCATACAATTTATTGACAGCATAAGCACTAAAAGACAGATCTGATTTCTCCTAAAAATTCACCTGTCACTACTTTACTGTAGTTTTTACTATAGCAAAAAGCCTTATTATGTGTAACATTTCTTTGTATTGTCACCCATTTTCCTTCCCCCTTCCTGATTCAGAACAATACATAGCCCTTTAATTTTGCAATGCTAACTCTTTTAACTGTATTTTTTTATTTCACCTATTTCTGCTACTCCAGGACCTTATGATCAATGAACTCTGACTCTTCTGCACTTTCATATTCTCCTCTATTGGCTCCTAGGAAATGCTCATTTCTCCTGTTTACTTAGTTGTTTAAAAGTCCCTTTATTTTAGACTACCTTTAATTATTCTTCTCCTTTTTATTTTTTTAGTCAATTTTGCATTTTCATCCATGGGTGATATTGGAAGGAAACTTTTTTCTTCATATTGCTCTGTTCAACTTTTAGCATCAATATTTTATTAACCTCATAAAATAAAGTTAGGGGAGAACATCTTCTCTCTTTCTCTGTAATTTATGTAGAATTGTAATTACTGTTTTCTTAAATTTTTGGTATATCTTCTCATTAAAACCAGAGTTACATTTGTGGGAAGATTTTAAAAATTAGATTTAAATTCTTTAATGTCTTTAATGCAATTAAAGGATTATTTAGGTTACCTATTTTGTCAATGTGGTCCCCACAAAAAACAGCACACTCACCTACAGTAATAGAGGGAAGATTACTAATTAAAAGGCTATTTAGAAAGGTGAGGATAAGATTAAGGGAAACCAGTAAGAAGTGGTAAGGTCAGAATCTGTAAAGAAAGTTATGGGTGCAGGAGAGGTCTGGCTGCCTTGTTGGAGAGAAATGCAGCCATTGCTATCCTGAGGCCTGCAGGGAACTAAATCAGGAGATTAATATCCTTATCTTTCATTGTCTCTTCTTGGCCTCCTATTTCATGTCAGTCCCTGCCATTGAGCAAAACCAACCAACACTGACAGTAGGAAGCTCAGGTTATGCAGTCCTTAGAGGTCAGTCCCAGAGCAAGATGAAGAAGGAGGACAGTGGATCTATAATGTTCAGTGCAGTGAGCTTTGGTAAGTTATGTTTTTTCTAGATATTTGCTCATATTCTCCGATTTTTGAAATATGTTGGCATAAAGTTGCTCATTATAGTCTCTTATTATGTTTTTAATGCTGGTAACATCTCTAGTTATGTTTCTCTTTTACTCAATACTCTGTGTGCCATCTTTCTTTTTCCTTCATCAGTTTCATCAGAGGGTTATCAATTTTACTTATATTTTTGAAAAAGCCTTTGTTTTTGTAGATTCTCTGTAGTTTACTTTTGTTTTCTATTTTATTAATTTATACTCTTATAATATTCTTTGTTATTCTTTGTTTTGCTGTTCTGTTTACTAACTGTTAAAAAGAGATACTTAGCTCATTAATTTTTAAATTACTTTTTCTTTCTCTAATATAAGCTGTTAGACTATATATTTCCCTCTTAATACTGCTTTTCTGCATCCTATAGGATTTTGTATAAAATACATTCATATCTCAGTTTTAAAAATTTTCTAATTTTTATTGTGATTGCACCTCTGAGCCAAGAGTTATTTAAAACTGCTACTGAATTTACAAACACATAGATTTTGTAGTTATCTTTTGGTTAGTGGCTCTACCTTGGGATTGGAATGTGGTCTGCATGATAACAATCTTGAAATTTATTAACATTTGCTTTATAAAAGAGTCCAGTATATGGCAATGTTTTTTTCCATTAAAATTTTTTTTTTACTGTTGTTCAAGTACAGTTTTCTGCCTTTCCCCCCTACCTCCCCACCCCATCCCAGCCATCCCCACCTCCCTTCCCTGATTATACTCCCCACCTTGGTTTTGTCCATGTGTCCTTTATAGTTGTTCCTGAAAACTCTTCACCCTTTTCCCTCTATTATCCCCTCCCATCTCCCTTCTGGTTACTGTCCGTTTGTTCTTAATTTCAATGTCTCTGGTTGTATTTTGCTTGCTTGTTTGTTTTATTGATTAGGTTACACCTAAAGGTGAGATCATATGGTACTTGTCTTTCACATCCTGGCTTATTTCACTTAGCATAATGCTCTCCAGTTCCATCCATGCAGGCACAAAGGGTAGGAGCCCCTTCTTTCTCTCTGCTGCATAGTATTCCACTGTGTAAATGTACCATAGTTTTTTGGCCCATTCATTTACTGATGGGCACTTAGGTTGCAGTGAGAATGTCCATCATAAACAGAGGAACAAACCACAAGTGTTGGAGAGGTTGTGGAGAAAAGGGGACCCTAGTGCACTGTTGGTGGGAATGCAGACTGGTGCAGCCACTATGGAAAACAATATGGAATTTCCTCAGAAAACTAAAAATGGAACTGCCTTTTGACCTGGCAATTCCACTGCTAGGATTATATCCTAAGAACCCTGCAACACCAATCCAAAAGAACCTATGCACCCCAATGTTCATAGCAGCACAATTTAAAATATCCAAGTATGCAGCAAATTTTTGTAATGTTCTATGTTTGTTTGAAAAGAATGTGTATTCTGTATATATTGGGGACAGGGATCTATGTAATTCAATTAAGTTAATTATATTTTCAAACCTTCTGTATGCTGACTGATATTTGGTCACTTTATCTTTTTGTTCCCTGAGAAAAGAGTGTTTCACTCTCTCAATGTTTCTGCAAGTATACAGGATTTGTCTATTCCTGTAGTTTTGCTAATTCTTTCTTCATATGGTTTTAGGCTATACTATTTGGTAGATACAAATTTATACTTGTTATATCTTTACGTGGAATTGAATTTTTTAGCTTGAAGTGATAAGTATATTTAGTAATGCTCTTTGCCTTAAAGTTGATTCAAATAACATTGTTACCTAGTACATCAGCTTTCCTTGGTTAGTATTTGCTTAGTATATCTTTCGCGTACTTTTATTTCCAAACTTTCCATCTTTCTGTTTTCTTGTATAAATATATCTCTTGTAAATAGCATATTTTTGAATTTTACAAAAACAATCTGACAATTCTTCCTTAATATATATATTTTTTTACTGGAGAATTTAGTCTTCTTACATTTCTGGTGATTTTTGACGTATTTGGAAGTATTTTTATCACCTTATTTTGTTGTATTTGTTCTATCATTTACATGTTACTTTCTCATATCTTGCCTTTTTAGAGATTTAATATTCATTCTCATTCTACTTTTTATCCTCTATTAGTTTGGAAATTATACATTCTATTTTTATCCTTTTAGTGATTATATTAGAAAATTAGCATTCACATTTAGCATATTAAAGTCTAATACAGACCTATCATATAACACAGTGTAAACAGTACTTCCTGGAATTGTGTGACACGGTGACTCTGTGGACTTTACATATTTTAACTGCATTGCCATTCTCTCAATTTATCCTATTGCTGCCATGTGTCCCAATTTTTTCTCTTTCAAAATACCACTTAGGGCCTTGGCTGGGTGGTTCAGTTGGTTGTTGTCCTGTACACCAAAAAACAATAGGTTGTGGGTTCAATCCCCAATTGGGGAGTGTATAGGAAGCAACTGATAGATGTTTCTCTCTCATATTGATGTTTCTTTCTCCTTTCCTCTCTCTCTAAGATCAATAAACATATCCTAAGATGAGGATTAAAAAAATGAAAATACCACTTTGTGTAGTATTAAGGTGTTTCATTCAGTCTTTGTTTATTTAGATTTGGCTTCATATTTGCTCATCATTTCTTCTTGCATTTCAGAACTTCCATGTGGGATTACTTTCTTCCTGAAATATATTCTTCTGAAGTCCCTGTGAACTAGTAGAAGCAACAATTTATCACCATGAAATACTTACTTAGTACACCCATTTTCTTTTTATCCCAAACCTCTGTTGAAGTGCTTACATTTCTCACTTAAAGTGGCTCCCTGATGTGAGAGGAGAACACATGGTGAAATTTTAAGTAGAGTCAGTAATAACAAGAGAAGTTGGTGGGAGATGGAGTGACATTAGGATCACTGGAGTTAGAGCCTTTGTCGAATCCAGTTAAGTGCTACTGTGGTCATTTTTGACCAAATAAAAAGAGGTGCATTATGCTAAGTGAAATAAGCCAGGTGGTGAGGGACAAATACCATATGATCTCACCTTTAACTGGAACATAATCAACAAAAGAAAAAAGCAAACAAAATAGAACCAGAGACATTGAAGTTAAGAACAATCTAACAATAGCCAGAGGGGAGTGGGGAGGGGATAGTGGGGAGAGGGGTTTACAGGAGCTACTGTAAAGGACACATGGACAAAATCAAGGGGGAGGGTGGAGGTGGGAGAGGGAGGTTGGTTCAGCTGGGGTGGGGTGGAGGGATGGGGAAAAAATGCAGACAACTGTAATTGAATAACAATAAAAATTAAAAACAAAACAAAACAAAACAAAAAGAGGTTGTAGAGGCTTTATCTTTTGTCAACTTGAGTAGATTGAGCTACATTCTTCAGCATTCCTTTTCTGTAGGTTTCAACTAGAATGATTTGCAAGAAAGATTCTTTATCAATATTTCAAGGGCAAAAGTGAAGCAGTAGCCAGATTTGTAGCTAACAGATATTACCATTTCTCTGCTGGCTTGTCTCATTGATGTGAGCCAGTGGCTGGGACTGCAGCTGTCACACCTTCTTTGTGATTTTTCTTTAGCTTCTCTTAGTTGAGGGCCAGGTGTGTGTTTAGCTCTGGTGAAGGTCCCTGGCTTCTGGGTGCATGAACACCATCAAGGTTGGAGGCAACAACCTCTGACACTGTTTTAGCCTGTCTTTATGGCTTTAGCCTTGCTTGGGGGTGGTATTAGTTTATTTTTATTTCCCCCATTTTATAACCATCTTTCTTTCCTAACTGCCTGTCATGTGAACTTCAAACTACAGCATCAGATGCAAAGTCAACTGACTTACAGAGACTGCTGAATCAGCTTCCATGATTTCCTAAGATCAAGTCACTGTCAGAAATCCCATAGTACATTATCTCCTAGTGGTTCTGCTTCTCTAATGGAACCCTGTCTGATACAACTAGTAATTCCAATTTCTTATTTTTCCTGTTCTTTCAGGCAAATTTGGAGCCCAAAGTGACTGAGACCATGAGGGTAGGAAATTATTCGGTGGTGCCTGAGATTCTGTTGGTGGGACTCACCAGTTCTTTGGAGATGCAACTAGTTCTCTTTCTAGTTTTCTCTGTGTCCTATGTAGCAGGTGTTTTAGGAAACCTTCTCATTGTGCTCACAGTGATCTCTGACTCCCATTTACACTCTCCCATGTACTTCCTGCTGGCCAACCTCTCCTTTATTGACATGTGGGTTTCCTCCATTGCAGCTCCCAAGATGATTTCTGATCTTTTCAAGGAGAGGAAAGTGATCTCTTTCCAAGGCTGCATTGCTCAGATGTTCTTCATTCATGTTATTGGAGGAACTGAGATGGTTCTGCTCATTGTCATGGCCTTTGACCGTTATGTTGCTATATGTAGGCCTCTTCACTACCTGACTATCATGAACTTTAGAACCTGTATTTTACTCCTGGTGGCTTCCTGGACCATTGGAATCATCCACTCATGGATCCAACTTGTATTTGTTGTAAACTTACCATTCTGTGGCCCCAATGAAGTAGATAGCTTTTACTGTGATCTTCCACGATTTATTAGGCTTGCTTGCACAGACACTTACAAATTGGAGCTCATGGTCACTGCCAATAGTGGTTTCATCTCCCTGGGAACTTTTCTCATTTTGATTATCTCTTATATCTTCATTTTGGTCACTGTTTGGCAACGTTCTTCAGATGGCTTGTCCAAGGCCCTCTCTACACTGTCAGCTCACATTACAGTGGTGGTCTTATTTTTTGGTCCATGTATTTTTGTGTACTCTTGGCCATTTCCCACAGTGCCAGTGGATAAATTCCTTGCTGTTTTTGATGTATTCATCACCCCATTTCTGAATCCTGCCATCTATACCTTTAGGAACAGAGAGATGAAGGTGGCAATGGAGAGACTATTCAGTCAGATGTTGAGTTTCAGGAAGCAGTTTTAAGTGATTTTGATATCAAGAAAGACAAGCATCTCTAATATTTTCTGCCCATGCTACAGACATGAACCAATGAAACAGCAGCAATGATGCTTTAGTTAGTAGCTCAATTACTAATGTCCAAGATTTTCTTAGTGTGTTTTCTGTCATATTCTGCCATAACCAAGGAGGATATGGTATTTTTCTTTCTTATGCAATGTGATGGAATAAAAAGTGTTATTATAAGTTTGTTTCCATATTTTCTGATTCCTTGTTGATAAAGAGGATTCTGGACTGGTCTTTTATATCTCTTTTTCTACTCTATTCTAAGGTGAATTCTCCCTTGTCAGATTTATTTTTGTGGTTTATGATGTAGAATTTGAAGAAAAAGTGCTTTGAAAATATGCTAAAATTTGCAATTATTATGGATAGTTTTCTTTGAGGTTTATAGTGAGACATAAGGGAATAGCTGCAATGTATGAATAAAACAGATAAGAGATAAAAAGGGGATTTTTAAGAGATGTCTAACTTTTACCTTTCAACATATATTGCCCTTCAATAAATGAAAGCAAAGAGCTAAAGTTATTTTTGATTTCAAGAGATCATAACATTAGCCTGAAATTGGATCACTTGGTTATTACTTCTTAAACAATTCAGCTAGTGTATGTGGTAACTATGACTTAAGCCGTATCATTACTTCAGTTATTTCAAAAGTTGTGTTGCCTGTCAGGGGATTCAAACAACGAGGGTCAGGTAATGAGCAAAGACAATGACCTATTTAATAATTTTGTGGCAGCTAGTGCTGATCCTTGCCCTAATCATAATGAAACCAGCAATGGTTCTGTAGAGTTAGGTAAATTCTTTTTCCCCCCCAGTGACATGATTATAAGCACAGACTCTTGAGCCAGATTGCCTGACATCAGTCTTAGCTTTGCTTTTTACTGACACACAAATTGCTTATCCTCTTCATGCCTAAATTCGATCATCTGTAAGGTGGAGATAAATTAAATCACCTGAAATGTATGATATTTGACTGTTTCAACTTACAAAAATGGCAGTTCTTTATGGCTAGGTGTACCTTACTCATAAGGTGTATAGATTAACTTAATTTGTGTTTGTAAATTGCTTTAAACAATTCCTGGTCTATAGTGTTATATAAGTGCCTGTTCAACAAAATGAAATAAAACATTAAAACCACATCTCAGTTTTGATGACTTTCTTTCAAGCTATCTACAAATTTCTTTGTAATGTCTTCATTTCTAACTCCATTCATTAGACCTTGATCAAGAACTTGTTTTTTTCCTAACAGGACTAGCATATTTTATATCATAAAGTCCCTTAAATATAGAGACTTCAGAATGCCACAGTTCAATTTACTTTCTGCATGTTCTTTCTCTTATATTCAAATGACTTTTTATATGCTATGCAATAGTTCTATTAAGCTTTGTTATATTAATACAATAGTTATTGATTGCAATAATGTGCTGAAAGTAGTTACCAAGCTGACTAGGTATGAAAAATTTTATAAATAGGAATTCAATTATCCAAAAAGGTATTCATTATATTCTCAAGCCTGTGCCAGGAACTATAAAGAATTTTGTTAGAACTCTACAACTCATTTGTAAGAAGGAACTATGGATCTCTGAAACAAGAAAAAATCACTGCAAGTAACGGGTATAGTAAGGTGGGTAGACTCAATGAAAGGGCTTGAGTAGAGGAGATTTGTGAATTTGTGCATGCTATGGAATGGGGCTAAAGCCCATGCTGACCCATCTTTTGAGGTAAGTGCATGCCCTGAGAAGCTCATGGAAAGCTCTGGAGCTAAGGGCAGGTTGATACCACAGCATGACAAGGGATGATTTCTCCTCTACCTCATTGCCTAACTAGGGTCCCCAAAGCTTGAGATTTGGCCCTGCCAACTTCATTGACTCCTTTTCATTCTTTTTAGACATTTTGGAATTTCTGTTACTTGAATACACCACACTCTTGGTTTGAGACCTGTATATTGGACCTTCTGTCTACTTGCGGAGCCGTTTGTCTGGAAATATGCAAGGCTGGCTGCTTTTCCTCATTCAGGTTTCAGATTTAGGTTTTTCATATTCAAAATACTTTCTACCTAAAGAAATTCCTTCCTCCCTTTCTGCTTCGGTTATTCTTTATTGTATGTTTTGTTTAATGTCTTCATAACTTTACCTCTCTTTGTTTCTCTTCATGGGAAAAAAAAAAGGTCCATAAAGCAGAAAACATGATTCCTTTTGATCTAGCAGATGGCTGGCCTTGAGTGGACAGTCAATAATTATTTATTTATTTTTTTGCACAAAGAGCTATAGTAAATAAAAGCTGAGAGGATGAAAGCAACAACGGTTTCCTTCCATATTACAAGGCATGGAAAGGAATGGGAAAATATAATAGATTTAGCAGAAATGTTACATTATATGTATTCAGGATAACAAACTGGTGGAGTCTAAAGTATGTTTGTAGGTAAGCACAATAAAAAAAGAAAGAATGTCACTGAAAATTATTTCACTCAAACTCAAAATTTTGTTATATTTCTTTTAGAATTTTCATTTATGAATTTAAAATTTACACAAAATAATTTGTATATTATTTTGTAGATCACATTGTTCTACAGTGCATTTAACAATATATGTGAATAATTTAAGAATATCATATCTAAATTTTTCATGGTGATAAATCTACTTCTAGCAGGTAGTTCTATGCTAAGTTGGTTGGCAATATGGTAATTTATTGTCTGGGTATAGCCATATCACTTAGTCAATACTTCATTGCTGACATTTAAGTTCTCGTTTTTTAGATATCAACAGTTTTGCTATAAAGATCTCTTTTTTAAAATTTAAGAATACTTAATTATTTAGGAATTCAACTGAATTTTTCTCTTATATAGAATATTTTTTAAAACTTTTTATTGTTATTCCATTACATTTGTCCCCCTTTTCTCCCCATCTCTCCACCCCATCCCAGCCGAACTCACCTCCCACCCGCACCTCGACCCTCCCCCTTGATTTCCTCCACGTGTATTTTATAGTTGTTCCTGTAATCCCCTCTCCCCACTGTCCAGTCCCCACTCCCCTCTGTTTATTGTTAGATTGTTCTTAACTTCAATGTCTCTGGTTCTATTTTGTTTGCTTTTTTCTTTTATTGATTATGTTCCAGTTAAAGGTGAGATCATATGGTATTTGTCCCTCACCACCTGGCTTATTTCACTTAGCATAATGTTCTCCAGTTCCATCCATGCTGTTGCAAAGGGTATAAGCTCGTTCTTTCTCTCTGCTGTGTAGAGTTCCATTGTGTAAATGTACCACAGTTTTTGGATCCACTCATTTGCTGATGGGCACTTAGGTGGCTTCCAGTACTTGACTATTGTAAATTGTGCTGCTATGAACATTGAGGTGCATAGGTTCTTTTGGATTGGTGTTTCAGGGTTCTTAGGGTATAATTCCAGCAGTGGAATTGCTGGGTCAAAGGGCAGTTCCATTTTTAGTTTTCTGAGGAAATTCTATACTGTTTTCCACAGTGGCCTCACCAGTCTGCATTCCCACCAACAGTGCACTAGGGTTCCCTTTTCTCCGCATCCTCTCCAACATTTGTTTGTGGATTTGTTTATGTTGGCCACTCTGACTGGTGTGAGATGGTACTTCATTGTGGTTTCAATTTGCATCTGTCTGATGGCTAGTGATGCTGAGCATCTTTTCATATGTCTCTGGGCCCTCTGTATGTCTCCCTTGGAGAAGTGTCTGTTCAAGTCCTTTGCCCATTTTTTAATTGGGTTGTTTTTCTTCCTGGCGTGTAGTCCTGTGAGTTCTTTATATATTTTGGAGATCAGGCCCTTGTCTGAGGTATCATTGGCAAATATGTTTTCCCATACTGTTGGTTCTCTTTGTAATTTGGTGCTGTTTTCTTTAGCCATGCAGAAGCATTTTATTTTGATGAGGTTCCATTTGTTTATTCGTTCCTTTATGTCCCTTGCTTTAGGGGACGTGTCTGTGAAGATGTTACTGCATGGAATGTCTGAGATCGTCCTGCCAATGTTTTCCTCTAGGACTTTTATGGTGTTACGACTTATATTTAAGTCTTTTATCCACCTTGAGTTTATTTTTCTGTATTGCATAAGTTGGTGATCGAGTTTCACTTTTTTCCACGTAGCTGTCCAGATCTCCCAACACCATCTGTTGAAGAGGCTGTTTTTGCTCCATTTTACCCTCCTGCCTCCTTTGTCAAATATTAATTGACTGCAAAGACTTGAGTTTGTTTCTGGGTTCTCTGTTCTGTTCCATTGGTCTATGTCCCTGTTTTGATGCCAGTACCAGGCTGTTTTGATTACAGTGGTCTTCTAATACAGTTTGATATCAGGTATTGTGATCCCTCCTGCTTTGTTCTTCTTTCTTAAAATTGCTGCAGCTATTTGGGGTCGTTTATGGTTCCATATAAATTTCTGAAATGTTTGTTCTATATCTATGAAATATGTCGTGGGTACTCTAATAGGGATTGCATTGAATCTATAAATTGCATTGGGTAGTATGGCCATTTTGATAATGTTAATTCTTCCAATCCATGAGCATGGTACATGCTTCCATTTGTTTGTGTCTTCCTTAATTTCCTTCTTGAGTGTTGTGTAGTTTTCTGAGTACAGGTCTTTTACCTCCTTGGATAGGTTTTTTCCTAGGTACTTTATTTTTCCTGTTGCTATATCAAATGGGATATTTTTCCTGATTTCTGTTTCTGCAGTTTTGTTGTTGATATACAGTAATGCCTTTGATTTCTGAGTATTGACTTTGTATCCAGTTGTTTTGCCAAATTCATTTATTAGGTCAAGTAGTTTTTTGGTGGAGTCTATAAGATTTTCCATGTACACTACCATGTCATCTACAAACAGTGACAGTTTCATTTCCTCCCTTCCAATTTGGATGCCTTTTATTTCTTTTTCTTGTCTGATTGCTGTGGCGAGGACTTCCAACACTATTTTGAATAGGAGTGGTGAGAGAGGGCATCCTTGTCTTGTTCCTGATCTTAGTGGGAAAGCTCTAAGTTTTTGTCCATTGAGTGTGATGTTGGCTGTAGGTCTCTCATATATGGCCTTTATTATGTTGATGAATGCTCCCTTTATTCCCACTTTGCTGAGTGTTTTTATCAGAAATGGGTGCTGTACTTTATCAAATGCTTTTTCTGCATCTATTGATATGATCATGTAATTTTTGTCTTTGCTGTTGTTTATTTGATGTACTATGCTTATTGATTTGCAAATATTGTACCATCCTTGCATCCCTGGGATGAATCCCACTTGGTCATGGTGGATGATCTTTTTAATGTATTGCTGGATGCAGTTTGCCAGTATTTTGTTGAGAATTTTAGCATCTATGTTCATCAGTGCTAGTGGCCTGAAGTTTTCTTTCTTTGTTGTGTGTTTATCTGGTTTTGGGATTAGGATGATGCTGGCTTCATAAAAAGAGTTTGGGAGTCTTCCATCAATTTGGATTCTTTTGAATAGTCTGTGAAGGATAGGGGTTAGCTCTTCCTTAAATGCTTTATAGAATTCTCCTGTGAAACCATCTGGTCCAGGACTTTTGTGTGTTGGGAGTTTCTTGATGTCTGCTTCAATTTCGTCTGCTGTTATTGGTCTGTTCAGGCTTTCTGTTTCTTCTTCATTCAGTTTTGGAAGATTATATTTTTCTAGAAATGTGTCCATTTCACCTATGTTTTCAAATTTCTTGGCACACAGTTCTTTGTAGTAATTTCTTATAATCCTTTATGTTTCTGTTGTATGAGTTGTAATCTCTCCTCTTTCATTTCTAATGGTGTTTATTTGGATCCTCTCTTTATTTATTTTGAACAAATGTTTTATGAAACAAGATATGGAAATGGCCAACGAGCACATGCCGTAATGCTCAACAGCAGTAGATATCAGAGAAATGCAACTTGTAACTACAGTGAAATACCACAACACACACACTAAAACAGCTACTGGGATAGCTAAAATTTTATTTATTTATTTATTTAATCCCTCTTCCCCCACCCCAGCCGAACCTCTCTATTTTCTTAATGAGCCTACTTAGAGGCTTGTTGATTTTGTTTATCTTTTCAAAGAACCAGGTCCTGGATTCATTGATCCTTACAATTGTGCTTTTAGTCTCTGTGTCATTTAACTCTGCTCTGATCTTCGTTATTTCCTTCCTTCTGCTTGCTCTGGGCTGTCTTTGTTGTTGTTCCTTGAGTTCTTGTAGGTGTAGACTTAGGCTCTTTGTTTGAAATGTTTCTATCTTTTTAAGGTAGGCCTGTATTGCTATGAACTTCCCTCTCAGGATGGCCTTTGCTGTATCCCATAGGTTTTGGGTTGTTGTGAGTTCATTTTCATTTGTTTCCAGAAAGTTTTTGATTTCTTCCCTAATCTCGTTCTTGACCCATTCATTGTTTAATAGCATGCTATTCAGTCTCTATGATTTTGAGTGTTTGGGTTTTTTTCCTTTGGGGTTGGTTTCTAGTTTCAGCCCCTTGTGGTCAGAGAAAATGCTTGGTATGATTTCAATTTTCTGGAATTTGTTGAGGCTTGCTTTGTGTCCTATCACGTGGCCTATCTTTGAAAAAGTTCCATGTACACTTCAAAAGAATGTGCATTTTTCTTCTTTGGGATGAAAAGCTCTGTAAATATCAGTTAAGTCCATTTCCTCTAGGGTATTGTTAAGTGGCACAATATCCTTCTTGATATTTTGTTTGGAAGATCTGTCCATTTTTGACAGTGGGGTGTTAAAGTCCCCAACTATAATTGTGTTGCTGTCAATATCTTTCTTGAAGTCCTCCAAGATTTTCTTTATGTATTTGGGTGCTCCTATGTTGGGTGGATATATATTTACAATGTTTATGTCTTCTTGGTGGATTCTTCCTTTGAGGTTTATGAAGTGACCTTCTGGGTCTCCTTTTATGGCCCTTGTTTTGCAGTCTATTTTGTCTGATATGAGTATTGCTACCCTGGCTTCTTTTCCCTGTCCAGGGAAAAATTTGTTTCCAGCTCTTCACTTTCAATCTGTGCAGGTCTTTTGTTCTGAGTGGGTCTCTTGTAGGCAGCATATGTGTGGGTCATGTTTTCTTATCCATTCAGCTATTCTATGTCTTTTGATTAGAGCATTTAATCCATTTATGTTTAAGGTTATTATCGATAGGTAGTTATTCATTGCCATTTTTTCCTACCTGTGTTCCTCTCTCTTTCTCTTTTCCTTCCTTTCCTTAAAGCAGTCCCTTTAGCATGTCTTGCAGAGCTGGTTTGGTGGAGCTGTATTCTTTTAGACTTCCTTTGTCTGGGAAGCTCTTTATTTGGCCTTCTATCTTGATTGAGAGCCTTGCTGGGTAAAGTAGCCTTGGTTGCAGGCCTCTGGTTCTCATTACTTGGAATATTTTTTGCCATGCTCTTCTGGCTTGGAGCATTTCCTTTGAGAAGTCAGTTGCTAACCTGATTGGGGCTCCCTTGTATGTTATGTCCTGTTTCTCCCTTGCAGCCTTTAAGATCCTCTCTTTGTCTTGGAGATTTGCCATTTTAATTATGATGTGTCTTGTAGTGGGCCTCTTTGGGTTCCTCTTGCTTGGGATTCTCTGTGTTTCCTGGATTTGAGTGACTTTTTCTCTCATCAGAGTAGGGACATTTTCCATCATTACTTTTTCCAACAGGTTTTCTATCCCTTGCTCTTCTTCTCCTTCTGATATTCCTATTATACGGATATTGTTACGTTTCATGTTGTCCTGCATTTCCCTTAATCCCTCTTCATTGTTTCTGAGCCTCTTTTCCTTTTCTTGCTCTTTCTGGGTGTTTTTTTCTACTTTGTCCTCTAGCTTGCTGATCTGATCCTCTGCTTCATGAAGTCTGCTTTTGATTCTTTCTACTGTGTTCTTCAGTTCAGAAATTGTATTCTTCATTTCCTCTTGGCCCTTGTTGATAGTTTCTATTTCCTTTTTCCTGTTGATACAGTTTGCAGTGAGTTCATTGTAGTTTCCCTGTAGTTTCTGGTAGTTCTCTGTGAGCTCAGTGAGCTTCCTGATAACCATTGCTTTGAACTCTGTATCTGATAGTTGACTTGCCTCTATTTTATTTAGCATTTTTTCTGAGGCTTCCTCCTTTCCTTTCACTTGGGGATTTTTTCTGTGTCTTCCCATTGTTCGTGCAACTATTCTTGTTTGTCTCTGTTTTAAATTGATCTGTTCTGACTCCCTGGGTTTATGGTATGAACTTCTATGGTAGAATTCCAGTGCGATTCAGTCGTGCTGTGTCCTTAATCTCCTGAGCTCAGTGGTCTTGAGCTGTCGTTTATGGGTCTAACAGTGACTATCTCTGGTCTTTTCAGAGCTCTAGGTTTCATTGTCTCACCTGTGTGAAAAAGAGAAAGAAGAAAAAAAAGGAGAAGGGAAGGAAGGAAAATGGAATAGAAAAGGAAAGGAAGGAAGAAGGAATAAAAAAGATCAGAGGAAAAATAAGAACGAATTTTAACAAAAATTAAAATAAAAAAATAAATAAAAGAAGGCAGGAAGAAAAAAAAAAGTAAAGGAAGGAGGGAAGAAGGAATAAAAAAAAAGAAAGAAGGATAGAAAGCAGGAAGGAATTCAGGGAGAAAGGAAAAACAAAATAAAAAGCCTTCTGTTGGCTTTTAACTGGTCCCTGCAGTAGTTCTGCTGGTGTTCCTGTCGGGAAAGGATAGGGGGTGGGTGGAGGGATTGGTTTCACTTTTCTCCCTTCCTGACCCACACTCTTTGCTGTTTTCCAGCCTCCAGTCCAGTTCCTCAGGGTCCTTCTGCTCCATCCTAAGCCTTTAGTCCACCATTTTTCCTGTCCTTGAGGTGCACCAATTAGGAGCAACTCACACTCCACCTTCTTGCTCTTTGCTGTTGTAGATGCTAGGGGCTCTCAGTGTTCCTTCAGGGTAGTTCAGCCCCCTACTGAGTTAAGTCTTTCCAGGGACTGCAGTCTCCCCTAGCCCTGCAGCTCCCCTCTGGACATTTTGCCTTCCTCCTAGAGAGGAGTAGGCCCGGAAGGGCTCTGTGCGCAGGGGTAGGTGGGAGATGTTCAGTCCCTGGTGCTTCAGGTGTGGTCGCCTATGGGCAGCCGGCCACTGATCTGGGTACACATTGATCCCCGGCTTTGTGCCTGTGTGCTCAGGGAGCCGGGCCACTGATCAGAGTGCACACCCACCTGGGGTTTCAGGTGTGGGTGCCCAGTCCGCTGATCTGGGTGTGTGCCAACTGTGCTTCAGGTGTGTGCTGGGGCTGCCTATCTGGCCTTCACAGTCCAGGGGCTTAGGGGATAAGGGCACAAGAGTCCAAGGCTGCTGCGGAGAGTTCTATAAACAGCCACTGAGTGCCTCTATATTCTCTTTATCTTTTCAATAAATCCCTCCTATTCAAGCCCCCTGGTCCAGACGAGCACCTGGCCTCTCACACAGCCCAGCCTGGCTCTCTCCCAAGAATCCTGCAGCAGCCCCTGCAGCCCCTGACAGGGACTTCAGCCGCCCTGGTTCCCACACTGGTCCCAGGGACCTTAATGTCCTTAAGCACTCTTCTTACCATCTGATCTTTCAATGTCCTCTATCTTTGGTCTCCAATCTTCATATATGCTGGAATACCATTGGCTGGTCACTCTGTTCCTCACATCAGGAAGGCGTTTCACTGGTGCTGAGGGGAAGTGGACTCTGCTCCCACCTGTCTCACCACCATCTTGTTTTGAAATATCTTGACATGCCTCTTTATGTACACATGGCTTTGGTTACTTTTTCATGACAAGTTAATATAAATGAAATAGCTGTTCTTTTGTGAGGCTTGATTACTATTGCAAAAATGTCTACTAAAGTGGTTGGGTAGATTTAAAATTCCATCACTAGTCACAAATTGAAGTAGTGGCTACTCCCACCTTTGCAAACAATGGATGAATAATTAATGTGATAAAGGTGAAAGACAATAAGAAAAAATACATAACTGTTATGTACTATAAAATTAAAAATTTCCTTCTATTTGTATGAAATATTACATATTTATGAAATATTACATATTTATAAAATATGTAACATTTGAGTTATAGAGCATACTAAGATAAATACCTCTGAGCCCATCTATCATTGCATGTACTTTCCTGTCTCTTACCTCTTTATCCTGACTTCTACCCAATAGTAATCACTATACTGGATTTTTTTTTTGTTTATTCTTCTTTTGATTTTTTGAAAAAAATTTTATTAAAGATGTATTATCTATAATCAGTATGTTTGATTTTGCTCATTTGTAAAGTTTATATACATACTTCTTTAAAAATATGTATAATTTATCACAACTTATTCAAGAAAAATGAATATATATTTTGAATTTGTCTATCTTTTCTTTTCAGTTTTAAAATTTACTGGCATAACATTTTTATAGTAGTTTTGTTATTTAAAAAACTGATTTATCTATATCATGTAGATAGAGTCCCTTCTTGGTTCTATGTCTCTGTGTCTTTCTCCTCCCTTCCTCTCTCTCTGTGAATTATGTGGATATCTATCCACACCTATCTGTCTATCTATCATCTATCATCTCTCTATCATCATCATCCATCATCTTAACATCTTACTATCATCTATCTATATTTAAACCACAGGTGGCAAACACAAGGCCCTGGGGCCAAATCTGGCCCTCCACCTTGTTTTACCTGTCCCAGCACCTTGTTTCTACCTGGCAGCAGCACTGAGCTCTTGCTTAACTGTTAAGGAATAGTTACATTTATACAGTCCTAAAATTACATTCAGCCCTTTGAAGGCAACCATGAGGCTGTTGTGGCCCCCATTGAAAATGAGTTCGACACCCCTGATTTAAACAGTTTTATTGAAGTGTGTTTGATATACAAAGAACCTGGAATTACTACCTCTCCACTCTAACATAGGCCAGATGCTTAGTCTGGCCTACTTTGTCAGATGTCTTGCTTTTATAATGATTTGCTCACAGATATATCAGACTGCCCTCATTTGTACACCTCAAGTTTATTAGTTCTATACATGCCTGATCTTATTTGTTGAGGATAAGAAGTTTCTTATCCTCAGATGAAGTAATATGACTGTGTCTCTGCTTCAGTGTTCCTGAATATTCTTTGACAATTAGAAGGCTGGTTAGTCCTGGGCACAGAAGACTCTGGAATGTCATATGGCTTAAACAAGTCTCATATATAGTACCCGGATACAAACTTGTTTAGAAAATTAAGATTAATATTACTTATTACAAACCTGTTGAATCTAAGACAAAAGCAGGAATGAAAGAGAGCCAATGTATCTTTGAGTTAGTAAAAGTTGGAGTAACAGCATACTAAGGTGTTTATCAGGTCCCTATATTAAAGTTTCTGAGACTTAGTCAATCAACACAACTCAGAATGTGTAGCCGTACAGTCTCTAGTTGGTTGAAAAACATAGCTACAATATTTTGCACCTTCTTCTGCTAAGAGGTGGAGTCTATTTCCCCAATCTTAAATATGTCCTGGTCTTATTCCTTGCTTTGACCAATGGAATGTGGCTAAGATGATGTTACATGAATTCCAGAATTTAGGCATAGTTGGCTTTGCAGCTTCTGCCTTTGCCTTGTTGTAGTGTTCCCCACCGCCCTGTAAAAAAGCTTTACCAAGACAACTGAATAATAAAAGGCCCCTTGTAGAAAGAGGCATAACCAATAGGCAGCATTAAGGCTCCAGACAAATGATGCCTCATGGGAAAGCCCAGGTGAGCTTGGCTCTAATTGAAGTCATGAGCATGTAAAATGTTAGTGATTTAAGCTACTTTGAGGGACAGCAATAGATAACCAATATAGAATACTCTGTGTAATCATAGTACATTAATGACTTTTTTTACTGACTCTCTGCATACTTTTGATGCAAACATAAAGTGTAAATGGAGGAACTTCTCCATTTTGTTGTCATTTCTTTTTAAGAAGTTGACCTATAAGAGATTAAACCATTAGTGATTTGCCTCATTTCAGCTCTGCTAGCATTTTGAGTACAGTGCTCTTGTGCTGCTATTATAACACCATTTTCATCTCTCCATACCACACACATAAAAAAGAACCTAACTGTTGATGAACCATCTCTATATATTATTATCTTAATACAGTTATTCTTTCTAATGGTTCATGGGTCACATTCTAGATCACATTCTAGATGCCACACTGAAGGCTTATTTTTTATTTTTACTTTTTGTTTTGCTTTAAATTTTATTTTTATTGATATGTAATTGACATAGGACATAATTTTAAGATGTACAATGTGTTGACACATACACATATATTGATATGTGATTACCATCATAGTATTTTTTAAAAAGATTTTAT
This sequence comes from Desmodus rotundus, assembly GCF_022682495.2. Classification (NCBI taxonomy): domain Eukaryota; kingdom Metazoa; phylum Chordata; class Mammalia; order Chiroptera; family Phyllostomidae; genus Desmodus; species Desmodus rotundus. The sequence continues at coordinate 67,074,559 of NC_071393.1, read as the reverse complement.
TTATTTATTTTTAGAGATAGGGGAAGGGAAGGAGAAAGAGAGGGAAAGAAATATTAATGTGTGGTTACCTCTTGCACATCCCATACTGGGGACCTGGCCTGCAACACAGGCATGTGCCCTGAGTGGGAATTGAACCAGCAACCCTTTAGTTGGCAGGCCCGTGATCAATCTACTGAGTCATACCAGCCACGGCTCCACCATAGTATTAAATAAAACCTCTATCGCATCACATAATTATTATTTTTTGTTTTTGTTTTTCAAATCTATAATTTATTCTTTCTTTTTTTATTTTTGTTCAAGTACAGTTGTCTCCGTTTTATCCCCACCACTTTCCCCCACCCCAGCCATCCCCACCTCCCACCCTTGATCCTATCCCCTTTGGCTTTGTCCATGTGTCCTTTATACATGTTCCTTGATGGCCCTTCCCCATTTTCCTCCCATTACCCCCTCCCAACACCCCTCTGGTTGCTGTCAGTTTGTTCTTTACTTCCGAGCCTCTGGTTATATTTTGCTTGCTTGTTTGTTTTGTTGATTAGGTTCCACTTACTGGTGAGATCATATAGTATTTGTCTTTCACAGCCTGACTTATTTCATTTAGCATAGTACTTTCCAGTTCCATCCATACTGTTGTGAAGGGTAGGAGCTCTGAAAGCTTATTTTTCTTAAATTATAAAATTATGCTTCATTATAAGGACAATTTAAATATAATCAACAATACTGAAAATGTAACTGGCATTTACAGCTCAGTCAGAGTTCTTTATTAAACAGGGATTTTTTTTTTTTTTTGTTATTCCACGAATGGTTAACCATTGGAGTCTTCTTTCTCTTCTTCTTTCTCTCCCTCCTTTCCTTTCTATGAAGATGACGAGCATCATTTTCACTATTTTAGAGGTTTATGTCTTCATTCTTATGATGTTTCTACCTTCATAACTAAGAAGAACAAGCAGAAACAATTGATAATTTCACACACACACAAAAATCCCAAGTCTCCTTTCCTCCTCCTCAAGTGACCCATTACCACCTTTTCCCTTTGGTTGCTGTGGTCAATTTTCTGAGGTCCTAGGAAACACCTCCCTGGGCTAATTCACTCAGAATGGTAATCCCAGGTCTATGCCATTGGTCCAGGTAGGTTAGATGGATGGAAACTGTTTTTGATGGAGATCAGAACTTTACATGGAACCACACAGAACAGTGAGAATCTAATCAACCAGAAGAAATTAATCAGCTCTCTTATTCCATGTGGATATTGCAACAGAAAACTCACAGCCAAAACATAGAAGACAGCAGGATAAGTAGAGTCAAATCATGACTTCATGTTTGGTGTAGGGAAAATTGTTTTAGGGACTTGTGCACAGATGTCTTGAGTGTTGGTCTCCAGGCAAAGAATAAAGTAGGGGCAGAGATTTGAGTCCAGTGGGAATAAAATGTGAAGACTTTTGGGCAACACTGAAGAACCTAGCTTTGATATATTATGATTTCCTTGGCCACATACTGGATGAAAAAGTAGAACCATCACAACAAAAGCAGCATGGTACAGAGGAAATAGCATGGATTGACTAGAGAATCCAAGGGTCAAACATACAAATGTGCCATCAACTTGTTCCTTAGTGTCAGCAATGCCATTTATGCTCTCTGTACTTTGGTTTCCTTAACTATAAAATAAAAGGATTTTACAATTACTAGCAAAGTTTTATTCAGGTCCTAGCAACAACAGCCTTCTCCAAGACTTGCTACAATGAGAGCAGGAAAAACAACCATTTGGGGAGCATGCAACTCCAGTGCCCCTTCCAGTATGTCTTTCTGCTATTCCGAAGAGTCCTGAGCTCTTTCTACCCACATCAAGAAGAATAAACTAGTGGAGAAATTTTAGAATGATTACATTGAGATATTTTTTAAAAATTTTATTCAGTAATTCCAATTTAAACACAACCTTGTTAGTAATCTGAGACTAAGATCAGGAAGTAGAGAATTACAAATCTATCTGAGTGACCCCAAACACACTGATCTACTTAGAAAAATACTCTAGAATTGTCAGCCTTGCTTGAAGTGGTGGTAAGCCCATATTATTTATAATTTATTTCCTATTTGTGTGGGATAGCACAAGGATGAGTAAACCTGAGCAGAGAAGATGTATACCAGAGGATCTCTGAGGTATCTATCATTCTTTACACCCTATGCTGATTGGCAGGAGTGTGGGCAGAAGTCAGTGCTCAGTGTTACACAGAATAGTGGAACTCAGGACACAACAAAGGCATACTGGAACTTTTTTGGGGGTACCACACACATTTTATTTTATTATAAATTTTAATATATTTTATTGATTATGCAACTACAGTTGTCCCATTTTTTCTCTGCTTTATTCCTCTCTGCTCTGTAACCCCCTCCCACCATCATTCCCCCACCGTAGCTCATGTCCATGGATCATACATATAAGTTCTTTGGCTTCTCCATGTCCTATACTATTCTCTTTTTTAAAAATATATTTTATTGATTATGCTATTACAGTTGTCCCATTTTACCCCCTTTATTCCCCTCTGCCCTGCCCACCCCCTCCCACCCACATTGCCCTCCTTTAGTTCATGTCCATGTGTCATATATATATGTAAGTTCTCTGGCTTCTCCATTTCCTATACTATTCTTAACCTCCCCCTGTCTGTCTTTTACCTACCATTTATGCGACTTATTCTCTGTACGTCTCCCCTCTATGTCCCCCTCCAACTCCCCTTTGATAATGCTCCATGTGATCTCCATTTCTGTGGTTCTGTTTCTGTTCTAGTTATTTGCTTAGTTTGCTTTTGTTTTTGTTTTAGGTGTGGTTGTTATTAAGTGTGAGTTTGCTGTCACTTTACTGTTCATATTTTTAATCTTCTTTTTCTTAGATAAATCCCTTTAACATTTCATAGAATAAGGGCTTGGTGATGATGAACTCCTTGAACTTGGCCTTATCTGAGAAGCACTTTATCTGCCCTTCCATTCTAAATGAAAGCTTTGCTGGATAGAGTAATCTTGGATGTAGGTCCTTGCCTCTCATGACTTAGAATACTTCTTTCCAGCCCCTTCTTGCCTGTAAGGTCTCTTTGGAGAAATCATCTGACAGTCCTATGGGAACTCCTTTGTAGGTAACTGTTTCCTTTTCTCTTGCTGCTTGTAAAATTCTCTCCTTCTGTTTAATCTTGGGTAATGTAGTTATGATGTGCCCTGGTGTGTGCTTCCTTGGTTCCAGCTTCTTTGGGACACTCTGAGCTTCCTGGACTTCCTGGAAGTCTAAAATATCATAAATCTTTTTAACAAAAGTATTCCACTCTTATTTCCCTCTTCTTCTCTGGTGTCTTATTATTAGGTTTTAGATCCTTTGGTTGCTCTGGTCAAGGCAAATAGTTCTCTAGAGGCAAAGTCCCTTGATCCATAAGCTCCTTCTAAACTATCATGCTTTTGCAGAATCACTTGGTCACTGTCCTTTTGAGCTATAATAACCTTCATTTGTTCTTATGGCAGGATTTTATATGGCACTTTGTGTTGGAGAACACAGGAAAATCCAGACTCCTGGAAGATGCTGTTCTCTCCGTACAGGTAAAATGGAAGGATGGAAATGAATTTAGTAATGCAAAAAGTGGTTTAGTTTGGACATAATAATTTTGTCTTTGGAATTGTTATGAATATGAGCCATATACTCAGGTGCTTGAATGCCAAAGCAAAGTGTGCAGGATATGAAACTGAATAGCATAAAAGGATCATTTTGAAAAGTTTATTGACATATTAGAAAAGGTTAACTCACCTTAACATTTAGTTAAAATCACATTGTGCCTAGGGTAATGTGAAAGACATTAGAAAAAGTCAAATGGTTTTATAATATGGATTCAGCATTGGTTGCAATTAATCACTCTGATCTTGATGCTGATTGAATGAATGATTCTCACCCTCTGCCACTTAATAAACAAGCAAGAAAAATTGATGACACCTGGAAATATTTTTAAAAGGGTAATTATATTTTTCACTCCTCTAGCTTTTCAAAAGTGATGGGTATAAACTTAACATCTTCTGTGAAAAGGGAAGCAAATCATTAGGAACTTGTCAAGTTTACAAGATGGAAAGGGATTTTATACAAACAATAAAAATAAAAGAAATGGAGACCAAAAACCACAAAGCTGAATAAATAATTTCCAATATAATTTCATCTGAAAATATGGTGTTGCAAATTAAAAAAATAAACTACCAGGAGATTGAACTAGTTTCCCTGGTCTCTTATGTGGTTTAGAATTAGAGTGTTTTATGTCAATTTTATCTCTAAGCTGTAAGTATCAATTTTATGTCTAAGCTGTAGGAAAGGTTTAGAGGAGGCTGACAAATGAGAAACATTTTTGGATGGAAGGGAATAAGACAGAAAGAGATCCTAATAGGTGCATAAAATGTATGGAGTTTGTTGAGTCTTGCAAACAGAAAGCTAAAGGGTGACTTAATTTGTTGCATTTATGTACATAAAAGGTGTTCTGAAAAAGACACAGAATTATTTCTATTTCTCACAGTTATAAAAGTAAAAGTAGAGGTGGCCTTAAATTAGAGAAGGCAGGACTTTAGTTGGATATAAGGAGGGTTTTTGTGATAATTTTAAAGATAAAATGCAGCAAGTTTGAGCTGTGGGAGATGTTAAACCCACAATATTTTTATATTGAGTGATGTTTTACATTAGTACCTTGTTCAAACCTAACAACTGGCTGTGTTCATCTTGATGACTCTCTTAGAATATTTAAAACCTCAGTCACCAATATTTCCTTCATCCATAAGGATTAAATATCTAGAAATCTGGAGAATTAATCAATTATCTATGGATCAAGAAAACAGATTAATTACAACAGAAGGCAAAGAGTTAGGCCTTGTCTTTTGCATCATGGATATTAAATTAAAATTATGACTATAATTATATGTTTAAGAAAACATATAATTATATGTTTTCATTTCAAAGCATAGCCAATCTATAAGAGGAAATGATTTCAGAACACCATTATGCAGGATTTTTCTTCATGGGTATTTGACAATTTTTAAGTGAATAAACATCATATTCTTGCGTCTCCATCTGGAAACCTCTCTGACTTTTGCTGTGGACCGAGGTTTGGATTCTGACTCTGTCTCAAGTGACTTACAATCTGTGATGACCCAAACTTTTCCAGTATCTACATTTTCTAATATTTGAACGGATATATTCTCACGCTTTTGGTACATCCAGGTTCCATATTTATATCTCACTCTGCTTTAAGTTCACTTTTTCTAAAATTCCCAGTTCTTACCTATTTGATAGGGATTGGAGAGTCAAAAGGTTAATAAATTCACAGCCCCTTATGCATACCTGGTAAAAGCTTATGCAGAAACTCTTCTAAGAGCCTTGGCACTTAAAAGACACCTGGAGATATAATACTATAATTTGCTTATGATTATAGAATTTTTGAAGAGTTGGCCCAGAAAATAATGCAGATCATACCGCATAAACTACCTTTTACTTAAAGTAAGCTTTATTCTTTTTTCTTTTTCATTATACACATTTCCAATTTCTTCATCCTTTTTATATTTTCCTTTTAATCTCATTCATTTTTCTTTTCCCTTAATTCTTCTTCACTTTTTTAAAATTTTACTTTTCAATTACAGTTTACATTCAATATTATTTTGTATTGGTTTTAGGTGTACAACATAGTGGTTAGACAATCGTATACTTTACAAAGTGGTCCCCTCATATTCCCAGTACCTACCTGGCACCACACATCATTATTACAATATTATTGACTATATTCCCTATGCTGCACTTTACATCTCTGTGACTGTTTTGTAAAAACCAATCTGTACTTCTCAATTCCTTTACCTTTTTCATCCAGTTCTTCAACCCCCCTCCCCTCTGGTAACCATCAGTCTGTTCTGTGTATCTATGAGTCTGTTTCAATTTTGTTTGTTCATTTATATTGTTCTTTAGATTCCACTTATAAGTGAAATTATATGGTATTTGTTTTTCTCTGAGTGACATTTCTTTTTCATTTTATAACCCCTTATTTTCTATTAGGAACTATAAAGTTTTATTACCCATATTCATTAATTATATAATTAGTCATATATCCATATATTTTGAATCAGCCAAATATACCCTATTTTATCTTTCAGCAGATATTTATTTCCTGAAATACTTACATATCCTTATTATATACCTGGTGTGATTCTAAGTTTTGGGATACATTGGATAATAAGACAGATGTATTCCTTACCTTTATGGGACTTGTAGTCTCATCAGAAGGGAGAAAAACTCGTAAGTGAGATATGATATGGAAAGCAACAAATAAACAAACAAGACAAACAAAAACTCATAAACACAGCCAATAGTATAGTGGTTACCAGAGGGAAGGGAAGTGGGGTGGTAGTAAAGGATAAACGGGGTCAATTATATGGTGACAGAAGAAGATTTGACTTTAGGTGGTAAATACACAATTCAATATACAGATAATGTATCATAAATTGTACACTTGAAACCTATATAATTTCATTGACCATGTCATCCTAATAAATTTAATAAAAAGAAGAAAGGGAGAACAAACAAGAAAAAAAACAATGAATTACATTTGTAGTAAATACTACAAAGAAATGAGAGAAGTCCTCCTTCTTTAATCAATACAGGATGACTTTTATTTTGATCACTAAAAGAGTATGAATGTTATAATCTATTATTGTATACAAGGAGGTAATCATATTATTGAAATATTTTTGGATATAGAAATCTGCTGGCCAACATCATTTTATTTTTTATTATTTATTTACCTCATGTATTGAGCACTATAATGGACAAGTGAAAGAAAAGGAAGTAAAATGAACATTTACCGAATATTTACATGTTAATACCTACACATTAAATCCACAGTTATGAAACTTTAATTATTTTATTCCTACAACTTGTTTTGAGGAGTTAATGTTATTAATTGCAATTTCATAGATAAACTGAGGCTCAAGAATTCAAGTAACTTCTCCAAAATCAGATTGTCAGTGGTTGAATCATAATATAAATCTTGGTTTGCTGAATCCAAACTCCATATTCTTTCCACTACGCTTTGTTGCTTCTCTAAATAAAACTGAAATTACAAGATAATGTGGTAAGTCCTTCCACAGAGGTTAGAAACAAAATGCTTTTCACCATGATGCCCTTCATAATTTCAAGCTTCTCAGGTCATATGTTAAGTACTCTAGGGCAGTGCTTCTCAAATTATTTTTAGTGAAAAATCAGTTTTTCCCCTCAGTCTTTCATGGATGATACTTTAGTAAATACAAAATCACACACCTGGATTTTGCTCTGATGTAAAATGGCACCTAGTATGATGCAAACTGGTAACACAGTTCATGGATATGTACCACGGTGTGGACTACTTTTTCATTGCTTTAGGGAATCCAAATATAAGTCATAATATCTGTCTTCAAGACACTTACAGTACAGGTAGAACTGTATTCAATTTACTAAAATATGAGCAATAGTAAAATAAGTGCTGGTAAGATAAAGCAAGACCTCACAGATATATGTTAAAGTTTAATGAACCTTGAAGATAAATATGTTCCAGTGGTAGGGCATCAGGAGGAAGTGTCTGTTTGTCAGAATAAGGTGGGTGGTCTTGGGAGTGGATGAAATAGTTGAGAAGTAGTGAAGAATTTTGTGTGACTGAAGCCAGGATATATTAATCTTGAACCAAAAATCAAAAGAATTTGAGGTTGAATTCCAATTATTCACATTGATTAATCTTATATCTCATAAAGAACATCATGGTATCTACCCTAGGAAAAAGCCGAGGGGTCTCAAATGCAGAGAAGGCTTGGTGGTTATACTAGTAATAATAAAACAAGACTTCATAGGTGTGGTGAACAATTAAGTAATATTTAAGATGAATATGTTCTCAGAGGTGGGGACTGGGAAGGAAGAGAAAAGGGTCTGTCAGATAAAGGTTTACAGGCTTGGAAGGGATTACAACAGTAATTAGTTCTACGTGACTGGGGCCAGGTATTAGTTTTGAAGCAAAAATCAAAAGGTTTGAGGTTGAATTCCTGTTACTCATATTGATCATCTTGTATCATGAGTAATATCACAGCATTAACTCTAGGAAGAAGCAGAGGGTATTAAGTGCAGAGGCAACTTTGTAGTAGAAAACAGCTCAATATGAAAACCACCAATTTCTCTGTGATCACATTTCAAAGGCCCTGGGCATATGAGGTCAGTTTTAATGCTAAGGTAGAGAAAGGCTTTCATAACTCTGATCTCTCTCCTAATTTATTACATAATTATCACAATTTATATTTTCAGGTAGCAAGATTGACAAAGCCAATGGATGGAGCAAATCACTCTGCTGTGTCAGAGTTTGTGTTCCTGGGACTCACTGATTCCTGGGAGATCCAGCTTCTCCTCTTTGTGTTCTCCTCTACATGTTATGTGGCAAGCATGATGGGAAACTCCCTCATTATGCTCACTGTGACCTCTGACCCTCACTTACACTCACCCATGTACTTTCTGTTGGCCAATCTCTCCTTCATTGACCTGGGAGCTTCTTCTGTCACTTCTCCCAAGATGATTTATGACCTTTTTAGAAAGCATAAAGTCATCTCTTTTAGTGGCTGCATCACTCAAATCTTCTTTATCCACATCATTGGTGGTGTGGAGATGGTGCTGCTCATCGCCATGGCCTTTGACAGATATGTTGCCATATGTAAGCCTCTTCACTACCTGACCATCATGAGCCCAAGAATGTGCATCTACTTTTTAATAACTGCCTGGATGACTGGCCTCATCCACTCCATTGTTCAATTGGCTTTCGTGGTGAAATTACCCTTCTGTGGTCCTAATGTTCTGGACAGCTTTTATTGTGACCTTCCTCGGTTCATTAAACTTGCCTGCACAGACACATACCAATTAGAGTTCATGGTCACAGCCAACAGTGGATTCATCTCTGTTGGCTCCTTTCTCATACTGATAATTTCCTATATCGTCATCATTCTCACTGTTCAGAGACACTCTTCAAGTGGTTTATCCAAGGCTCTGTCCACACTATCAGCTCACATTACTGTGGTAGTCCTGTTCTTTGGTCCTCTGATATTTTTCTATATGTGGCCATCTCCTTCCACACATCTGGATAAGTTTTTGGCCATCTGTGATGCAGTTCTCACTCCTTTCCTGAATCCTGTCATTTACACATTCAGGAATCAAGAAATGAAGGTGGCAATGAGGAGAGTATGCAGACAGCTAGTGAATTACAGGAAGATCTCTTAAGTTCTGCCTGTATTGTGAAGAGCCTTCATTGATAATTGATGGTCAGACTCAGAGAGAAGCTCTTGTTTGTTCTACTTTAATTTGCTTGTACACACTGCTATTGAATCCACTTTATTTCCCACTCAGGAGGGGGGAATATTCACTTTAGAAAAGAGAGTTACATATAAAGTATTTGTAAACCAAAGGTTATAGTAGTCTTGATCTTAAGTTCCTAAAGAGTAATAGTTACATAAAGAAATTTTTGGAAACACACAAGGGTGCAGACTTCTTTTAAAAAATACATTTTATTCATTATGTTATTACAGTTGTCCCATTTTTTCCCCTTTATCCCCTTCCACCTAGCACTGTCCCTCCCACCAGCATTTCCCCCACTTTAGTTCATGTTCATGGGTTGTACATATACGTTCTTTGGCTTCTCCATTTCCTATACTATTCTTATCCTCTCCCTGTCTATTTTGTAGCTACCAATTATGCTTCTTATTCCCTGTGCTTTTCGCCCCCATTGTCCCTATACCCTCTCCCCATTGGTAACCCTCCATGTGATATCCATTTCTGTTATTCTGTTCCTGTTCTAGTTTTTTGCTTAGTTTGTTTTTGATTTTTAGGTTCAGTTGTTCATAGTTGTGAGTTTGTTGTCATTTTACTGTTCATAGTTTTGATCTTCTTCTTTTTCTTAGGTAAGTCTCTTTAACATTTCATATAATAAGGGCTTGGTGATGATGAACTCCTTTAACTTGACCTTATCTGGGAAGCACTTTATCTGCTCTTCCATTCTAAATGATAGCTTTGCTGGATACAGTAATCTTGGATGCAGGTCCTTGCCTTTCACAACTTGGAATGCTTCTTTCCAGCTTCTTCTTGCTTGCAAGGTTTCTTTTGAGAAATCAGCTGATAGTCTTATGGGAACTCCTTTGTAGGCAACTGTCTTCTTTTTTCTTGCTGCATTTAAGATTCTCTCTTTACCTTTAATCTTGGGTAATTTAATTATGATGTGTCTTGGTGTGTTCCCTCTTGGGTCCAAATTCTTTGGGACTCTCTGTGCTTCCTAGACTGGTATGTCTATTTCCTTTGCCAGATTGGGGAAGTTCTCCTTCATTATGTTTTCAAATAAGTTTTCAATTTCTTGTTCTTCTGCTTCTTCTGGCACCCCTATGATTCAGATGTTGGAATGTTTAAAGTTGTCCCAGAGGCTCCTCAGCCTCTTCTCATTGTTTTGAATTCTTGTTTCTTCATTCAACCCAGAATAGTTGAATGTATATTTTTTCTTTCTGCTCCAAATCATTGACTTGATTTCCTTCCCTTCACTGTTGGTTCCCTATATATTTTTCTTTATTTCACTTTGCATAGCCTTCACATCTTCTTCTATTTTGTGACTGTACTTAGTAATTTCTGTGAGCATCCTGATCACCAGTGTTTTGAACTCTGCATCTGATAGGTTGGCTATCTCATCGTTGCTTACTTCCTTTTCTGTTGTTTGGGCCATATTTTTTTGTCTCAGTGCACCTGCTACATTGTAAGGGGTAGAACCTTAGGTATTTGCCAGGGCAGGTCAACCCACTTTGCTGCATTGTGTTGCTGTATGTGGGGAAGAGGTCAGAAAGGTAATAATGCCACTTGTTCAGCTCTCGCCCCACTTTCAGTCACTTCCCTGCTACCCCAAAATAAATTGTGTCCTTCTGGTGCTGATTTCTGAGTAGGTAGGCTTGTGTATGTTTTCAGACTCTGTGGACCCTGAGAGTCCAATGGACTCTCCTGTGAGGCTGGGAGTTTCTCCTGCTACCACAGCCTCTGCAGGTTTTTACAGCCAGTGGTTTTGAGACTTTAGTTTCCCATGCTGGCACCCTGGGTTGCACAGTCTCTTTCACTCCTCAGTTGTTCCTCCCAGCTTATCCACACACGAATGTGGGATCACCCAGTCCACCATCCACCAGCCCATTGCTTTATCACACTTCCTCTCTGTCCTGGCTGCCTGTCTCTGCCCCTCTTACCAGTCTGGATGAAAGTTTCTTCTTTAACTCCTTGGATGTTGTACTTCTTTACAGTTTAATTTTCTGGCAGTTCTGGTTGGTTTAAAAAAATTTGTTGTTATTCTCTTGATTGTGTGAGGAAGGAAAGCATATATCTACCTATGCCTGTATCTTAGCTGGAAGTCCAGATTATTTTTTATTTACAAAAATGCTTACACCATTGTAGATTACCATATTTTTCAGACTATAAGATGCACTGGACCATAAGACATAGCTAGATTTTAGAGGAGGAAAATAGGAGAAAAAACCCTGCTTCACTCTTTCCCCCTCTGCCCCAGTGAGCCAGGTAAGCTACATTCGGACTATAAGATGCACCTCCATTTTCCTCCCCAATTTTGGTGGTGGTGGGGGGGAAGTGTGTCTTATAGTCCAAAAAATATGGTAGATTTTCCTCATTCACTCCATCTCAATGTGGCATTTTCTCCTGGGGAACCCTGATACAAGTATTTGATATATAATACATAAAAGTAATCTATATTTTAAGACATTTAAGAAGTATAAAACAAAGAATCAGTCAGTATGAATGATGCTGAGTGTCACTATTAATCAGGGAAATTCAAATTAAATAAATCCTCTGGGCTGAAAGCCCATATGCTGTGTGAAACATAATACATAGTTTACAAAACATAAGGGTGGAAAGTTCCTTGGTTTTGTGGCATAGTTAAAGATTCTAGTTTTGGAATCTGGAGACATGATTCAAGTGATGGAGCAGTTAGACTATAGGCTCATTGGTTAGGATGTTGAAGAGATGTTCCTGGGTTTATAAGGTTTACAAACCCTAGAATTATGATATCCAGTGTTCTTCTGACCTGGTAGTTCCACTCCTCAGTTGTTGTTATTATTCCACCAACCTAGCAGAAAGGAAGGCATCAATAAACTATGTCCATTTGGATATTTCCCTTGCCCAAATTTATATGTATCTCATATGACTAAATGTGTAAATGTATTCTTTCTGTTGGCAAATTAGGCAGTTGTGGTCATGAGACTATTTAACTAGAATCATCTGCTGAAGGGTGGGCCCCTTGTAGTACAGGCTTCCTCAGCTAGATGAGTATTCTAGGAACCCATACTATATCAGTGTACCGGTTGGTGTTGTGAGAGGCTGCATTCAGCTTCAGTGAATTTTTCTAAGGATTCTTTCAACACTCTTTTCATGATGGTTGATTTACAAGCACACCTACCCACACTGCACTGATTGTTCAGCAGTTTTTGACCCAAACAGTATGACTTGGTGCCCCACCCTCCCTATTCACCTGATCTAGCCCAGAATGACATTTCTTTTTCTTGGATGAAAATAGTCCTCAAAGGGAAATGTTTTGCTGATGTGAAAGAGGTGAAACAAAGAGCAATAGAAACACAACTGTAATTGAATAACAATAAAAATTAAAAAAAAAAAGAACTCACAATTTAAAGGAAAAAAAAAAAGAAACACTGAAAGGCATAAAAATCAATGGGTTCAAAATCTGTTTTGAGCAGTGGAAAAAACATCTTGATATGTGTGTAGCATCAAATGGAGAGTACTTGGAAGTTGACTGAAATTTAAACATGTAAGAATAAATGCACAATTTTTATAAATAAATTCCATTTTGTGGTCCCCCCTCACATATATTAAAAATGAAATTGTGAAACTGGTCAGGATGATGGTGGCCAAGTAAGTGGGAGCTAAGCCCACTTGCTTGTGCACCCAAGTGGAACACTTCGTTGATCTTCTGAAAAACAAAGTGAACAGCCAACAGAATTTTAGCTGATACGAATTTGGAAGCCAAAGTGTACAGAGGATGCTTCAAAGAGTACAGTAAGACAGTAAGACCTAGAGTTGAGAGAAAACCAGAGACAGACCCAGAAAGAACTCAGAAGCATACAAGACAATGTGGGAGTTGTGACTACCAATAAGCCCCCTAGAGGGGAGAACACACCAAAAAATAAGCCACCAGAAAGTAAAACTCAGGTACAACAAGAGAGCCCACACAAACAGAACAAAGGGCAACCCCTAGAGCATCCAGACATTGAGATCAAAGAGACTGCACCACTGAGCCCCACAGAAATCCTACCACAAAAGTTTGCCCCAGAAAGACAGGCAAGCAAAGCAGAGCACCCTAAGATGCAGAAACAAACAAAAAAGTTTTACCTAAAATGGGGAGACAAAGAAAGAACCTCCACTGAAAAGAATGGAAGAATCTGAAGTAAAAGAGCTAAGTGAATTTGAGGCGAGCAATCTGTCAGACATAGAATTAAAAAAAAAATGGTTATAAGGATGCCCAAGGAACTCAGTGACAACTACAAGGAACTGAGTGGGAACTATAACAGCATGAAAAAGGAAATAGAAACTATAAACAAGAACCAGGAAGAAATGAAGAATACAATATCTGAAATAAAAATACACTAGAAGACATTACAAGCAGGATGGATGAAGCAGAGGACTGAATTAGTGAGCTGGAAGACAAGGTAGAAAAAATACTCAGGTAGACCAGCAGCATGAAAGACTAAAAAATATGAGGATAGCATAAGGGAGCTTCAGGACATTATGCTGTTGCAATATGAGGATAGCATAAGGGAGCTTCAGGACATTATGCTGTTGCATAATGTCCTGAAGCTCCCTTATGCTATCCTCATATTGCATGCAACAGCATTGCATGCAACAGCATTCAAATCATAGGAATACCAGAAGGAGAAGAAAAGGAGCAGGGATAGAAAAACTGTTTGAAAAAATAATGACAGGAAACTTCCCTAACTGGGAGAGGGGAAAACCCATGCAAATTCAGGAAGCACAGAGCATCCCAATCAAGATGAACACACAAAGACCTACTACAAGACACATCATAATTAACATGCCAAATTTTAAAAACAAAGAGAGAATCTTAAAATCAAGAAACAGAATTTTTATTTTCTGAGGAAATTCCATACTGTTTTCCACAGTGGCTTCACCAATCTGCATTCCCACCAGCAGTGCACTAGTGTTCCCTTTTCTCCACAGTCTCTCTAACACTTGTTGTTTGTTGATTTGTTTATGATGGCCATTCTCACAGGTGTAAAGTGGTATCTCATTGTGGTTTTAATTTGCATCTATCTGATGGCTAGTGATGTTGAGCATCTTTTCATATGTCTCTGGGCCTTCTGTATGTCCTCCTTAGAGAAGTGTCTGTTCAAGTCCTTTGCCAATTTTTTAATTGGCTTGTTTTGTCTTCCTGGGGTGGAGTCATGTGTTTTCTTATATATTCTGTGTGGTTGTCTCTTGTGTGTCCCCTACTGGGGGTCTGGCCTGCAACCCAGGCATGTGCCCTGACTGGGAATCAAACCAGAAACCTTTTGGTTTATTGGCCGATACTCAATCCACTGAGTCACACCAGCCAGGGCTTGTTTTCTTATATATTTTGGAGATCAGACCCTTGTCCAAGGTATCATCTGCAAGTATGTTTTCCCATATGTTTGGTTCTCTTTTCATTTTAATGCTGTTTTCTTTAGCCATGCAGAAGCTTTTTATTTTGATGAGATCCCATGTGTTTATTCCTTCCTGTATGTCTCTTGCTTGGGAGCCATATCAGTGAAAATATTGCTGCATGGGATATCAGAGATTTTCCTGCCAATGTTATCCTCTAGGACTTTTATGGTGTAAACTGAAAATGGAACTGCCTTTTCACCCAGCAATACCACTGTTGGCATTATACCCTAAGGATTCTGGAACACCAGTCCAAAAAAAACCCTGTGCACCCCAATGCTTACAACACAATTCATAATAGCCCAGTGCTGGAAGCAACCAAAGTGTCCATCACTTTGAGTGGATCAAAAAGCTCTGGTACATTTACACAATGGAATACTACACAGCAGAAATAAAGACAGAGCTCCTACACTTCCTGAAAGCATGGATGGACCTGGACAGCATTAGGCTATGTGAAACAAGCCAAATGGTGAAAGTGAAATAGCATATGATCTCACCTATAAGTGGAACCTAATCAACAAAACAAACAAGCAAGCAAAATACAACAAGAGACATTGAAATAGAACGGAGAAGATGGTGGCGAGATAGGTGGGGGCAGAGTCCACTTCCCCTCAATGCCAGTGAAATACCTAGCTGATCTGAAAAGCAGAGCAAACAGCCAACAGTATTCCAGCATATATGAAGATCGGAGACCAAAGATAGAGGACATTGAAAGATCAGACGGTAAGAAGAGTGCTTAAGGACAATAAGGTCCCTGGGACCAGTGCAGGGACCAGGGCGGCTGAAGCCCTGGCCTGGGTGTAGGGTCTGCTGCAGGATTCTTGGGAGAGAGCCAGGCTGGGCTGTGTGAACAGCCAGGTGCTTGTTTGGACCAGGGGGACGTGAATAGGAAGAATTTCTCAAAAAGAAAAAGAAAATAGAGGCACTCAGGGGCTAGTTAGAGAACTCTTCGCAGCAGCCACAGCCTCTGGCGCCCCTCCCCCCTCAGCCCCTGGACTGTGAACACAGAAAGCAGCCCCAGCGCTCACCTGAAGCCAGCTAGCGCGCACCCAGATTAGCTGACTGGGGGCCCACAACTGAAACTCTGGGTGAGCGCGCGCCCTGATAAGCGGCCCAGCTGCCTGGGCGCCAGACCCAAAGTGCCCCAGTGGGCGCGTACCCCAATGAGTGGCCTGGGGCCCACACTTGAAACCCCGGGTGGGCGTGCGCCATGATAAGCAGCTTGGCTGCCTGGGCGCACAGACAAAAGTGCCTGGGTGGGCACGCACACCTAAAACCCCGGCTTGGCACCCACACTTCAAACCTCAGGTGGGTGCGCAACCGGATCAGTGGCTAGCTGCCCCCCGACCCCCCAGGCGAACAGACCCAAAGCTGGGGATCGGCAGCCAACCCAGGCCCAAAGCCGAGATTAGCGACACAACCCAATTGATGGCCTGGCTGCCTGCAGGCGACCACACCCAAAAGCACCAGATCTGAAAAACTCCTCCATAGCCCCTGTGCACAGAATCCTGCAGGGCCTACTGGCTCTCTAGGAGGAAGGCAGAACGCCCAGCAGAGGGGAGCTGCAGGGCTAGGGGAGACTGCATTCCCAGGAAAGACTTGACCCAGTAGGGGGCTGAACTACCCTATAGCAGCACCAAGAGCCCCTAGCATCTAAGACAGCAAAGAGCAAGAAGGTGGAGTATGAGTTGCCCCTAATTGGTGCAACCCAAGGACAGCACAGCTGGTGAACTAAAGGCCTAGTGGGGAGCAGAAGGAACCTGAGAAACGGGACTGCAGGCTGAACAACAGTGAAGAGTGTGGCTCAGCAAGGGAGAAAAGTGAAACCAATCCTTCCAACCACCCCCTCCCATTCCACAGACAGGAAGACCAGCAGAACTAACCTGACCAGTTTAAAGCCAGCACAAGACTTTTTTTTTTTTCCTTTCCTCCTTTCCCCCTGAATTCCTTGTTCCTTTCTGTCCTTCTTTCTTTTTTTTATTCCTTCTTCCTTCCATCCTTTACCTTTTTTATTCCTTCTTCCTGCCTTCTTTTATTTATTCCTTTGTTTTAATTTTTGTTAAAATTCCTCTTATCTTGCCTCCGATTTTTCTTTATTCCTTCTTCCTTCCTTCCTTTCCTTTTCTATTCCCTTTTCCCCTCCTTCTCTTCTTTTTTTTTTTTTTTTTGGCCCCCCTTCCTCTTTTTCCCACAGGTGAAAAAATAAAACCTGGAGTACTGAAAAGACCAGAGTTAGACCGTGTTACACCCATAAACGTCAGCTCAAGACCAGTGAGCACAGGAGATTAAGGACACAGCAACACTGAATCCCATTGGCATTCTACCACAGAAGTCCATACCAAAAACCCAGGGAGTCAGAATAGATCAATTTAAGAAGCAGAGGCTAACAAGAAGAGTCTCACAAACAATGGGAAGACAAAGAAACAATCCCCAAATGAAAGGAAAGGAGGAAGCCTCAGAAAGAATGCTAACTGAAAAAGAGGCAGCTCAACTATCAGATACTGAGTTCAAAGCAATGGTTATCAGGACGCTCAGTGAGCTCTCTGAGCAGACAGAGAACTACCAGAAACTACAATGAACTCATTGCAAACTGTATCGACATGAAAAAGGAAATAGAAACTATCAAAAAGGGCCAAGAGGAAATGAAGAATACAATTTCTGAATTGAAGAACACAGTAGAAGGAATGAAAAGCAGACTTGATGAAGCAGAGGATCATATCAGCGAGCTGGATGACAAAGTGGAAAAAAACACCTAGAAAGAGCAAGAAAAGGAAAACAGGATCAGAAAGAATGAAGAGGCATTAAGGGAAATGCAGGACAACATGAAACATAACAATATCTGTATAATAGGAATACCAGAAGGAGAAGAAGAAGAGCAAGGGATAGAAAACCTGTTTGAAAAAGTAATGATGGAAAATTTCTGGAAGATGGCGGCAACATAGGTGGGAGTGGAGTCCACTTCCCCTCAATGCCAGGGAAATACCTAGCTGATCTGAGGAGCAGAGCGAACAGCCAACAGTATTCCAGCATATATGAAGATCAGAGACCAAAGATAGAGGACATTGAAAGATCTGACGGTAAGAAGAGTGCTTAAGGACAATAAGGTCCCCAGGACCCGGGACCGCGTGGTACAAGGGCGGCAGAAGCGCCAGCCCAGGCACAGGGGCTGCTGCAGGAGTCTTGGGAGAGGGCAAGGCTGAGCTGTGAGCAGCCAGGTGCTTGATTGGACCAGGGGGGCTTGAATAGGAGGAATTTCTCAAAATGAAAAAGAAAATAGAGACACTCAGGGGCTAGTTAGAGAACTCTTCGCAGCAGCCACAGCCTCTGGCGCCCCTCCCCCCTCCGCCCCTGGACTGGGAGCGCCAGATAAGCAGCCCTGGCGCTCACCTGAGGCCCGGTTGCGCGCACGCAGATTAGCGAAGTGGGGGCACACACATGAAACCCCGGAGGGGCCCCCACACCTGAAACCTCCGAGAGCATCTGGAGCAGAGGTTAGCAGCTCCACCTACAGGCCCAAAACCTCGGACCCAGTGCCGCGTGATTCAGTCCCAGGGCGGCCCGCCCGTGAGACTCAAGCCCAGGGCAGCTGGAGCAGCAGGCTGCGCGCTCCCAGCACAAAGCCGCTTGCGAGCTTCCCTAACCCTAAGCGGCTGGATCCCCCTGCTGCTCCCGCACGCATCCCAAGTCAAAGCGGCTGGAGCCCCTGCTTGCGTGCGTCCCAAGAACAAAGCTGCTGGATTGGCTGATCAACGACCTGATTGCCTGCCAGGGACCACACCTACAACGCCTACCTAACACCTGCGCACAGAGCCCTGCAGGGCCTACTAGCTCTCTAGGACAAAGGCAGAACACCCAGCAGAGGGGAGATGCAGGGTTAGGGGAGACTGCAGGATGAACAACAGCAAAGAGTGTGGCCCAGGAAGGGAGAAAAGTGAAACCAATCCTTCCAACCACCCCCTCCCGTTGCACAGACAGGACGACCAGCAGAACTAACCTGACCAGTTTAAAGCCAGCAGAAGATTTTTTTTTTCCTTTCCTCCTTTCCCCCGGAATACCTTCTTCCTTTCTCTCTTTTTTTTCTTCATTCCTTCTTCCTCCCATCCTTTACCATTTTTATATCTTCTTCCTGCCTTCTTTTATCTATTTCTATGTTTTAATTTTTGTTAAAATTCTTCTTATCTTGCCTCCGATCTTTCTTTATTCCTTCTTCCCTCCTTCCTTCCTTTCCTCCTTTTTATTTCCTTTTTCCCTCCTTCCCATCTTTTTTTTTTTCTTTCTTACCCCCTTTCTCTTTTTCCCACAGTTGAGACAACAAAACCTGGAGTGCTGAAAGACTAGAGTTACACCGTGTTAAACCCAAACGTCAGCTCAAGACCAGTGAGCACAGGAGATTAAGGAGACAGCACCACCGAATCCCATTGGCATTCTACCATAGAAGTTCATACCATAAACCCAGGGAGTCAGAATAGAGCAATTTAAGAAGCAGAGGCCAACAAGAAGAGTTTCACAAACAATGGGAAGACAAAGAAACAATTCCCAAATGAAAGGAAAGGAGGAAGTCTCAGAAAGAATGCTAACTGAAAAAGAGGCAAGGCAACTATCAGATACTGAGTTCAAAGCAATGGTCATCAGGAAGCTCACTGAGCTCTCTGAGCTCAAAGAGAACTACCAGAAACTATAAGGAAACTACAATGAACTCACTGCAAACTATATCAACATGAAAAAGGAAATAGAAACTATCAACAAGAGCCAAGAGGAAATGAAGAATACAATTTCTGAATTGAAGAACACAGTAGAAGGAATAAAAAGCAGACTTGATGAAGCAGAGGAACGGATCAGCGAGCTGGAGGACAAAGTAGAAAAAAACACCCAGAAAGAGCAAGAAAAGGAAAAGAGGCTCAGAAAGAATGAAGAGGCAATAAGGGAAATGCAGGACAACATGAAATGTAACAATATCTGCATAGTAGGAATACCAGAAGGAGCAGAAGAAGAGCAAGGGATAGAAAACCTGTTTGAAAAAGTAATGATGGAAAATTTCCCTAATCTGAGGAGAGAAAAAGTCACCCAAATCCAGGAAACACAGAGAGTCCCAAGCAAGAGGAACCCAAAGAGACCCACTGCAAGACACATCATCATTAAAATGGCAAATTTCCAAGACAAAGAGAGGATCTTAAAGGCAGAAAGGGAGAAAAAGGAAGTAACATACAAGGGAGCCCCAATAAGGTTAGCAACTGACTTGCAATGGAAACGCTTCAAGCCAGAAGAGAATGGCAAAAAATATTCCAAGTATTGAGAACCAGAGGCCTGCAACCAAGACTACTTTAACCAGCAAGGCTCTCAATCAAGATAGAAGGCCAAATAAAGAACTTCCCAGACAAAGGAAGTCTAAAAGAATACAGCTCCACCAAACCAGCTCTGCAAGACATGCTAAAGGGACTGCTTTAAGGAAAGGAAGGAAAAGAGAAAGACAGAGGAACACAGGTAGGAAAAAAAGTCAATGAATAACTACGTGCCACTAATAACCTTAAACGTAAATGGATTAAATGCTCCAATCAAAAGACATAGAATAGCTGAATGGATAAGAAAACATGACCCACACATATGCTGCCTACAAGAGACCAATCTCAGGACAAAAGACTTACACAGACTGAAAGAGAAGGGCTGGAAACAAATTTTCCAAGAAAACGGACAGGAAAAAAAAAGCAGGGGTAGCAATACTCATATCAGACAAAATAGATGTCCAAAGAAGGGCCCTAAAGAGAGACCCAGAAGGTCACATCATAATACTCAAAGGAAGAATCCACCAAGAAGACATAAACATTGTAAATATATATGCATCCAACATAGGAGCACCCAAATACATAAAGAAAATCTTGGAGGATTTCAAGAAAGATATTGACAGCAACACAATTATAGTAGGGGACTTTAACACCCCACTATCAAAAATGGACAGGTCTTCCAAACAAAACATTAAGAAGGATATTGTGTCACTTAACAATACCCTAGAGGAAATGGACTTAACTGATATATACAGAGCTTTTCATCCCAAAGAAGCAAAATACACATTCTTTTCAAGTGTCCATGGAACTTTTTCAAAGATAGACCACATGATAGGACACAAAGCAAGCCTCAACAAATTCAAGAAAATTGAAATCATATCAAGCATTTTCTCTGACCACAAGGGTCTGAAACTAGAAACCAACCCCAAAGAAAAAAAACCAAAACACTCAAAATCATGGAGACTGAATAGCATGCTATTAAACAATGAATGGGTCAAGAACAAGATTAGGGAAGAAATCAAAAACTTCCTGGAAACAAATGAAAACGAACTCACAACAACCCAAAACCTATGGGACACAGCAAAGGCAGTCCTGAGAGGAAAGTTCATAGCAATACAGGCCCACCTTAAGAAGTTAGAAAAGTTCAAACAAACAACCTAACCATATGCCTACAAGAACTGGAGGAAAAACAACAAAGACAGCCCAGAGCAAGCAGAAGGAAAGAAATAACCAAGATCAGAGGAGAACTAAATGACATAGAGACTAAAGGCACAATTGTAAGGATCAATGAATCCAGGAGCTGGTTCTTTGAAAAGAAAAACAAAATCGACAAGCCTTTAAGTAGGCTCATCAAGAAGAAAAGAGAGAGGATCCAAATAAACAGAATTAGAAATGAAAGAGGAGAGATTACAACTGATACCACAGAAATACAAAGGATTGTAAGAAATTACTATGAAGAACTGTAGGCTAAGAAATGTGAAAACCTAGATGAAATGGACACATTTCTAGAAAAATATAATCTTCCAAAACTGAATGATGAAGAAGCAGAAAACCTGGACATACCAATAAAAGCAAAGGAAATTGAAGCAGTCATCAAAAAACTCCCATCACACAAAAGCCCTGGACCAGATGGTTTCACAGGAGATTTCTACAAAGCATTTAAGGAAGAGCAAACCCCTATCCTTCACAGACTATTCGAAAATTCCAAACTGATGGAAGACTCCCAAACTCTTTTTATGAAGCCAACATCATCCTAACTCCAAAACCAGATAAAGACACAACAAAGAAAGAAAACTTCAGGCCAATATCGCTGATGAACATAGACGCTAAAATTCTCAACAAAATATTAGCAAACCGCATCCAGCAATATATTAAAAAGATCATCCACCATGACCAAGTGGGATTCATCCCAGGGATGCAAGGATGGTACAATATTCACAAATCAATAAACATAATACATCGCATCAACAACAGCAAAGACAAAAATCACATGATCATATCAATAGATGCAGAAAAAGCGTTCGATAAGATACAGCACCCATTTCTGATAGAAACACTCAGCAAAGTGGGAATAAACGGAGCAGTCCTCAACATAATAAAGGCCATATATGAGAGACCTACAGCCAACATCACACTCAATGGACAAAAACTTAGAGCTTTCCCACTAAGATCAGGAATAAGACAAGGATGCCCTCTCTCACCACTCCTATTCAACATAGTATTGGAAGTCCTAGCCACAGTAATCAGAGAAGAAAGAGAAATAAAAGGCATCCAAATTGGAAAGGAGGAAATGAAACTATCACTGTTTGCAGATGACATGATAGTGTACAAGGAAAACCCTATAGACTCCACCAAAAAAGTACTCGACCTAATAAATGAATTTGGCAAAACAGCTGGATACAAAGTCAATACTCAGAAAATCAAAGGCATTCCTATATACCAACAACGAAACTGCAGAAACAGAAATCAGGAAATAAATCCCATTTGATATAGCAACAAGAAAAATCAAGTACCTAGGAAGAAACCTAACAAGGAGGTAAAAGACCTATACTCAGAAAACTACACAACACTGAAGAAAGAAATTAAGGAAGACACAAACAAATGGAAGCATGCACCATGTTCATGGATTGGAAGAATTAACATCATCAAAATGGCCATACTACCCAAAGCAATTTATAGATTCAATGCAATCCCTATTAGAGTACACATGACATATTTCACAGATATAGAACAAACATTTCAGAAATTTATATGGAACCATAAATGACTCCGAATAGCTGTAGCAATTTTGAGAAAGAAGAACAAAGCAGGAGGGATCACAATACCTGATATCAAACTGCATTACAAAGCCACTGTAATCAAAACAGCCTGGTACTGGCATCAAAACAGGCACATAGACCAATGGAACAGAACAGAGAGCCCAGAAAGAAACTCAAGCCTTTACGGTCAATTAATGTTTGACAAAGGAGGCAGGAGCATAAAATGGAGCAAAAACAGCCTCTTCAACAGATGGTGTTGGGAGATCTGGGCAGCTACATGCAAAAAAATGAAACTCGATCACCAACTTATGCCATAAACGAAAATAAAGTCAAGATGGATAAAAGACTTAAATATAAGTCGTAACACCATAAAATTCCTAGAGGAAAACATTGGTGGGAAAACCTGAGACATTCCACGCAGCAACATCCTCACGGACATGTCCCCTAAAGCAAGGGACATAAAGGAAAGAATAAACAAATGGGACCTCATCAAAATAAAAAAGCTTTTGCATGGCTAAAGGAAACAGCATGAAAATGAAAAGTGTACCAGCAGTATGGGAAAACATATTTGCCAATAATACCTCAGACAAAGGCCTGATCTCCAAAATATATAAAGAACTCACAGGACTCCACGCCAGGTAGAGAAACAACCCAATTAAAAAATGGGCAAAGGACTTGAACAGACACTTCTCCAAGGAAGACATACAGAGGACCCAGGGACATATCAAAAGATGCTCAGCATCACTAGCCATCAGACAGATGCAAATTGAAACCACAATGAGGTACCATCTCACACCAGTCAGAGTGGCCAACATAAACAAATCCACAAACAAATGTTGGAGAGGATGCGGAGAAAAGGGAACCCTAGTGCACTGTTGGTGGAAATGCAGATTGCTGAGGGCACTGTGGAAAACAATATGGAATTTCCTCAGAAAACTAAAAATGAGAGTGCCCTTTGACCCAGCAATTCCACTGCTGGGATTATACCCTAAGAACCCTGAAACACCAATCCAAAAGAACCTGTGCATCCCAATGTTCATAGCAGCACAATTTACAATAGCCAAGTACTGGAAACAACCTAAGTGCCCATCAGCAAACGAGTGGATTCAAAAACTATGGTATATTTACACAATGGAATTCTATGCAGCAGAGAGAAAGAAGGAGCTTATACCCTTTGCAACAGCATGGATGGAACTGGAGAGCATTATGCTAAGTGAAATAAGCCAGGTGGTGAGGGACCAATACCATATGATCTCACCTTTAATTGGAACATAATCAATAGAAGAAAAAAGCAAACAACATATAACCAGAGACATTGAAGTTAGAACAATGTAACAATAGCCAAGGGGGAGTGGGGTGGGGACAGTGGGAAGAGGGGATTACAGGAACTACTATAAAGTACACGTGTAGAAAATCAAGGGGGAAGGTGGAGGTGGGGGAGGGAGGTGAGATTGGCTGGGGTGGGGTGGAGGGATGGGTAGAAAAGGCATACAACTGTAATTGAATAACAATAAAAATAAAAAAAAGACATTGAAATAAAGAACAATCTGACAATAATCAGAGAGGAGGTGGGAGAGGGATAATAGGGGGTTATGGGGGGCATTAGGAACATGTATGAAGCACACATGGACAAAGCCAAAGAGGGTAGGTTTGAGGGTGGGAAGTGTGGATGGGTGAGGTGAGAAGGGTGAGGTGGGGTGAAATTGGAGACAATTGAACTTGAACAACAATAACAAAACAGATAGTAAGATACAAGAGAGTCCTGATAAGGCTAGCAGCTGTTTTCTCCACAGAAAGAGTCAGAAGGGAATGGCAAGAAATATTCCAAGTATTGAAACACAAAGGCCAGCAACCAAGACTACTCTACCCAGCAAGGCTGTCATGTAAAATGGGAGGTGACTCTCTTCTCTTCCATTGATCTATGTGTTTGTTCTTATGCCAGTACCAGACTATTTTGATTATAGTGGCCTTGTGATACAGTTTGATAACAGGTATTGTGATCCCTCCTGCTTTGTTCTTCTTTCTCAAAATTGCTGCAGCTATTCGGGGTCGTTTATGGTTCCATATGAATTTCTGAAATGTTTGTTCTATATCTGTTAAATATGTCATGGGTACTCTAGTAGGGATTGCATTGAATCTATAAATTGCTTTGGGTAGTATGGCCATTTTGATGATGTTAATTCTTCCAATCCATGAACATGGTACATGCTTCCATTTGTTTGTATCTTCCTTGATTTCTTTCTTCAGTGTTGTGTACTTTTCTGAGTACAGGTCTTTTACCTCCTTGGTTAGGTTTATTCCCAGGTACTTTATTTTTCTTGTTGCTATATCGAATGGGATTTTTGTCCTGATTTCTGTTTCTGCAGTTTCGTTACTGGTGTACAGGAATGCCTTTGATTTCTGGGTATTGACTTTGTAGCCAGCTGTTTTGCCAAATTCATTTATTAGGTCGAGTACTTTTTTGGTGGAGTCTATAGGGTTTTCCTTGTACACTATCATGTCATCTGCAAACAGTGATAGTTTCATTTCCTCCTTTCCAATTTGGATGCCTTTTATTTCTCTTTCTTCTCTGATTACTGTGGCTAGGACTTCCAATACTATGTTGAATAGGAGTGGTGAGAGAGGGCATCCTTGTCTTATTCCTGATCTTAGTGGGAAAGCTCTAAGTTTTTGTCCATTGAGTGTGATGTTGGCTGTAGGTCTCTCATATATGGCCTTTATTATGTTGAGGACTGCTCCGTTTATTCCCACTTTGCTGAGTGTTTCTATCAGAAATGGGTGCTGTATCTTATCGAACGCTTTTTCTGCATCTATTGATATGATCATGTGATTTTTGTCTTTGCTGTTGTTGATGCGATGTATTATGTTTATTGATTTGTGAATATTGTACCATCCTTGCATCCCTGGGATGAATCCCACTTGGTCATGGTGGATGATCTTTTTAATATATTGCTGGATGCGGTTTGCTAATATTTTGTTGAGAATTTTAGCGTCTATGTTCATCAGCGATATTGGCCTGAAGTTTTCTTTCTTTGTTGTGTCTTTATCTGGTTTTGGAGTTAGGATGATGCTGCCTTCATAAAAAAAGTTTGAGAGTCTTCCGTCTTCTTGGATTTTTTGGAATAATTTTAAAAGAATCGTGGTTAGTTCTTCCCTAAATGTATGGGAAAGTTCTCTTGTGATGCTATCTGGCCCTGACTCTGCTCATTTTTAATTGGATTGTTTGTTCTTTTGGTGTAGAGTAGTATTGAGTTCTTTATAAATTTTGGATATTAATCCCTTATCAGATGTATCATTGGTGAATATATACTCCCATTTAGTGGTTTATTCTTTGTTTTGTTGACAGTTTCCTTTGCTATGCAAAACATTTTTAGTTTGATGTAGTGCTATTTGTTTATTTTATCTTTATTTCCTTTGTCCAAGGGGGTATATCAGAAAAAATAATGCTAATAGAAATATTAAAGATTTTACTACCTATATTTTCTTCTAGGATTATAGTTTTGAACCTTACATTTGAGCCTTATTTCATTTTGAGGTTATTCTTGTATATAATGTAAGAAGTTTTTCTAGTTTCATTTTTTTTGCATCTATCCAATGTAAGATAATCATTCCTTTATAGACCAAATCTTTCATTGAATTTATTTTTAATGCACATTTTCTTGCTGGGTTTACTTGGATTTGGGTCCTGAAAGTGCCCCAAAACATGGAGGAATCAATTTGTACTGGGTCAGTATTGAGAGGCTTCTGGAAAAGGAAAGCTTTAAGCAGGTTTTGCAGGGGAGAAAAGGCACAACTCTCTCCTACTTCTAGGCCTGATGTGTTGTTAATTTTCCTAGAAGCAGTCTCAGTGCTCCTTTGTCCTCCATGTTGGCTCATCCTCACCCTTCAGATCTCAGCTACCTTGACCACCCAATGTAAACAACAGTTCAGCCTGTTATTCTTTCCCTTGCCATTTTATTTAAGTGTGAAAGATGTCCAAGCAATTTCTCTGGCCTCTTCAGCATTATTTGTGCTTAAGCTGATTGAAATTATAGTAAAATCCATATGATTTTGTTTAAATGTTTTTACATTCCCCAGGAATTTTGCCTTATTTTAAACCACCAATGAGTGAGTCAGAATTGACAGGTGAAACCACCCAAGGTGATGCTCTTAAAGCATCCAGTCTCGGTTTTTTCCTCTCCAGTGACTCATTACAAGGTTATTCTTTCAGTTCTTACCAAACCTAATGGGTTCCAGGGACAATTCCCTTGACCACATGAACTAAGTTAGCAACACCAGGTCTCTGCAGCAGCACCTGGTCACTATTCTCCAGTGCTATTAATTAATTGCTTTTTAAAATTCTTTAAACTTTTTATATAATAGTATTGGCACAAGCAGAAGCTCACTTATCAATGTATTTTAGTTCCCTGAAGATGCTGTCATCAGAGGACAGGTAGGTGGAATGATGGACAAAATAATAACAGGAAAAATATTGGACTTGATATATTCAATTTAGTTGCAGGAAAATAGTGGCAGAATCTTTGTAGATATCAATTACATTTGGGTTGTGGTTAGGTAGGTCATAATGTAGGGAAAAAAAACAAGATCACTTTAGGGAGTGTATAAGAATCTATAGATTGTGGAGAAAGGCAAATAACTGACTTTGACTTTTACTTGGTGTCAGAAATGTGTCTTAGATTTCCAGGGCAAAACTGAAAAGTCAGGGTCAGCAAAATGCGATGTCTTTAGCATAGGCAAGGGATTTGGCAATATAAATGATGATTTTAAAAAAGATTTATTTACTTTTTAATCTCAACATTTTTGATGGAGAGGATGTTTTTTACAAACAATTATAAATATATTTTCCCCTTTTACTGAATTTAGTGGGGTGACACAGTTAACAAAATTATACAGTGAAGAGAAATTGATAACCCACAGAAGTTAGAAGTCAAGACTACTTACTCTGTTTTATTTCTGTATTTACAGAATAGTTAAAAAAAGGAAAAAATCCATGTGAGACTAGTTCTCCATATTATTTCTCTGAACTAAAACCAAATGATGCACACATAATTTGGAGGAGGATTGACTAGTAAACTGTCTTCCTGAGAATGTACTTGACCTTACTGTGTGTCTAATAACACACCTACCATCATTTTTGACTGTTATATAGAAAAATAATCTTTATTTGTTGGGAATTTAGTTGTTTTTTTCCTCCATCCCTAATCTTGGGCACCACAATGTCAAATAAATGTAGATAAGGTTCAGAAAAATAACAAATTTAGGAATCAGGGATATGGAACCTGATCATGAGAGGAAAGGTGAAAGGAAGGGATAACTGAATTTGGTTACTTAATTCAATCAGGTATAGTAAGGATTCATTTAAAAGAGTTCTTTTTTAAATAGTTGGACAATTGTATTTTATTTAAAAAATTTTTATTGTATTTTTCCATCACCATTTAACCTCTTTATACCTGCCTCCCTAAAAGAGTTCTTCATAACATCTTTTTATAAAATAAAATTTTATTTTATTTTTGTTGACTTTTTTATTAATATATTTTTCCATTACCATTTATGTCCCTTATACCCCCCTACCCCCAATTACCACACTGTTGTCCATATACATGAGTCCTTTTTCCTTTTTGCTGGATCCTTCCACCCCCTAACCCCACCACCTCAGAGCTGTCATCCTGCTATTTGTGAGACTGTCTCTATTTTGCTTGTTAGTTAAATTTGTTCATTAATTTACACATATGTGTGAAATCATATGGTATTTGTCATTCTCTGATAACATCTTTATTTTACTTTCACAGAGCAACAGACAAGAGATATAGACAAAGAACTAGGAAGTTCAGTGGAAGAAAGAAAAAGTTTTGGACTGTCAAATTGATAAAGCATAGGAATGGCTAAACATAGATACTGAATTTTCAAGTAGTATGCCTTAGTTATGATTTAGATATGCCACTGATGTCTTCTGTGTGCCAAGCCAGAAATTCATTTACATACTTGCTGGCTTATTTCCATGGGTTTGTTAGTAGGACACTAATTCTCTCTATTTTCTTCAATTATAAAATAGATGAGAATCTCTTTTCAGAGACTGACCTAATCCGTGTAAATCCACAAAAGAAATGACAATGTTTAGAGCAAATGTTAGAGTCACTATAACTTGAATGGGCTTTAATTAGGAAAGTATGGTGGTAGATGAATGTCCTGGAGAACAAAACATTCAGTGTACTCTTGGAACATATTCAGTCTACTCAGAGCAAAAAATGGCTCTATTACTCCTTCAGGAGCAATTGGATGCCTTCATCTAGTTTTGTGTATTCAATTAGGAGCCACTTGGTTTTTGGAACCTTGAAGACACAAACCATATACATGTTAATGTGTTTTGGTATTCAGTTCCTTGCTTTTCCTTCTTTCATTTTTTAGGTTATTGGACCCATTTTCAGACTCCCTATTCTTCCTGTTTCTTTAGTCAATATTTTGATGTATCTCATTTAGGCTTATTATACTGTTCCAAATTTATTTGGCTTTTTATACTATCAAAAATTCCAGTGGCTTAAATACCTATATTTGTGTTAGCTGCTGCTCCCAAAAAGTGATCAGGAAAAAATATTACACAATGACATGAAAGACTTGTCATTTCTTATTGCTTAAACACTGGGGACATTAGTATATTACTCCCAAGATGTATCACTTGGGTGCCTAGAAAAAGTCTAATTCTATCTACCAAATAGGGAATATATTAGGAATATGGCCATTTTGTGTGGATGTGTGTGTGTAGATACTGAATTCTTCAACAAAGTTTACATTTTTAAGGAGTGTGGTTATTATTTGCTCCAAGTGTTTGTAAAAAGGACTAGTTATCAATTATTTAGAAGCCTTTCTTCCTTTGCTGTTTTTCATCCATCTCTTGTCTGTCCATTTATTTATCATCCTTACCTCTTTCATCCTAATTATCCATCCATCCATCCACTTACTCTTTACCCCTCCAACAAAGACTAATTAGAGGCACACTGTATGATGGTAATGGTGCGGGGGAACCTGGGAGAATAGAATAATATAAAAGACTTGACTTTTCCCCAGAGAAACTTAGAGTTTAATGCAGGGCTTCTCAGCCTAGGCACTATTGACCTTTGGAGTTTGGTTATTCTTTGTTCTTGGGGGCTATACTGTTATGCTGGGTTTGGAGAATGTTTGGTATCATCCCTGACCTCTACCCACTTGATGCCAGTAACAAGTCTGCTGCACCCCTCACCTCAGTTGTGACAACCAGAATGTTTCCAGACATTGCCAAATGTTCCCTGTGGAGAAGTGAAGCATCCTTGGTAAGAACACTGGTGTAATGAGAGAGACAGAAAAGGGCATATTTCCCTGCATTTGATAAGTTCTATAAGAAAAGTACATATATTAGGGATATATTTTGGATATAGTCTGTCTTTTCTTCCACTGTAATTATTGAAAAAGGAGATAATTCATTTCAGGAAATTATTAATCATAGCTCATGATTTTCTTCTATTGCACTGCAGTGAGTTGTGGTATTTTATGTGATAGATCCTCATCCTAGTATATTCAGCCAAATAGTTAATTAGAATTTATCATTGATTTTTCTACCATGTGGTTTCTGTTGAAATAACTGGTAGAGATGTATAATATAAATGCTCTTTTAAAGAAAGTAGTTATTAAATATTAAACTATTAAAAATGAGTGAATGTGTAGATCAGGATGTGAAGAACTGGAATTTGTAATCAACTCAATAAAAAAAATTTGGGGGGGGGCCTATGTGTGTTTTGTAAATAAAGAATAAGAAACATAATTGGTAGGCATAAAATAGATGGGGAGAGGTCAAAAATGTATAGGAAACAAAGAATTCAAAGAACTTATATGTACAATCCATGGACATGAACGAATGGAGGGGAATTCTGGAGGGCTGGGTGGTGCAGGGTAGAGGGGCGATAAAGGGTGGAAATTGGGAAAACTGTAATAGCATAATCAATAAAATATACTTTAAAAAACAAAAAAAAGAATTTTGATCACTTACTTGAGGTTATTATTGCTTCTATAGTAGTGTTTCAAGCAGAGACTTTGTTTGTGACTTATATATGTCACAAACAAAGTTTGGTAATAGTTATGTTAAATCTTACTGAGTATGAGACACTTGTGCTGATTTGCTCATATAGCAAATAATGTAGGTCCCCTATTTTTACACTTTCTTTGCTTATATTAATTCATGTATTGATGCTCCAGTGCTATTTTCTCTTAAATTCTAGATTGAAGCATCTTGCTTCAAGTTTGGGGGAGTGTTGATGGAATGTCATGGTTCACTATGCATTTTTAATTCTAGCATTCAAGGAATCCTTTGAATATTGCTTCAAATGCTTTCCTGCTCCTCACTTCGTCCTGTAAAACTTTGATTATAGGAATTCTTTACCTATTGACCTTTTATGGAAGTGGGAGGAATTTGCAATTTCCTTTTTGCTGAAGTTTTAATAATTAGTACATGTCAATTACAGCAGACTTTTACTGTGATGTTGACAATTATTAGCTCTCTATTTCTGGAGATAACTATTTCTCACTTTTAATTTACCTTGGTTACCCATATTTTGTTGTGTATAATGTGCACCCATGTTTTTGGCCCAAACTTTTAGGAAAAAAAATGTTCATTTTAATTTTTAATTCAATTATTTATTTATTTATATTTAGAAACAAAACTGGTCATTGTATTCCAGGGTATTATTTTGCATATGGTTATCATTATTGTTTTCTAGAGTTACAATTTTAATGCACAAGCATAAATAAAAGAATTGAAAACATTTATATAGGTATGGAAGTAGTACTACTCATGTATAATGTGCATACGTATTTTTACCTCAAAAATTTGGACAAAAAAGCGTGCAGTATACATGGCAAAATACAGTATATACCTATAAAGAGAAGTTAAGGAGGACTAACTTTTTCTCTGCCTTTTTATATTTTAAAGATTTCATTAATTTATTTTTAGAAAGAAGGGGAGGGAGGGAGAAAGAGAGGGAGAGAAACAGCAGTGTGTGGTTGCCTCTCACGCACCCCCTGTTGGGGACCTGGCCTGCAACCTAGGGCTGTGTCCTGACTGGGAATCGACCTGTGACCCTTTGATTTGCAGGCCAGTACTCAATCCACTGAGCCACACCAGCCAGGGCACTGACTAACTTTTTAGATATGCAGAGGAAACTTCTTAAATAGTGGTAAAACTGACACTTGGTTGTAATATTTTATGTTCAATTTTGGGGGTGTTCAGTTGAATACACACAGATTTCTGTCACAGTTCTAGATGTCTTGGTAGAATAAATGCACATCACACAGAAAGAGAATGGGTTTCTTGTACCATCTGCCATTCATTGTTGTAGAAGTGGCTAATATATTCATTAGAAGCTATATCTGCATCTTTGCTCAAAGGCAATCTGGTCTGACCTTGGTAAATAAGCCAGTGTTGCTAACCATAGCAGAGAGACATTTTGTCCTTTGTTACATGCAGGCCTGACAGTAACTGAGTTGAGATTTTTCTGGCTAAATGTAGAAACCAATATTTCTGTAGCTCTAGTAGTTTGCTTTTAATTTGCATTTTTGGATGTGTTTGGGGTTGATAATTTGGTCACATTGTATAGAGAGGTCAATGACTTAGCTTTAAAAAATTAAATAGAGAATATTTTGTTCTCTTCACTCAAAAATTTGTACTGGGTTATAATAACATTTCAGCTTGTACTACTGTCTGTGCTATTGAGTTCCATAGCTTTCTACTTGCTGTGTTAGAGATTACTTCTCTTTATTTTCCAGACTCTCTTAAAGCTTCAAATGCTCCCTTATTCTAGAGTCCTGTTTAAATTTGGTGACAAAATGTACACTTACTCTATTAGTACCTTTCATAATTTTTGTTTATTTTTTATGAAAATTCTTCAGTGATGTGAACTATTTTACAGTCTCCAAAAGGTGAGGGTTATTTATAGCCCTGGAAATTTCACCCTGTATTATCTCAATATATCCAGAATGTAACCACCTTTCACTATCTCTGCCTTCATTACCCTGCTCCAAATCATCATCATTTCTTGCTTGGATTATTGCCATAGCTTCTTTTTTTAAATATTGTATTTTATTGATTATGCTATTAGTTGTCCCATTTCCCCCCCTCTATTCCCCTCCACCCTGCACACCCCCTCCCACCCACATTTCCCCCCTTTAGTTCATGGCCATGGGTCATATAGATAAGTTCTTTGGCTTCTACATTTCCTACACTATTCTTAACCTCCCCCTGTCTATTTTCTACCTACCATTTATGCTACTTATTCTCTGTGCCTTTCCCCCCTCTCTCCCCCTCCCACTCCCTTATTGATAACCCTCCATGTGATCTCCATTTCTGTGATTCTTTCCTGTTCTAGTTGTTTGCTTAGTTTGCTTTTGTTTTTGTTTTAGGTGTGGTTGTTAATAACTGTGAGTTTGCTGTCATTTTTACTGTTCCTATTTTTTATCTCCTTTCTCTTAGATAAATCCCTTCAACATTTCATATAATAAGGGCT
The DNA here is from genome assembly GCF_022682495.2 of Desmodus rotundus. Classification (NCBI taxonomy): domain Eukaryota; kingdom Metazoa; phylum Chordata; class Mammalia; order Chiroptera; family Phyllostomidae; genus Desmodus; species Desmodus rotundus. Next base: position 67,041,261 of record NC_071393.1, on the reverse strand, counting down.
TGGTGATGATGAACTCCTTGAACTTCACCTTATCTGAGAAGCACTTTATCTGCCCTTTCATTCTAAATGATAGCTTTGCTGGATACAGTAATCTTGGATGTAGGTCCTTGCCTTTCATGGCTTGGAATACTTCTTGCCAGTCCCTTCTTGCCTATAAGGTCTCTTTTGAGAAATCAGCTGACAGTCTTATGGGAACCCCTTTGTAGGTAACTGTGTCCTTTTCTCTTGCTGCTTCTAAGATTCTCTCTTTCTCTTTCATCTTGGGTAATGTAATGATGATGTGCCTTGGTGTGTTCCTCCTTGGGTCTGACTTCTTTGGTAGTCTCTGAGCTTCCTGGGTTTCCTGGAAGTCTCTTTCCTTTGCCAGATTGGGGAAGCTCTCCTTTGTTATTTGTTCAAATATGTTTTCAATTTGTTGCTCTTCCTGTTCTCCTTATGGTACCTCTATGATGAGGATGTTGGAATGTTTAAAGATGTCCTGGAGGTTCCTAAGCCTCTTCTCATTTTTTTGAATTCTTGTTTCTTCATTCTTTTTTGGTTGAATGTTTCTTTCTTCCTTCTGGTCCACACCATTGATTTGAGTCCCAGTTTCCTTCCCATCATTGTTGGTTCCCTGTACATTTTCCTTCATTTCACTCAGCATAGCCTTCATTTTTTCATCTAATTTGTGACCAAATTCAACCAATTCTGTGAGCATCCTGATTACCAGTGTTTTGAACTGTGCATCTGATAGGTTGACTATCTCTTTGTTGCTTAGTTGTATTATTTCTGGAGCTTTGATCTGTTCTTTCATTTGGGCCATTATTTTTTTGACTTGGCATGCCTGAGCCACGAAAGGTTAAGTGCCTAAGGCAGGTTCTGCTGAAAGGACCAATGCACCCAACTGTCTCAGAATGTGCAGGTAAAAATGCTGGAAGAACTTGTCCCCATGTAAAGTCTACCCGCATCCACACAACTGCAGTTCCTCGGAAAAAAGCACATTCTTGGTGGAAGGGATCACTGCTCTTTTCTTTCCAAGTTTTCCGCCTACAGCATTCCTTCCCTCCAGCCACAATTGCTTCTAATACTCTCCCCGGTTCCATATTTGAGACTCTAAAGAGTATTCACAATGCAACAGTCAGAATAATCCTTTGACAACATACACCAGATATTGTTGTTTCCCCTGTTTAAACTCCAGTTGCTATGTCATTCAGTATAATAGCCAAAGTCCTGTGGCTTGTAAGGCCCTACTACATACACCATTCCCCTTGCCCTGTGCCCCCAAAATTCAGGTTCAGAGCAAGTGAACTCACACTTCAGAAATTTTATTCTCGCTACCTGGAATATCCCACTCCCAAATTTTCATGATTTGCTCCTTCACCTTTAGCTTTCTGTTCAGGCAACACATCAGCAAAAAGTTTCTTTTAAGTTCTATTTTATAAAATCACTCCCAGTACTGTCCTATTCCCCTTCCTTGCCTAGTTTTTCTCCATTGTGAAATCATCAGCTGACACCTATATATATTTTTGTATATTTATTTTTTAATTGTCTTTTTTTCCTGTCAAAATGTAAATCCTTGAGGATAGATAATGTTGTCTATTTTGTTCTTGGCTGTATTCCTAGTGCTTGGACTACTTCCTGGCACATAGTAGGTGCATAATAAATGTTTGTTAAAAGAAATTAATTAAGAGGTAGGAACTACTTCAGCCCAATCATTCATTTATTTAAAATATTTTTCACTACCTAATATTTGCAAGATACTGTACTGATGATTTATAACCTTGAGCAGTTTATAATCATATGGAGGAAATAAACATGTGACCACCCCTAAATATAATAAATAAATGTGGATTTATAGGTGGGTCATGAGGAAGGTTAGACAGTTGAGGTACCATTTGATTTGTATATTAATGAATTAATCATATTTGGAGAAGTATAAAATAGGATAATTTCTTACTTGAGGGGCAGAATCAGAGTCACAGAATCTTACGAGTCTCTGTTGTGGAATAATCTTCTGCTGTCTATCTAGTATATGGGATTTCTTATCACTCCTCCAGAGAGAGGATTGTTAACATTGATTAAACTGATAAAGTAATTCAATACTGAATGCTCTTTGTTTATGGCTGCATCAGGTGCACCCATGGGTACCAGTCCACCAGATCACTCATCATTCCTTGTGCTAGCAAAACCACCTGACAACTCAGTTCCTTCTTACATAATGAGAGCAGTAGTGACCAACAGGATGCTATTGATTTTTGTGAAATGCTTAGGTAATTATTTTATTATTATTATTTGGGTACAATTGTTTCTATTTTCACCCCATCAAGCCTCTCCTGCCCCACCCATCCTTCACTGTTGGTGGGAATGCAGACTTGTGAAGCCATTGTGGAAAACAGTATGGAATTTTCTCAGAAAACTAAAAATGGAGCTGCCTTTTGACCCAGCAATACCACTGTTGGGATTATATCTTAAGGAGCCTAAAACACTAATTCAAAAGGACCTATGCACCCCAATGTTCATAGCAGTGCATTTCACAATAGCCAAGTACTGGAAGCAACCTAAGTGCCCATCAGTAAATGAGTGGCCCAGGTAATATTTGACTTCCAAAATTTATATGCTTTTCCACAAAAGGTATTAATATAATAGTATTAATTTGAGTTGTGTTATTTTCTTCCTTTAGGTAACAAGAGAGTGCACCTACCAAACTAATCAATGAATAAAGCCAATCATTCTGTGGTGTCTGAGTTTGTGTTCCTGGGACTCTCCAACTCCTGGGAGATCCAGCTTCTTCTTTTTTGCTTTTCTTGTCTTTTCTATATGTCTAGTATGATGGGAAACCTCCTCATCATGGTCACTGTGATTTCTGATTCTTATTTACACTCCCCCATGTATTTTCTGTTAGCAAACCTCTCCATAATTGACATGATATTTTCCTCCATTGGAGCACCCAAGATGATTTGTGATCTTTTCAGGAAGCATAAAGTCATCTCCTTTGGGGGTTGTTTAGCTCAGATCTTCTTTAGCCATGCTGTTGGAGGTACTGAGATTGTGCTGCTCATTGCCATGGCCTTTGACAGATATGTGGCCATATGTAAGCCTCTCCACTACCTGACCATAATGAGCCCACAACTGTGCATTTTGGTTTTAGTGGTTGCCTGGACCATTGGTGTCATTCACTCTTTGGCCCAATTGGCATTTGTGGTAAATTTGCCCTTCTGTGGCCCTAATGTAATAGACAGCTTTTACTGTGACATACCTCGGCTCATCAAACTTGCTTGCACAGACACCTACAAACTGGAGTTCATAGTCACTGCTAATAGTGGGTTCATTTCCTTGGGTGCTTTCTTCTTGCTCATTCTCTCTTACATCTTCATCCTGGTCACTGTTCAGAAGCGCTCAAGTGGTTCATCCAAGGCTCTTTCCACCCTTTCGGCTCATGTTATTGTGGTGGTTTTATTCTTTGGTCCACTGATTTTTTTCTATATGTGGCCCTCTCCTTCAACACATCTGGATAAGTTTCTAGCTATATTTGATGCAGTTTTAACTCCACTCCTAAATCCAGTCATTTACACATTCAGGAACAGAGAGATGAAAATGGCAATAAGGAGAGTATTAAGTCAGGTTATAGGCTTTAGAAAAAAATCACTAAATGCATTTATTTAAACACAAAATTTCCAAGTGAGTATTCATAAATTTTCTGTTCCTAATAGCCAGTCTTTATGAAGAATGAACCATCTTCCTGAGGTCCTGTTCTTTTGTTTGAAACACATTCCTCTGATTCTTCATTTTGCTGACTACCTGTGGTGGTTTCTACACATTAGATAAAATAGCCGTCTCTCCTAGTCTTGAAGAAGTGGCTGCATACAGGAGATAAAACATATTGTTCAACCCTGTCCTAGCTCATGGTTGCCTCTCTCACTTTTGCAATTGTCCTAACAGCCAAATTTATTTTTAATGTCTCCTTGTAGTTGACGAGTGCCAAGAACTGTCAGTGTCCCAAGGGGAGGATCTCAGTCAGCACTAGCATTTAGGCTGATTAAAAGCCAGATCTTCTGGTAGCAGCTTTTAAAGTATGCAAATATATATAGTCTTGTGGGACCACAAGGATAAGCCCCTCTGACCATCAGCGTCAGACAATCCCCTGGGCACCAGTTGTAAAAATTGAGGCTTCAGATGACTATATAAGTTCCTGCTTGGGAGATAATGATCTGTTGCTTGAAGCAGAGGGAGACCACAAAGATGTTGTGGACCTGCCTCCATTCCCTGAGAGTAGGTCTATCCCTGTGCCCCTTCTGTCCCTGAAGCCTGGCCCTTAGGTTGAAGCTCTAGGACAGACAAATAAGCTATTTCACAGAAAGGCTGGGGGTTTGTTTCAGTCTGCTGTTTGTGCTGTGCTCTAGGGTGGTAGTCTACCAAGAATTGGCTCTGATTGTTACAGTCTGGTAGGACCAAGGAACCACAGCCACCTGGCCACCAGCACCAGGTGCTCAAGGGGCATCTCCTGGGTGGCAGCTGCAAAGAGCAGAGCATCACACACACATGTAAAAGCTCCCCTTGGAAAGATACTAATGCTCTAGAGCAGAGACTTTCAATGTTTTTCATCTCATGGCACATAAATGAATTACTAAAATACTGTGGAACACCAAAAAATGTATTTTTTTTTCTGATTTGACAAAAAATAGGTATAATTTTGGTTCATTCACAGTGATGTCTATTGTGTTGGCTGTTGTTATTTATTTTTTATCCTCACTCCAGGACATGCTTACTGATTTTAGAGAATGGAAGGGGATGAGGAGAGAGGGGCAGAGAAACATTGATGTGAGAGAGAAACATCAATAGGTTGCCTCTCCTATGTGCCCCACCTGGATGGAACCTGCAACCCAATCATGTGCCCTCACTAGTAATTGAACCTGTGACCTTTCAGTTTGTGAGATGATGCTCCAAACAACTTAACTGAGCCACACCAACCAAGGATGTTGTCATTTTTTTAACTTGATAGTCTAAGGAAAAAGAGGTCAATGTCCCAGATTAAATAAATAGTGAGGTATTGCATGTTTTAAAAATTCTTGCATAGCCAGATAGTGCCTGCCATAGGCCAAGGTTGTGACTTTGATTTCCAGTCAGGGCAAATGCAAGGAGCAACCAATGAATGCATAAGTGGAACAACAAATCTGTGTTTCTCTCTCTCTCTTTCTCTGCCTCTCCTCCTCTCCCCCTCTCTCTAAAGTCAGTTTAAAAATGTTAAAATTCTTGTGGTACACCAGGGTGCCCTTTGGGGCACAGGTTGAAAATCATTGTTCACAGTATAGGGAGAGCAAGAAGATGGCGTCTGCCAGTCTCTGTCTGGCTAGCTCTCTAGTGGGCCCTCACATATGTGTCAAGTCAGAGGCCTGCCCCTCAGGCTAATGCTCCAAGACAAGCAAAAATCCAAGGAGCATCTCACACACAAAGTCCAGATAGCCCTTGATCACTGTCACCACACTGGGCCCTGGAGTGAGTGAGTCCAAGCCCTTGAACCCTTGAAAAGCAGTTTCTCAGATCATTACAGCCTTGATGTCTTGTGGATGAAAGCCCTGTAGGTTTTCAAGCTTGATGTCTTGGGGGCTTATCTCTGAGATGCAAGCGTTAAGAATTGGGGTGCCAGTTGTGGGGTTCAAACCCTTTGTTCCTCAGGGAGAAGCTCCAGGTTTTGAGTTCCCTCTAAACTGTGGGTCACTGTGCTGTGTGTGCGATTTATGGGGAGGTTGTGTTCCAGCCCCTCCTGCCTGCTCAGCTGTGGGCCTTCTCACCTTGACTCAATGTGTAGGAGTCACTTAACCAGCTTTTAGGGTTTTTTTTTTAGAGGTATTTGTTCCATATGTAACTGTAAATTCGGTATGTTTATGGGAAAAATGAATTTAGGGCCCCCTTGGGTTGCTATCTTGAACAGGACCATCTTTCTGCTATATGTCACTGGGGGTTCAAGGATCTTCACTGAGAGGACATTCTTTCCCGATAAGAAAATGGAACTTTTATATTAAAGGTATGGAAATCAAAGTTTATATTAACCTTATGTTTCAGTTCCCAAATACCTGTTGCTAAAATACCTTCCACACATATTAAATAATGATGTAAATAAGTATTTTTCTGGAGAACCTATAATCAATACATTTGTTAAAACCATGCTTCATTATCCGTTTTCATTCCATATCCCCCTTTTCACTTGTTCTGCTTTGTTATATCAGCCTTTGGTTATGGATAAAAAGTAGCAATCATCTTTAGGATTTGTGGTTACTTACACATACCAATTCACATATCTTGTTTTCATACTTTGTTCCATATATTGAAGAATGTTCTTGACTTTATTTTTAGTTAAGTAAATCAGATGTTTGCAAGTCTTTTCTGTAAAGAGCCAGATTGTTTTGGGTTTGTTAGCTATGTGATCTCTGTGGCAACCACTCAATTCTGCTGTTGTAGCATTGAAATAGCCGTAGACAACACATAAATGAATAGACATTGCTGACTCCCAATAAAAATTTATTTACAAAAATAATAGGCAGGCCATATTTGGGGTACCCAACATATAGATTTCCTTATTCTCCCAAATATCATAGTCTTTGTCTTAAAAACAGAAATCTAAAATAAAAGGCAATAAAGCATTACACAAAACTTGCAGTTAAAATTCAGAGATTCTGGTCCCAACAGCACAAACTTACTTGCTATGTTATCTTACCTAAGTTACTTAACCTCTCTGAATTTCAATTTCTTCAAAAGCTGTACTACAACTCGCAGATTATAGTTATGACTAACTCATATGATATTTGAACAGGTTTTCCCCATTTAAAAATTAGCCTCGTTTCCTTCCTGGACTATTACCATTTGCTTGGAGTTTGTCAGTTTAAAAATAAAATTTGATTTTTATTCTAACACATATTAAACTTATCTTCTACTTTGTACTCCACCCACCCCACAAAAACATCTATGATATATTCCTATTATCTTGTCTTTTCATAGTATTGTGGTATGCACTTTCATTGCTTTGTGTCATCTGCCAAACTGAAGATCTAATACCTTACTTCCTTCTTCATTTCATTGGTAAAAATAATAATGGCAAATATTTACAGAGTACATACTATGTGTCAGGCCCTCCTATTAGCTCTACCTGTATTAACTTACTTAATATCAATAGCAATCTGGGAGATATACATGATTATCATCCCATTTTATGGATTGGGAGATGGAGCACACAAGTGTTAAATAACTTGTCTAATGTAAGTAAGTGGTATGAGGGGAGACTCCCCAAACCCCGGAATTATCTTCTGGAGGGTGGGCCCCTTGTAGAACAGACTTCTCCCACTGGGTGAGTGTTCTAGGAACCCATCTGTCTCAGTGTGACAGCTGGCATTGTTGTGAGAGGCTGCATTTGGGTTCAGTGAATTTTTTTGAAGACTCTTTCAATGCATTTTCCCATTTCATGCTGGGTGATTTACCAGTGCACCTGCCCACACCATGCTGAGTGTTCAGTAGTTTTTTTTTTTTTAATAGAAATGTTGACACTTTCAATTTTTACTTCCCAAAGTCTCTGTTCAGCAGTTTTTGACCAAAAACGGCATAACCCCTGTGCCCTGCCCTCCCTATTCACCTGGTCTCTCCCCAAGAGACTGTTTTTGTTGTTTCCCTGGATGAAATTGTCCTCAAAGGAAAACATTTTGCTGACGTGGAAGAGGTGAAACAAAAAATGTCAGAAGCACTAAAAAGCATCAAAACTGAGGAGTTCAAAAACTGTTTTTTCTTTTTTTATTGTTGTGCAATTACAGTTGTCCCATTTTCTGTCCATTATTTCCCCCCACACCCACTGTTGTCTTTGTCCATGGGCCCTTTAAACATGTTCCTTGATGACCCTTCCCCTTTGTTGTTCCATTATCCCCTTTCCCCCCTCCCTTCTGGTTACAAAAACTGTTCTGAGCAGTGGAAAAAAGTCTCGATAGGTATATTGCATCATATGGAGAGTACTTGGAAGGTGACTGAAGTTTAAACATGTAAGAATAAATACACAATTAAAAAAAATAAATTCTGTGTTTTTTTGGGTCCCCCCTCATATACTTGAGTTTAAACCTAGGCAGTCTAGTACCAGAAGCTGGATTTTTAATCATTATGTTATTTTTCTTCTTATAAAATTGGTTCAATATTGATCTCTGGAGAGACCAACCTTAACTTTCTTTTTTAAAATTTTTTATGTATCTTTATTTTTAAAAATTATTTTATTGTTGTTTAAGTATGTTTGCCTGCATTTACCCCCCACCACTCCCCCCTACCCCAGCTATCCCCACTCCCCCCACCCCCACTTCCACCCAGCCTTGGTTTTGTCTCTGTGTCCTTTATAGTTGTTCCTGAAAACCCTTCCCCTCTCCCCCACATTATCCCCTCCCACCTCTCCTCTGGTTACTGTCAGATTGTTCTTAATTTTAATGTCTCTTGTTATATTTTTAATGAATGCTTAAGAGTGGAGTGAATTAAGAACATTCTCCTAGATAATACTTGGGAGACCTTTACCTTCATATAATGTAGAAAAGATATACTCCAAACTTTTTACATCAAAGTTTTGTACTTTTTATATATTTACTGAACATTTAATTTTCTTCCTTTATGAATTGTCAAATTTTTCTATTTTTTGATTTGTACTATCTCTATATTTGAATTACTAGTGTAGGATAAGGTTTATGTCTATAATTATTAATTTATACTCTATTATTTAAAATGTATTTTATCTTATTTTATTATTTTCATCATTAAAATGGAGTAAAATTGTATTTTGGGCCTCAGTTTGAATTAAATAACCTTATCACACTTTTTAACTATATGTCTTTGTGCTAACCATATTTTGGTGAATTATCTTATGTTTTCCAAGTTTGCTGCACTCTAGCAATTGTTTTGATGATTTTCAGTGATTTCTCCAGGAAGTAGAGTGTTTGTGAACACATCTCTCCATCTTCGTCTCTGTTTTCCACCTTGTGTCTCTTCTCCTAACCTGTTTCTGCTCTGAGTTATTATTATTCTAAGTTTTTCATTTTGACTCATGGCTGCTTCTCTTGCTTGTTGTTTGGTCCCTTGAACACACAAGAAGACTTAGCTAAGTGTGTCAATATTTCTAAGTTCTACAACTATTTTTTTAGGAAAGTTTTAGGCTTTTTCTATTTAAAAATAAGAAAATACTTTTTTCCTTTTTGTTAGACATTCCCCTGGGTCATATCATAAAATAAAGATAAATAATATGTAAAATATAAAATTGCAAATCTTTATTTTTTACAAAAACATTATAGATGCCCCCCCTCCCCAGCCCCCAATCCTATGAGACTATTTCCTTGGCCTCATGATCTCATTCTGAGAATCCCAGAACTCTAATGCATCACTTGGTCACCACCTTCTACTATAGCTAATTAGTCACCTCTCTCAAAATAGCAGTGTTTTATATAGCTTCTTGTCTTAGGGAGGGTGGGTGAAAGAATGTGGGCAATGCTTATGCACAGGAGAAAATTTGGGCTGTGGAACTTCTCTGACTCCCTGACCATGTTGCCAGTTAGGTAGGTGGTGGTGATGAAGAGGGGCGGAGGGCTGTTGGACTATGCTCTATCCCAAGAAGAATCTTCTAGGTTCCTTGCTTCAGAGAGGAAAAGTGTAACAAAATGAGTGGAAGCAGAAATTATATAGGAATGAAGTTTCAGGGCAAATGTGTAGAGAAAAGCACATGAAAGAAAGTGCAATTGATTTTTAAAATGGGAATCCAGGTAGAAGAATAAAGGTATGGGAGAAAGAGTGGTTCCCATAGGCTTACTTTTATGGTCCCTGCTTTTAAAATCTCTGATCCATATTCCACTTTCTCTGCATGTCAGCTCATCTTTGACTTCACTGGCTGCATTGGCTAGAATGTAATTTGGCCAAACAATTTCAATGTGACCTTTAGCAGCCATGGATTTCTGTCTCTTTTGATATTCAATTCTGCTCATATGTCAAACAAATGTACTTTTCTGAAATTCTTAATAAGTTCCTAAGCATACCTGAATGGTGTCACAAATGTATTCCAGCTAGCATTTGTCCAAGTTTATGATGCTCACCTTCAAAAAGTTTCTTACAGTTACTTGGAAGCTTTATTTATCTCAACTGTTTATAAATTTCTGCCACTCTACACATTTTCTACATGTAGCTATTGCCCTATTTTCCCACTGTTTCCTTCAAAACCTCCTTGTCTGTATTACTGAAACTGTTTGTCATTTGTAATTTTGTTTTCTCTGCTTTGTCATTATTCTTTACCTCCCTACAATCTTGATTCTCTCTTTACTATTTGACTTCACCTGCTCCCTTTAATGCCGCCAATAATAGGTATCCCAGCCCTAAGTCCCTGCCTTTTTCTTAGTCTCTACCTTTTCGATCACTTTGTTAATATGAGAGTGACAGCAATTACTTCTTTGATATTTCTTTTCCCCTTATTTCTCATTGTTGTGCACAGAAACAGGGCTTTTTAAAGGTAGATGATATGTAAAAATAGATATAATAGAAAGAGAGACGTGGATGATATAGATGGAATAGAGAGGGCAAAACTGTAGTGGTTCTTGAGTGCACAGGAGGGAAGAGTTATAATGAAAGAGGTAAGGATTTGGCTACATCTTTGTTACTTTGGCTTTAGAAGGGAAAGGAAACATTTTCTCTTCTGCCCTCTTAAGCTAGAATTCTGTATCTTTTGTTGTTGTTGTTAACAAGTGATATGGCGGTCAGTTTTCTTTATTGTTGTTCTTGCCTAATATTTTGTTTTGGCTTATAAAATAAATGGACATGGGCACTATTGTACCTTTATTCTGTACTTTGACACAGAGGTGTGCTGTAGAGAAGAACAAGAAAGAATTTTTAAATTCTGGGTTCAAAGACAATATTTACTTTTATTAGCTATATAATTTGGTTTAATATTATACATATATTGAAATTATGCAGTGATAACAATACTTACTCTTCATTGCCGTTCTGAGGATTCAGTAAAATATAATATGCAAAATGACTGATTTCCAAAATCACTTTATTTTCACCACTTTAAAATACTTTTTATTTTTAAAGAAAACTTGAAAATTCTGTCCACAAGGTTTTAAAAATATTTTTCTGTATTTTCAAATGGTGAATATGTACTATTGAAGTCATCATAAAATGATTTAAAAATTACTTTAAATTTTGCTGTGGAATGCATATTCAGTCACTATATAATAAAAATAGTTCTAGAATGTGGCAGAAAGCCTCTTTGTCAAGAGAAAATTACAAACCTCTTATTTCCTCTCAATAACAGCCTCCCTGCTTTGTTACACTGGGAAAACTGGAATGGTCTTAGGCAATGACTCTGCAGGCCAAGTATTCTCAGTCTGGCAATCGCAGATCTCTGGAGAATCACTTGGTCATTGCCCCCAGGGACTGTAATTAACTTCCTTTCTTACTGTGACACTGTTTTACAGAGCTATTTGTGTGTGTGTCTGTAATGATCCTGAGTAGGATCTGGTTGATTTTTGGGGGGACTAATACTGAATCTTAGCAACAATGATGTCTTAGTCCCCGTGGCAAACCAGGCAGGTGAGGGGAATGGAAATAGTGAGAACATCAGAAAGCAGTTTCTCTGTTCTAAGGATAGAGATGGTTTTTGTAATGTGGTAAAGAGTTTCTCTAGTCAGATCCACTCCATTACAACTGTCTCTCAATGGGGCTTCTCTTTTTTGTCCCTTCTTTCCAGTTTATTCATCACACTGAAATAAGTCACATTCCTTAAGCACAGTTTTCATTGATTCCTTGCTCCCAAGTCTTTGCTTCCTTTTTTAGAAACAATGCTCAAGTTAAGCATTAATCTTAAATTAGAGGCATTAATCTTAAGTTAGAGACTGAGGTCAGGTTTAAAAAAAAATGAGCCTCAGCTTTCTTTCTCATAGTATTTTCCACTGTTCTTTTAAACAATTTCCATTCTCCAGGCAACTTGTACTTCTCACCATTATCCCAGAGTATCTTGGACTTACTTGTCATTTTCCATATTGTCATCTGCTTGATATGATTCTTCAAAATTTATCTTTAAATATTATAATACTCTTCTCAGTGCCACATTTACCACTCTGTCTTCTCTGATCACCAGAGTTGTAGTTTTCTTCTTCCACTTTGCTCAGGTATTCCTGTCTGTGGCGCTCATTTTACTTTGCCTGTTGCATATTTATGGACCATATTAGATACACAATGTCTTTCTAAGCAACTAACACAGAAGAGATACTCAGTAAATACATTTTAATTAATAAAATAAATAAGAAGGCATGGTAGAACAGGAATAAACAGAACTAAGACTACATTGGCCTGAGTTACCAGCTGTCTCCATAATTGACTGTTTGAGATGCATAAACAGTCTATGTGTTTTACATTTGTCCAGGGTTAGCAAGAGTTATGGCTAAAGAATGTTAAGTGGATCTTGAAACAAGATGGTAGTTTGGAAGTGAATTTTTTTTTGGCAAAAATCTTATTTACTGAGAGGCAAGTATTTGAGAATTTGCCTCCTTTGGAAATTCCATGAGTGACTCCCCGCCCCCAGCAAAAGTTGCAAATGACCAGTGTTACTGAGTTGGTCAGGAAAGGCATCAAAATAGTTTTTGTGAGAATTTATCTATGGCTTTGGCTGTAGGGAGAGAAGTAGTTGGGTAAATGACACAGTATAACTATGTGTCAGAGCACAAACTTCTTACAAAGCAAGCAAGCCCTGAATAGCATCTTCACTGAGGAGCAAAATAATTCTATGGAAAATATTCCTAATGAAGACTTTTAAGCCACTGAGCACCAGCACAGACATGAAAACCTAACTGAAAACGAGCTCCACTTAATTATATCAGAATAATGGATTCAGAATTAAGAATCTTTTAATACTTGGAATTGAAAACTGGGACATACAGCTAGCTGGTCCTTCCCATGTACCAGGTACCATTTATTGTGTTCCACAGTGTGGTAGATACTGCATTAGGTATGTGTTACATTTATCATATCACTTAGTTCCCACCACACCCTGCAAGGGAGGTGTTATCTCCTTTTGCAAATGAGGAAACTGAGGCTCTGAGAGGTTCAGGAACTTTCTCATGTTCATATAGAAAGTGAGTAGTAGAGCCTGGATTTTAAAACAGGCCTGATATACTTCAAAGCCCAAGCTACTCACAGCTCTACTGTAGGCTTCTCAAATCAGAGTAGCAGCAATAATGTATTTTCCTTTACATTTGTACTCCATTTTGAAAAGCAATTTTTCCATTCATTATCCATAGAAATTGTGTGAGCCTGGCTGGGCAGTTACTGAAGGAGTTTACCTTTTTGAACCAAATCACTAGAGGTGGGAGCTGGATCCTCCTTCTTACTTTTATCTGAACCCTTCTGAACTTTGTTCTTCTGTCCTTGTATGCTTCCTTTTTCACTCTTCTTTTTAGTGTCACAGTGCATATCTCTTCTAATTTTTCTTTTCATAGGGTCTTTTTTCTTTTCATATTTTCTTTTTACTTTTTCTCTTCCTTATTCCTTTCTACCTCAGAATATTGACAAGCTTCATGAAAATGAGTTGAGTGTTGGATGTAGTTTTGCAGAGGAAAGTGTCCTTCTATCTCTAAGCAAGATGTTTGTTATGGAGGGTGGGGTGCCTCTGGATAGAGATTATTAGTTATGATTACTATCAATTTTGAGATGAGAAATATTCTTCTCTGCATGTGGAATCTACTTGAAAAGCTGCTGCTGAGAGGAGAGCATTGGCATCTCCTCTCATTCTGAAAGTATTTACTAACTTTCACACCTAGTTATAAACTCTGGATGATATACAAATGAAAATTTTCAATCATTATGTTAATAACAGAAGACTATTCATTACAGATCAAGGTGTTTACCATTCATATTTAAAAGAACAGATCTCATTCCATCCTCTTCTTGAAATCCTTGACCCTCTAGAGGATACTGGTCCTTTCTTTGAACATCTATTGCTTTTTTCTCACACATTCAACAAATAATTTTTTCTATTGTTTGTATGGCATATATTGTATACTTCCCTTTTACTGTAGCTATTATGTGTGCATTTTATGTCTTTAAATGATTTATTGAGTTTGTGACTTACAGAAGTTAGACAAAAAGCCTACTGACCATTATGAACTGAAAATGTCAAAAAAGCTTTATAACATAATTGAGAACTTTTATTGACTATTGAGGATAGTAAAATACAGAAAAGCAGAAATGATGGTGCACTAACAAATAGTCCTTCATATTTTCCCATTGTTATATCCTTCCAAATGAGCACCAAAATAAGAGGAGTGAACATTCAAAGTATGGCAGCAATGTATATTCTTATTTCTGTGTACAGTTTACAGTTTTCTAACATTTAATTGCTCATTTGCTTGTTGTTGTATTTAGTTATTGTTGTCATGCAAAATAATTTAGTGCTAATAATGTGTGGTTTGTATAAATTATGGTATTTGGTGTCAGTTTTAACAAATTGAAACTGGAAAAATCGGCATTTGTGCTCCCTGTCACTACCAGAACCAGTAAGTAGAGACAGATATTGAATCTTTATAGGTGCTTTATTCAGATGTTGGCAGTGTAAGAAGATGGTGGGTTATGTACCCTCAAAAAGCATCTTAACATCTCATCTCAAGCTGTCCATTTCAAAAGAAGAAAGGGTAGGCAAAGAGTTTGGGAAAACCGTTAATTGGATAAGAGTTGCAGCACAGCCATGATTTTCCTAGTACTTCTTTATCTGTTTTTTTTTTTTTAAATATATTTATTGATTATGCTCTTACAGTTGTCCCATTCCCCCCCCCCACTCCACTCCATCCTGCCCTCCCCCCTCCCCCTCCCACTCCCTTAATGACAACCCTCATGTTCTAGTTGTTTGCCTAGTTTGCTCTCGTTTTTGTTTTATGTGTGGCCGTTAATAACTGTGAGTTTGCTATCATTTTTACTGTTCCTATTTTTGATCTTCTTTTTCTTAGGTAACTCCCTTTAACATTTCATATAATAAGGGCTTGGTGATGATGAACTTCTTTAACTTGACCTTATCTGAGAAGCACTTTATCTTCCCTTCCATTCTAAGTGATAGCTTTGCTGGATACAGTAATCTTGGATGTAGGTCCTTGCGTTTAATCTTGGGTAATGTAATGATGATGTGCCTTGGCGTGTTCCTCCTTGGGTCCAGCTTCTTTGGGACTCTCTGAGCTTCCTGGACTTCCCGGAAGTCTATTTCCCTTGCCAGATTAGGGAAGTTCTCCTTCATTATTTGATCAAATAAGTTTTCAATTTTTTGTTCTTCCTCTTCTCCTTCTGGCACCCCTATAATTCGGATGTTGGAACGTTTCAAGGTGTCCGGGAGGTTCCTAAGCCTCTCCTCATTTTTCCAAGTTCTTGTTTCTTCATTCTTTTCTGGTTGGATATTTGTTTCTTCCTTCTGGTCCACACCGTTGATTTGAGTCCCAGTTTCCTTCTCATCACTATTGGTTCCCTGTACATTTTCCTTTGTTTCTCTTAGCATAGGCTTCATTTTTTCATCTGTTTTTCGAATAGATTCAACCAAGTCTGTGAGCATATTGATAACCAGTGTTTTGAACTGTGCATCCGATAGGTTGGCTATCTCTTCGTCGCTTAGTTGTATTTTTTCTGGAGCTTTGAAGTGTTCTGTCATTTGGGCCATTTTTTTTTTTTTTTTTTGTCTTGGCGCGTCTGTTACTTTAAGGGGCGGAGCCTTAGGTGTTCACCGGGGCAGGGTAATGCTGGTCGCAGCGCTGTGAGGCTGTACGTGGGGGAGGGGCTGAGTGGGAGCAATGGCGCCCGCTTCACTCTCCTCCGGCTTTCAATCTTTCACTCCGCTACCCACAATCAAACTGGGCCACTCTGGTGCTGGTTCCCAAGTAAGTGGGCCTGTGCACACTCTAGGCCCCTGTGGGTCTCTCCAACAACCTCTCCTGTGAGGCTGGGAGTCTCTCCTGCTGCCGCCCCAACCCCCACGGGCGTTTTCAATCAGAGGTTTGAGGCTTTATTTCCCTGAGCTAGAGCCCTGGGTTACGTGGTCTGCTTTGCTCCCCGCCGTTCGGTTTATCTGTGGGCGAATGTGGTGCTGCGGGGTGCTACCCGCTGCTCTGCCTGCCCCTTTCTCCGCCACTCTGAGTCCGGCCCTCTGGGTTTATCTGTGCAAATGTGGGGCCGCAGGGTCTGCTAGTGCTCAGACTGCCTGCGCCATTTGTCCCACACTCCGCCAGTCTCAGTCCCGCCACAGCCACGCGAGTCCTCTCCACCCCGGTGCCCGTCTCCGCCCCTCCTACCAGTCTGGATGAATGTTTATTTTCTATTTCCTTGGTGTTGGTCCCCCTTGCTGTTCGATTCTCTGTCAGTTCTGGTTGTGCGAGGAGGCGCAGTGTGTCTACCTACGCCGCCATCTTGGTTCTCTTCTCTCTTTATCTGTTGATCAACAATTCTTTATGCGCATCACTGGGGTTCCCTCCCTGATGCAATGGCTCTGATACCATGTCCACAGCTTGAAGAACCCCTGGGGCACAAAGGCTGAATTGCTTGTGGACCTCCTGGAGTCACGTGGTCATCCATTCCAGTTCCTGGAAAAACAGCTTTCCAGTGCATTAATCACTTAAGCCTATCAACTGTGACTGAAGCTAAAATCTTTAACTCTTGAGTTCTCCTAACAAAAATCACATTTTTAGTTTTGAATTTTACTCTTCTTTCTTAAGTTATTTTCTACAAGATCTGTAATTTGTGGATCAGGAATCCAGAGACCTGGGCTCTGGTCTCCAGTTCTGGAACTAGTGTGACTATATGCAATTCAGCTTACATTTTTGAATGTCAGATTTTTCATCTGAGTAATGGTCAATTTGCACCAGGCCATTCTTAGATTGAAGTGTTCATACGATTCTATTGGGTGCTTATTTCCCCTGAGAAATGTTTCCATGTTTTTCATCAGTTGCTGGATGTCTCTCCCAGTGACCTCTCCCAGTGCCGCCAGTCATTCACCCATGCATTTTTACCCTCCCAGTCCTCTTCAGCATATCTGTGCCTCCCACAACTAAGAGCATAGGTGATTCCCTGTTCCCCAGCCCAGACTTACAGATTTCTGATGACTGAAGAACATGAGACTAAAGAGGATTGTAGCCTGAGAAGTTGACAGTAAAGTCATTTGATTTAGTTAAGTGTGGAGAGACTCAGCTCAGTAGTGGTGAGGCAGAACTGGGGTCAGGTCATAGTGAGAACTTCTGGAAGTTTGGGGGCAGAAGGTTGTTTTAGGATACATGAGAACATCAATTTGACATGCATTTTTTGGTGAAAAGATTTTTCAGTTTTCTGGAGCTGCCTTTGCAGAAGGAGAAGAATGTTAGTAAACCTGTTCTTCTGCATCCCAGCACCTTCTAAGGGAATAAAACTTCAGGAGCTGTGTTCAGGGTTCACCCTCTACTTGGAATTGACTATGGTGGGTATTTGGACACAGAGCAGTGGAATCATCTCCACCCCATTATCTGCTCCCCTTCCATACACTAACATACTCCAAACTAAAAAGGCAACAACCCTTCAGTATCGGCTTTAGGTGCATGTGGTCAAGCTAAGGAGAAAGTTCTGTTTTGCTCCCTTATATTGTTATTTGACATTCTTTTCATTTCAAAATGGGCTACAGCTTAAAAGTACAAGTGATCTTGAAGGTACAACATACATGCATGAATTTCAGACCAGTAAGCATGGTGGTATCAAATATCAGAGCAGGTTACAGTAAAGGGAAGAACTGAATACCTTAAAAGGATGAAGGCACCACTGAACTGGAAAAGGGAGTAGGTGGGTGAGGCTGAGGCCTGGTGAAGAAAAACTTAATATTCCAATGTTTCCAAGTGCTGGTCATAGGCACCTTAATGTATGTGAATGCATAGATACTGTTTGCAGATGTATTTAACATTCTTTGTGGTAATATAGGCATATGCTTTCGCAGAAAGTAGGGTAAAATCCCAAATATTTATATATACCCTAGGCTTGTATACAAGCCTTTCAGGGCCAAGTGTAGTCTCCAAAGAGTTATTGAATAGTGTGGCCAGTAGACAGCTCTGTATAATTTTGACAGAACTTTAAAAAATGTGAAGATTCAGTGGGTGAACATTAAGGATATTGAACATAAGGTAAGTGAAATAAGCAAGTCACGGAAAGACAAATACAGTATGATTCCACTTATATGAGGTATCTAAAGTACCGTATTTTTCAGACTATAAGACACACTCCACCCTCCCCCCAATTTGGGAAGAAAATGGGGGTGCGTTTTATAATCTGAGTGTAGCTTACCTAGCTTGCTGGGAGTGGCGGGGGGCAACACAGAGGTGGAGTGGGGTTTTTTTTCCCCTATTTTTATCCTCTAAAACCTAGGTGCATCTTATGGTCCAGTGTCTCTTATAGTCTGAAAAATATGGTAGTCAAATTTATAGAAACAAAGTAGACTGGTGATTACCAGGGGCTGGGGGAGAGGGAGGATGTTGTTGTTTAAAGGGTACAGAGTAAGTGCTGCAAGATGGAAACGTTCTGAAGATCTTTCCACAACAATGTCAATATACTTCATACTATTTAACTAGATGCTTAAAAAATGGTTAATATAGTAAATTTTATGTGGTGTATTTTTTCCACAATAAAAAAATGGGAAGATTCGGGAGAGAAGTGAACCTAATCTGACTTGAAAAAGAATGAAATTCTATCTTTGATAAGGCCCATATACTGCCTCTTTTACTACACCTGCCTAGCTCTGATGTTAATATTGCCTACTTTCATTGATCTCAAGCTCAGTCTGCAACCTATCCTATTGTTTGTTTCTTCTTAATTCAGTCCCATCTCATGTTTCAGAAATTCTTATTCCTAGATAATGATCCAATGAATGACAACAGTTTTCCCCTAACCCTTTGATATAAGTATAAATTGTATGGAGAGAAGAATATAAAAAATGGCCATGAAAAGGAGATGAAAATTTTTTATATGGGAAAGCAGGGTAAGATATAATATGTGTAACTATCTAATTTCCCTTTGGAGGTAATGAAATAAATTTATTTCTCCTAACTGTCTCTCTGCCTTTGCAAGTAGGTATACTTTCTTGCTTGTATATCCTGTTTCTTGCTGCAGGTACTTACCTAATTCCCCTATAATTTTAGTCTGTAAGAGATTATGCTGCTAGTTGCAATCATGATATGATCTCTTGACTTATGTTTATATCACCACCACCACCACCACCACCACCATCATCATCATCTTGCAAGTATGATGAATTGGATAACAAGATAGTTTTCATTTTTAGGGTGAACAGTGCAACACAAATAATTAATACCACTATCATCCAGAATAATCAACATTTCTTTCTTATTTTCTTAGTTCCCATAATTTCAGCCACAGCCACTTGGGTGGATAAATGGAAGGGGGAAATCACTCAGCTGTGTCTGAGTTTGTGCTTTTGGGACTCACCCCTTCGTGGGAGATCCAGCTTCTCCTCCTGGTGTTTTCCTCTGTGCTCTATGTGGCAAGCATGACTGGAAACATTCTTATTATGTTTTCTGTAACCACTGATCCTCATTTACACTCCCCCATGTACCTTCTGCTGGCCAGTCTCTCCTTCATTGACTTGGGAGTCTGCTCCCTTTGTGGCCCCAAGATGATTCATGACCTCTTCAGAAGGCGTAAAGTCATCTCTTTTGGAGGCTGCATTGCTCAGATCTTCTTCATCCACTTCCTTGGTGTCGCAGAGATAATGCTGCTCATCGCCATGGCCTTTGACAGATATGTGGCCATATGCAAGCCTCTCCACTACCTGACCATCATGAGCCCACAGATGTGCATTTTGTTTATAGCTGCTGCCTGGGCATTTGGCATCACTCACTCACTGTTCCAACTAGCACTTATCATTAACTTGCCCTTCTGTGGTCCTAATATATTGGACAGCTTTTACTGTGACCTTCCTCGGCTCCTCAAATTGGCCTGTACAGACACCTACACATTGCAGTTCATAGTCATTGCCAACAATGGGTTAATTTGTGTCGTCTCTTTCTTTGCACTCCTCATTGGCTACATTTTCATCCTGTTTACTGTTTGGAAACATTCCTCAGGTGGTTCACCCAAGGCCCTCTCCACTTTGTCAGCTCATATCACTGTGGTCCTTTTGTTCTTTACCCCAATCATGTTTATCTATACTTGGCCACACCCCAATTCACAGATGGACAAGTTTCTTGCACTCTCTGATGCTGTGCTCACTCCTTTTTTAAATCCAGTCATCTACACATTTAGGAATAAAGAGATGAAGGCAGCAATAACGAGATCTTTCAGACGATTAGTGATTTTTAGAAAGATTTTATAAATAATGTTATAAGGTCATTATCATGTAGCCCTTATCTGGAATTTTAGAGTTTGTTTTTTTTTAATGTATCAGTAATTGATTTGTGTCACCTCACTCTTTAAGAATGCTCTTATTCCCTAAGAAGAATGAATATTTAGAGAAATAAAACTTTAATTCAAAACTTCTGTTGATGCATATGGGGTTGCCCATATATGTACTAATTATAGTAATTTCTTCCTGGTCAGTTTCTTTGCCTAGAGGAGTAGTATTCTCTTGTTTCATTCTGTTCTGCCTTTCTGCTCCCTTTCTTGCTATTCTTTCTCTTATATAAGTGACCATGATCACTCAGTATTGTTTTTCTATTTGTGATGTAAACCCTTCTGGTAAGAATTTTGAAAAGCTAAAACTAATGACACCCAGTGGTTTCCTTTACATACGTATGCATATTCAGGATCTAGTGTTTCATTCTTTCATTCACCTGTCCCCCAAATTATTACTTTTCTCTTCTATATATGTGGAATTGTGCTTACTCTATATCTGAAATTGTTTTTAGGACTACATGGAGGCATCCCAAAATGTGTGGCCAGGAACAATTATAATTGGAGAGAGATATGAATCAAATACTTGCAGTAAAAAATTACAGAAACTTTTGTAGTGCTTTGTGAAAAATCAAGTGTGAGATTTCCAGTCCTGACCAAATGTCATAAGCCCGATATAGTCTGTTTCCCCCTTTAATTACATCTAAACCATCTTGAAAAAACATATATTAGTAAAAACTACCCAAATCAAGAAAAATAAAAGTAACAAAAACACTGGCATATTGTAGAAGGGAATCAAAACTTGAAGAAACAATGCATAATAAGCAGGTGATGGTTGTTTTTCAAGGAAATCTTTTCTCTTTTTTTCTCTCATGGTCTTTACCTAAGAATGGATCCCAAATGCAAAGCTATGGTTGCCATGATACTGGCAGAAAAAAATTCTAAGAGACAACCAGGACTTCTGTCCATAGAACTGGGAAAAGTGTTCCCAGAAAGCTGGAGAGTGTGAAATATATATATTATATAAAAATATATATAACAAATATCATTTTCTTTTACCTTTTTCCTCTCTCTGCCAAATCCTAGGGTAGCTATTGTGGCAAAGCTATGGCAGTGGAGCAGGTAGCTAAAACTCTTTTGGGGATCCCATTATTTTTGGAGAAAGGACCTGAGAGAGGGCCCCTATGGTCTGAAGAGTGTGAAGGAAATTCCCATATATTTTTTCTGCCTCTTTTTTCTTGCCACATCACTGTAGGTATGGAGCCCTTTTATGGAGCTGCAACTCAGCATAATTCAGGCAGCTAAAACTCCAAAAGAAATCACATATTTCCAGGTGAATGATGATGAAAAAGGGCCCTGCAAGATGAAGAGTGAATGAAGATTCTTAGAGAGGAGAGACCTGGAGAAAAAGATCACCTAGTCTGGTGGATACACCATCATCACACACCCATCAGGGCTGGTTCCTGAGCTGTTCATGCATGGGACAGACCCAGAGCAACATAACAACACCTTCAAAAACTTATCTACCAATGAGTGTCACATGTGGGGTAGACTCAAAGCAACATAGAAAAGGCTGTAAAAACAGAACTGACATTGAAACTACTATCAACAGAATCTGCAACAGAACTTATGTGAACCTAAATTATTGCCTGTTTGAAAAGAGAACAACACAATTTTCCAGAGAATTTTAACATTAGATATTTTTTAAACCTAGAGTTTCACAAAATAATTTTCAAAATGTCCAAGATAAAATCTAAAATTAATTGACATAAAAGAATCAGAAAAATGTGACAAATTCCCAAAGGAAAAGATAATCAACAGGTGCCAAGTGTAAGATTACCAAGATGCTAGAATTTGCAGAAAAATACTTTTATTTATTTATTTGTTTGTTCATTTATTTAATTGTTGTTCCATTAGAGTTGCCTCCATTTACCCCCATTGCTTTTCTCTGCCCTGCTCACCCTCCTCCCACATTCAATCCTCCCCTCTCCCCTATTGCCTTTGTCCCTAGGTCCTTTATAAATGTCCCTTGGCTTGAGCCTTCCCCTTCTTTCCCCTTATATCCCTTTCCCCTCACCCCTCTGGTCACTGTCAGTTTGTTCTTTATTTCCAAGTCTCTGGCTCTATTTTGCTTATTTGCTTGTATTGTTGACAAGGTTTCACTTGTAGATGTGATCATATAGTATATGTCTTTCACTGCCTGGCTTATTTCAGTTAGCATAATGCTTTCCACTTCCATCTATGCTGTTGCAAAGAGGAGGACCTCCTTTCTTTCTGCTGCATAGTACTCCATTGTGTAAATGTACCACAGCTTTTTGATTCAGTTACTCATGGGCACTTGGGCTATTATTTCCAGCACTTGGCTATTGTAAATAATGCTGCCATACATTGAGGTGCATAGATTCTTACAATGACTCACTCCCTGCTGGTTTTTGCAGCCAGAAATTATGGGGATTTATCTTTCTGAAACTGGTACCCTTGGCTGATGGGCCGTTGTGGTGCTTTGGGCTCCTGGCTCCCAAGCTGCCTCCTGAATTTTTATGTACCACATGTGTATGTAGGATGAGCCCGTTCCACATCTGCACCCCTGATGGATGTGGTTTTTTAAATCCCATAGCTGTCAGACTTCCATTCAACAAGATTTCTGCCATTTCTGAGTGCTGGTTGTTCTATTATTGAGTTTTAATTTTTTTATGGTTGTGCAAGGAGGCAAACCATGTTTACTTACACTGCCATTTTGACAGGTGTAGTTCTATTCAATTCTTTGTTCTTTTTCTTTCTTAGATGAGGTTCAGTTATACTATAAAATGAAATCTTGCAATTTGTGATGATAACATGGATGAACCTTAAGAGTACAGTGCTAAGTAAAATAAGTCAAAAGGAGAACAACAAATACCATATGGTACCATTTACATGTGGAAGAAAAAAGACCTGAAGAAACAAAATTAAACATGCTGTTTGATTTTCTATTTTATTTTGCTCAGGATATTTAAGACCCCAAATTTTCTACTTTTAGTAATCTTCATTTCTATCATATTTTAATTTTTCTATTTACCTCTTGAAATTTTCCAGTTTATTTTTACTACTTTATATTTTCTATCATTTATTTAGTTTTTTAAGAGTTTATTTGCAAACTTTTATTTTGTATTGGTTTATTTTACTGTTGTTCAAGTAGAGCTGTCTCCATTTTCACCCCACCATAGCCCCCCACCCCATCCACCCCCACTTCC
The DNA here is from genome assembly GCF_022682495.2 of Desmodus rotundus. Taxonomy (NCBI): domain Eukaryota; kingdom Metazoa; phylum Chordata; class Mammalia; order Chiroptera; family Phyllostomidae; genus Desmodus; species Desmodus rotundus. Next base: position 67,017,673 of record NC_071393.1, on the reverse strand, counting down.
CACTCTCGAATCTACCTCCTTTTGGCTTTGTCCATGTGTTCTTCATATGTGTTCCTTGATGGACCTTCCCCTATTTTGCCCCATTACCCCTCTCCCTCCTCCCCTGTGGTTACTGTCAGTTTGTTCTTTATTTCAATGTTTCTGGTTATATTTTGCTTGATTGATTGTTTTGTTGATTAGGTTCCACTTATAGGTGAGATCATGTGGTATTTGTCTTTCACCACCTGGCTTATTTCACTTAGCATAATGGTCTCGTTTCATCCAGGCTGTTGTGAAGGGTATTTCTTTTTTTTTTTTAACACTTACAAAACAATGTAACTTCTATTTTTATGTTTTATTTTTTTATGTGTTTCTTGTTTACACCTTTCTTTTTTTATTTTTATGTTTTTCAGTTGTTCCAATTATTTCCCCCTTTGCCCCTCTCTGCCCAGCCTGCCCCCTACTTCCAAAGTCAATCCCCACCTCATTGTCCATTTCCATGGGTTCTTTGACTAATCCCTTCACTTTGTTTCAAACAGTCTCCTCTCCCCTCTCCCCTTACCACCGTCACTCCATTCTGCAAATCTATGCCTGTGGTTCTATTTTTGCACTAGTTTATTTTGTTCATTAGAATCCTCTTAAAAGTGAGATCATATGGTATTTGTTTTTCACCAACTGGCTTATTTTACTCAGCATGATAGTCTCCAGGTCCATCCATGCTATTGCAAAAGGTAGGAATTCCTTCTTTCTTTCTTCTGTGTACTATTCCATTGTGTAAATGTACCACAGTTTTTAAATCCATGAATCTACTGATTTTTTAAAATTTTATTTTTCAGAGACGATTTCAAGATGGCAGCGAGATAGGTGGGAGCAGAGTCCACTTCCCCTCAACACCAGTGAAATACCTAGCTGATCTGAGGAGCAGAGTGAACAGCCAATGGTATTCCAGCATATATGAAGATCAGAGACCAAAGATAGAGGACATTGAAAGATTTGACTGTAAGAAGAGTGCTTAAGGACAATAAGGTCCATGGGACCTGCGCGGGGACCAGGGCGGCTAAAGCCCCGGCCAGGGCACCGGGTCTGCTGCAGGATTCTTGGGAGAGAGCCAAGCTGAGCTGTGTGAGCAGATAGGTGCTTCTTTGGACCAGGGGGGCTTGAATAGGAAGAATTTCTCAAAAAGAAAAAGAAAATAGAGGCACTCAGAGGCTAGTTAGAGAAATCTCTGCAGCAGCCGGGGCCTCTGGTGCCCCTCTCCCCTCAGCCCCTGGACTGTGAATGCGGGATAAGCAGCCCCAGTGCTCACCTGAAGCCCGGTTGCGTGCTCCCAGAAGAGCAGACTGGGGGCCCACAGCTAAAACCCCGGCGGGGCGTCCACACCTGAAACCCCGGGTGGGTTCGCACCAGGAGCAGAGGCTAGCTGCCCCACCCACAGGCCCAAAGCCTCTGACTCGAGAGCTGTGCAACTCAGGCCCAAAGCAGCCATGCTGTCCCTGCTCTACTCAGGCCCAAAGCCGCTGGATCGGCCAGCAGCCTGTGACTCAGTCCCAGAGCTTCAGACCAGCCAGCCCGCTGCGACCCAGGCCCAAAGCAGCAGACCTGCCTGGCTGCCTGCGAGGGACCACACATACGACTCCTCCCTAGCCCCTGCACACAGAGCCCTGCAGGGCCTACTGGCTCTCTAGGACTAAGGCAGAACACCCAGCAAAGGAGAGCTGCAGGCCTAGGGGAGACTGCATTCCCGGGAAAGACTCGACACAGTAGAGGGCTGAACTACCCCATAGCAGCACCGAGAGCCCCTAGCATCTAAGACAGCAAAGAGCAAGAAGGTAGAGTGTGAGTTGCCCCTAATTGGTGCAACACAAGGACAGCACAACTGATGAACTAAAGGCTTAGTGGGGAGCAGAAGGACCCTGAGGAACTGGACTGGAGGCTGAACAACAGCGAAGAGTGTGGCTTAGCAAGGGAGAAAAGTGAAACCAATCCTTCCAACCACCCCCTCCCATTCCACAGACAGGAAGACCAGCAGAACTAAGCAGAAGACTTTTTTTTTTTTCCTCCTTTCCCCCTGAATTCCTTTTTCCTTTCTGTCCTTCTGTCTTTTTTTAATTCCTTCTTCCTTCCACCCTCTACCATTTTTACTCCTTCTTCCTGCCTTCTTTTATTTATTCTTTTGTTTTAACTTTTGTTAAAATTCCTTCTTATCTTGCCTCTGATCTTTCTTTATTCCTTCTTCCTTCCTTCCTCTCCTTTTCTATTCCCTTTTTCCCTCCTTCCCTTCTTTGTTTTTCTCCCCCCCACCTTTCTCTTTTTCCCACAGTTGAGACAACAAAACCTGGAGTGCTAAAAGACCAGAGTTAGACCGTGTTACACCAATAAATGTCAGCTCAAGACCACTGAGCGCAGGAGATTAAGAAGACAGCACCACTGAAACCCATTGGCATTCTACCATAGAAGTTCATACCATACACCCAGGGAGTCAGAATAGATCAATTTAAGAAGCAGAGGCTAACAAGAAGAGTCTCACAAACAATGGGAAAACAAAGAAACAATCCCCAAATGGAAGGAAAGGAGGAAGCCTCAGAAAGAAGGCTAACTGAAAAAGAGGCAAGGCAACTATCAGATACTGAGTTCAAAGCAATGGCTATCAGGAAGCTCACTGAGCTCTCCGAGCTCAAAGAGAACTATGAGAAACTACAGGGAAACTACCACGAACTCACTGCAAACAATATAAACATGAAAAAGGAAATAGAAACTATCAATAACGGCCAAGAGGAAATGAAGAATACAATTTCTGAATTGAAGAACACAGTAGAAGGAATGAAAAGCAGACTTGATGAAGCAGAGGATCAGATCAGCGAGCTGGAGGACAAAGTAGAAAAAAATCCCCAGAAAGAACAAGAAAAGGAAAAGAGGCTCAGAAAGAATGAAGAGGGATTAAGGGAAATGCAGGACAACATGAAATGTAACAATACCCGTATAATTGGAATACCAGAAGGAGAAGAAGAAGAGCAAGGGATAGAAAACCTGTTTGAAAAAGTAATGATGGTAAATTTCACTAATCTGATGAAAGAAAAAGTCACACAAATCCAGGATACACAGAGAGTCCCAAGTAAGAGGAACCCAAAGACACCCACTGCAAGACACATCATAATTAAAATGGCAAATTTCCAAGACAAAGAGAGGATCTTAAAGTCAGCAAGGGAGAAACAGGAAGTAATATACAAGGGAGGCTGAATAAGGTTAACAACTGACTTCTCAATGGAAACGCTCCAAGTCAGAAGAGAATGGCAAAAAATATTCCAAGTAATGAGAAACAGAGGCCTGCAACCAAGACTACTTTAACCAGCAAGGCTCTCAATCAAGATAGAAGGCCAAATAAAGAGTTTCCCAGACAAAAGAAGTCTAAAAGAATACACTTCCACTAAACCAGCTCTAGAAGAGATGCTAAAGGGACTGCTTTAAGGAAAGGAAGGAAAAGAGAAAGAGAGAGGAACACAGGCAGGAAAAAATGGCAATGAATAACTACCTATAGATAATAACCTTAAATGTAAGTGGATTAAATGCTCCAATCAAAAGACATAGAATAGCTGAATGGATAAGAAAACATGACCCACACATATGCTGCCTACAAGGGACCCATCTCAGGACAAAAGACTTGCACGGACTGAAAGTGAAGGCCTGGAAACAAATTTCCCAAGCAAACAGATAGGAAAAAAAAGCAGGGGTAGCAATACTCATATCACACAAAATAGACTTGCAAAGAAGGGCCCTAAAGAGAGACCCAGAAGGTCACTTCATAATACTCAAAGGAAGAATCCACCAAGAAGACAAAAACATTGTAAATATATATGCACCCAACATAGGAGCACCCAAATACATAAAGAACATCTTGGAGGACTTCAAGGAAGATATTGACAGCAACACAATTATAGTAGGGGACTTTAACACCCCACTGTCAAAAATGGACAGGTCTTCAAACAAAACATCAAGAAGGATATTGTGTCACTTAACAATACTCTAGATGAAGTGGACTTAACTGATATATGTAGAGAGCTTTTCATCCCAAAGAAGCAAACTACACATTCTTTTCAAGTGTCCATGGAACTTTTTCAAAGATAGACCACATGATAGGACACAAAGCAAGCCTCAACAAATTCAAGAAATGGCAATCATATCAAGCATTTTCTCTGACCACAAGGGGCTGAAACTAGAAACCAACCCCAAAGGAAAAAAACCCAAACACTCAAAATCAAGGAGACTGAATAGCATGCTATTAAAAAATGAATGGGTCAAGAACGAGATTAGGGAAGAAATCAAAAACTTTCTGGAAACAAATGAAAATGAACTCACAACAACCGAAAACCTATGGGATACAGCAAAAGCAGTCCTGAGAGGGAAGTTCATAGTGATACAGGCCTACCTTAAGAAGTTAGAAACAGTTCAAACAAACAACCTAACCCTACGCCTACAAGAACTGGAGGAACAACAACAAAGACAGCCAAGAGCAATCAGAAGGAAGGAAATAACCAAGATCAGAGCAGAACTAAATGACATAGAGACTAAAAGCACAATTTTAAGAATCAATGAATCCAGGAGCTGGTTCTTTGAAAAGATAAACAAAATGGACAAGCCTCTAAGTAGGCTCATTAAGAAAAAAAGAGAGAGGATCCAAATAAACACAATTAGAAATGAAAGAGGAGAGATTACAACTGATACCACAGAAATACAAAGGATTGTAAGAAATTACTACAAAGAACTGTATGCCAAGAAATTTGAAAACCTAGGTGAAATGGACACATTTCTAGAAAAATATAATCTTCCAAAACTGAATGAAGAAGAAGCAGAAAGCCTGAACAGACCAATAACAGCAGACGAAATTGAAGCAGTCATCCCAAAACTCCCAGCACACAAAAGCCCTAGACCAGATGGTTTCACAGGAGAATTCTACAAAGCATTTATGGAAGAGCTAACCCCTATCCTTCACAGACTATTCTAAAAAATCCAAACTGATGGAAGACTCCCACACTCTTTTTATGAAGCCAGCATCATCCTAATCCCCAAACCAAATAAAGACTCAACAGAGAAAGAAAACTTCAGGCCAATATCGCTGATGAACATAGACGCTAAAATTCTCAACAAAATATTGGCAATCCGCATCCAGCAATACATTAAAAAGATCATACACCATGACCAAGTGGATTCATCCAAGGGATGCAAAGATGGTACAATATTCGCAAATCAATAAACATAATACATCACATCAACAACAGCAAAGACAAAAATCACATGATCATATCAATAGATGCAGAAAAAGCGTTCGATAAGATACAGCACCTATTTCTGATAAAAACACTCAGCAAAGTGGGAATAAAGGGAGCAGTCCTTAACATAATAAAGGCCATATATGAGAGACCTACAGCCAACATCATACTCAATGGACAAAAACTTAGAGCTTTCCCACTAAGATCAGGAATAAGACAAGGATGCCCTCTCTCACCACTCCTATTCAACATAGTATTGGAAGTCCTAGCCCCAGCAATCAGACAAGAAAAAGCAATAAAAGACATCCAATGGAAAGGAAGAAATGAAACTGTCGCTGTTTGTAGATGACATGATAGTGTACATGGAAAATCCTATAGACTCCACCAAAAAACTACTCGACCTAATAAATGAATTTGGCAAAACAGCTGGATACAAAGTCAATACTCAGAAATCAAGGGCATTCCTGTACACCAACAACGAAACTGCAGAAACGGAAATCAGGAAAAAAATCCCATTCGATATAGCAACAAGAAAAATAAAGTACCTAGGAATAAACCTAACCAAGGAGGTAAAAGACCTGTACTCAGAAAACTACACAACACTGAAGAAAGAAATTAAGGAAGACACAAACAAATGGAAGCATGTACCATGCTCATGGGTTGGAAGAATTAACATCATCAAAATGGCCATACTACCCAAAGCGATTTATAGGTTCAATGCAATCCCTATTAGAGTACCCATGACATATTTCACAGATATAGAGCAAACATTTCATAAATTTATATGGAACCATAAGTGACCCCGAATAGCTGCAGCAATTTTGAGAAAGAAGAACAAAGCAGGAGGGATCACAATACCTGATATCAAACTGTATTACAAGGCCACTGTAATCATAACAGCCTGGTACTGGCATCAAAACTGGCACATAGACCAATGGAACAGAACAGAGAGCCCAGAAATAAACTCAAGCCTTTATGGTCAATTAATATTTGACAAAGGAGGCAGGAGCATAAAATGGAGCAAAAACAGTCTCTTCAACTGATGGTGTTGGGAGATCTGGACAGGTACGTGCAAAAAAATGAAACTCGATCACCAACTTATGCCATACACAAAAATAAACTCAAGATGGATAGAAGACTTAAATATAAGTTGTAACACCATAAAAGTCCTTGAGGGAAACATTGGCAGGAAAATCTCAGACATTCCATGCATCAACATCCTCACAGACATGTCCCCTAAAGCAATGGACATAAAGGAAAGAATAAACAAATGGGACCTCATCAAAATAAAAAACCTCTGCATGGCTAAAGAAAACAGCACCAAATTACAAAGAGAACCAACAGTATGGGAAAACATATTTGCCAATGATACCTCAGACAAGGGCCTGATCTCCAAAATATATCAGGAACTCACAGGACTCCACTCCAGGAAGACAAACAACCCAATTAAAGAATGGGCAAAGGACTTGAACAGACACTTCTCCAAGGACGACATACAGAGGGCCCAGAGACATATGAAAAGATGCTCAGCATCACTAGCCATCAGAGAGATGCAAATTAAAACCACAATGAGGTACCATCTCACACCAGTCAGAGTGGCCAACATAAACAAATCCACAAACAAATGTTGGAGAGGATGTGGAGAAAAGGGAAGCCTAGTGCACTGTTGGTGGGAATGCAGACTGGTGAGGCCACTGTGGAAAACAATATGGAATTTCCTCAGAAAACTAAAAATGGAACTGCCCTTTGGCCCAGCAATTCCGCTGCTGAGATTATACCCTGACAATGCTGAAACACCAATCGAAAAGAACCTGTGCACCCAATGTTCATAGCAGCACAATTTACAATAGCCAAGTACTGGAAGCAACCTAAGTGCTCATCAGCAAATGAGTGGATCCAAAAACTGTGGTATATTTACACAATGGAATTCTATGCAGCAGAGAGAAAGAAGGTGCTTATACCCTTTGCAACACCATGAATGGAACTGGAGAGCATTATGTTAAGTGAAATAAGCCAGGTGGTGAGGGACAAATACCATGTGATCTCACCTTTAACTGGAACATAATAAATAGGAAAAAAAAGTAAAGAAAATAGAACCAGAGACATTGAAGCTAAGAACAATCTAAGAATGGACAGGGGGGAGTGGGGAGGGGACAGTGAGGAGAGGGGATTACAGGAACTACTATAAAGGACACATGGACAAAATCAAGGGGGAGGGTGGAGGTGGGGGAGGGAGGTGGGTTCAGCTGTGGTGGGGTGGAGGGATGGGGACAAAAGGCACAGAATTTTAATTGAATCACAATAAAAAATTAAAATTATAAAAAAATCCTTAATTACAGTCCACATTAAAAAAAAATAGCTGTCCCATACATTTGTAAATACTACACAGAACCCCTCCCAGATCTCAGCCCACTTCACTGTTTCCTGAATTGTATTAATGTGTGGTTAACTCTATTCTCTCAAACCCTAAGCCTATTTTCTACCCTTTACTCTCACTTTACCTCATAATCTGACCTCTCACAAACTCACAGCTTTCTAGATCCAACTCACCCCCTTGCCCCAACAGGAGTCTTATCTTCTTTCCACCATTTCTAAAAAGTGGCTAGGTGAGTGAATTACCACGGTAAACACTATACATATCCAAAGGATCTCCTATCTCTTCTCTAGGGCTGGTACTTTAAATACCATATAATACACTCCTGCTGTCTTAAACCATTTCGCTTTCCCGCTCCATTCTACCACAAAAAGAGTAGGTGGAAGCTTTGAACACCAGGATACCTCCTGGAAGAGGAAACCTACCAACAAAGGAACCACCAAGAGATAACAACAGAAGAAGGTGAAGGAGGGAGTGGAAGTCACACTAACCCAACCCAGGACCTATCTGGAAATATAACTAAGTAGTGAACAAACAACTCAGAACAAACAACTGAACAAGTGCAAGAGAAAAGCCTCAAAACCTTGTACACATGGAAGAACGAGCTCCAACACAACCAGCTCAAAATTGCACAACAGAAAACAAGAGGTGGGGGTGTTATTAATCTGTTCAGGCTTTCTGCTTCTTCTTCACTGAGTTTTGGAAGGTTATATTTTTCTAGAAATGTGTCCATTTTTTCTAGGTTTTCACATTTCTCAGCATACAGCTCTTCATAGTAACACCTGATGAAATTGAAGCAGTAATCAAAAAGCTTCCAACATACAAAAGTCCTGGACCAGAAGATTTCACAAGAGAATTCTGCAGAGTATTTAAGGGAGACCTAACACCCATCCTTCACAGATTATTTCAAAAAAGTCAAGAAGATGGAAGACTCCCAAACTCGTTTTATGAATCCAATATATTCCTCATCCCAAAACAAGATAAAGACATAACAAAGAAGGAAAACTTCAGCCCAATATCACTGATGAACATAGACGTGAAAATCCTCAACAAAAATTGGCAAACCACATCCAGCAAAACAGTAAAGAGATTATACACCCTGATGAAGTGGGATTGATCCTAGGGATGCAATCATGGTACAATATTAGGAATCAATAAACATAATACACCACATAAACAAAAGCAAAGACAAAAATCACATGATCATATCAATAGATGCAGAAAAAGCATTTCAAAAGGTAAAGCAGACATTTATGATAAAAACACTCAGCAAAGTGGGAATAGAGGGAACATTCCTCAACATAATAAAGGCCATATATGAGAGTCCTACAGCCAACATCATACTCAATGGACAAAAACTTAGAGCTTTCCCACTAAGGTCAGGAACAAGACAAAGATGCCCTCTCTCACCACTCCAATTCAACATAGTATTGGAAGTCCTAACCACAGCAATCAGACAAGAAAAAGCAGTAAAAGGCATCCAAATTGGAAAGGAGGAAACGAAATTGTCACTATTTGCAGATAACATGATAGTGTACGTGGAAAATCCTACAGACTCCACTGAAAAACTACTTGACCTAATAAATGAATTTGGCAAAACAGCTGGATACAAAGTCAATCCTCAGAAATCAAAGGCATTACTGTATACCAACAATGAAACTGCAGAGACAGAAATCAGGAAAAAAAAATCCCATTTGAGATAGCAACAAGAAAAATCCAGTACCTAGGAATAAACCTAACCAAGGAGGTAAAAGACCTGTACTCAGAAAACTACACAACACTGAAGAAAGAAATTAAAGACGACACAAACAAATGGAAGCATGTACCATGCTCATGGATTGGAAGAATTAGCATCATCAAAATGGCCATACTACCCAAAGCGATTTATAGGTTCAATGCAATCCGTATTAAAATACCAATGACATATTTCACAGATATAGGACAAACAGTTCAGAAATTTATATGGAACCATAAATGACCCTGTATAGCTGCAGGAATTTTGAGAAAGAACAACAAAGCAGGAGGGATTACAATAACTGATATCAAACTGTATTACAAGGCCACTGTAATCAAAACAACCTGGTACTGGCATAAAAACAGACATATAGACCAAGGGAACAGAACAGAGAGCCCAGAAATAAACCCAAGTCTTTATGCTCAATTAATATTTGACAAAGGGGGCAGGAGCATAAAATCGAGCAAAAATAGCCTCTTCAACAAATGGTATTGGGAGATCTGGACAGCTACATGCAAAAAAATGAAACTCGATCACCAACTTACACCATACACAAAAATAAATTCAGGATGGATAAAAGACTTAAATATAAGTCGTAACACCATAAATGTCCTAGAGGAAAACATTGGCAGGAAGATCTCAGACATTCCATGCATCAACATCTTCACAGACACGTCCCCTAAGGCAAGGGAAATAGAGGAAAGAATAAACAAATGGGACCTCATCAAAATAAAAGGCTTCTGCAGGGCTAAAGAAAACAGCATTAAAATACAAAGAGAACCAACAGTATGGGAAAACATATTTGCCAATGATACCTCAGACAAGGGCCTGATCTCCAAAATATATAAAGAACTCACAGGACTCCACTCCAGGAAGACAAACAACCCAATTAAAGAATGGGCAAAGGACTTGAACAGACACTTCTCCAAGGACGACATACAGAGGGCCCAGAGACATATGAAAAGATGCTCAGCATCACTAGCCATCAGAGAGATGCAAATTAAAACCACAATGAGGTACCATCTCACACCAGTCAGAGTGGCCAACATAAACAAATCCACAAACAAATGTTGGAGAGGATGTGGAGAAAAGGGAAGCCTAGTGCACTGTTGATGGGAATGCAGACTGGTGAGGGCACTGTGGAAAACAGTATGGAATTTCCTCAGAAAACTAAAAATGGAAGTGCCCTTTGACCCAGCAATTCCCCTGCTGGGATTATACCCTAAGAACCCTGAAACACCAATCCAAAAGAGCCCATGCACCCCAATGTACATAGCAGCACAATTTACAATAGTCAAGTACTGGAAGCAACCTAAGTGTCCATCAGCAAATGAGTGGATCAAAAAACTGGTACATTTACACAGTGGAATTCTACGCAGCAGAGAGAAAGACGGAGCTTTTATCCTTTGCAACAGCATGAATGGAACTGGAGAGCATTATGCTAAGTGAAGTAAACCAGGTGGTGAGGGACAAATACCATGTGGTCTCACCTTTAACTGGAACATAATCAACAGAAGAAAAAAGCAAACAAAACATAACCAGAGACATTAAAGTCAAGAACAATCTAATAATAGAGAAATGGGAGGGGCAAATGAATAGTGGGGAGAAGAGTTTTCAGGAACTACTACAAAGGACACATGGGCAAAACCAAGGGGCAGAGTGCAAGCAGGGGAGGGAGGTGGGTTTGACTGGTTTGGGGTGGAGAGGTGGGGAGAAAATGCAGACAAGTGTAATTGAACAATAATGAAATAATTTAAAAATTAAAAAAAGAACAAGATAGATTTAATGTTACATTAAAAAAGAAATATTTTATGTTTAAGTTGAATACTATTGTGATAATCATAGGAATGATTGATTAAATTTTTTTAACAATTTTTTATTTTTAGTTTTTAATGGCTCATTTTTATTTTTTTTTGATTAACATTTATACCTCCATACCCTCTCCATCTCTATCACTCCTTCCCCCCACAATTACCAATCTGTTTTCCATGTCCATAAAAAGACAATATTTAATGGCATTCTGGAATTCACTTTTAGTCATCATAAAGCAAAGATTTACAATAGCATATTTTATTGCTATTGCATTGTGTGCCTAGCACTATATCATAGAAATGTACACTTGAAATCTGTATAATTTTATTAACTAATGTCACTCCAATAAATTTCATTAAAAATAGTTCTAAAAATTCTTCTCTTTTTCCTCATTAAAAGCTTCTCTGCTTAGATACACTAGGAAACCTAAATGACCATAAGACATGATTCCCCAGGTCAATGATCTCACAATCCCAGATCTCTGGAGCATCACTGGGTCATTACCCGCTGGGGCTACAATTAGCTGCTACTCTGTTGTATAGTCATTTGTGTGTGTCTTTAATGATCCTTCATTGGATTCCATTAATTTTGGAAGAACTGTATATTTCTGAAACTTTAATGATGCTGTTTTCTTGGTTCCCTTGGCAAAATAGGTAGGTGGGAGGGACAGAAATAAAATCTACAGTGATCAAATCAGCTATCTAAGGTCTCTATGTTCCAGTCATGCAAAAATTAAGCTTTCCTTAACTCACTGTGATGTCAGCTTTCTATGTGGCCAGTTGCTGCTGGTAATAGGGAAGGATGGAGCAGGAATCAGGCCCATGAATGAGAGCCACTTGTGTGATCAGTTGAAGGTATGAGGCAATGTGTAAGAGAACCTGTACATCTTACCCTCAAAGAATGAGAATAAAATTGTGAAGGATATCAGGGCAGACTCAGAGTTTAGCCTATAACTATTCATCTTCCTTACCAAGTTTCCCAAATGTTTGAACTCTTTTTTTTTTTTTTTTTTGATTTCATGTGCCCTCCTTTCTGGCCTGGGTTTTATGGTTAGCCTTGACAGTTGGTAGGTCTATCCAATGCCTAGAAACCTTTTGTCATTTTTTTCTCTTTTTTCAGTTTTTAAATTATTTTATTGTTGTTCAGTTACAGTTGTCTGCATTTTCTCCCCACCTCTCTACCCCACCCCAGCCAAACCCACCTCCCTCCCCTGCTTCCACCCTGCCCCTTGGTTTTGTCCATATGTCCTTTATAGTAGTTCCTGAAAACCCTTCTCCCCAAACCTTCTGCCTCACCTTCCATTCCACTTTTCAGCCTCCATCATCCTAATAGTTACAGCTCTTTTTGACTGATTGTAAGCTGTTGAGCATTGTTGGTGTGTTACAACGGAGTGGCATGTAGTGTCTCTGAAAACTATCATCCACCCTTTAATGGGAACTTTTCATTAATTCATTCTTTGACAGCTCTATCACATTTATTATATTACTCATTTATTAATTAACACAGTTGATATTAGTTATATTGTGTATCCATGATAACCACGTCCAAATTTCCCATTTATAAGGTGGAAAACTTATGTGAATTGCTGTCTCAACTTCTGTTTCTTCTCTTTTATCATCCCACTTTCTTCACTCATGAAATTACTCTGTTTCTTCCTTCTCTACTTTGTTTTCCTACTTTATTATTTTTAAAAATCTAATGAGTGAACTTTATTGTTTAGAGCAGTTTTTATTTCACAGCAGAACTGAACAAAAGCTACAGAAAGTTCTCATATACCCTTGTTTTTGCACACACACCCTCCCCTTCCATTAATGTCCTTCTCCAGAGTAGTACATTTTTTATAACTGATGAACCTACACTGACACATCATTATCACTTTGGTATTGTACATCGTATAGGTTTTGACAAATGTATAATGAATTATATCTGTCACTGTAGTATCATATGGAATAGTTTCACTTCCTTACAAATCTTCCATGATCTCTTTGTTCATCCCTCCAGCTCCTCTAATGCCCTGGCAACCACTAATGTTTTAACTATCTCCACAGTTTTGCCTTTTCCTAAACATCATATAGTTGGAATCAATCATATAGTATGTAGCTTTTCAGATTGGCTTCTTTCATTTAGTAACATGCATTTGTTTCCTCCAGGTCTTTTCATGGCTTGAGAGCTCATTTCTTTTTAGCACTGAATTATATTCATTGTCTGGATATGCCAGTTTATTTATCCACTCACCTATTAAAGAACACTTTGTTTGCTTTCAAGTTTTGGCAATTATGAATAAAGCTGATATAAACATCCACATGTGTGGACATACATTTTCAATCCATTTGAGTAAATACTAAGGAACATGGTGGCTGACTCTTGTGTTAAGAGTATGTTTAGTTTTGTAAAAAACTGTCAAACTGTTTTCCAAAGTGGCTGTACCATTTTTTTCACCTTCACTAGCTTTCTGTTCCTGTAGGCCCACATTCTGGCTAGCATTTGGTGTTGTCAGTATTTTGAATTTTGGCTTCATCATTAATTCCTTGTGCCCACTTCTTTATTGGATCCCTGTATTTATTTAATAATCCTATTTTTTAGTACAAGCTTTCTTTCTTTTTTTTCACATTTTTTATTGTTGTTTGAAACAAACAAGCAAGCAAAATATAACCAGAGACACTGACTTAAAAACAAACTGACAATAACCAGAGGGCAGGTGGGAGGGGATAATGGGTGAAAAAGGAGGAAGGCTTTTCAGGAACATGTATTTAATAATTCTTTTTTTTTCAATTATTTTATTGTTTGATTACAGTTGTCTGCATTTTCTCCCCACCTCTCCCCCCCACCCCATCCAATCCCACCTCCTTCCCTTGCTTCCACCCTCCGCCTTGGTTTTGTCCATGTGTCCTTTATAGTAGTTCCTGAAAACCCTTCTCCCCACTGTCCCCTCCCCCTTCCCCCCTCCCCTCTGGCTATTCTTCGATTGTTCTTAATTTCAATGTCTCTTGTTATATTTTGTTTACTTTTTTCTTTTGTTGATTATGTTCCAGTTAAAGGTGAGATAATATGGTATTTGTCCCTCACCTCTTGCCTTATTTCACTTAGCATTAGTTTCCAATGTTAGGCACAAACTAATCTCTACCATCTTTCTCACCTTATTTTCTTCTGTCCTCCAAAAACAATATCTATGCTTTAGACATTCTGTATGCTTTGTTATTAATCCAGTGAATACTAAATTTACCTATTTTTCATAGTTACCACCTGGTTAAAGTGACTTCTTTAGACATTGTATTTATGTGGTATAATACTTATTATCTCTTAAATTTCTACACAACTGCCACATCACTTATGCTTCCTTTTCTCATCACTATAGTTATTTATCTCCACACTTCTCATATGTTAGAGGGTCTATTCCACTTCTATGATATGCATCACCTAATACCTGGTGTATATTTATATAAATATTAGATATGGATTGTCTTTGTACAACATGATCTATCTTGCGGTCTGACATGTAGTAAGTAAATCTATTTTATTATTTTTATTTATTTTTTTAAGTATAGTCCCTACACAATCTTATATTGGTTATAGTAGTTTAAGGTGTACCACATAGTGATTAAACATTTTTACTCCTTACAGTGTGATCATCCCACTAAGTCTTATTTGCTGACTTTTTGATAATTGTCATTCTGAGTGGTGTGAATTGATATCTTATTGTGGTTTTGATTTGCATTGCCCTGATGAGTAGCGATGTTGAGCATTTTTTCATGTTTGTTGGCTATCTGTATGTGTTCTTTGGAGGAATGTTTTTTCATGTCCTCTGTTTTTTCCATAGGATTGTTTGTTCTTTATTATTAAGTTGTATGAGTTCCTTATAATTTTGGGTATAACCCCTTATCAGAAATATCATTTGAAAAAATATTTTCACAGTCCGTAGGTTGCCATTTTGTTTTGTTGGTTTCCTTCACTGTGAGGGAGCTTTTTAGTTTGGTGCTGTCCCATTTGTTTATTTTTTTCTTTTGTTTATCTTGCTCAAGGGGATGTGTCCAAAAAGATATCACTCAGACTGATGTCTGGTACTTTACTTCCCATGTTTTCTTCTAGGACTTTTATGGTTTAAGGCCTTATAAGTAAATTCATTTTAAATTAAAGTGAATAAGTGAGAAGTTAAGACTGGGAATAGAACTTTGGTCTTGAGTAACCATCTGATTTCATAAGGTGCCTAAAATACCTCTTTTTTTCCACTTACACAATTAAAGTGACAATAAAAACTAAAGAATTTATACACCTCATGAAAAAAGCAATTTGGGAGAAAAGTCTATTAACCTGAGCAGCTGGTATTGTATGGTTTGGCTTCCTTGCCTTGGCAGATGGCCACAAATGTGCACCTTCAGAAATCTCTCGAAGTACCTGCCTTGGCCCTTTCTTCTTTTTCTCCTCCCATTTATCCCGAATGACAAGGGAAATAGCCACTGTTATCTGATGTGGTCAGAAATAATTTAATGTTTTAAATATGGAGAATTGAAGTTTATGGCATTAGATTGTTGGGGATAGCAGTGGTGGAAGGCACACAGTCTCATTAGAGCATAAAACTTCTTCCTGCAGCAGTCAGGCAGTCTTTGATCGATATGTCCACTAAGGAGCAAGATTGTTATTGGGAAATATACTTAAATGATTGGATGCAAGTGTACACATGAAGGCTTTACCTCAAACTAGGTCTAATTTCAATAATTAAGAATAATGGCAGAATCTGAATTTGAGGAATGATTTTCTATACTTGAAAGTCACTCATACAGATAGTCTTCAATATATAATAAATGCCATTTATTGTTCCATACTATGTGCTAGTATGTCATTTATTTATGTATTATGTCATTTATTTCTCAAACATGCTGAAAGTGAGGTAGTATTATCTCCATGTTATTAATGAGAAACTGAAGCTCAGCGAGGTCAAGTAACTTTGTCATGCTCACATAGCAAATTGTGGTGGAGCCTGGGTTCAAGAACAAGCTTGGCTGATGTCAAAGTCCAAGATTTTAACCACTCTGCCATAATGTATGAAAGTCAATCTGTGATTTTTGTATTTTTAAGATTGAAAAAGATAGAAATGAAAATTTGGAAATGATTTCTGGACTTTTGAATGTTATCATAAAGCTGCGTGATAACACTACCATGTAGAAAAGCCACATATTTTTGGAAATAACTGTACTGTGACCCTCAGTAACAGAAGCTAACTGGAAAGAGAATACTTCTGGAATGGTAGAGCACACAGAAAACATGAACCTGGGAGAATTCCATGTGCTTGTTGTCTGTTGTTCTGTGTACCTCCTTCTCCTGCTAGGTGGTATTTCTAAACTCCTCAAATCATATTAACAATTCACATCTTTACGGTGAATCACATATGTATATCATTGTGCAGCATAAAAGGAAGTCTTTCTGTTCTTTACCATGTGTGATTTTCATAGAAACTATGTGAGTCTGAGAGGGTAAGTAACAGAAGCAACTGCCTTTGCTCTTCTTCCTTAAATGCAACCCAATGTCAAAGACAAGAGCAGCACTGAATCAATGAATTAAAGGTGAGAGATTGATGTTCTCTTTAACTTACCTGGGTTCTCAGAAACAGAGGCTACCATATTTCATCATCTGAACTGTATTCAGCTCTTTCTGTTTTCTCCTGAATTCAGTTTTTATATTGTACATGTCATTCCTAATTTCCCCTTTCCCCATCTTTCCCATATTTTAAATCTTCGTTTTTATCCTTTCTGTGTACCAGATTATTCCATAGATTTTAGAAAAAGAAGTTGAGTGCTGGTTCTAGGTTTGGAGTTGAAATGCTGCCTAATCCCCAGCAAGAAATCTCTTGTGAAGCTTTAGGAGCCTTCTTACTGAGAGATGGATTCTCTCTCACTAAGAGTCATAGATTCTATAAATTTTTAAATGAGGAATTTTCCCTTATGCCTGTTAAAACTATTGGAAAAGGTGACCAAGAGAAAACAGAATCAAGAATAATACAGATCACTGACCTGAAGGCATGGCCTTACTACAGGCTGGGGTTATTAATATAATCTCTCAATCAAGAACAATCTAGTTCCATCCATGTTGTCACAAAGGGAGGAGCTCCTTCTTTCTTTCTGATGCATAGTCCATTGTGTAAATGTACCATAGTTTATTGATCCACTCATTTACCTGGAAAGTATTTTGCTAAGTGAAGTAAGCCAGGCAGTGAATTGGATAAGACAAATACCATATTATCTCACCTATAAGTGGAACCTAATTAACAAAACAAACTGGCAAGCAAAATATAGCCAGAGACATTGAAATCGACAACAAACTGACAGTAACCAGAGGGGACGGGAGAGGGAAATAACATGGGAAAGAAGGGAAAGGGATGTAAATGAACATGTATAAGGGACCCATGGACAGAGCCAAGGAGAGTAGGATTGAGGGTGGGAGATGGGTGCGGGTAGGGCGGGAGAAAGTAGTGGTGGGAAAATGGAGACAACTGTATTCAAACATCAATAAAAAAAAGTAAAAAAAAAAAAAAAGGACAACCTACTGGCTTTCTATAGGTACCTAAGTATATAATATGGGCTATATGCATATGAATAATGACAGTTAATTTTAATGGGTAACTTCATATTATATAATTCAAGGTATTTTCCTCACATTGTATGTATCTTCCTTCTTTTTCCTATTCAGTTCTCTCTAATTCCTAAAGAGCTGGATCAATATCTATGCCCTGGTATAGCCTTCCCTACCTGCTGTTGCTGATATGAATTACTTTGTCCCCCCAGCCCCCCAAAACCCTTACCAAATATTCATCTTACTATTCACTTTACATGTATTGTATACCACATTAGATTGTATTTGGTATGTATGCAATTCATGTGTTTTCAAGTTCTTTGACTTACAGGAGTTAGCAAAAGAACAAATCAGTATGAAATAAATTTTCAATAAAAGCTACAGGAAGTAATTGGGATTTTAATTGAAGTTTTAGGACAATAAAATTTATAAAGACCAAGAGAATGGGCTTATTAGCAACATCACCGTAAGTTTTTTAACTTAAGTTGTAGAGACCAGTTACAGAACCAGCAAAATAAGAACCTTTACACAAATCATAATAGCAGGAAAAGTAATCACTTTCCCAAATACAATTAACTATTTATTGTACTAGTCAAATGATCTTTAACTAGGCACACATTTCATATTTACTTGTTGTTAGCCTATTATATAATTTAGTATTAATAATGGACACTTTGTGAATGTCACTAGTTTTAGTTTTAACCAGGAAAAAAAATCACTGTTTTCAATTTTTTAAACTTAATTACTTTCTCTAATATTTGTCTTTTTGGAATAAAATCAAGGGATTTAACTTTTGGTGTCCAGTTCTGACAAATGTGTGAATCTGGGAAACTCAGTTTATTTTGCTGGGTCTCATGTTTTCCGTCTGATTGATGAACAAATGCAAAATGACTTTTATATAATTCCATTAAAGTTTTCTTCTCAACACAATGTGGACATGTGCCTTTTCTCACTAAGGCCTTGGATAATTTTCAACAGCTACTGAGTATCCTGGGTCCTTCCCCGGTACCTCCATCACCTCCTCTCCATGCCTACTCTTCCCATCAGTCCTCTCCTGCCCTGATGAGCAGCATATGTGGTTGTCCCTTGCACCCCAACCCCCACTTCAAGCTCCAAGTTTCTGATAATAGAAAGTGTGCGCTTTGAGATTGTGGACTATTGGCTCAGTAGGTGACAGTATAATTACCATGTGTAAGTGAGAATATAGTGGCATTCGTGCCAGTGATGGTGATCCAGAATTGGGATCAAGACACGACAGCCTCTGTGAATTTTGTGATCTGGGATGAGTGAGGGCATCAGTCATAGGGTTCTTTGTGTGAGAAGGTCTGGAGTTGTAGCTGCAAAAATGAAGGATGTCAATATTCCTGTTCTACTGTATTTCATCAACTCCTAAAATGATTAACTTGTATTAAGTGTTTTCAGGACCTACTCTCTACTATCAGGAATGATTGAGGTGGGCATTGGAAATGAAGAAACAACACTGTTCTCTGATCACCCTTCATATCACATATAAATACAACACACATTAAAGGACTAAATCTCCAATATTACATTTTGTATTTTATGGGTCAAGATCAAGAAGACAGCTTGTGTGCCCAATAAAGTATGTCTTATTAATGTTTGATATTCCTCATATTTTATATTGATAGATCAAAAGCATAAAATAAAAATTTTCTTGACATAAAATACCTGAATGTATTTCAAAGTAAGCAAGGTAATATGAAATTTTAGAATTGGTTACCGTGCAGGCAGCACTCAGTACTGTAACAGGTAGGGGGATGGCAGTGGACAGAAAAGGTGTGACCAAAGATAGGCTGAGACACTGATGAACTAAAATTTAATATCTCAAGTGTTCCAAGTGCTGGTCCTTAATACCTCCATGTGTATGGACTGAAAAAATCTGTTTGCAGAGCAACTTTATATTTTTAGTGGCTATGTTAGGCATGTGCCCCAGCTAAATTTTGATGAAATCTTCCAAATACATATTTATTAGGCCTGGAGAAAACCTTGTATCACTAGGACACACAGATTCCTTATGGAATCCTTGCAGAGGGTTGAGGCCAGCTTATGGCTTTGTAGTTATGAAAAATTGTGTGGGAATTAGAGGCACCCAGGATAGAAGTGGACATAAAGTGTGATGAAAAATAGTGCTGGTTTGATTTTTTTTTTATTAGAGTCCACATAATTCTCTTGTCCTACTATATTTCGGGACTCTTCAATTTCACATACCCCAGTTTCTTTGTTCAGTTTCAAGCTTCAGCCTGTCCTAATTCGGTCTTGACTCAGGTCAAGAACTTTTCACTCCAGGTGATATAGCCCATCAGTTAATCATATTTTCTTCTTATCATTGCTTCTGTGAGTTGTGAGAGCAAAATGGAAAAAGAAAAGGATTATGAGAATATGCATAAAAACAAGATGGAATCTGTTGAAAATGATGAACCATCAATATCAGAAGTGGTTTAAACAGGTGATGAATATCATGAACACTCATGAATCTTTTGTTCTTGCTTTATCTGTTAATTTAAGAACTGAACATTGCAGTGAGAGTTTTAGTGATAGGTTTAAAATATGTTACAGTTTATATGTTGTAATATTACATTGACTTTTGTGTTTTGTTTTTGTATATTTAGGGAACTTTATAACTATATACTTTTTATTTGTAATGAGAACATTGAAATTTTTTGAGGTATTGTCATCTCTGTAATCACAATTTCCTATTCATTTTCTTAGTTTTCATCATTGCAGCCACAGCCCTGTTGGGTGGATCAATGGATGCAGGGAATCATTCAGTTGTGTCTGAGTTTGTGTTTCTGGGACTCACCCATTCATGGGAGACCCAGTTTGTCCTCCTGGTGATTTCCTCTGTGCTGTATGTGGCAAGCGTGACTGGAAACATCCTCATTGTGTTTTCTGTGACCATTGATCCTCACTTACACTCCCCCATGTACTTTTTCTTAGCCAACCTCTCCTTCATTGACTTAGGAGTCTGCTCTGTCACCTCACCAAAGATGATTTATGACCTTTACAGAAAACATAAAGTCATCT